>NC_086446.1:711537721-712154506 GCF_028390025.1 Pseudophryne corroboree | reverse complement strand
ATCCATGGCTGCTGGCTGCTGACCTTTGGTGTACACAGCACTGCTGTCTCCTGTGAGTTTATCAGTCTCCTCCAGGCAGGGGTCATGCACATGGCAAATGATACCTATTAATCAGCTAACGCTGAGAAAAGTCAAATATGCTGGGAGCCCTTGCACTGCTTTGCTGCAGAGTCACAGTAGGGGGCGTGGCTTAACACATTTCTAAGCTCTAGCAGCCATTTCCTCTGAAGCAGTGCTGGATCCTCTGCCCAGTGACTGACAGGGGGCATGCTTTCCTGTGTGCTAAAGGCACAGCCCCGTCAATGAGGCAGCTGTATAGCTGCCTCTTTCCTCATTTTTTTCAATGGGCTTTTACAGCCCGTGGTTTGGCCCCGCCCCCCGCTTCAGACAGTTTACAATTATCAACGGGAGGCAGAGATCTTGCGGCCTCCCATCAAGATTGGACTGCATTTTCAGGGGCAAAATTATTAGAAGAATGCAAAGAAGATAATTATGACACAGAATATGTGCTATAAATATCTTCTTTGTATTAATTTACTCATTATGACAGGGGAGGCACTGCCTCCCCTGACTGCACGTCCCTGGGAGGCAGATATAACATGCGTAGAGAGAGTAAGATTTGGGTGGGTTATTTTGTTTCTGTGCAGGGTAAATACTGGCTGCTTTATTTTTACACTGCAAATTAGATTGCAGATTGAACACACCCCACCCAATTCCAACTCTCTCTGCATATGTTATATCTACCTCCCTTGCAGTGAACATGGGCCCTCATTCCGAGTTGTTCGCTCGGTATTTTTCATCGCATCGCAGTGAAAATCCGCTTAGTACGCATGCGCAAAGTTCGCACTGCGACTGCGCCAAGTAACTTTACTATGAAGAAAGTATTTTTACTCACGGCTTTTTCTTCGCTCCGGCGATCGTAATGTGATTGACAGGAAATGGGTGTTACTGGGCGGAAACACGGCGTTTCAGGGGCGTGTGGTTAAAAACGCTACCGTTTCCGGAAAAAACGCAGGAGTGGCCGGAGAAACGGTGGGAGTGCCTGGGCGAACGCTGGGTGTGTTTGTGACGTCAACCAGGAACGACAAGCACTGAACTGATCGCACAGGCAGAGTAAGTCTGGAGCTACTCTGAAACTGCTAAGTAGTTAGTAATCGCAATATTGCGAATACATCGGTCGCAATTTTAAGAAGCTAAGATTCACTCCCAGTAGGCGGCGGCTTAGCGTGTGTAACTCTGCTAAATTCGCCTTGCGACCGATCAACTCGGAATGAGGGCCATGGTTTTGCCCAATTGCTAACAAAAATCCTGCTGCAATCAACTTGGAATTACCCCCATAGTGTGTGACAGGAGTAGAGCCACGCAGCTGTGCTAGCTCATTACCATTTGTAATACATATGTGAGTCCATTGTGTGAGGTGTGATAGGTGTTGCTGGTAATGTAATCAGAACAATGGCCTTCATTCCGAGTTGATCACTCGCTAGCTGCTTTTAGCAGCAGTGAAAACGCTAAGCCACCGCCCTCTGGGAGTGTTTTTTAGCAGAAGTGCAAACGAAAGGATTGCAGTTCTGCTGCTAATAAATTTCATGCAGTTTCTGAGCTGCTCGATACTTACTCCTAGCTTGCGATGACTGCAGTCTTGTTAGTTCCTGTTTTGACGTCACAAACACGCTCTGCGTTTGGCCAGACACTCCCCCGTTTCTCCAGCCACTCCTGCGTTTTTATGTGGCACGCCTGCGTTTTTACCTGGCACGCCTGCGTTTTTTAGCACACTCCCTGAAAACGGTCAGTTTCCGCCCATAAACACCCACTTCCTGTCAATCACGATCAACACAGCAACAGAAAAACGTCACTCGTCCTTATGTAAAACTGCAGAGTTTTGTGTAAAAATACTTTGCGCGTGCATACTGCAGCCCATATGCATGCGCAGTATTTCCATTTTTTACCTAATCGCTACGCTGCGAAAATCGTCAGCGAGCGATCGACTCGGAATGAGGGCCCATGTTTGAGGGACTGGTAAAATAGCTAGCTGTCAGCCCAAGTTATTTATCTAGGTCATCAGGTAATCTGGGAGGTAATTAGGCTAGAACTCCCTGAGAATGTACAATGGGTCTCCACAGTAGGATACTGGCTGACACAGCATTGTGATATCCTGAACTAGCCCCCTGAGTAGACTGGCACCAGAGAGGATCTGCCAGTCAGGTATATAAAGAGAGCAGGTCTCAATGGAGGAGAATCTATTGTGGTGGATCCTGGGAATCAGACATCAGCAGGTAACCCTCTGAGCTGGGCATTGCTGTGCCACCAGAGGAACCCCTGCCAGGACAGGGTCAGTTTGAGCCAGTACCCCAGGCTGGGGGACACAGGACTGTCTAGCAAGCGGTAGTGGTAAGGATACAGATTATTGCTATTGCTACTTGTGGATGCTGACTACAAGAGGCTGCGGAAGGATACGTGCTACCAATTACCTTGTAACATGTGACTATCTTATGGTGTTGTGCTGTCATAATAAAGACTTATTTTTTATATATTCTGATCTGCCCGAGTGAATTGAATCCCACAAAGGGTAACCACCATCTCAGCGAAGCGTGGGTTCCTCACAATAACTATAATAATGAAACGGAGACAAATGTGCAGAAAAGGGTAAGCTTTATTTATTTATTTACCTAACTAACTTAGAAATGAATGAAATAAAAAGTATGGTGGAAAAGAAAGATCATCCCTCTCACAGTATTGCCATCTGCCTTTAGGAATAGATGGGATGATTACTGCCAACCCATCACACAACACTCAAGGCATTCAACTTCCCTCCAATTACTTAGAAAAAGGCCCCCCTAGAACAGTGTTGCGGCTCACCCAGTAGGGTAGAACCATCTACACCCATATACTGGTGGTGCAGCACCCCAAGAACTATAGCAAGACAGCCACTATTAGCAATCTTTGCGCAGACTGAAAAGCCATCACATAATTTTGGAGGAAAATAAAGAAAAGAACCAGAACTTCCAGAATCCTACTCTCAAATGAAAAACCCACTCACAAAGCAACGCTCATAAATACAAATTACTAAAAGCCTCTACCCCTCCGTTTCCAGTGTTAAATTGTCCATCCTCCTGGTTTAACTCCCTGCCAGGCTTATAAAATGCTCCGTCACTCTTATTGCTGAACACCCTGTCACTCTTATTGCTGAACAGCCTGTTACTATTATTGCTGAACAGCCTGTTACTCTTATTGCTGAACAGCCTGTTACTCTTATTGCTGAATATTCTGTCACTTTTATTACTGAACATCATGTCACTCTTATAGCTGAAAATCCTGTCACTCTTATTGCTGAACACCCTGTCACTCTTATTGCTGAACACCCCTTCACCCTTATTGCTGAACACCTTGTCACTCTTATAGTTGAACACCCTGTTACTCTTATTACTGAATATTCTGTCACTTTTATTGCTGAACATCATGTCACTCTTATAGCTGAAAATCCTGTCACTCTTATTGCTGAACACCCTGTCACTCTTATTGCTGAACACCCCTTCACCCTTATTGCTGAACACCTTGTCACTCTTATAGTTGAACACCCTGTTACTCTTATTACTGAATATTCTGTCACTTTTATTGCTGAACATCATGTCACTCTTATAGCTGAAAATCCTGTCACTCTTATTGCTGAACACCCTGTCACTATCATTGCCGAACAGCGTCACGCGTATTGCTGAACACCCTGTTTAGAGATGAGCGCCTGAAATTTTTCGGGTTTTGTGTTTTGGTTTTGGGTTCGGTTCCGCGGCCGTGTTTTGGGTTCGAACGCGTTTTGGCAAAACCTCACCGAATTTTTTTTGTCGGATTCGGGTGTGTTTTGGATTCGGGTGTTTTTTTCAAAAAACACTAAAAAACAGCTTAAATCATAGAATTTGGGGGTCATTTTGATCCCAAAGTATTATTAACCTCAAAAACCATAATTTACACTAATTTTCAGTCTATTCTGAATACCTCACACCTCACAATATTATTTTTAGTCCTAAAATTTGCACCGAGGTCGCTGTGTGAGTAAGATAAGCGACCCTAGTGGCCGACACAAACACCGGGCCCATCTAGGAGTGGCACTGCAGTGTCACGCAGGATGTCCCTTCCAAAAAACCCTCCCCAAACAGCACATGACGCAAAGAAAAAAAGAGGCGCAATGAGGTAGCTGTGTGAGTAAGATTAGCGACCCTAGTGGCCGACACAAACACCGGGCCCATCTAGGAGTGTCACTGCAGTGTCACGCAGGATGGCCCTTCCAAAAAACCCTCCCCAAACAGCACATGACGCAAAGAAAAAAAGAGGCGCAATGAGGTAGCTGTGTGAGTAAGATTAGCGACCCTAGTGGCCGACACAAACACCGGGCCCATCTAGGAGTGGCACTGCAGTGTCACGCAGGATGTCCCTTCCAAAAAACCCTCCCCAAACAGCACATGACGCAAAGAAAAAAAGAGGCGCAATGAGGTAGCTGTGTGAGTAAGATTAGCGACCCTAGTGGCCGACACAAACACCGGGCCCATCTAGGAGTGGCACTGCAGTGTCACGCAGGATGTCCCTTCCAAAAAACCCTCCCCAAACAGCACATGACGCAAAGAAAAAAAGAGGCGCAATGAGGTAGCTGACTGTGTGAGTAAGATTAGCGACCCTAGTGGCCGACACAAACACCGGGCCCATTTAGGAGTGGCACTGCAGTGTCACGCAGGATGTCCCTTCCAAAAAACCCTCCCCAATCAGCACATGATGCAAAGAAAAAGAAAAGAAAAAAGAGGTGCAAGATGGAATTGTCCTTGGGCCCTCCCACCCACCCTTATGTTGTATAAACAAAACAGGACATGCACACTTTAACCAACCCATCATTTCAGTGACAGGGTCTGCCACACGACTGTGACTGATATGACGGGTTGGTTTGGACCCCCCCAAAAAAAGAAGCAATTAATCTCTCCTTGCACAAACTGGCTCTACAGAGGCAAGATGTCCACCTCATCATCACCCTCCGATATATCACCGTGTACATCCCCCTCCTCACAGATTATCAATTCGTCCCCACTGGAATCCACCATCTCAGCTCCCTGTGTACTTTGTGGAGGCAATTGCTGCTGGTCAATGTCTCCGCGGAGGAATTGATTATAATTCATTTTAATGAACATCATCTTCTCCACATTTTCTGGATGTAACCTCGTACGCCGATTGCTGACAAGGTGAGCGGCGGCACTAAACACTCTTTCGGAGTACACACTTGTGGGAGGGCAACTTAGGTAGAATAAAGCCAGTTTGTGCAAGGGCCTCCAAATTGCCTCTTTTTCCTGCCAGTATAAGTACGGACTGTGTGACGTGCCTACTTGGATGCGGTCACTCATATAATCCTCCACCATTCTATCAATGTTGAGAGAATCATATGCAGTGACAGTAGACGACATGTCCGTAATCATTGTCAGGTCCTTCAGTCCGGACCAGATGTCAGCATCAGCAGTCGCTCCAGACTGCCCTGCATCACCGCCAGCGGGTGGGCTCGGAATTCTGAGCCTTTTCCTCGCACCCCCAGTTGCGGGAGAATGTGAAGGAGGAGATGTTGACAGGTCGCGTTCCGCTTGACTTGACAATTTTGTCACCAGCAGGTCTTTCAACCCCAGCAGACTTGTGTCTGCCGGAAAGAGAGATCCAAGGTAGGCTTTAAATCTAGGATCGAGCACGGTGGCCAAAATGTAGTGCTCTGATTTCAACAGATTGACCACCCGTAAATCCTTGTTAAGCGAATTAAGGGCTCCATCCACAAGTCCCACATGCCTAGCGGAATCGCTCCGTGTTAGCTCCTCCTTCAATGTCTCCAGCTTCTTCTGCAAAAGCCTGATGAGGGGAATGACCTGACTCAGGCTGGCAGTGTCTGAACTGACTTCACGTGTGGCAAGTTCAAAGGGCATCAGAACCTTGCACAACGTTGAAATCATTCTCCACTGCGCCTGAGACAGGTGCATTCCACCTACTATATCGTGCTCAATTGTATAGGCTTGAATGGCCTTTTGCTGCTCCTCCAACCTCTGAAGCATATAGAGGGTTGAATTCCACCTCGTTACCACTTCTTGCTTCAGATGATGGCAGGGCAGGTTCAGTAGTTTTTGGTGGTGCTCCAGTCTTCTGTACGTGGTGCCTGTACGCCGAAAGTGTCCCGCAATTCTTCTGGCCACCGACAGCATCTCTTGCACGCCCCTGTCGTTTTTTAAAAAATTCTGCACCACCAAATTCAAGGTATGTGCAAAACATGGGACGTGCTGGAATTTGCCCATATTTAATGCACACACAATATTGCTGGCGTTGTCCGATGCCACAAATCCACAGGAGAGTCCAATTGGGGTAAGCCATTCCGCGATGATCTTCCTCAGTTGCCGTAAGAGGTTTTCAGCTGTGTGCGTATTCTGGAAAGCGGTGATACAAAGCGTAGCCTGCCTAGGAAAGAGTTGGCGTTTGCGAGATGCTGCTACTGGTGCCGCCGCTGCTGTTCTTGCGGCGGGAGTCCATACATCTACCCAGTGGGCTGTCACAGTCATATAGTCCTGACCCTGCCCTGCTCCACTTGTCCACATGTCCGTGGTTAAGTGGACATTGGGTACAACTGCATTTTTTAGGACACTGGTGAGTCTTTTTCTGACGTCCGTGTACATTCTCGGTATCGCCTGCCTAGAGAAGTGGAACCTAGATGGTATTTGGTAACGGGGGCACACTGCCTCAATAAATTGTCTAGTTCCCTGTGAACTAACGGCGGATACCGGACGCACGTCTAACACCAACATAGTTGTCAAGGCCTCAGTTATCCGCTTTGCAGCAGGATGACTGCTGTGATATTTCATCTTCCTCGCAAAGGACTGTTGAACAGTCAATTGCTTACTGGAAGTAGTACAAGTGGGCTTACGACTTCCCCTCTGGGATGACCATCGACTCCCAGCAGCAACAACAGCAGCGCCAGCAGCAGTAGGCGTTACACGCAAGGATGCATCGGAGGAATCCCAGGCAGGAGAGGAATCGTCAGAATTGCCAGTGACATGGCCTGCAGGACTATTGGCATTCCTGGGGAAGGAGGAAATTGACACTGAGGGAGTTGGTGGGGTGGTTTGCGTGAGCTTGGTTACAAGAGGAAGGGATTTACTGGTCAGTGGACTGCTTCCGCTGTCACCCAAAGTTTTTGAACTTGTCACTGACTTATTATGAATGCGCTGCAGGTGACGTATAAGGGAGGATGTTCCGAGGTGGTTAACGTCCTTACCCCTACTTATTACAGCTTGACAAAGGGAACACACGGCTTGACACCTGTTGTCCGCATTTCTGGTGAAATACCTCCACACCGAAGAGCTGATTTTTTTGGTATTTTCACCTGGCATGTCAACGGCCATATTCCTCCCACGGACAACAGGTGTCTCCCCGGGTGCCTGACTTAAACAAACCACCTCACCATCAGAATCCTCCTGGTCAATTTCCTCCCCAGCGCCAGCAACACCCATATCCTCCTCATCCTGGTGTACTTCAACACTGACATCTTCAATCTGACTATCAGGAACTGGACTGCGGGTGCTCCTTCCAGCACTTGCAGGGGGCGTGCAAATGGTGGAAGGCGCATGCTCTTCACGTCCAGTGTTGGGAAGGTCAGGCATCGCAACCGACACAATTGGACTCTCCTTGTGGATTTGGGATTTCGAAGAATGCACAGTTCTTTGCTGTGCTGCTTTTGCCAGCTTGAGTCTTTTCATTTTTCTAGCGAGAGGCTGAGTGCTTCCATCCTCATGTGAAGCTGAACCACTAGCCATGAACATAGGCCAGGGCCTCAGCCGTTCCTTGCCACTCCGTGTCGTAAATGGCATATTGGCAAGTTTACGCTTCTCCTCCGACAATTTTATTTTAGGTTTTGGAGTCCTTTTTTTTCTGATATTTGGTGTTTTGGATTTGACATGCTCTGTACTATGACATTGGGCATCGGCCTTGGCAGACGACGTTGCTGGCATTTCATCGTCTCGGCCATGACTAGTGGCAGCAGCTTCAGCACGAGGTGGAAGTGGATCTTGATCTTTCCCTAATTTTGGAACCTCAACATTTTTGTTCTCCATATTTTAATAGGCACAACTAAAAGGCACCTCAGGTAAACAATGGAGATGGATACTAGTATAACAATTATGGACTGCCTGCCGAGTGCAGACACAGAGGTAGCCACAGCCGTGAACTACCGTACTGTACTGTGTCTGCTGCTAATATAGACTGGTTGATAAAGAGATGTCTATGTAACTATGTATATATAAAGAAGAAAGAAAAAAAAACCACGGTTAGGTGGTATACAATTATGGACGGACTGCCTGCCGAGTGCAGACACAGAGGTAGCCACAGCCGTGAACTACCGTACTGTACTGTGTCTGCTGCTAATATAGACTGGTTGATAAAGAGATGTCTATGTAACTATGTATGTATAAAGAAGAAAGAAAAAAAAACCACGGTTAGGTGGTATACAATTATGGACGGACTGCCTGCCGAGTGCAGACACAGAGGTAGCCACAGCCGTGAACTACCGTACTGTACTGTGTCTGCTGCTAATATAGACTGGTTGATAAAGAGATGTCGTAGTAGTATGTATGTATAAAGAAGAAAAAAAAAAACACGGTTAGGTGGTATATACAATTATGGACGGGCTGCCGAGTGCCGACACAGAGGTAGCCACAGCCGTGAACTACCGCACTGTACTGTGTCTGCTGCTAATATAGACTGGTTGATAAAGAGATAGTATACTCGTAACTAGTATGTATGTATAAAGAAAGAAAAAAAAACCACGGTTAGGTGGTATATACAATTATGGACGGGCTGCCGAGTGCCGACACAGAGGTAGCCACAGCCGTGAACTACCGCACTGTACTGTGTCTGCTGCTAATATATAGACTGGTTGATAAAGAGATAGTATACTCGTAACTAGTATGTATGTATAAAGAAAGAAAAAAAAACCACGGTTAGGTGGTATATACAATTATGGACGGGCTGCCGAGTGCCGACACAGAGGTAGCCACAGCCGTGAACTACCGCACTGTACTGTGTCTGCTGCTAATATAGACTGGTTGATAAAGAGATAGTATACTCGTAACTAGTATGTATGTATAAAGAAAGAAAAAAAAACCACGGTTAGGTGGTATATACAATTATGGACGGGCTGCCGAGTGCCGACACAGAGGTAGCCACAGCCGTGAACTACCGCACTGTACTGTGTCTGCTGCTAATATATAGACTGGTTGATAAAGAGATAGTATACTCGTAACTAGTATGTATGTATAAAGAAAGAAAAAAAAAACACGGTTAGGTGGTATATACAATTATGGACGGGCTGCCGAGTGCCGACACAGAGGTAGCCACAGCCGTGAACTACCGCACTGTACTGTGTCTGCTGCTAATATATAGACTGGTTGATAAAGAGATAGTATACTCGTAACTAGTATGTATGTATAAAGAAAGAAAAAAAAACCACGGTTAGGTGGTATATACAATTATGGACGGGCTGCCGAGTGCCGACACAGAGGTAGCCACAGCCGTGAACTACCGCACTGTACTGTGTCTGCTGCTAATATAGACTGGTTGATAAAGAGATAGTATACTCGTAACTAGTATGTATGTATAAAGAAAGAAAAAAAAAACCACGGTTAGGTGGTATATACAATTAAGGACGGGCTGCCGAGTGCCGACACAGAGGTAGCCACAGCCGTGAACTACCGCACTGTACTGTGTCTGCTGCTAATATATAGACTGGTTGATAAAGAGATAGTATACTCGTAACTAGTATGTATGTATAAAGAAAGAAAAAAAAACCACGGTTAGGTGGTATATACAATTATGGACGGGCTGCCGAGTGCCGACACAGAGGTAGCCACAGCCGTGAACTACCGCACTGTACTGTGTCTGCTGCTAATATATAGACTGGTTGATAAAGAGATAGTATACTTGTAACTAGTATGTATGTATAAAGAAAGAAAAAAAAACCACGGTTAGGTGGTATATACAATTATGGACGGGCTGCCGAGTGCCGACACAGAGGTAGCCACAGCCGTGAACTACCGCACTGTACTGTGTCTGCTGCTAATATAGACTGGTTGATAAAGAGATAGTATACTCGTAACTAGTATGTATGTATAAAGAAAGAAAAAAAAACCACGGTTAGGTGGTATATACAATTATGGACGGGCTGCCGAGTGCCGACACAGAGGTAGCCACAGCCGTGAACTACCGCACTGTACTGTGTCTGCTGCTAATATAGACTGGTTGATAAAGAGATAGTATACTCGTAACTAGTATGACTATAAAGAAAAAAAAAAAACCACGGTTAGGTGGTATATACAATTATGGACGGGCTGCCGAGTGCCGACACAGAGGTAGCCACAGCCGTGAACTACCGCACTGTACTGTGTCTGCTGCTAATATAGACTGGTTGATAAAGAGATAGTATACTACTAATATTATATATACTGGTGGTCAGGTCACTGGTCACTAGTCACACTGGCAGTGGCACTCCTGCAGCAAAAGTGTGCACTGTTTAATTTTAATATAATATTATGTACTCCTGGCTCCTGCTATAACCTATAACTGGCACTGCAGTGCTCCCCAGTCTCCCCCACAATTATAAGCTGTGTGAGCTGAGCACAGTCAGATATATATATACATTGATGCAGCACACTGGGCTGAGCAGTGCACACAGATATGGTATGTGACTGAGTCACTGTGTGTATCGTTTTTTTCAGGCAGAGAACGGATATATTAAATAAAACAAACAACTGCACTGTCTGGTGGTCACTGTGGTCGTCAGTCACTAAACTCTGCACTCTCTTCTACAGTATCACAGCCTCAGGTCAATCTCTCTCTCTCTCTCTCAACCCTAATCTAAATGGAGAGGACGCCAGCCACGTCCTCTCCCTATCAATCTCAATGCACGTGTGAAAATGGCGGCGACGCGCGGCTCCTTATATAGAATCCGAGTCTCGCGAGAATCCGACAGCGTCATGATGACGTTCGGGCGCGCTCGGGTTAACCGAGCAAGGCGGGAGGATCCGAGTCTGCTCGGACCCGTGAAAAAAACATGAAGTTCGTGCGGGTTCGGATTCAGAGAAACCGAACCCGCTCATCTCTAACCCTGTTACTCTTATTGCTTAACACCTGTCACAGGCCGCCGTCATGGCCATTGTTTAGTGATAGTTACTGTATGTCGCATTTTTAGCCGGCAGTTTCATGGTTGCTGATTGGACTTGTACTATTAGAAATTGCAGCAGACTGGGCTGATTTTCACTGTGACAGGGGCTTGGCTGTAATGAAGCAGGCTGTGTTTGCAGCATTCAGCTGCTTTTAGTTTGCTAATTAACTCCCTTTAAATAGGCCTCCTCCTGAGCAGACTGTGTCAGTGATAGCTTATCCAGATTCCTTCATTTGACCAAGGAAGCCAGCTGAAAGATTCTGCTTTGTGAACTCATTTGGAAGATCTTGTTCTGTTTCCCTGCCAGAAGATACTGCCTAGTTACCAGCTTCAGGAAGATTCCATTTGGATTACCAGTACAGGAAGATCCCAATCAAGTCCCAGAGGAAAGATTCATTCTAGTTCCCAGACCCAGTCCATGTGCGTCCTGTCAGCTTTGAATCAGCTGCTGCCCGTGTCTGTCCCAGGAATCCAGTCATCCAGTGAAGTTAATAGGCCCTACGCACTGGGCGATCGCCGATAATACTCACAGATATGAACGATCTCGTTCATTAATGAACAAGATACCATTCAGATCCTTCAGTGTGGAGGCACCAGCGATGAACAATGCGCGGCCCAGCGCTCATTCATCACTGGTGCCCCGTCACCTGTGCATGTATCGGTGATGTATCGCTGAATGTGTAGGGCCCTAAAGTCCTGGTTATTATCTGCGGTTCCGTAATGCCTTTATAAGCTCTTGCTTACCTTGCCCAGCCTCCCACAGCAGCCTTGTCTATTATTAAAACCTGGGGGCAGCTGAGTACTGGGCGGACCTAATCCTCCCAGGAAAAGTGGCTGCTATAGGTGAAGTCTTTGGCTGCAGGAGCTAAAGGAGAACAGCACCACCTAGTACCACCGTGGTGGCATCCCTAACATTATACTGCTGTGCAGGGTTCAGTAGCGGATCTTGCTACGGGCACGCAGGATTTTTGCCTGGGGCGCTGCCTTACGGAGGGCGTCGCCGCCATGGCAAGATCCGCTACTGGTGCCCCCCAGTGCTTGGTAAATGCAGTGCTGTGTGGTGTGCGATGAAGTCATCGCACACCGCACTACATTGTGGGAGCGCGATGACCTCTAGTGTCTATGCGGTGCTATGGGACGTCATGATGTCTCTCCCATAGATCAGAGGAGCAGCGCCGGAGATGGAGGGCAGCGGCGATCGGGAAGCAGAAGCGGGGATGGTATTAATTAATAAATTAATTTTTAATTTTATTTTCTTAAGCAGCGCATCTAGGGGGCACAACTCTACAGGAGGCACAGTACTGGAGTCATGGTGCAACTAGGGGTCACAACTCTACAGGGGGCACAGTACTGGGGTCATGGCACAACTCTACAGGGGGCACAACTCTACAGGGGGCACAGTACTGGGGTCATGGCGCAACTAGGGGGCACAACTTGACTGGGGGCACAACTCTACAGGGGTCATAACTGACCGGGCCCCTCTCCGTGAAGCCCCGCCCCTATTTTCCCGCCCGGTGCGCAACAAACTCTAGATCTGGCCCTGGCAGGGTTCCCTAACAACTCCCTGTCGCACTTATTGCTGCACACCCTGTCGCTCTTATTGCTGCGCACCCTGCCGCTCTTATTGCTGCGCACCCTGTCGTTCTTATTGCTGAACACAAACTACATATGTTTCTAGACTGGTTTACTGTAACAGCACCCTGAGTATGTCTACCTAGACCACTACATAATAAAACTAGCTTCTGCTCACATGCTTTCAGAACAGGGTTAATTTCAAAGAGTTTTCTCTCCCTCACTGACTCAATTTCCTGACACTGGTTTTGAGAAATTCTGTACACCTGGTGATTTCTCAACTGATTGCATTTGACCCTGGTATCTTTTCCTCATTTGTTTACTTGTCCCTAGCTTGTTTGATTATTTAACTTGGTATGTGTGTGTGTGTGTGTGTGTGTGTGTGTGTGTGTGTGTGTGTGTGTGTGTGGTGTATTTATTTTCCACAAGAATATACAAGTACATTGTTTAAAAATCATACAATGTGATTTCCTGTTTATTTTTTCCAGATTCTGTCTCTCACAGTTGAAGTGTACCTATGATGGAAATTACAGACCTCTCATCTTTTTAATAGTGATGAGCGGGTTCGGTTCCTCGGAATCCGAACCCGCCCGAACTTCACCTTTTTTTACACGGGTCCGAGCGACTCGGATCCTCCCGCCTTGCTCGGTTAACCCGAGCGCGCCCGAACGTCATCATCCCGCTGTCGGATTCTCGCGAGGCTCGGATTCTATCGCGAGACTCGGATTCTATATAAGGAGCAGCGCGTCACCACCATTTTCACTAGAGATGAGCGCCGGAATTTTTTCGGGTTTTGTGTTTTGGTTTTGGGTTCGGTTCCGCGGCCGTGTTTTGGGTTCGACCGCGTTTTGGCAAAACCTCACCGAATTTTTTTTGTCGGATTCGGGTGTGTTTTGGATTCGGGTGTTTTTTTTAAAAAACAGCTTAAATCATAGAATTTGGGGGTCATTTTGATCCCAAAGTATTATTAACCTCAAAAACCATAATTTACACTCATTTTCAGTCTATTCTGAATACCTCACACCTCACAATATTATTTTTAGTCCTAAAATTTGCACCTAGGTCGCTGGATGACTAAGCTAAGCGACCCTAGTGGTCAACACAAACACCGGGCCCATCTAGGAGTGGCACTGCAGTGTCACGCAGGATGTCCCTTCCAAAAAACCCTCCCCAAACAGCACATGACGCAAAGAAAAAAAGAGGCGCGATGAGGTAGCTGTGTGAGTAAGATAAGCGACCCTAGTGGCCGACACAAACACCGGGCCCATCTAGGAGTGGCACTGCAGTGTCACGCAGGATGGCCCTTCCAAAAAACCCTCCCCAAACAGCACATGACGCAAAGAAAAAAAGAGGCGCAATGAGGTAGCTGTGTGAGTAAGATAAGCGACCCTAGTGGCCGACACAAACACCGGGCCCATCTAGGAGTGGCACTGCAGTGTCACGCAGGATGGCCCTTCCAAAAAACCCTCCCCAAACAGCACATGACGCAAAGAAAAAAAGAGGCGCAATGAGGTAGCTGTGTGAGTAAGATAAGCGACCCTAGTGGCCGACACAAACACCGGGCCCATCTAGGAGTGGCACTGCAGTGTCACGCAGGATGGCCCTTCCAAAAAACCCTCCCCAAACAGCACATGACGCAAAGAAAAAAAGAGGCGCAATGAGGTAGCTGTGTGAGTAAGATAAGCGACCCTAGTGGCCGACACAAACACCGGGCCCATCTAGGAGTGGCACTGCAGTGTCACGCAGGATGGCCCTTCCAAAAAACCCTCCCCAAACAGCACATGACGCAAAGAAAAAAAGAGGCGCAATGAGGTAGCTGTGTGAGTAAGATAAGCGACCCTAGTGGCCGACACAAACACCGGGCCCATCTAGGAGTGGCACTGCAGTGTCACGCAGGATGACCCTTCCAAAAAACCCTCCCCAAACAGCACATGACGCAAAGAAAAAAAGAGGCGCAATGAGGTAGCTGTGTGAGTAAGATAAGCGACCCTAGTGGCCGACACAAACACCGGGCCCATCTAGGAGTGGCACTGCAGTGTCACGCAGGATGTCCCATCCAAAAAACCCTCCCCAAACAGCACATGACGCAAAGAAAAAAAGAGGCGCAATGAGGTAGCTGTGTGAGTAAGATAAGCGACCCTAGTGGCCGACACAAACACCGGGCCCATCTAGGAGTGGCACTGCAGTGTCACGCAGGATGGCCCTTCCAAAAAACCCTCCCCAAACAGCACATGACGCAAAGAAAAAAAGAGGCGCAATGAGGTAGCTGTGTGAGTAAGATAAGCGACCCTAGTGGCCGACACAAACACCGGGCCCATCTAGGAGTGGCACTGCAGTGTCACGCAGGATGGCCCTTCCAAAAAACCCTCCCCAAACAGCACATGACGCAAAGAAAAAAAGAGGCGCAATGAGGTAGCTGTGTGAGTAAGATAAGCGACCCTAGTGGCCGACACAAACACCGGGCCCATCTAGGAGTGGCACTGCAGTGTCACGCTGGATGGCCCTTCCAAAAAACCCTCCCCAAACAGAACATGACGCAAAGAAAAAAAGAGGCACAATGAGGTAGCTGTGTGAGTAAGATAAGCGACCCTAGTGGCCGACACAAACACCGGGCCCATCTAGGAGTGGCACTGCAGTGTCACGCCGGATGTCCCTTCCAAAAAACCCTCCAAACAGCACATGACGCAAAGAAAAAAAGAGGCGCAATGAGGTAGCTGTGTGAGTAAGATAAGCGACCCTAGTGGCCGACACAAACACCGGGCCCATCTAGGAGTGGCACTGCAG
This sequence comes from Pseudophryne corroboree, assembly GCF_028390025.1. Lineage (NCBI taxonomy): Eukaryota > Metazoa > Chordata > Amphibia > Anura > Myobatrachidae > Pseudophryne > Pseudophryne corroboree. The sequence continues at coordinate 712,138,938 of NC_086446.1, read as the reverse complement.
TGTCACGCAGGATGGCCCTTCCAAAAAACCCTCCCCAAACAGCACATGACGCAAAGAAAAAAAGAGGCGCAATGAGGTAGCTGTGTGAGTAAGATAAGCGACCCTAGTGGCCGACACAAACACCGGGCCCATCTAGGAGTGGCACTGCAGTGTCACGCAGGATGTCCCTTCCAAAAAACCCTCCCCAAACAGCACATGACGCAAAGAAAAAAAGAGGCGCAATGAGGTAGCTGTGTGAGTAAGATAAGCGACCGTAGTGGCCGACACAAACACCGGGCCCATCTAGGAGTGGCACTGCAGTGTCACGCAGGATGGCCCTTCCAAAAAACATTCCACAAACAGCACATGACGCAAAGAAAAATTAAAGAAAAAAGAGGTGCAAGATGGAATTGTCCTTGGGCCCTCCCACCCACCCTTATGTTGTATAAACAGGACATGCACACTTTAACCAACCCATCATTTCAGTGACAGGGTCTGCCACACGACTGTGACTGAAATGACGGGTTGGTTTGGACCCCCACCAAAAAAGAAGCAATTAATCTCTCCTTGCACAAACTGGCTCTACAGAGGCAAGATGTCCACCTCATCATCATCCTCCGATATATCACCGTGTACATCCCCCTCCTCACAGATTATCAATTCGTCCCCACTGGAATCCACCATCTCAGCTCCCTGTGTACTTTGTGGAGGCAATTGCTGCTGGTCAATGTCTCCACGGAGGAATTGATTTATAATTCATTTTAATGAACATCATCTTCTCCACATTTTCTGGATGTAACCTCGTACGCCGATTGCTGACAAGGTGAGCGGCGGCACTAAACACTCTTTCGGAGTACACACTTGTGGGAGGACAACTTAGGTAGAATAAAGCCAGTTTGTGCAAGGGCCTCCAAATTGCCTCTTTTTCCTGCCAGTATAAGTACGGACTGTGTGACGTGCCTACTTGGATGCGGTCACTCATATAATCCTCCACCATTCTTTCAATGTTGAGAGAATCATATGCAGTGACAGTAGACGACATGTCTGTAATCGTTGTCAGGTCCTTCAGTCCGGACCAGATGTCAGCATCAGCAGTCGCTCCAGACTGCCCTGCATCACCGCCAGCGGGTGGGCTCGGAATTCTGAGCCTTTTCCTCGCACCCCCAGTTGCGGGAGAATGTGAAGGAGGAGATGTTGACAGGTCGCGTTCCGCTTGACTTGACAATTTTCTCACCAGCAGGTCTTTCAACCCCAGCAGACTTGTGTCTGCCGGAAAGAGAGATCCAAGGTAGGCTTTAAATCTAGGATCGAGCACGGTGGCCAAAATGTAGTGCTCTGATTTCAACAGATTGACCACCCGTGAATCCTTGTTAAGCGAATTAAGGGCTCCATCCACAAGTCCCACATGCCTAGCGGAATCGCTCCGTGTTAGCTCCTCCTTCAATGTCTCCAGCTTCTTCTGCAAAAGCCTGATGAGGGGAATGACCTGACTCAGGCTGGCAGTGTCTGAACTGACTTCACTTGTGGCAAGTTCAAAGGGCATCAGAACCTTGCACAACGTTGAAATCATTCTCCACTGCGCTTGAGACAGGTGCATTCCACCTCCTATATCGTGCTCAATTGTATAGGCTTGAATGGCCTTTTGCTGCTCCTCCAACCTCTGAAGCATATAGAGGGTTGAATTCCACCTCGTTACCACTTCTTGCTTCAGATGATGGCAGGGCAGGTTCAGTAGTTTTTGGTGGTGCTCCAGTCTTCTGTACGTGGTGCCTGTACGCCGAAAGTGTCCCGCAATTCTTCTGGCCACCGACAGCATCTCTTGCACGCCCCTGTCGTTTTTTAAATAATTCTGCACCACCAAATTCAAGGTATGTGCAAAACATGGGACGTGCTGGAATTTGCCCATATTTAATGCACACACAATATTGCTGGCGTTGTCCGATGCCACAAATCCACAGGAGAGTCCAATTGGGGTAAGCCATTCCGCGATGATCTTCCTCAGTTGCCGTAAGAGGTTTTCAGCTGTGTGCGTATTCTGGAAACCGGTGATACAAAGCGTAGCCTGCCTAGGAAAGAGTTGGCGTTTGCGAGATGCTGCTACTGGTGCCGCCGCTGCTGTTCTTGCGGCGGGAGTCCATACATCTACCCAGTGGGCTGTCACAGTCATATAGTCCTGACCCTGCCCTGCTCCACTTGTCCACATGTCCGTGGTTAAGTGGACATTGGGTACAGCTGCATTTTTTAGGACACTGGTGAGTCTTTTTCTGAGGTCTGTGTACATTTTCGGTATCGCCTGCCTAGAGAAATGGAACCTAGATGGTATTTGGTACTGGGGACACAGTACCTCCAACAAGTCTCTAGTTGGCTCTGCAGTAATGATGGATACCGGAACCACGTTTCTCACCACCCAGGATGCCAAGGCCTCAGTTATCCGCTTTGCAGTAGGATGACTGCTGTGATATTTCATCTTCCTCGCAAAGGACTGTTGGACAGTCAATTGCTTACTGGAAGTAGTACAAGTGGGCTTACGACTTCCCCTCTGGGATGACCATCGACTCCCAGCAGCAACAACAGCAGCGCCAGCAGCAGTAGGCGTTACACGCAAGGATGCATCGGAGGAATCCCAGGCAGGAGAGGAATCGTCAGAATTGCCAGTGACATGGCCTGCAGGACTATTGGCATTCCTGGGGAAGGAGGAAATTGACACTGAGGGAGTTGGTGGGGTGGTTTGCGTGAGCTTGGTTACAAGAGGAAGGGATTTACTGGTCAGTGGACTGCTTCCGCTGTCACCCAAAGTTTTTTAACTTGTCACTGACTTATTATGAATGCGCTGCAGGTGACGTATAAGGGAGGATGTTCCGAGGTGGTTAACGTCCTTACCCCTACTTATTACAGCTTGACAAAGGCAACACACGGCTTGACACCTGTTGTCCGCATTTCTGTTGAAATAATTCCACACCGAAGAGCTGATTTTTTTGGTATTTTCACCAGGCATGTCAGTGGCCATATTCCTCCCACGGACAACAGGTGTCTCCCCGGGTGCCTGACTTAAACAAACCACCTCACCATCAGAATCCTCCTGGTCAATTTCCTCCCCAGCGCCAGCAACACCCATATCCTCCTCATCCTGGTGTACTTCAACACTGACATCTTCAATCTGACTATCAGAAACTGGACTGCGGGTGCTCCTTCCAGCACTTGCAGGGGGCGTGCAAATGGTGGAAGGCGCATGCTCTTCACGTCCAGTGTTGGGAAGGTCAGGCATCGCAACCGACACAATTGGAGTCGGACTCTCCTTGTGGATTTGGGATTTCGAAGAACGCACAGTTCTTTGCGGTGCTACTGCTTTTGCCAGCTTGAGTCTTTTCATTTTTCTAGCGAGAGGCTGAGTGCTTCCATCCTCATGTGAAGCTGAACCACTAGCCATGAACATAGGCCAGGGCCTCAGCCGTTCCTTGCCACTCCGTGTGGTAAATGGCATATTGGCAAGTTTACGCTTCTCCTCCGACAATTTTATTTTAGGTTTTGGAGTCCTTTTTTTACTGATATTTGGTGTTTTGGATTTGACATGCTCTGTACTATGACATTGGGCATCGGCCTTGGCAGACGACGTTGCTGGCATTTCATCGTCTCGGCCATGACTAGTGGCAGCAGCTTCAGCACGAGGTGGAAGTGGATCTTGATCTTTCCCTAATTTTGGAACCTCAACATTTTTGTTCTCCATATTTTAATAGGCACAACTAAAAGGCACCTCAGGTAAACAATGGAGATGGATGGATACTAGTATACTTATGGATGGACTGCCGAGTGCCGACACAGAGGTAGCTACAGCCGTGGACTAACGTACTGTGTCTGCTGCTAATATAGACTGGATGATAATGATATGAAATCAATATATATATGTATGTATGTATATATAATATCACTAGTACTGCAGCCGGACAGGTAGATAATATATTTATTAGGTAATGATGACTGATGACGGACCTGCTGGACACTGTCAGCTCAGCAGCACCGCAGACTGCTACAGTAAGCTACTATACTATAGTAGTATGTACAAAGAAGAAAGAAAAAAAAAAACCACGGGTAGGTGGTATACAATTATGGATGGACTGCCGAGTGCCGACACAGAGGTAGCTACAGCCGTGGACTAACGTACTGTGTCTGCTGCTAATATAGAGTCTAGACTGGATGATAAATTATTGATAATGAGATGAAATCAATATAATATCACTAGTACTGCAGCCGGACAGGTACTATATATATTTATTATGTAATGACTGATGACGGACCTGCTGGACACTGTCAGGTCAGCAGCACCGCAGACTGCTACAGTAAGCTACTATAGTAGTATGTATAAAGAAGAATGAAAAAAAAAAAACCACGGGTAGGTGGTATACAATATTATATATATATATATATATATATATATTATATACAATTATATATATATATATATATATATATATATATATATATTAAACTGGTGGTGATTGATTATTAAACTGGTGGTCAGGTCACTCACGTTGCAACTTGCAACTAGTACTCCGAGTCCTAAGCAGACAATCACAAAATATATTATTATACTGGTGGTCAGTGTGGTCACAACAATGGCAGTGTGGCACTGACTCTGGCAGCAAAAGTGTGCACTGTACGTTATATGTACTCCTGAGTCCTGCTCTCAGACTCTAACTGCTCCCCACTGTCAGTGTCTCCCCCACAAGTCAGATAATACAATACACTTACAGTCACACTATCTAATCTATATCACTTCAGCAAGTAGTATAGTAGTATAGTAGTACTCCTCCTAATAATGCTCCCCAAAATTACTACTACTGTGTCTCTCTCGTCTCTACTGTGTCTCTCTCTTCTCTAAACGGAGAGGACGCCAGCCACGTCCTCTCCCTATGACTCTCAATGCACGTGTGAAAATGACGGCGACGCGCGGCTCCTTATATAGAATCCGAGTCTCGCGATAGAATCCGAGCCTCGCGAGAATCCGACAGCGGGATGATGACGTTCGGGCGCGCTCGGGTTAACCGAGCAAGGCGGGAAGATCCGAGTCGCTCGGACCCGTGAAAAAAAACATGAAGTTCGGGCGGGTTCGGATTCAGAGGAACCAAACCCGCTCATCTCTAATTTTCACACGTGCATTGAGATTGTTAGGGAGAGGACGTGGCTGGCGTCCTCTCCGTTTAGAATAGATAGAGAGTGAGACACTTGATTTACTGGAGCATTAGGAGGAGTACTCAGAGAGTGCAGAGTTTTGCTGATAGTTATACTAGTGACTGACCACCAGTGCAGTTTTATTTATTTTTATTATTTAATATAATCCGTTCTCTGCCTGAAAAAAAACGATACACAGTCACATACCATATCTGTGCTCAGCCTCAGTGTGCTGCATCATCTATGTATATCTGACTGTGCTGAGTGCTCACTGCTCACACAGCTTAATTGTGGGGGAGACTGGGGAGCAGTTATAGCAGGAGTACATATTTAACAGTGCACACTTTTGCTGCCAGAGTGCCACTGCCAGTGTGACTGACCAGTGACCACTGACCACCAGTATATTGTGATTGTCTGCCTGAAAAAGTTAAACACTCGTCGTGTGGTGTTTTTATTCTATAAACGCATTCTGCTGACAGTGTCCAGCAGGTCCGTCATTATATAATATATACCTGTCCTGCAGTAGTGATATATATATATATTTTTTATATCATTATCATCCAGTCTATACTAGCAGCAGACGCAGTACGGTAGTCCACGGCTGTAGCTACCTCTGTGTCGGCAGTCGCTCGTCCATCCATAATTGTATACCTACCTGTGGTGTTTTTTTTTTTTTTCTATCTTCTTCATACTAGTAGTTTACTTTATGAGTCTGCAGTGCTGACAGTGTCCAGCAGGTCCTTCATTATATAATATATACCTGTCCAGCAGTAGTGATATATATATATTTTTTATATCATTATCATCCAGTCTATACTAGCAGCAGACGCAGTACGGTAGTCCACGGCTGTAGCTACCTCTGTGTCGGCAGTCGCTCGTCATCCATAAGTATACTAGTATCCCACCAACTCCCTCAGTGTCAATTTCCTCCTTCCCCAGGAATGCCAATAGTCCTGCAGGCCATGTCACTGGCAATTCTGACGAGTCCTCTCCTGCCTGGGATTCCTCCGATGCATCCTTGCGTGTAACGCCTACTGCTGCTGGCGCTGCTGTTGTTGCTGCTGGGAGTCGAAGGTCATTCCAGAGGGGAAATCGTAAGACCACTTTTACTACTTCCACCAAGCAATTGACTGTCCAACAGTCCTTTGCGAGGAAGATGAAATATCACAGCAGTCATCCTGCTGCAAAGCGGATAACTGAGGCCTTGGCATCCTGGGCGGTGAGAAACGTGGTTCCGGTATCCATCATTACTGCAGAGCCAACTAGAGACTTGTTGGAGGTACTGTGTCCCCGGTACCAAATACCATCTAGGTTCCATTTCTCTAGGCAGGCGATACCGAAAATGTACACAGACCTCAGAAAAAGACTCACCAGTGTCCTAAAAAATGCAGTTGTACCCAATGTCCACTTAACCACGGACATGTGGACAAGTGGAGCAGGGCAGGCTCAGGACTATATGACTGTGACAGCCCACTGGGTAGATGTATGGACTCCCGCCGCAAGAACAGCAGCGGCGGCACCAGTAGCAGCATCTCGCAAACGCCAACTCTTTCCTAGGCAGGCTACGCTTTGTATCACCGCTTTCCAGAATACGCACACAGCTGAAAACCTCTTACGGCAACTGAGGAAGATCATCGCGGAATGGCTTACCCCAATTGGACTCTCCTGTGGATTTGTGGCATCGGACAACGCCAGCAATATTGTGTGTGCATTAAATCTGGGCAAATTCCAGCACGTCCCATGTTTTGCACATACCTTGAATTTGGTGGTGCAGAATTATTTAAAAAACGACAGGGGCGTGCAAGAGATGCTGTCGGTGGCCAGAAGAATTGCGGGACACTTTCGGCGTACAGGCACCACGTACAGAAGACTGGAGCACCACCAAAAACGCCTGAACCTGCCCTGCCATCATCTGAAGCAAGAAGTGGTAACGAGGTGGAATTCAACCCTCTATATGCTTCAGAGGTTGGAGGAGCAGCAAAAGGCCATTCAAGCCTATACAACTGTGCACGATATAGGAGGGGGAATGCACCTGTCTCAAGCGCAGTGGAGAATGATTTCAACGTTGTGCAAGGTTCTGCAACCTTTTGAACTTGCCACACGTGAAGTTAGTTCAGACACTGCCAGCCTGAGTCAGGTCATTCCCCTCATCATGCTTTTGCAGATGAAGCTGGAGACATTGAAGGAGGAGCTAACACAGAGCGATTCCGCTAGGCATGTGGGACTTGTGGATGGAGCCCTTAATTCGCTTAACAAGGATTCACGGGTGGTCAATCTGTTGAAATCAGAGCACTACATTTTGGCCACCGTGCTCGATCCTAGATTTAAAACCTACCTTGGATCTCTCTTTCCGGCAGACACAAGTCTGCTGGGGTTCAAAGAACTGCTGGTGAGAAAATTGTCAAGTCAAGCGGAACGCGACCTGTCAACATCTCCTCCTTCACATTCTCCCGCAACTGGGGGTGCGAGGAAAAGGCTCAGAATTCCGAGCCCACCCGCTGGCGGTGATGCAGGGCAGTCTGGAGCGACTGCTGATGCTGACATCTGGTCCGGACTGAAGGACCTGACAACGATTACGGACATGTCGTCTACTGTCACTGCATATGATTCTCTGCCCATTGAAAGAATGGTGGAGGATTATATGAGTGACCGCATCCAAGTAGGCACGTCAGACAGTCCGTACTTATACTGGCAGGAAAAAGAGGCAATTTGGAGGCCCTTGCACAAACTGGCTTTATTCTACCTAAGTTGCCCTCCCACAAGTGTGTACTCCGAAAGAGTGTTTAGTGCCGCCGCTCACCTTGTCAGCAATCGGCGTACGAGGTTACATCCAGAAAATGTGGAGAAGATGATGTTCATTAAAATGAATTATAATCAATTCCTCCGTGGAGACATTCACCAGCAGCAATTGCCTCCACAAAGTACACAGGGAGCTGAGATGGTGGATTCCAGTGGGGACGAATTGATAATCTGTGAGGAGGGGGATGTACACGGTGATATATCGGAGGATGATGATGAGGTGGACATCTTGCCTCTGTAGAGCCAGTTTGTGCAAGGAGAGATTAATTGCTTCTTTTTTGGTGGGGGTCCAAACCAACCCGTCATTTCAGTCACAGTCGTGTGGCAGACCCTGTCACTCAAATGATGGGTTGGTTAAAGTGTGCATGTCCTGTTTATACAACATAAGGGTGGGTGGGAGGGCCCAAGGACAATTCCATCTTGCACCTCTTTTTTCTTTCATTTTTCTTTGCGTCATGTGCTGTTTGGGGAGTAGTTTTTGGAAGGGCCATCCTGCGTGACACTGCAGTGCCACTCCTAGATGGGCCAGGTGTTTGTGTCGGCCGCTTGGGTCGCTTATCTTAGTCACACAGCTACCTCATTGCGCCTCTTTTTTTTCTTTGCGTCATGTGCTGTTTGGGGGGTGTTTTTTGGAAGGGCCATCCTGCGTGACACTGCAGTGCCACTCCTAGATGGGCCAGGTGTTTGTGTCGGCCACTTGGGTCGCTTATCTTAGTCACACAGCTACCTCATTGCGCCTCTTTTTTTCTTTGCGTCATGTGCTGTTTGGGGGGTGTTTTTTGGAAGGGCCATCCTGCGTGACACTGCAGTGCCACTCCTAGATGGGCCAGGTGTTTGTGTCGGCCACTAGGGTCGCTTATCTTAGTCACACAGCTACCTCATTGCGCATCTTTTTTTTCTTCTTTGCGTCATGTGCTGTTTGGGGAGTAGTTTTTTGAAGGGCCATCCTGCGTGACACTGCAGTGCCACTCCTAGATGGGCCAGGTGTTTGTGTCGGCCACTTGGGTCGCTTATCTTAGTCACACAGCTACCTCATTGCGCCTCTTTTTTTCTTTGCGTCCTGTGCTGTTTGGGGGGTGTTTTTTGGAAGGGCCATCCTGCGTGACACTGCAGTGCCACTCCTAGATGGGCCAGGTGTTTGTGTCGACCACTTGGGTCGCTTATCTTAGTCACACAGCTACCTCATTGCGCCTCTTTTTTTCTTTGCGTCATGTGCTGTTTGGGGGGTGTTTTTTGGAAGGGCCATCCTGCGTGACACTGCAGTGCCACTCCTAGATGGGCCAGGTGTTTGTGTCGGCCACTTGGGTCGCTTATCTTAGTCACACAGCTACCTCATTGCGCCTCTTTTTTTCTTTGCGTCATGTGCTGTTTGGGGGGTGTTTTTTGGAAGGGCCATCCTGCGTGACACTGCAGTGCCACTCCTAGATGGGCCAGGTGTTTGTGTCGGCCACTAGGGTCGCTTATCTTAGTCACACAGCTACCTCATTGCGCATCTTTTTTTTCTTCTTTGCGTCATGTGCTGTTTGGGGAGTAGTTTTTTGAAGGGCCATCCTGCGTGACACTGCAGTGCCACTCCTAGATGGGCCAGGTGTTTGTGTCGGCCACTAGGGTCGCTTAGCTTAGTCACACAGCTACCTCATTGCGCCTCTTCTTTTTTTCTTTGCGTCATGTGCTGTTTGGGGGGTGTTTTTTGGAAGGGCCATCCTGCGTGACACTGCAGTGCCACTCCTAGATGGGTCAGGTGTTTGTGTCGGCTACTAGGGTCGCTTAGCTTACTCACACAGCTACCTCATTGCGCCTCTTTTTTTTCTTCTTTGCGTCATGTGCTGTTTGGGGAGTAGTTTTTTGAAGGGCCATCCTGCGTGACACTGCAGTGCCACTCCTATATGGGCCAGGTGTTTGTGTCGGCCACTTGGGTCGCTGAGCTTAGTCATCCAGCGACCTCGGTGCAAATTTTAGGACTAAAAATAATATTGTGAGGTGTGAGGTGTTCAGAATAGACTGAAAATGAGTGGAAATTATGGTTATTGAGGTTAATAATACTTTGGGATCAAAATGACCCCCAAATTCTATGATTAAGCTGTTTTTTAGGGTTTTTTGAAAAAAATACCCGAATCCAAAACACACCCGAATCCGACAAAAAAAATTCGGTGAGGTTTTGCCAAAACGCGTTCGAACCCAAAACACGGCCGCGGAACCGAACCCAAAACCAAAACACAAAACCCGAAAAATTTCCGGTGCTCATCACTACTTTTTAAGTGGGTCAACTTGCACAATCGGTGGCTGTCCAAATACTTTTTTGCCCCACTTTATATTATAGTGTATAATGTCACTCTTGTTGTTAAACACTAGAGGCTAAATGTAATGGGGTGCGATTTCGGAAACCGTGAGATTTTTGCTGCAAATTTGCACATTTTCCGAAAATCGCAAATGTAATAGCTTGCGATTTTGCAAAAAAATAGCAAGTTTTTAACATATACCTAAAATTGCAAGTGAAACATTGCATCCAGATGTTTTCCCATTGAAAACAATGAAAATCGTAAATGTAATAGGATGCAATTTCTTTTTTCACTTGCACACAAAACCTTACCAAAAATCGCCATAATAGACCGGGTTTAGACTGGCGATTTTTGGAGAAGCATGCACAGATCAGTGTGATCCGTGTATGCTTCTGTATGGAACAGTAAAAGAAAGTGTTAAAAATAAGAAAAACACAACGTGCATTCCCCCCCAAGCATAACCAGCCCCGGGTTCTTTGAGCCGTTCCTGGTTGCAAAAATACAGGGGGATTCTCCGTATTTAAACAAGCAGTACCAGGCTCTTGGTTCCAAAAATATGGGAGATAAAAGAAGTAGGAGTCCCTCATAGTTTTTACACCAGCACCAGGCTCTACTAGCCAGGGAGGTTATGCCGCAGCCGGAGGACACTTTTATATAGGTCCCCGCAACCAAAGCATCACAAACCATGCAACTAGTGATCCCTGGCCTGGTTTCCCTTGGGGATTGGGAACCCCCTTCAGGCACCCAAGGGCCAGGGATGAAGCCAAGGGCTGTCCCCAGCACCACTGGGTGGTGGGTGCCGGGCTGATAGGCGTGAAAGTGTTAAAAAATTATATTGTCTTTTGCTGTGGAACTACAAGTCCCAGCAAGCCTCCCCTTCATCCTGGGACTTGGAGAATCACAAGTACCAGCATGCAGGGAATTAACGGTCCCGCTGGTACCTGTAGTTCTATAACAAACTTAAAATAAACACACAGACACTGTGACAGTAAAACTTTAATAAAACATACTGTACTGGCACACTCACACTCCCTTACCTACATCCAGCATAGCCATTCACATCCACTTGTCCTATAGATCCTCTCCAGGGGCCTGCATGTTTTTTTTTACACTTTCTTTACTGTTCCATACAGAAGCATGCACAGATCTCGCTGATCTGTACATGCTTCTGACTAAGTAATAAAAACATGACCAAAATCCGCATGTTTCTTTTACTAAAAATCACCAGAAATCGCATGTTAATTCCGTTTTAACCTTAAAATTCGCACTCTATTACATTTGTGATTTTTAGTAAAATATTGTAAGTTACAAACGTGCGTTTTGGTACAATTTTTATTTATTTTTTTGAAACCTAAAAAATTGCACCCTATTACATTTAACCTTAGGGATGGGAATCATTTGATGTTACATCGGATATATGGTTCCAATGTTTGATGTTTAGCCCTGCAATGTTGAGGATCCAATGTTTCCTCAAAATCACTAGCTTTCTTTTCCGATGTTTTTCTCAATTTTCCATTTTTTTTTTTTTTTGTCACAGCAGTGGCGGAACTACCGCCAGTGCAAGCAGTGCCTTGAACTGGGGCCCGCCACTGTCCTGGGGCCCAAAGCCAGCGCAGCATGTAATGAGTCAAACTGACTCATTACATGCCGCTGTCCACCGACCGCCGAGGAGAGGAGCGCTGCGAATGCTGGGAAGCGCATCCCAGCATTTACAGCGGCGGAGGGCAGCCTATGGTGAAGGAGAGGGACAGCAGCGCCTCCACCAATTACACTGTGCTGCTGCTGCTCCCTCCTCCTTCTCCCCGGCCCGGGATCATCATCCGCCATCAAGCTGCACCGAGGAGCCTGACTGCCACGGAGACAGTAAGTATAATCTTTTCTATCTATCTAATCTATCTAATCTATCTAATCTATCCTATCTGTCTGCCGTAATGTGTAAAAAGGGGGCGCTGTCTGCCGTATTGTGTAAAAAGGGGGAGCTGTCTGCCGTAATGTGTAAAAAGGGGTGCTGTCTGCCGTAATGTGTAAAAAGGTGGCGCTGTCTGCCGTAATGTGTAAAAGGGTCTCTACCTGGTGTAGTGGTGCTACTGTGCGGCGTAATTTGAATAATGGAGACTACTATGCACTGTTATATGGATTGGTATTATTTTTTGGCCACACCCCTATATTTTCTTGTGCGCGCCTATGGCATGCACTGCCCCTGTTTTACATTGAGGATGGGGGGGGGGTACTGATGCCGTTTCTTGCACACAGTGCTAAAATGTCTAGTTACGGCACTGTTGCTAGGTATCCATTTCCTTGGCCCTGAGCAGGTCCCCCTCACCAGATTCTCTCCAGGGGCGAGGGGGTAGACTTGGATGGGTTGGGGGGGCCCAAAGCATTTTGTCGCACCTGGACCCACCCCTCGCTAGTTCCGCCACTGTGTCACTGTGTAGTTCTTTCACTGCTTTGGCCAGCCAGCTCACTCTCTCCTTGTTTTATAGTCAACAACAATTTAAGAGACTGATACAAAACAGTAACACATAGAGATGGTCCTACTGTGTGCTACAGCAGGGTGTGTGAGCAATGTTGCATGGGTGTGCTTAGTGATGTTGAGGGTGTGTATATTATATATAAACATTAACTAACTTACTGGACCAAGCTCCACCCCTCACTATGCCCCATCCTGTCCTCTACTCTGATATGTCCTGCATTATGCTGTCCACTCCCTCACCAACTCTTTTCTGCATTGTGCTGCCTGCCCCCTCCCCATCTCTATGTCGTGTATTGTGCAGCCCCTCACCAACATGTACTGCATTGTGCTATCCACCCCCTCCTGAATCCCCCCTCTGTATGTCCTGCATTGTGCTGTCCGCTACTCCACATCAGTATGTCCTGCATTGTGTGTACCCCCCATCTCTATATCTTCCATTGTGTTGTCATGTGTGTGCTCCACAAACCCTGACTCATTGGCACTACCAAATCCTGCACACTACCACCCATGACATCCTAGCATTGCCAGGCCTCCCTAATACATCACCTCTAGGTATTGTCCTTTTCTCTTACATCCTAGAGGATGCTGGGGACTCCGTAAGGACCATGGGGATAGACGGGCTCTGCAGGAGACATGGGCACTTTAAGGAAGTCTTTAGACCTGGGTGTGCGCTGGCTTCTCCCTCTATGCCCCTCCTCCAGACCTCAGTTTAATACTGTGCCCAGTGGAGACTGTGTGCTTTTCAGTGAGCTCTCCTGAGCTTGCTGACAGAAAGTATTTTGTTAGGTTTTTTATTTTCAGGGAGCCTGCTGGCAACAGACTCCCTGCATCGAGGGACTGAGGGGGAGAGAAGCAGCCCTACTCTCTGAAGCTAGGTCCTGCTTCTTAGGCTACTGGACACCATTAGCTCCAGAGGGAATGGTACGCAGGATCTCACCCTCGCCATCCGTCCCAGAGCCGCGCCGCCGCCCCCCTTGCAGAGCCGGAAGATTGAAGCCGGGTGAGTATGAGAAGAAAAGAAGACTTCTCAGGCGGCAGACGACTTCACTGATCTTCATTGAGGTAACGCACAGCACTGCAGCTGTGCGCCATTGCTCCCATACACCTCACATACTCCGGTCACTGTACGGGCGCAGGGGGGAGGCGCCCTGGGCAGCAATATAAACCTTGTTTGGCAAAAATAAGCATATATACAGCTGGGCACTGTATATATGTATGAGCCCCCGCCAAGTTTACAGTTTTAGCGGGACAGAAGCCCGCCACCGAGGGGGCGGAGCTTCTCCCTCAGCACTCACCAGCGCCATTTTTTCTCCACAGCACCGCTGAGAGGAAGCTCCCCGGACTTTCCCCTGCTTACATGGTAGACAAGAGGGTTGAAAAGAGAGGGGGGGCACATAATTCGGCGCAATTACATACTACAGCGCTACTGGGTAAACATTAATTAACTGTGATTCCTGGGTTATATAGCGCTGGGGTGTGTGCTGGCATACTCTCTCTCTGTCTCTCCAAAGGGCCTTGTTGGGGAACTGTCTCCAGAAAGAGCATTCCCTGTGTGTGTGTGGTGTGTCGGTACGCGACATGTCTGAGGGAGAAGGCTATATTAGAGAGGAGCGAGAGCAAATGAATGTGGTGTCTCCGCCGACACCTGACTGGATGGATATGTGGAATGTTTTAAATGCTAGAGTAAACTCATTGCACAAAAGATTAGACAAAGCTGAAGCTTTGGGACAGTCAGGGTCTCAGCCCATGCCTGATCCTATGTCACAGGGACCGTCGGGGTCCCAAAAGCGCCCACTATCCCAAATAGTTGACACAGATACCGACATGGATTCTGACTCCAGTGTCTATTACGATGATGCAAAGTTACAGCCAAAATTGGCTAAAACTATTCGATATATGATTATGGCAATAAAAGATGTTTTGCACATCACAGAGGAACCCCCTGTCCCAGACCCATATAAGGGAAAGAAACCTGAGGTAACCTTCCCCCCCCCACACGAGCTGAATGAGTTATGTGAAAAAGCTTGGGAATCTCCAGATAAGACTGCAGATTTCCAAAAGGATTCTTATGGCGTATCCTTTCCCGCCAACGGATAGGTTACGATGGGAATCATCCCCTAGGGTGGACAAAGCATTAGCACGTTTATCCAAAAAGGTAGCCCTGCCGTCCCAGGATACGGCTACCCTCAAAGATTCTGCTGACCACAAGCAGGAGGTTACCCTGAAGTCCATTTATACACATTCAGGTACTTTACTTAGACCGGCAATTGCGTCGGCCTGGGTGTGTAGTGCTGTAGCAGCATGGACGGATACCTTATCAGAGGAGCTTGATACCCTAGATAAGGATACTATTTATTGACCCTAGGGCATATAAAAATGCTGTCCTGTATATAAGAGATGCTCAAAGAGACATTAGTCTTCTGGGTTCTAGAATAAACGCTATGTCGATTTCTGCCAGAAGAGTCCTATGGACACGGCAATGGCCAGGTGATGCCGACTCAAAAAGACATATGGAGGTTTTACCTTACAGGGGTGAGGAATTGTTTGGGGAAGGTCTCTCTGACCTAGTCTCCACAGCTACTGCTGGAAAATCAAAGTTTTTGCCTTATATTCCCTCACAGCCTAAGAGAGCACCGCATTATCAAATGCAGTCCTTTCGATCACAAAGAAACAAGAAAGTGCGAGGTGCGTCCTTTCTTGTCAAAGGTAGGGGCAGAGGGAAGAAGCTGCACAACACAGCTAGTTCCCAGGAACAGAAGTCCTCCCCGGCCTCTACAAAATCCACTGCATGATGCTGGGGCTCCACTGGTGGAGTCCGCCGCAGTGGGGGCACGTCTTCGGGGTTTCAGCCACATCTGGGTTCACTCCCAGGTGGATCCCTGGGCGATAGAAATTGTTTCTCAGGGTTACAAGCAGGAATTCGAGGACGTGCCTCCTCGCCGATTTTTCAAATCGGCCCTACCAACTTCTCCCCAGGAAAGGGAGATAGTATTACAGGCAATACAAAAATTGTATCTTCAACAGGTGGTGGTCAAGGTTGTTCTCCTTCAACAAGGAAGGGGATATTACTCGACCCTGTTTGTAGTCCCGAAACCGGACGGTGTGGTCAGACCCATATTAAATTTAAAATCCCTGAACCTATACTTGAAAAGGTTCAAGTTCAAGATGGAATCGCTAAGAGCGGTCATCGCAAGCCTGGAAGTGGGGGATTTTATGGTGTCTCTGGACATAAAGGATGCATACCTTCATGTCCCCATTTATCCACCTCATCAGGCCTACCTCAGATTTGCGGTACAGGATTGTCATTACCAATTTCAGACGTTGCCGTTTGGTCTCTCCACAGCCCCGAGGGTTTTCACCAAGGTAATGGCGGAAATGATGGTGCTCCCGCGGCAGCAAGGTGTCACAATTATCCCGTACTTGGATGATCTCCTCATAAAAGTGAGATCAAGAGAGCAGTTGCTGAACAGCTTATCACTTTCACTGGAAGTGTTCCAGCAACACGGCTGGATTCTCAATATTCCAAAGTCGCAGTTGGTTCCTACGACTCGTCTGCCTTTCTTGGGCATGATTCTGGACACGGACCAGAAGAGGGTTTATCTCCCGATAGAAAAGGCCCAGGAACTCATGACTCTGGTCAGGAACCTATTGAAACCAAAACAGGTGTCAGTGCATCACTGCACTCGAGTCCTGGGAAAGATGGTGGCATCATACAAGGCCATTCCCTTCGGCAGGTTCCATGCGATGACTTTCCAATGGGACCTACTTGACAAGTGGTCCGGGTCACATCTACAGATGCATCGGTTGATCACCCTGTCCCCTAGGGCCAGGGTGTCACTCCTGTTGTGGCTGCAGAGTGCTCACCTTCTCGAGGGTCGCAGATTTGGCATTCAGGACTGGATCCTGCTGACCACAGATACAAGCCTCCGAGGTTGGGGAGCAGTCACACAGGGAAGAAATTTCCAAGGTCTTTGGTCAAGTCAAGAGACTTGTCTTCACATCAACATCCTGGAACTAAGGGACATATACAACGCCCTACGTCAAGCGGAGACCTTACTTCGCAACCAACCGGTTCTGATTCAGTCAGACGTCACCGCAGTGCCTCATGTAAACCGCCAAGGAGCAGAGTGGCAATGGCGGAAGCCACCAGAATTCTTCGCTGGGCGGAGAATCATGTAAGCGCACTGTCAGCAGTGTTCATTCCGGGAGTAGACAATTGGGAAGCACACTTTCTAAGCATACACGACCTACATCCAGGAGAGTGGGGACTTCATCCAGAAGTCTTCGCACAGATTGCGAGTTGGTGGGAACTGCCACAGATAGACATGATGGCGTCCCGCCTGAACAAAAAGCTACAGAGGTATTGCGCCAGGTCAAGAGACCCTCAGGCAGTAGCTGTAGACGCCCTAGTGACACCGTGGGTGTTCCAGTCGGTCTATATATTTCCTCCTCTTCCTCTCATACCCAAGGTGTTGAGGTTAATATGAAAAAGAGGTGTGAGAACAATCCTCATTGTTCCAGATTGGCCACGAAGGACCTGGTACCCGGATCTGCAGGAAATGCTCACAGAAGATCCGTGGCCTCTTCCTATAAGGCAGGACCTGTTGCAACAGGGGCCCTGTCTGTTCCAAGACTTACCGCGGCTACGTTTGACGGCATGGAGGTTGAACGCCGGATCCTAGCAGAGAAAGGCATTCCGGTGGAGGCCATCCCTACGCTAATAAAGGCTAGGAAGGACGTAACATCAAAACATTATCACCGCATATGGCGAAAGTATGTTTCCTGGTGTGAGGCCAGGAATGCTCCTACGGAAGAATTCCATCTGGGCCGTTTCCTTCACTTCCTGCAAACTGGAGTGAATTTGGGCCTAAAATTAGGCTCCATTAAGGTCCAGATTTCGGCTCTATCCATTTTCTTTCAAAAAGAATTGGCTTCTCTCCCAGAAGTTCAGACTTTTGTGAAGGGTGTTCTGCATATTCAGCCTCCTTTTGTACCTCCGGTGGCACCTTGGGATCTTAACGTGGTAAGTTTCTTAAAGTCGCACTGGTTTGAACCACTGAAAACGGTGGAGTTGAAATATCTCACGTGGAAGGTGGTCATGTTATTAGCCTTGGCTTCGGCTAGGCGAGTGTCGGAATTAGCGGCTTTGTCACATAAAAGCCCCTATCTGGTTTTCCATATGGATAGAACGGAATTGCGGACCCGTCCTCAATTCCTGCCAAAAGTGGTATCATCATTTCATATGAACCAACCTATTGTGGTGCCTGTGGCTACGCGGGACTTGAAGGATTCCGAGTTGCTTGATGTGGTCAGGGCTCTGAAAATTTACGTGGCCAGAACGGCTAGGGTCAGAAAGACGGAAGCACTGTTTGTCCTGTATGCAACCAACTAGATTGGTGCCCCAGCTTCAAAGCAGTCTATTGCTCGCTGGATCTGTAACACGATTCAGCAGGCGCATTCTATGGCTGGATTGCCGTTACCGAAATTTGTCAAAGCCCATTCCACTAGGAAAGTGGGCACTTCTTGGGCGGCTGCCCGCGGGGTCTCGGCACTACAGCTGTGTCGAGCTGCTACTTGGTCGAGGTCAAACACCTTTGCAAAGTTCTACAAGTTTGATACCCTGGCTGAGGAGGAACACATGTTTGCTCAATCGGTGCTGCAGAGTCATCCGCACTCTCCCGCCCGTTTGGGAGCTTTGGTATAATCCCCATGGTCCTTACGGAGTCCCCAGCATCCTCTAGGACATAAAAGAAAATAAGATTTTAAACCTACCGGTAAATCGTTTTCTCGTAGTCTGTAGAGGATGCTGGGTGCCCGTCCCAAGTGCGGACTACTTCTGCAATACTTGTATATAGGTATTGCTTCAGTAAGGGTTATGTTATAGTCTCGTCGGGCTTGAACTGATGATATGTTGGTTTCATACTGTTAACTGGGTAGTTATCACAAGTTATATGGTGTGATTGGTGTGGCTGATATGAATCTTGCCCTTGGATTAACAAAATCCTTTCCTCGTACTGTCCGTCTCCTCTGGGCACAGTTTCTCTAACTGAGGTCTGGAGGAGGGGCATAGAGGGAGGAGCCAGTGCACACCCAGGTCTAAAGACTGCGTCTATACCCATGGTCCTTACGGAGTCCCCAGCATCCTCTACGGACTACGAGAAAAAGAATTACTGGTAGGTTTAAAATCTTATTTTCACCCCCTAAGGTTTTGTTTGGTCCTCTACTTCACCCTATTTTGTTTTGTACTGCCCTCCCTGTGGATAATTTTCCTTTGTATGTCCAGGTTCCTCTTGTGCTTCTCTACTGCTCCATGTTCCATTCTGCCACTGATAGTCTCCCAGATGGCAACATCATCATATGATGTTTGTGCCGCTGCCTGTGATCCAGAGTTGCGCATTCAGTGGGAGGCTCCTGTTTTTAATTGAGCCTCCCGCTGCCCCAACAAACCTTCCTCTTGCTCCCAGTTGTAGCTAGTGGGATGGCACAGCATAGCTTCAGCAGCTCCCACACCAAGCCAGGATCCAGCAGCTGGGAGGAAGCACTAAGTCACCTGGGTCCACATGGCAATGCTCAGTGGCTCACTGCATTTACTGGTCTCCTGCTGGTGTCAGCGCTGCCTGGAGAGCTGCTGGGACAGAGGAGACTGGTGACCACCTTGGAGTGCGCGGGTGAAGCTGTGCGGGGGTCCCAGTGTCCCTGGAGCTGGAGGAGCAGAAGAGGATGGAATTCCATGTACTAGGGAGAGCAGCAAGTGTGGAACACACAGCATGGGGACACGACCCTGATCACTGGAGTGATGTTAGGTGGGCAGAGGGGCAGCATTGTACTCACCGGCACATTTGTGCCCTGTGCCACTGGCGGTGCTGCAGTGTGCAGGCAGTTTACTCTCATACAGAAAAATGTGTTTAAAGGAACAAGCACACAGAACAGTTCTCTACAGCTGTCATGTAATTGCTGCATTAGTGCATTCACTATCAGTCAAGAGCTACAGTATGGGGGTCACTTTGGTATTTTACACATGTGCAGGACCTGTGCCGTAAGCCGCCCAGTGGTGTCCGTGATCCATTGCTGCATCCCAGGAGGCAGGTCAGATCACTACTTCAGCAGGAGATGTGTGCGTGTAACAGATGCCTCCTGCTGCATCACTGTATAGTGATATTCCTGCTGCTTCCAAGGAAATGCCAGCACCTCTAATCGCACCTGAGTGACGCCCCTATAGTCATTCTCTACCACCCACATCAGTGAGACAGGGGCAGATTGCCCTGTTATTACAGGGACCCTGAGAGACATACACTGTCCCCACTAATCCAAGGTGCTGCTTGCTGTTTAGCATTTTGAAAGTAAAATTTGCATTCACATGAGTAGCTGTTCTATAGACAGAATTGTAACCTGTGTATAAATCATATATTAGACTTTGATATGGTTTTACATGCAGCAGTATATATTTTTCAAGGGACAGCATACTGTATTTATTTCAGAGTAGTATATTTATTTCAGGGGGCAGTATATTGAGTAGCAATAGACACGCCCATAGGTGGAATGTGTCATGCTCCCTCAACAGCGCGCCTCACCTACAATCTCCCTGAAACTAGTTTTCAAAAGTACGCAAGCTTACCGTGTTCCCAGTGCAAGCTCCCAGGCCATGTTACTTGGGACTGTGGGAAGAGAAGGAGTGGATCACCCTGATGACATCACAGATGCAGCTTCCACTAATCTTCTTGCTATTTCCACCTCCTTTGGACTTTCTCAATGGACCTCCACCCCTACTCACAATCTCTGCCACCTTCTCGACCTTGTCTTCACCCACCGATGTGACTTCTCTGATTTCTCAAACTCTTACTTCCCTCTCTCTGACCACCATCTGCTTTCTTTCACTCTCTCATCTTCCCCTCTCCTATCCATGCCCAGACCCACCATCACCAGATGCAATCTTGGGTCTCAACACCGCTATCCTGTCCTCCCTCGAGACCTTCCTCTCTCCCCTTTGACTTGTTCTAACCAGGAAGCCTCCTTATATAATTATTCCCTTACTGCTGCTCTCGACTCTGTGCCCCCCCCCTCCTCTGTCCCCCTCCGCCATTCCACACCCCAACCCCGGCACACCAAATTAACATGATTCCTACAAAAATGTTCACGCTCCGCAGAACGCTCCTGGAGGAAATCTCACTCTGGTGGATTTCCTCCAATTCAAGTTTATTCTCTCCTCCTACAGCTATGCTCTTTCTCAGGCTAAGCAATCCTCTTTCCAAGTACTCATCTCTTCTCAGTCCTCCAGTCCACGCCGTCTCTTTAAAACCTTCAACACTCTCTCCTTCCCCCACTCCTCCACCCATCCTCCCTCACTGCCACTGACTTTGCCTCCTTCTTTATCTCCAATATTGAGGCTATCCAACATCTGCTCCCATCACCCCTCTGCTGCCCCCCTGCCCCATCATCCCTCCCCTCCATCTATCCCACCCTGTCCTGCTTCTGTCTCACCTCAGACAAGGAAGTCCACTCCATCTTATCCCCCCCCCTCTCAACCTGCCCCATGGTGGACCCCCTCTCCTCCCATCTTCTCTGATCCCTCTTTCCCACTGCCTACTCCCATATTGCTCATCTCTTTAACCCATCACTCTCTACCGGCATCTTTCCCTCACCATTCAAACATGCTCTGGTCTCACCTATTCTCAACCTCTTCCCTTCATCATTCACTAGCTACTGCCCCATCTCTCTTCCAGAGCCGTCTTAACAGCAGTGTAGGCCCCTGGGCACAGCAATGCACTGGGGCCCCTACCCACGCATCAGCAGTAGGGGTCGGGGGTGCTATCAGTGGCAGCTTTGATGTCCCTCGGGAGGTAGGGGGGTGTTCTATCTTTCGTTCAGCATGTAGGACCTGGAGAAATAATTTCTGCTAATTACTCCTTTACTTCACAAATGGTGCGGGAAGGAGAATGCTAAACTGTAGAAGGGGACATTGTGCTGAATGAAGGGGCCTTGATACATGACTTCCAGGGTGGTAGGGGGTGTTTAATACACCGGGGAGGGGTGGATAGTGGAGTGGGCTTAATATTCATCATTTTCCGGGGGTCAGGGCAGCTTGCTTTACTGCAGATATCTCCAGTTCCTGGAAATAGTTTTCTTAGCTTTAATGAGATAAAAAAAACTAGAGTCCCACCTTTCAGGAGGTGCTGGGGACTTGGGGATCAGACTTCAGTAGCCAGAGCAATCCACCAACAAAAATATAAAACTGCATATTAGGCGTGTGGAGCTGTAGCAGGGACCAGCTGCTTGAAGGCTGATATCTCTGGTTCTGGACATAGTAGATACAAGCTGCCAGTGTCCACTGAAAGGGGAGAGTCACAGCTTTTGGAGTATAACCTCAGAAAAACTCTAAATCAGACAAAACCCTAGATATCTAGCTGGGAATAACAATTAACAGGCTTGGATGGGGACTACTGCTTTGAAGTCGGATATCTCCAGTTCCCCAGGGCCGATTTTCAAAAATCTGGTACCCCTGGAAAGAGGGGACCCTCAGCTATTAGCCTAGGGCCCTTTTACTTCTGGGTCCCTTGGGCAAGAGCCCATTGAGCCCATACGAAAATACGGCCCTGCTCTCTTCTCCCATTCACCTCCAAACTACTTGAACGACTGGTCTACAGCCATCTCACAAGCTACCTCTCTGACAACTCCATCCTTAATCCACTACAATCTGGCTTTCGCACACTTCACTCCTCCGAGACTTCCCTGGTGAAAGTCACCAATGACCTGCTTTCAAATCCAGGGTCCACTTCTCTCTGCTCATCCTTCTGGACCTCTCTGCTGCCTTTGACACTGTGGATCATCCTCTCCTCGGCACACTCCAAAACATTGGCCTCTCTAGCACCATCCGTGACTGGTTTACCTCTTACCTCAATAACCGCTCCTTCTGTGTCTGCCTCCAGCACCACCTCACACCCATCCATCCTTCCTATTGGTGTCCCTCAGGGTTCTGTCATAGGCACCCTTCTGTTCTCCCTGTACACATCTTCCCTGGCTGCGCTCATTAACTCCTTTGCCCTTCAATACCACCTCTATGCTGATGACACCACACTTCATCTCCTTTCCTGATCTGTCCTCTCTCAGGTTTCCAGCTGCCTCTCTGCCATCTCCACCTGGATGTCTGAGCGCTGTCTGATGCTCAACATGGACAAAACTGAACTCCTTATCTTTCCACCAGCCAGAGCAACACCCCCTACCAATACTGTATCTCTATCACTGTTGACAACACCATTTCCCCCATTCCCCAACTCTGCTGCCTGGGCTCCTTACTCTCCTTTGCACCCCACATCCAAGCTCTGACACAATCCTGTCAGTCCCAGCTATGCAACATTGCTCGCATCAGGCTATTTCTCTCCCAGAGTGCAACTAAACTTATCCACTCACTGGTTATCTCACGACTCGACTACTGCAATGTTCTCCTCACTCGTCTCGCTTGCTCCCCTCCAATCTGTACTCCACTTCACAGCTAGTCTTAGCTTCCTCTCCCGCTGCTCCACATCTGCCACTCCCCTTCGACAAAATCTACACTGGCTCCCATTCCCCTACAGAATCCTCTTCAAACTCTTCACCCTCACATACAACGCCATCTCTAATTCCACTGCTCCTTACATCTCCAACCTACTCTCCCTTCATACTCCCTCCCGCCCACTACGATCGGCGTATGACCGTCGCCTCTCCTCTGCTCTGGTCACTGCTTCTCATGCACGAGTTCAAGATTTTGCCTGTGCTGCACCCGCTCCAGTAGACTCTTCCCGACCTTGCAAAGCTTCAAACTGGCACTGGAAACCCACCTATTTATCAAAGCGTACCCTTCCGATGCATAACATAGTCCTGAGGCTACTCCTCCATCCCCCTGCCTCATGCCTTGCACATCTCTGCTTTGCTTTCATACTGCCATCAGGCTACCTCCCGCTTGCTTGCACCTCATATCCTCTGTCTGTCGCCCCTTCCCACTAGATAGTTAGCTCTTCAGAGCAGGGCCCTCTTTCCTCTTGTTGTCAAAGCCCTCTTCTTGACACATTTCAATCGCAGCTCTCTCCTACTCGGCGACCATCTTTACCTGCTTTTTCTCCTGCTGGTAAAAGCTGATCTCCATCTATGGCCACCAGCCCCAAGTAGTACGATTACTCCCTCGCTACTTACATCTTAGCTGTATTATGTTTTGAGAATTGTGCTGCTATTTGTTACCTCTACTCTATTTGTGTTATTTTTTTACTGTAATGCTAAGTTTTGTCTCCCTGTACTGTCCTTTGTACGGCATTGCTAAACACTTGTGGTGACCTATAGATGATGATGATGATACTCATCCGACACATGGCAGGTACCAGAGCAGCCACACCGGTAGGTAATGTGGATTAGAATACTTGCCCATTCCACCATACATAAACCAGACATTCTGTGGACCTATCTTAAATGGAGAGCCTTGGGCTGTAGCTTCACTTGTCCCATAGTTAATCGAGCCGTGTGTATAACAAAAAATATATATACATATATAATGTGTGTGTAAATTGTAAGCCTTCAACAAGATAAACATAATAGAAGGATGATTTATAATTTGAGAAGTTTGTTAGTATATTATAAGCTTAGGTAGACAGTTTATTTTAAACATATATAGCAACATTGGCTAACATCGGTGTCACAGTGCCAATGTGTAGGTGTAAACAAATGTTTTGTAACCAATGTTGTAAAACCTCATTTAACCAATGGTTTCTTTTGATGTCCTATCTCTATTAAACACCCTGTTGTCACTCTTATTACTGAACACCAACTACATATGTTTCTAGACTGGTTTACTGCAACAGCACCTTGAGTATGTCTACCTAGACCACTACATAATAAACTAGCTTCTGCTCACATGCTTTCAGATCAGGGTTAATTTCAGAGTCTACTGAGAGAGTTTTCTTTCCCTCACTGACTCATAATTTTCCTGCCACTGGTTTTAGAGAAATTCTGTAAACCTGGTGATTTTTCAACTAATTTACCCCTGGTATCTTTTCCTGATTTGTTGACTTTGGCTCTAGCTTGTTTGATTTACCTTGATTTTACCACTTGAACTGCATGGTTACCAGCATCATCTTCTGACTGCCCGTAACTGGCTGATTACCTTTATCAGCCTCTGACCCTTTGGCAACCTGCAGTGGCTTCTTATACTTGATCTTGTTGATAACCTGCAACACTTTTGACTGAAATAACTGACTGACATCACTGGCTTCTGACTCACTTAATTGACATATTTCTGTGATTAACCTGAATCTCCTAAACCAGTTATTATTAACTTACAGGTCATATGTAAATATTTATACTGTACAGATGGAGCTTCCTTTATCTTGGCTGTTTCTCCGCCTAAACAGAGGTTTAGTCGCATCTAGGCGTTAGCGTAGGTTGCAGAGTTTAATCACGGGTAGGCGAATTGAGGCACAACTACATACTCGGTGCGCAATACACATCTCCACCACTGGGTGGCTAATGCGCCACTAATCCAGTACTTCGGAGCGAGAGCAGTGGAATGATCTACAGTACAAGCTCTGGCAAATGGTTAGTGATGACTGTAATGTTAATGTACACACAGACCAATGGTCAGATGGAGAGGGTCAATAAAAAAAAAAAAAAAAATATATATATATATATATATACACTGCTCAAAAAAATAAAGGGAACACTAAAATAACACATCCTAGATCTGAATGAATTAAATATTCTTATTAAATACTTTGTTCTTTACATAGTTGAATATGCTGACAACAAAATCACACAAAAATGATCAATGGAAATCAAATTTATTAACCCATGGAGGTCTGGATTTGGAGTCACCCTCAAAATTAAAGTGGAAAAACACACTAAGGGCTGATCCAACTTTGATGTAATGTCCTTAAAACAAGTCAAAATGAGGCTCAGTAGTGTGTGTGGCCTCCACGTGCCTGTATGACCTCCTTACAACCCACACAAGTGGCTCAGGTAGTGCAGCTCATCCAGGATGGCACATCAGTGCGAGCTGTGGCAAGAAGGTTTGCTGTGTCTGTCAGCGTAGTGTCCAGAGCATGGAGGCGCTACTAGGAGACAGGCCAGTACATCAGGAGACGTGGAGGAGGCCGTAGGAGGGCAACAACCCAGCAGCTGGACCGCTACCTCCGCCTTTGTGTAAGGAGGAACAGGAGGAGCACTACCAGAGCCCTGCAAAATGACCTCCAGCAAGCCACAAATGTGCATGTGTCTACTCAAACGATCAGAAACAGACTCCATGAGGGTGGTATGAGGGCCCGACGCCCACAGGTGGGGGTTGTGCTGAAAGCCCAACACCGTGCAGAACGTTTGGCATTTGCCAGAGAACACCAAGATTGGCAAATTCGCCACTGGCGCCTTGTGCTCTTCACAGATGAAAGCAGGTTCTCACTGAGCACATGTGACAGACGTGACAGAGTCTGGAGACGCCAAGGAGAACGTTCTGCTGCCTGCAACATCCTCCAGCATGACCGGTTTGGCAGTGGGTCAGTAATGGTGTGGGGTGGCATTTCTTTGGGGGGCCGCACAGCCCTCCATGTGCTCGCCAGAGGTAGCCTGACTGCCATTAGGTACTGAGATGAGATCCTCAGACCCGTTGTGAGACTATATGCTGGTGCGGTTGGCCCTGGGTTCCTCCTAATGCAAGACAATGCTAGACCTCATGTGGCTGGAATGTGTCAGCAGTTCCTGCAAGACAAAGGCATTGATGCTATGGACTGGCCCGCCCGTTCCCTAGACCTGAATCCAATTGAGCACATCTGGGACATAATGTCTCGCTCCATCCACCAATGCCACGTTGCACCACAGACTGTCCAGGAGTTGGCGGCTGCTTTAGTCCAGGTCTGGGAGGAGATCCCTCAGGAGACCATCCGCCACCTCATCAGGAGCATGCCCAGGCATTGTTGGGAGGTCATACAGGCACGAGGAGGCCACACACACTACTGAGCCTCATTTTGACTTGTTTTAAGGACATTACATCAAAGTTGGATCAGCCTGTAGTGTTTTTTTCCACTTTAATTTTGAGGGTGACTCCAAATCCAGACCTCTATGGGTTAATAAATTTGATTTCCATTGATCATTTTTGTGTGATTTTGTTGTCAGCACATTCAACTATGTAAAGAACAAAGTATTTAATAAGAATATTTCATTCATTCAGATCTATGATGTGTTATTTTAGTGTTCCCTTTACTTTTTGAGCAGTGTATATATATATATATTTATGCAAACAAATATATTAAGACACTTGTCAATTGCCATGTTACTGCATGTGAGCATCCAAGTACCGTAGACAAAGCAATAAAGTAAAAATGAATATAGTGTATGCAGATGCAACTAATGTGTGAAAACAATAATATAGTTAATTGACGTTAAAGTATGTACAGTATACTGTATGTTTTGTACAATATGAGCATCAAAGTCGCATAATTTAAAAAATATATATATTGTAATATACTTTCACATTCAATAGAAGTGTGCACACATTTTACATAAATTGGGGTAAATCTGCAGGAGTGACTCATTCCGCTCTCTTAAATACACAGCGGAGGACCCATAGGCATGCCAATTAATATAAATTAGTGTATTCTGAGACCTACGGTGAGCACCGGGGAATAATACTACTTTATGGGAGTGCTACCCAAATTGTATGTATGTATTATATATACCGTAGACTGTACATAGTCTACTGTAATCTATTGAATTACTGTATATGATTATTTTTGCCTCTTCACAGGATATCTCCCATGATGAGATGTGAATAAAGATAAGAGTTGAACAGGCACGGCGATGGATTGAGAGTGGTGAAACATTTCACGATGTCATTTTCACAGATGAATCGTCTGTTGCTCTTGAGAGGTTTTCCTGAATGTCATTCTGGAAACGTAACCATATCTCATTGAAGCCATAACCAAAACATCCATTGAAGGTCCATGTATGGAGAGCCTTATCACAATTAGGAGCTGGTCCCCTATTATTTTTCTAAGGTACTTTATTCTGTGCCTGTGTTCTGTAAAAATACATGCTGTACTCTACAATACATGTAAATTCACAATAAAATGACTTGCTTATTAATGAACAATATTTTCTTATTTCTGTAGGGATCATAGATAAGCAATTCTTTTGAGAAAAAAATCGTAGAGGGATGTATGGTGCCATTTGTGAGTCAATATTACCCATCTCATCACAGGATATTCCAAGATAATGATCCCAAACACTCTGCCTCAGCCAAATTCATGGAAGAGAAAGATATCAATTGGGAACGCACACCACCAGAGTGAGTATTGTTTTAATACTGTACAAGTAATGTTTGGATATCACTGTAGTACTGCAAATGTATTTTTGGCTTAATGAACAGTACAATACTGTATGTGTTCTTTTTTTCTTTTTAACTTCATTAATTAACAAACATTTTCTTTCTGTACATTTTTTATTTTTTTATCACCAGACATGAATCCAGTTGAATTAGTGTGGGCTCAATTGAAGAGCTACATTAGCATACAAAACAGCAGCTGTTGGATGTGATCAAAAATGTTTGGCTAGAAGTACTCACACCCGAACATGGTAATAATTATATTAATCACCTGTATAAAAGTATTGCCGGTTATAGTTGAAAGAAATGGTCAAGCCACAAATATGTAGTATTGTACTGTATTTTCTGTATAAAATTTTAATCAATGCATTATTAAAAATGTTTATAAAATTGCATTTGTCTGAATATTGCGTAAGCTACTGTACCATATTATACATTAGAAGAACTATACAGTAGTACTGCTTGTTGATGTGTATGAATAGTTGTTTACAGTTTTCGAAGTCCTGGATAATAGAGTACTGTACATTTTTGATCAGTACAGAAGATGAAATCTGATTTTGTAATAAATACTTTTTTTTACATTTATATTGATGCTTTTCCAATAAATATTCCATAATACAGTACAATATGGTACATGGGGGGTAAATATACAGTATGATGTGCTGTTATGGGGGACAAGTGGGATTAAACATAGAAACATACTGTACAGTACTGTAGAAACATGCACTAGAATTTGACGGCAGATAAGAACCACTGTGTCCATCTAGTTGTTTTAGCCCTCCTGGTGTACTGCATCTACCCTGTTGCATACAGTACCTGCAAAAAGGCTTACAGTACTTTCCCTTTAATGCCATTTGCAATGTCACCAATAAAGATCTTAAAAAGCACTGGTCCAAGTACAGATTCCTGGGGTACTCCACTGGTAACATTTCCCTCCTGTAAATGCACTCTATTTACCACAACTCTCTGTTTTCTATCCTGCAACCAAGATCTTATCCATTCAATAATCCTAGTATCCAAGCTTCCAAGTTTATTTAGCAGTCTGCGATGTGGAACAGTGTCAAAAGCCTTACTAAAGTCTAGATAAGCTACATCCATGGCTTCACCTTTATCCATCACTTTAGTCACACAGTCAAAAAAGTCAATAAGATTTGTTTGACATGATCTCCCCCGAGTGAATCCATGCTGTTTGGGATCCTGTAAATTGCTGGATTTGCGATAATCTACAACTCTTTCTTTTAAGAGTGTTTCCATCAATTTCCCTACTACTGATGTAGGACTCACTGGTCTGTAGTTATTTGCCTCTTCCTTACTTCCACTTTTGTGCAGTGGGACAATGTTCGCTCTTTTCCAGTCCTCTGGAATTACTCCTGTAGCTAATGACTGGTTGAATAATTCTGTCAATGGTGCTATCAGCACCTCTTTAAGTTATTTTAGTATTCTTAGATGTATCCCATCTGGCTCCATTGATTTATCCACTTTCGGCTTTGAGAGTTCTGTTAGAACCTTCTCCTCTGTAAATGTACTTGTTTAATTTTCCTGAATATCCCTGCAACTTAACTGTGGACCTTTCCGCTCTCTTTCAGTAGTGAATACTGAGCAAAAATAATTATTAAGATGATCTGCTATTACATTGTCTCCCTCAACAAGACTCCCAGTCTCTGTCTTTAGTTTTATTATTCTGCCTTTTGTTTTTCTCCTTTTGCTTATATACCTATAGGCTATTATCACATACACTGTCCAGATTACTTATGTAACAATTATTGACTTTTGAATATATATACCCAGGGCTCCTTTTTGAATTTGCTTAAAACTGTATGCTTCATCCTTATAAAGCTGCCACGTACATCTATCTTTATCTCTTGCAATTTTTATAAAGCAGAGATTGTATGGTGACTCTTGGAGTATTTTGTATTTTCTAGTAATTACACATTTGATGTACTGTTACATGTGTGAGTGATATTCTCCAGAGATTGTACAGAGATTGTTATCTGATATATTGTCATTAATCATGAGTGGTACTAAATATTGCTGATTTTTCTTATTTCAATAGGCGAAGGCAGCCCACCTCTCTCATCCACTGTCCACTACAATTAATTATATGACAGTGGACAGCAGAAGGCGGGGCCCCTAACCTATTCATTTATATATCACTCTTATTTCAAGTACTTTCTCATCCAAATGCCAGTAAATTATCTCTCTGCAATAATTTAGTAACAGAGAATCTGTGCATACCTATTGCACAGCAGAAGTACTTCTACTCTTGGTATTGGTCATTAACCACACACTCTCTCATTTGCTATATTAAAGAATTTTACTGCCATATTTCACTGGCCACGCCCAATCTCATCTGATCTTGGAAGCAAAGCAGTGAGAAGCCCAATAAGTACCCAGATGGGTGACCACTAGGGAATATTGGGGGTCATTCTGAGTTGTTCACTCGTTGGCGATTTTCGCAACGGAGCGATTAAAGCAAAAATGCACACGTGCGCGGTACGCAGTGTGCATGCACTAAGTATTTTAGCACAAAACTTAGTAGATTTACTCATGTCCGAACGAAGAATTTTCATCGTTGAAGTGATCGGAGTGTGATTGACAGGAAGTGGGTGTTTCTGGGCGGAAACTGACCGTTTTCTGGTAGTGTGCGGAAAAACGCAGGCGTGCCAGGATAAAACCTGGGAGTGTCTGGAGAAACTGGGGAGTGGCTGGCCGAACGTAGGGGTGTTTGTGACGTCAAACCAGGAATGAAACGGGCTGAGCTGATCGCAGTGTAGGAGTAAGTCTCGAGCTACTCAGAAACTGCTAAGAACTTTCTAATCGCAATTCTGCTAATCTTTCGTTCGCAATTCTGCTATGCTAAAATACACTCCCAGAGGGCGGCGGCCTAGCGTGTGCAATGCTGCTAAAATCTGCTAGCGAGCGAACAACTCGGAATGACCCCCATTGGGTGCAGTAATCACACTTCCTATCAAATGCAAAAAGTAGAAGTGTTGGAGCAACCTTTGACTCATACCACCTTCTCTGTATCTATTGAACCACTCTGGGTTATACCACATTTTGATTCTTAGACCTATACGCAGCAAAGTAGATTATACCAGGAGATAAATTTAACAGAAGGCACCATATATATTGGACAACACTTTTGTCCTCATTACTTAACGTTTGCCTCTGTCTATAATAGGGATGAGAGTGTTCGGTTCTCAGAGAACTGAACCCTACCGATCTTCACTATTCGAGTCCGGTTCCAAGCCAGGCTCAGGTTTTCCCACCTGACTCTGAAACCAGAACGAGGCAAAACGTCATCATCCCGCTGTCGGATTCTCGCTGGGTTTGGATTCCATATAAGGAGCTGCGCGTCCCCACCATTTTCACTCAGGCATTGGAGAGTGTACAGAGAGGACGTGTCTCCGTTCTCTCATTGTCCTCAGTGTCCGTGGCTTGTGCTGAATCTGTCCAGTCACAGTGCTTGTGTCCTCTGCTGCCATATGTCCAGTGCTGTCCAGTGGTGCTGTGTTGTGCTGCATCAGTTCAGTGGTGCTGTGTTGTGCTGCATCAGTCACAGTGGTGGTTTCCTTTGCTGCCATATGTCCAGTGCTGCTGTATAATAAGTCCCTTACAGTGTTGCTGTATTGTCCTGCATCAGACCAGTGGTAGTGTCCTGGGCATCAGTCAGTCCAGTGACCATTCACAGTGGTGGTGTCATCTACTGCCATATGCCCAGTGCTGCTGTGTTATCCTGCATCAGACCAGTGCTTGTGTCCTTTGCATCAGTCAGTCCAGTGACCATACACAGTAGTGGTGTCCTCTGCTGCCATATGTCCAGTGCTGCTGTGTAATAAGTCCCTTAAAGTGTTGCTGTGTTGTCCTGCAACAGACCGGTGGTAGTGTCCTGGCCATCAGTCATTCCAGTGACCAGGCAATCACAGTGGTATACGCTGATATATGTCTACTGCTACAGTATTATAATAATAATAATAATAATAATAATAATAACAACAAGTCCCTCACAGTGTTGCTGTGTTGTGCTGCATCAGACCAGTGGTAGTGTACTGGCCATCAGTCATTCCAGTGACCAGGCAGTCACAGTGGTATACGCTGGTGCTATATATCCACTGCTGCCATATTATAATAATAATAATAATAATAATAACGACAACGAGTCCCTTACAGTGTTGCTGTGTTGTGCTGCATCAGACCAGTGGTAGTGTCCTGGCCATCAGTCATTCCAGTGACTGATGAGTGCTTCCATCCTCATGTGAAGCTGAACCACTAGCCATGAACATAGGCCAGGGCCTCAGCCGTTCCTTGCCACTCCGTGTCGTAAATGGCATATTGGCAAGTTTACGCTTCTCCTCAGACGCTTTTAATTTTGATTTTTGGGTCATTTTACTGAACTTTTGTTTTTTGGATTTTACATGCTCTCTACTATGACATTGGGCATCGGCCTTGGCAGACGACGTTAATGGCATTTCATCGTCTCGGCCATGACTAGTGGCAGCAGCTTCAGCACGAGGTGGAAGTGGATCTTGATCTTTCCCTATTTTACCCTCCACATTTTTGTTCTCCATTTTTTAATGTGTGGAATTATATGCCAGTATCAATAGCAATGGCCTACTACTATATATACTGCGCACAACTGAAATGCACCACAGGTATGGATGGATAGTATACTTGACGACACAGAGGTAGGTAGAGCAGTGGCCTTCCGTACCGTACTGCTATATATACTGGTGGTCACTGTCAGGAAACTGCAAAACTAAAATGCACCACAGGTATAGAATCTAGATGGATAGTATACTTGATGACACAGAGGTAGGTAGAGCAGTGGCCTTCCGTACCGTACTGCTATATATACTGGTGGTCACTGTCAGCAAACTGCAAAACTAAAATGCCCCACAGGTATATAATCTAGATGGATAGTATACTTGACGACACAGAGGTAGGTAGAGCAGTGGCCTTCCGTACCGTACTGCTATATATACTGGTGGTCACTAGTCAGCAAAACTCTGCACTGTACTCCTCCTATATAATATACTGGTGGTCCCCAGTCCCCACAATAAAGCAGCACACTGAGCACAGATATGGAGTGTTTTTCAGGCAGACAACGTATACTGGTGGTCACTGGTCAGCAAAACTCTGCACTGTACTTCTCCTATTTATGTACTGGTGGTCCCCAGTCCCCACAATAAAGCAGTGTGAGCACAGATATATGCAGCACACTGAGCACAGATATGGAATGTTTTTCAGGCAGACAACGTATACTGGTGGTCACTGGTCAGCAAAACTCTGCACTGTACTCCTCCTATATAATACAGCTGCTCCCCAGTCCCCAAAATTAAGCAATAAGCAGCACAAATATTATTAATAAACGGAGAGGACGCCAGCCACGTCCTCTCCCTAACATTTCCAATGCACGAGTGAAAATGGCGGCGACGCGAGGCTGCTTATATAGAATCCGAATCTCGCGAGAATCCGACAGCGGGATGATGACGTTCGGGCGCGCTCGGATTAACCGAGCCATACGGGAGAATCCGAGTTTGCCTCGGACCCGTGTAAAATGGGTGAAGTTTGGGGGGGTTCGGTTTCCGAGGAACCGAACCCGCTCATCACTACTAGGAACATCCTCCCTTATACGTCACCTGCAGTGCATTCATCATACTGTAAGTCAGTGTCAAGTTGTGAAACTTTGGGTAAGAGCATAAGCAGTCCACTGACACCTAAATCCCTTCTTCCTCCTGTACCCAAGCTCCTGCAAGCCACACCACCCACTCCCTCAATGTCAACTTCCTCCTCAGCCAGGAACATCAGTAGTCCTGCAGGCCATGTCACTGTCAAGACTGGGGAGTCCTCTCCTTACCGGGATTCCTCCGGAGGATCCTTGAATGGTACGCCTGCTGTTGTTGCTGCTGGGAGTCGATCGTCATCCCAGAGGGGAAGTCGGAAGACCACTTGTACTACTTCAACTAAGCAATTGACTGTCCAACAGTCCTTTGTGAGGAAGATGAAATATGACAGCAGTCATCCAGATAACTGAGGCCTTGACACTTATGTTGGTGTTAGACTTGCGTCCGATATCCGTCATTAGTGCAGTGGGAGTTAGACAATTGATGGAGGTATTGTGTCCCCGGTACCAAATCCCATCTAGGTTCCACTTCACTAGGCAGGCGATACCGAGAATGTAAAAAGACGTCAGAAAAAGAGTCACCAGTGTCCTACAAAATGCGGTTGTATCCAGTGTCCACTTAACCACGGACATGTGGACAAGAAGAACAGGGCAGACTAAGGACTATATCACTGTGACAGCCCACTGGGTAGCTGTATGGCCTCCCGCAGCAACAACAGCAGCGGCAACAGTAGCAGCATCTCGCAAACACCAACTCGTTCCTAGGCAGGCTACGCTATGTATCACAGCTTTCCGTAAGAGGCACACAGCTGACAACCTCTTACAGAAACTGAGGGACATCATTGCAGAATGTAAACAGAAAAATGAGAACTACCTCAACCGCGCTCAGCTGAAACAAGTCCACTAAAATGTTTTTAAATGTTCCAGAATATATCAGTCTGTAACAAGAAAAGAAAAGGAGGTCGTCTTCCAATCTTTTTCCTATAGTTCATTGGGTGGAGGAATTCCCTCTGGGTTGGTCCGAAGTCCCTCAAAAAAATAGAGGCATAATATCATGTAGTACGTCCTGAATTTTGGAGAGAATAGTGGTTCTAGTGGATAAATAATGGAAAAATAATGGAAAAATTGGGCAAGCGTACCCCACTTCCTTCCTAGGAGAAAGAAACCGCTACGGGCTTGACATCACTTTTGAAGACTGTAAGTGGGGTACGCTTGCCCAATTTTTCCATTATTTATCCATTTGGACATGATCTACGGTTAAAGATACCTTTATGGGTTTATTGAATACACTTTGAGTGTGAGTACGGTATGCTGGTTTATTCTTCCGGCTATCAGTGGGGTTGTTAAAATCGACTCCATTGTGATTTATTAATTGGGCCGTTCTTCTCTCTATCTCTCACACTGGGGTACCACCTTGGGAGGAATTGATAGAAGAGGAGCCGGCTTCCATCCGGATAGGAGAAGTTTGGACCCATAAAGAAACCTTTATGAGTGGAAACTCTTCCTTTTTAGACGTGAGTACGGTACGAACCATCATGATTCACTACAAAATCTAGAACCACTATTCACTCCAAAATTCAGGACGTACTACACGATATTATGCCTCTATTTTTTTGAGGGACTTCGGACCAACCCAGAGGGAATTCCTCCACCCAATGAACTATAGGAAAAAGATTGGAAGACGACCTCCTTTTCTTTTCTTGTTACAGACTGATATATTCTGGAACATTTAAAAACATTTTAGTGGACTTGTTTCAGCTGAGCGCTGTTGAGGTAGTTCTCATTTTTCTGTTTATGTCCATGTTATTTGGTGTTGAGTGACACCAGGGTCCTACGCAACTGCAGCCGCTGAGAGCGCAGTGATTGATTATTTCTGTATTCTTTGTATCATTGCAGAATGGCTTACCCCAATTAGACTTTCCTGGGCATTTGTGATATCGGACAATGCCACCAATATTGTGCGTGCATTACATCTGGGCAAATTGCATAACGTCCCATGTTTTCCACATACAATTAATTTGGTGGTGCAGAATTTTTTTTTAAAATGACAGCGGCGTACAGGAGATGCTCTCGGTGGTCCGAAAAAATTATGGGCCACTTTCGACATTCTGCCACCGCATGCCGAAGACTGGAGCGACAGCAAACATTCCTGAACCTGCCCTGCCATCAACTGAAGTAAGAGGTGGTAATGAGGTGGAATTCAATACTCTGTTTGCATCAG
Source organism: Pseudophryne corroboree (assembly GCF_028390025.1). Lineage (NCBI taxonomy): Eukaryota > Metazoa > Chordata > Amphibia > Anura > Myobatrachidae > Pseudophryne > Pseudophryne corroboree. Next base: position 712,103,070 of record NC_086446.1, on the reverse strand, counting down.
AGGATGGAGGAGCAACAAAAGGCCATTAAAGTATATACATCCACCTACGATATAGGCAAAGGAGGGGGGGGGGATGCACCTGACTCAAGCGCAGTGGAGAATGATTTCTGTTTTGTGCAAGGTTCTCCAACCCTTCGAACGTGCCGCACGTGAAGTCAGTTCAGACACTGCCAGCTTGAGTCAGGTCTTTCCCCTCATCAGGATTTTGCAGAAGCAGCTGGAGAAATTGAAGGAGGAGCTAAGACGGAGCGATTCCACAAAGTATGTGGGACTTGTGGATGGAGCCCTTCATTCACTTTGCCTGGATTCAAGGGTGGCCAATCTGTTGAAATCAGTACAACACATTTTAACCACCGTGCTCGATCCTAGGGTTAAAGCCTACGTTGTATCTCTCTTTCACAGCAGACACAAGTCTGCAGAGGTGCAAAGACCTGCTGGTGAGTAAATTGTCAACTCAAGCGGAACATGACCCGTCAACAGCTCCTCCTTCAATTTCTCCCGCCACTGGGGCTGTGAGGAAAAGGTTAAGATTTCCTAGCCCTCCCGCTGGCAGTGATGCAGGGCAGTCAGGAGCGAGTGCTGACATCTGGTATGGACTGAAAGACCTGCCAACGATTACTGACATGTCTACTGTTACTGCATATGATTCTGTTACCATTGAAAGAATGGTGGGGGATTATATGAGTGACAGCATCCAAGTAGGCATGTCAGACAGTCCGTATGTATACTGGCAGGAAAAAGAGGCAATTTGGAGGCCCTTGCACAAACTGCCTTTATTTTACCTCAGTTGCCCCCCCTCCAGTGTGTACTCCAAAAGAGTGTTTAGTGCAGCCGGTAACCTTGTCAGCGATCGGTGTAGGAGGTTACTTCCACAAAATGTGGAGAAGATGATGTTCATCAAAATGAATTATAAATTCCTTGGGGAAGACCTTTACCAGCAGTTGCCTCCAGAAAGTACAGAGGGACCTGTGATGGTGGTTTCCAGTGGTAACGAATTAATACTCTGTGAGGAGGAGGATGTACACAGTGAAAGGGGTGAGGAATCGGTGGTTGAGGAGGAGGTCGACATCTTGCCTCTGTAGAGCCAGTTTGTGCAAGGAGAGATTGATTGCTTCTTTTTTTGGCGGGGGCCCAAACAAACCAGTCATTTCAGCCACAGTCGTGTGGCAGACCCTGTCGCTGAAATTATTGGTTTGTTAAAGTGTGCATGTCCTGTTTATACAACATAAGGGTGGGTGGGAGGGCCCAAGGACAATTCCATCTTGCACATTTTTTTCTTCTTATCATCATTTACTGTTTGGGGACTATTTATTTAAAGTGCCATCCTGTCTGACACTTCCGTATATGTCCAGTGGTACTGCCATTTAATTCCAGTGATTTGATGGACGTATAATTCCAGTGATTTTGCCATTTAATTCCAGTGATTTGGACGTATAATTCCAGTGATTTGGACGTATAATTCCAGTGATTTGGACGTATAATTCCAGTGATTTTGACGTATAATTTCAGTGATTTTGACATATAATACCAGTGATTTGGACATATAATTCCAGTGATTTGGACGTATGATTCCAGTGATTTTGACATTTAATTCCAGTGATTTTGACGTATGATTCCAGTGATTTTGACGTATAATACCAGTGATTTGGATGTAGAATTCCAGTGATTTGGACGCATAATTCCAGTGATTTTGCCATTTCATTCCTGTGATTTGGACGTATAATTCCAGTGATTTGGATGTATAATACCAGTGATTTGGACGTATAATTCCAGTGATTTGGACGTATAACTCCAGTGATTTTGCAGTATAATTCCAGTGATTTTGCCATTTAATTCCAGTGATTTGGACGTATATTTCCAGTGATTTTGCAGTATAATTCCAGTGATTTTGCTCTATAATTCCAGTGATTTGGATGTATAATTCCAGTGATTTTGCCATTTAATTCCAGTGATTTGTATGTATAATTCCAGTGATTTGGATGTATAATTCCAGTGGGAATTGTTTGTGTCACTTGGCTTAGTCATACAGCTACCTCATTACACCTCTTCAACATCTTTGCATGAGGTGTTGTTTGGGGCCTAGTTTTTGAAAAGTGCCATCCTGTCTGACACTGCCGTATAAGTCCAGGGGTACTGCTGTATTAGTCCTGGGGTACTGCCGCATAAATCCACCAATTGCAGATTTTTTTTTAAAATGACAGGTGTGTGTTGGAGATGCTGTCAAGGACCGAACAATTGCGGCCCACTCTCGACATTCAGCCACTGCGTGACACTACTAGATGGGCCAGGTGGTTGTATCGCTTAAATACAGCAACCTCGGTGCGCCTTTTTTTCTTCTTTTTCGGGGCCTTGTTTTAAAATCTGCCATCCTGTCTGACACTGCAGTGCCACTCCTAGATGGGCCAGGTGTTTGTGCCGCACACTTGTGTCGCTTAGCTTGGTCATACAGCCACTTTGGTGCAACTTTTAGACCTAAAAACAATATTGTGAGTTGTGAGATGTTCAGAAGAGACTGGAAATGAGTGGAAATGAATGTTATTGAGGTTAATAATACTGTAGGAGCAAAATTACCCCCAAATTCTGTGATTTTAGCTGTTTTTATGGTTTTTTCAAAAATCATCCAGATTCAAAACCAAAACCAAAACACGAAAGGGTGGTTTTGGCAAAACCAAGCCAAAACCAAAACACGTAAGTGGAATTTAAACCAAAACCAAAACACGAAAAGTGCCAGCTGCACATCTCTAGTCTATATCCTCTATGGCTATTCAGATTCCAGTTTTTTAATATTTGCACCTTAGGTGCATATGAATAAACACAAATTTTGAAATGAATTTTTCTTATCAGATCATACATGTTTTTATGATACTGGTTGAGGAGGTGAAATTGTATTACTTTCTTGTATGTTTTTCTGTGTACAACTCTTTTAGATCTTCTTAATTAAAAGTTAAATTTTATTTATCTTTTCATCATATCAAGAGTGCCCCACCATATAGTCTTTCTTTTTCTTCCCCTTCACACCTAAATGCTCGGGGTGAGTAGGGAATGTTTGTATGGAATGTGCGGGGCACTATGAGGTAGTAGCCTCATCATTAGACAATTGCTCATTCATTTTCCTGCCCCTTCCAGAGGCAGCAAAAAACCTTACTTCAGTAGGGGGATCCGGTCAGGATTCCAGCAGTCGGAATCCTGTCGTCGAAATCCCTACATTGCTCGGAATACCGATTTCAGGAACCTGACATGGATTGCAATGCCAGTGCCGGGATCCAGAATCCTGGGATCCCAAATGAAGGACTGCCGGTTAAGGTTGTGGGGAGGGGTAGTTAGGGAGGTTAGGGTTTAGGGGTTCTATACTTACCAAGTAGGTGTTGGGATCCCATATGGGTGCTGCTGAGGTGGTGGAAGAGAATGTGGAGGGTCTATAAGATCTGCAGGAGGCAGGGCCCCTACCACCGCAGCCAGCACCTAAGTGGAGAGACTACCTCTTGAAACCACACTAAACCCACCTTGCAGCTGTACACACTTTATGCGTCTAAACCTTACCTTTATGGCCGTGATAGCCGCACTAAAAAAGATCAATTGAATATCGCCACGCGATCTCCCGTCACTTTAGATGAAAGATCGGGCGAGATATAACAACTGAATTCCGCCCACTGAGTTCAGTAAATGGCTCTTGTGAACCGTGTCAATTGCAGTCAGCACTTTAATTCAGGTGGGGCTCCTTTTGCAGGATGAGGGGCAGCTCAGCCTCTGACAGACGTACGTCCCCTGACAACTCCCACCTCTGACTATGGGTCAGGCTTAGGTCTTGGTCTCTGGAGGCACCTCCTCTTACACTACTTCTTACTACAGCAGTAATTGCCCAGCCAAGACAGCAGGTCTCACCTCCTCATCAGTTACCTTCAGCTGCAGTTTATCGCCTCCCCTCTCAACTGCCCACAGTTTGTGCTGGGTTACCATGGCAACCCCAGTTCTGGTTCAGCAGTAGCTCTCCTGCGGCTACTAAACTAGGTGGATGAAGCACTTTAGGTAGGGTGACCATATTATCCCTTTTACCTGGGACGCTCATGGATTACACAGGTTCTGTGGCTGGCTGACTTCAAGGCTACATTTCAGCTGGTTTTAATCAGCCAAAGAACCTGTGTAATCCGTGAGCGTCCCAGGTAAAAGGGATAATATGGTCACCCTGCCTTAGGGGTGATACCCCCTATTTGTAGTAGGGTATCACATGTAATAAAAAAAGATACTCTTTATTTACGGTTTTAAATGCCAACTAAAACCATTCATACTGTTATGCAAATCATTGAATACTTTCAAAATTCAGTGGGTGGTATTCAATTCTTTCTGCCCCCTTTCACACCTGTTCTGTTTCTGCTGACGGGCTGGTATCATCATTTCAGCTCGCTACCCCGGGATAGTGAGACGCACTAATCATTTACGCAGCTAAACCTAATTACTATGGCATGATTTGCGCAATAACGGGAATCACTTTAGAAAGGAGATTGGGTGTGATAGAGCATTTGAATATCACCCAATGACTCTTAAATAATACAGAAATGCTGACATTTTTATGGTTAAAAAAAAAGCTTCTTCCTCCTAGCGTATAATAGGATGAATTATTTAACCCTAATTAATGTAACTAATTACCCTTATTAATTTAATAACTAAAAATAAATCAATATCAGAAAAGGAATTTGAATTGGAAACCTGTACCTGTAAAGTAATAAATACATTTAACACACATATGGTTGGCATAATAAACACATATGCAGTCTATGGATCCACCATAATATCAGCTACGGACATACACTGACAAACGCATACTGGATAATGCAGCACTCTTATATACATATCACTAACACACAGGGCTGGTGCAAGGTTTCTCGGCACCCTAGGCAAAACTTCTGCCTTCTGCCCCTTCCCCCTACCCACCCTTCAGATGAAAGGCATGCTCTCTCACACCCTCCCCCCTACTCTGTTAAATGTCTGCTGTTCTATCCCCCCCCCAAAATCTGTGTGCATGCTGCTGCTCATCCCCCCAGACTGTGTGCATGCCTGCTCCTTATCTCCCCCCCCACCCCCTCACCACACCGCTGCTCTCTTTCCTTATCAATGCAGAGAATGCACTGTGCAGCCACCTTACCTGCAGGCTGCAGTGCAGAGTTGGAACTGAGTAGTCTGTGAAAGAGCCTGGAATGAAGAGCAGTGCTCCATGTCACCCCCAGCCAGGACTCCAGGAGCTGTCAAAGTTACTGCCTGTGCCGGGTGGAGGTGGAGCTGGAGGCTGCAATACGGGAGCTTAGCAGCCACGGCTACTGTAAGATACGGATTCTGGGGGATTGCAGTGGCTGTGAAAGGTAGGACTATGCTACCTTTTTTAGGCAGCTGCAGCAGGCCGCCCCCTCAGGTACCAGCGCCCCTAGGCAGCTGCCTAAAGCTGCCTAGTGGAAGCTCCGGCCCTGCTAACACAGAGGCACTTTAAGAGGGGGGCCGTGTGAAGTCTCTGATTGGTTCCCTCCCTCTCCGACTGTGCAGTAGACTCTGGCATTGTGCCAGAGGCAGCTGTGCATGTTCAGGTCTCCAGGAACATGGCACATTCCTGGGGACATCTCTATTTCACATGCACGAATCACCGGTAAATAGCCACGGCGGCCATTTTCCGAGTGATACTTGCAGCCTGTGCCGGGCCGACAGAGAGGTGAGTTTAATTAAATGGGTGCAAGGTGTATGGTGTGGGCCCTCCTGGACCCAGTGCACTGACGGCTCAGACTATTTCTGCTAAAGGGCAAGATAATATTTGTTTCTCCATTCATTTTAGCTTTACTGTAATATGTAATACGCAGTTTATACTGCTGGGAAACAGGTATTTGTAAGTATAACAGTCAGTTACATAGTTTCAGTTGTTATCTTGAATGGCCAGCATTTTCATCTGCAAACCAGCAAAAATAGAAATTAAGTTAAAAACAGGTTTTTATGGAATAGTGTCAAAAAGATTGCATTTCAGTGAGAGGTAAAGTACAAAATGTTATGGATGTATGTGGTGGGAAAGGAATATAATGAGGTAATATACATACAGCAGTGACGTGCGGTGAGGTCAGGGCCTGGGGAGGCACTGCAGCTAACCCCCCCCCCCCAAAAAAAAAAAAAAAGTGCTGTCCCCCCACACCACTAAAACCAGCACCAGGCAGAACCAGCCAGGGGGGATAATGCCATAGCAGGGGAGACACTCAGTGTGGGGTCCCCCTGCCATGCCATTAAACACCCCCCAAACCAGTCAGCCCAGGGCTGGAATTCCTCGGAAAGTGGGCCCCCCAAAAAATCTAAATGGGGTCCCCCCTCCCGAGCAACAACCAGCACTGGGCTGATAGCCCAGTGCTATGCCCCGCACCCCTGGTGGCGGTGGGTGCGGGGTTCATTGCATGTTCTGTTCTTTACAGGTGGCCTACAGATCCCAGCAAGCCTGCCCCAGCATGCTGGCACTTGGAGAACCACAAGTGCCAGCATGCCCGGACATAAAGGGCCCGCTGGCACCTGTAGTCCACCTGCAAAGAATAGTAATATTGTTCTTTACAGGTGGCCTACAGGTCCCAGCAAGCCTGCCCCAGCATGCTGGCACTTGGAGAACCACAAGTGCCAGCATGCCCGGACATAAAGGGCCCGCTGGCACCTGTAGTCCACCTGTAAAGAAAATATTGGAAAAAAAACCACGACACATTCTTTAAAAAATCCTTTATTGAACTGGGTCTTCACCTGGGGGCGGCGGCCTTTAAGCTCTTTTGCATGGCTGCCGCCTTCCCAGGGCTTCCGGCGTCTTCACCTGGGGGGGCGCCACCTCCCCAGGGCTTCTGGGGTCTTGCTCCGGCGTCTTCACCTGGCGGGCGGCGGCTGCTAAGCTCTTTTGCATAGCCGCCGCCCATCCAGGACTTCCACGACGTCTTCACCTGGGAGGCGGCGGCCTTTAAGCTCTTTTGCATGGCCGCCGCCTTCCCAGGACTTCCAGCATCTTCACCTGGTGGGCTGCTAAGCTCTTTTGCATAGCCGCCGCCCATCCAGGACTTTCACGGCGTCTTCAGTCTTCAGGAGCTCTTCTCCGCTCCTCCTCCGCCGTCGGACTGACAGCCGCTGCCTCGCGCTGACTTATATAAGTCAGCGGGAGGGGGCGGGGCGATGATGCGGCGAGCCATGATTGGCTCGCGGCGGCCATCTTGAATTTCAAAAATGACGCTGAGGCGCCATTTTTGAAATGGGTACCGCTACCGCTGCCAAACTCTGTACAAGGGGCCTGAATGCCGCGTCCCGCCGCCGCTACCGCCGTCCGCCTCTCCGCCGCCCGCCTCTCCGCCGCCCGCCTCTCCGCCGCCAGCACCTCAGCCGCCCGGCCCGCCGAATCCCGCACCTCCGCCGCCCGCACCTCCGCTGGTACCGACGCCCACACAGTGATTGACAGCGGATACAGTGACGGATCCGCTGGCCAATCACTGTGGCTTCACTCACAGGGACGTGCTTTCATAGGTTGAAAGCACGTCCCTGTAGGCAAGCGGCACCACTAATGGTGCCGCTTTCCCATGTTATTTCAATGGGCTTTTCCTGCCCATTGCTAGGCCCCGCCCACGCCCGCCCCCCGCTCCCCATACCTTTCCCAATCACTATGGGAGGCACCACGATCGGTGCCTCCCAAACTCATTTTCACACATTAATGATAGGTAAAATAATAAAGAAGATACTTATGTGTCATAAGTATCTTCTTTGTATTATTTTACTCATTAATGACAGGGGAGGCACTGCCTCCCCTGACTGCACGTCCCTGACATACAGGACTGTGCTGAGAAGTTAACATACAGTATTTAAAACTGCATAAACATGTTTAGAATACAGCAAACAATGACAAATATACATGTAATATAGCAGGAGAGGTATCAAACCTTGAATAGAGATAAAGTGGAGAGATAAAATATCACTCAATCAGCTACTAACTGCCATGTTACAGGCAATGGGGTCCATTTACTAAGAGTTGGAAAGAGATAAAGTGGAGAAGGTTAAAATAACAGACAATCAACTCCTGTAATTCTACAGGCTGTAATTTAACACACATTTGGCTATATATGTATGTATATATATATATATATATATATATATATATATATATAATATACATTTATATATATATATGTACATATACACACACATATATATATATATATATTAGGGTGCATCAAACGCCCCAACATTCAGAATGCTTGCTGTCCCTATTCTTAAAATGTACCTTTTTAGCATAGAAACAACTGTGCAAATTTTTTTTGATGTACGATTTGACTTAGGTGGTCCACCTCCACACCCAAAAATTGTCTGTATTGTATTGTATTGTATTGTATTGTATTGTATTGTACTGCACTGTATTATATTATACAAAACAACTAACTTTAGCAAAACGAAGCCAACTTTTGTATGTGTGCCATGAATACGTGTCTTACATTGATTTTTGAACATAAGAACAAAACAAAGAAAGGGAACAGCATGAAGCCTCATGGGCATATCGTGGCTGTTCCCATCCAAACTACAAATCACAAATCATTAATCAAATCATTATTTCTTTTTCAGATAAAATAAATACAAATTTATAGAAATAAATAGAAATAAAATAAAATAAATAGAAAAATAGAAATTAATAGAAATTAATCTTTAATCTTCAGGGGCATGGTGGGCCACATAAATATCATCTCAGAATCTTCAAAACTGGTATGCAATATATCCTTAACAATTCAAAAAAATGTAGCATGGGGACAAATCATTTTTCTTACTTTTAAAAATTCATGGGGCGTTTGATGCACCCTAATATATATATATATATATATATATATATATATATACACACACACACACACACACACACACACACACACACACACACACACACACACACACACACATATCCATAAATAAATAAATAGATAAATAAATAAATACATACATACATACCTAGTTTTAATCCCAGCAGTTAAGATAAATAGGCGCAGCACTCACTGTTCAGTTGATACAATGCAGCAAGTCCGTTTCTTAGCAATTCAAAGTATTTTATTATATGAATATTAATGTTGCTAACGCCACAATTATTATGACCTTAATGACAATCACGCGCACAATCACATGCTCTCTGCATGAACTATTCTCTTCTCCTGGCTTAGTATGTCTGTTCAGGTAGGAGAACTTGCTCATTTGGCAGGAGTGTGGGATATAGGGCCTAACTTAGACATGATCGACGGCTGTCTTAGCCCTGCGATCGTCTCTGCCTTGTTGATAGGTAGAGGCGGTCGCTGGGTGGGAGGGGGCGGGCTGGCGGCGTTTGGCCGCCACTTAGGGGTCGGGGTCCGGGCAACACAAATGTGCCTGCACCATTGAAGGGGGGCGGGCCGCGGTGGCTGCGTGACATCACGCGCAGCCGCTGCGACCCTCACAGTGATGAGTAGCGCCTGCCAGCGTGCAGGAGCTGCGCTGGTAGGGAGCTACTCTTCCAGTACAAAAGCATCATCGCTGTGCGATGCTTTTGTACTTGTGCGGAGGGGGGTTAGGCCTGACATGCGAGGCGGACTAGCCCTGTGCTGGGCATCTGCCCGCATGTCAGTGTGCCTGATCGTAGATGTGCTAAATTTAGCACATCTACGATCAGGTCTGAATTAGGCCCATAGCCTTCTGCTTTTTTCTTTGATTTTCGGCAGAGTTTTGCACGTAGCAACTTCAAAATTTTGTTCTTTGGCTTTTTCTGGATTCTAGAGCCCTCATCACTGTCACTTGGCCTGAAGGAATTTACTTTATCTAAGAACACGTCAATGTCAGTCTTTATCACTGTCACTTGGCCTGAAAGAATATCCTGGATTTGACAGCACATCAATGTCAGAGTCTTTGTCACTGTCACGTGACCTGAAAGAATATCCTGGATCTGGCAACACTTCAATGTCAGAGCCTTCATCACTGTCATTTGGCCTGAATGATATCCTGGATCTGGCAACACTTCAATGCCAGAGCCTTCACCACCGTCACTTGACCTAAAGGAAAATCCTGGATCTGGCAACACTTTAATGTCAGAGCCTTCATCACTGTCACTTGGCCTGAAGAAATACCCTAGATCTGGCAACACTTCAATGTCAGAGCCTTCAGCATTGTCATTTGGCCTGAATGAATATCCTGGATCTGGCCACACTTCAATGTCAGAGCCTTCACCACCGTCACTTAACCTAAAGGAAAATCCTGGATCTGGTAAAACTTCAGTGTCAGAGCCTTCACCACCGTCACTTGACCTAAAGGAAAATCCTGGATCTGGTAACACTTTAATGTCAGAGCCTTCATCACTGTCACTTGGCCTGAAGAAATACCCTTGATCTGGCAACACTTCAATGTCAGAGCCTTCATCATTGTCATTTGGCCTGAATGAATATCCTGGATCTGACAACACATCAATGTCAGAGCTTTCATCACTGTCACATGGATTGAAGGAATATCCTGGATCTGACAACACATCAGTGTCTTTATCACTGAGAGCAGCAGGACTTAATGTTTTCATATTAGACATTTTCTTTTCTTCTTTCGCTAAAAATCAGATTTTTTTTAATACTCCTAAAAAATCCTCCTCCAATGTGCAACTCGTATTGAGAAGTGAGAATTCCAGGGCAGCAGCCTTTTGTGATGGCATCATGTGCAGGCTAACTGACTATGACATCACCACCAGCCATCACCACTGATTAGTTGATATAATGTAGCAAGCTGATGAAACATCTCAAGTTCAGTAGGTGTACTACCCGATGTCCATGTCTATGTTTTTATAATTTAAGTGTCTATAAAAGAAATGATGGGTACAATTAAAAGTCCTGGAGGTGTAGGGGAATGTAACAAGGTGTGAGAATCAGGAAGTGAGAGATTTTGTGAGAGTTCTCCTGGTTTTTTTTAAGGTGGCAAACATTTACATGGCAAAATCAACTCTCACTTCCTGATTCTCACACTCTATAACCAGGGCCGGCAACAGAAATCTTGGGGCCCCATACAATGATATCTCTGGGGGCCCCCTACACCCTCAACTCCCCCCCCCCCCTCGATATGTGCTACATATATAAATATATGTTTGTGTTGGAAATTAATTAAATTTTAAATAATTTGTGGGTGGCCCGAAGTGCATTCAGCCAGACCTGGACCTAAACAATTTGATTCCCTAGGCAAGATTTGTCTGGTGCCCGCTAGCACCGCCACTAGTTTCACCTCTGACGCAGCACCCCTCTCCCAACACAGCACCCATCACCCAGCACACTTTATCCTACACACAGCTCCCCCCCAGCACACTTTATCCTACACACAGCTCTCCCCCCCAGCACACTTTATCCTACACACAGCTCTCCCCCCCAGCACACTTTATCCTACACAAAGCTCTCCCCCCAGCACACTTTATCCTACACACAGCTCTCCCCCCAGTACACTTTATCCTACACACAGCTCTCCACCCCAGCACACTTTATCCTACACACAGCTCTCCATCCCAGCACACTTTATCGCTGGCACTGTGCACATCTTCCCTCGCCCCCCCCCTCCCAACCCCACCACCACCACCACATGCAGCTCTTAACTACCTTTTTCTTTTGTTCCCCCATTGATAGTCACTGTCGGCGTGGGTGTTCTCAGGGCTCTCTTTATGTGGCAGGAAAGACGGACGTGAGGTGATGGCATCACGTCGTCTCATTCTTGCCGCCGCGGCCAGCACCAGCAGCAGGAGGACTTGCGGAGGCGGGCCAAAGGAGTTTGTGCAGCGCTGCTCGCCTGCCCCTTTTTTAATGTGGGAGACAGCAGGTGGGGACAACAGCACTGTGCAGAGTATAGTGGACGGGCAAAGTGGGCTGGAGGTGCGGAGGGGGAGAAAGCATAAGGAGAGGTGCTGAACCAGCTGGAACATCTCCTGTCCTGTTACGTCCCACAGCCAGCCACAGTATACTGTAATGAGTCAATTTGACTTATTATCAGTACTGCTGACATTGCCACTTCATCGCACCGCACCTCCGCCACGTATCTCCACTGGATCCAGCAGGGTCCGGCAGCTGTGTGGCTGCCCTGCCCGCTGCATGGATCACACAGCATTCTTACGCGCTGCCTAAACATTTTGTGTGCCCCTGATGCTCGGGGCCCCCCTGATCCTCGGGGCCCCGTACGGGTGTACCCTTTGACCCCCCCTGTCGCCGGGTCTGTCTATAACACCCCCTCCCCAGTTATACATTGAATTGTAACATTTTAAGATTGCATGATCTCATAACTCACTGTTTTGTCCTGATCAGAAATGCTTAATAAGATTTCTCATGTGTAAAGTCTTTTCCTCTATTCTGATGAAGCACCAACAAAAGCACCTAAGTTTTCTTCCCACAATTGTTTTCTTAATTAATGTGTGTCAAAAAAATTTCAGTATGACCAAAATTCTGAAGACTGCTATATCTGGTTATGTAGAGCTTTCGATAAATGTAACAGCTGTTTATTAACTAATAGGGTTTCTTTTTTTAAGCTACAAAACACATTTTCTTCTTAAGGTCTTTAATTTGATACTGTAAGACTAGCGTGATTACTAGAGTCACATTGATTTAGGCTTTCCACATTGTGCTATTGGGTGCAAAATCATCAATATAAAATAAAAATGTCAGTACAGAATTTTTACACTATTATCCAGTTAAATGTTTAGTCATTAAAAATAATTCAAATTAAGCAGCCGATATTGAGCTTTTTTTCCCTCCTGTTCTTTACCTGTTTCACCCTCTTTTGTCACATCAGGGACCATTTTATAAGATAGATATACCACTCTTGGGAGTGTGGTTGTGCTCTGATATACGCACGCAGTGCTGTAACTAGGCATTTTAGCGGTGTGTGCAAGAAACGGCATTGGCGCGCACCCCCATGTAAGACAGGGGCAGTGCGCACCGTAGGCGTGAAAAATTTATAGGGGCGTGGCTTCATGGGGAAGGGGGCGTGGCCACAAAATAATACCAATTCATACTACGGTGCACAGTAGTCTCCATTATTCAAATTACGCTGCACAGTAGCGCCACTACACCAGGTAGAGCTCTTTTTGCACATTACAGCAGACAGTCCTCCTTTTTACACATTACAGCAGACAGCGTCCCCTTTTTTACACATTATGGCAGACAGCGTCCCCTTTTTTACACATTACGGCAGACAGTGTCCCCCTTTTTACACATTATGGCAGACAGAGTCCCCTTTTACACATTACGGCAGACAGTGTCCCCCTTTTTACACATTACGGCAGACAGCGTCCCCCTTTTTACACATTACGGCAGACATCGTCCCCGTTTTTACACATTACGGCAGACAGCGTTCCCTTTTTACACATTACGGCAGACAGCGTCCCCTTTTTACACATTACGGCAGACAGCGTCCCCTTTTTACCCATTATGGCAGACAGTCCCCCTTTTTACACATTGCGGCAGACAGACTAGATAGAGAAATAGAGAGAGAGAGAGAGAAAGAGAGAGAGATACTTACTATCTCTCCCCGCTGGCAGTCAGGCTCCTCGTGCTGGCAGCTCCCTCGGTGCAGGCAGGTCTAATGCAAAAATAGGACCCGCAAGTACTTGCAAACCGATCTTAAATCCATGGCAACAAAAAAATATATCCGTCCGTATTGGCTGCCCGCCGCCGATGTGAATGCTGGGATGAAGGCACCGCATCCCAGCATTCACAGCAGCGCCGGGCAGCCAATATGGAAGGAGAGGGGAGAGCTGCAGCGGCGCCACTACCAATGACATAGTGCTGCTGCAGCTCCAGTCCCCCTCCCTCCTCCTCCGCTGCCTCTGGGGCTGCTGCTCTCCTCACCAGCGTGGCGCACACAGCAGAGGCGGCATGATATGAGTCAATTTGACTCATTACATGCCACTGGCCATTGCACCCTTAGGGCAACTGCGCTGTGTGCCAGGCACACCTGGCACACACATAGTTACGGCCCTGTACGCAATTGGGTGGTTGAACGCACCAGGTGGGACTGTGCTGCAGTCCCACCTATGCAGCTGCCACTGTCACGGAAGCACAGGAACAGATAATTTTGTATCTAATCTACGAAGTCATGTTAGAGGGTATGCGTATATACATACACACATACTATTATAATTAAAATGGATGGGAGGGGCTGGACTTTTTGAATTTTGGACTGTGTAGAGGTTATGCAAGTTTTGTGAGTTTTCCAAGTACCAAAATACTAAAAATTTTTATAGCGTATTCTTTAAGTGTTTATGTTTTAATAAGAAAAAAATCGTAAAATAAAAGTACAACTACAGTAGCCTCAATTTACAAGTGACAGAACACTAATATGTCAATTGTAAGCCAACGAATGAATAAAATAATTATACTGTTTAGTTACAGTACATGGTTTTGCTTCTTAACTTGCTGTGTAGGTGAAAGGCTTGGCTGGTAAACACAATATATGGATAGGTCTATAACTGACACTGGGGATGGACTGGGGCTGTTTTTCAGCCCTGACTTGTGACAGCGTGTGCACACGCATGTCAATAGGGGGTGCGGAGACGGCTCACAGGGGCGTGTCACAGGTCAGGGGGCCTGGCCTCACGGAACACTCCCATCTATTTATAACACTGGGGAACAAAACAATATATTTTTTTGTTGCCATGGATTTAAGATCGGTTTGCGAGTACTTGCGGGTCCTATTTTTGCATTAGATCTTTGCTATAGGTGAATTGGCTCCAGTATTCAATTAATGAACAATTATAAAATTCTATTATTTTCTCCATTGGAAGTACCTTACTAGTCTAGGCCAATTTACCTAACAGAAATTTTGCTTTTTTAACAACTACACTCTTTCAACAATAACAAGAATTTGTTTTATTTGTGATAATGTAGCTGGTAGTCACATTTGAGACTCATAATGTAAGATGTCGGTGGTCGGAGCTGTTTCTTCAGGCTGGAACAGCGTGTCTTGCCCGGATCTCACCGATGCAACCCTAGGCAGAAGGACGGAGACAACCACAAAACCTCAAGAAGTCACCACACATGAGGACGGTGACTCTAATTTTATTTAGCCTCAGAAAAGTGGGTCACCGCTAACAATTTAACTTGATTTATGTTTGGGGAGGAAAAAGATAAATGGTACACAAGCAAGTACAATTTCATTAGGTATTAAACAGGATGTTTATATAACATAATACACTATAATACAAGAATTATAAGGACATAGAAAACAAATGCAGCTCAAGTACAATAGCACAGTATGTTAGAATGCAGTTCACTGTATAAATGGCAGAGCTAATCCTCTGCTATAACTCTAAATGTCCACAGTGTGGTAGTCTGGAGCTTTTATGGTCCAGTTTGGTAGCTATGGGACCTTTCCTTTATGAGAAAAACTATTTTAAGAGAAAGCCTACAGCTTTATTAGGAAATATGGCACCTGTCCCTCTGAGATAGTTCCATACCTAGACAAGGGTAATAAGCTGTATAATGCTGTTCCGTGGCTGAATCAAGAAGCAAGCAAACAATAACTAAAGCAGTTGAAGGATTGTGGCATAACTTAGGTGGAGGAAGGACTATTCTCTGGGGGACTCTCTCTTCCTACTGATTCTGCCACCACTGAAGCTCCAGCCCCCATATAGCTGACAAAGGCAAGGGTAGAGGGGCTTAGATCAGGTACCAGCATTGCTGCTGCTGCTGCTGCTATGCTGGCTTTGGTGTTGAGCTGGCTCCTCAGCTCCATCTGCACTCCTCCCTACAGTGTTGCTCTCCTCAGTTCCGGATCTCTGTCAGCACACTGCCGTCCTCCTTTCAGCATATCCTTGCGACACCAGTTCGGGCTCAGTGGAGTCTCACCATGCTGAGTCTCTTCCTCACAACATGCTGTTGCAGTTGCGGCTTCTGTAGCACGCCCTCCTGGTCGGCCATAATGAGCAGTGGCACTGCTTCTCTCACTCGTCACCACTCTCCTCCCGTCCTTCTCCGGCACCTCAGGAACTCAGGTGTGAACTTCGCCCCTCCAAACTCCTGCACCATGGTGGCCAATCACAGAAGTCTTCAGCTTCCCGCTCTTCAGGATTACTGTGGATAAGCCTGTGGTCGTAGCTCCCAGCGTGTTTCTCCCGAGCTGCTGCTGACATCACTTTTGGGGAGGGAGGAGGGAGCCTGTAACCCCTGCAGTGCTGTCTGTCCAACTAGGTAGTGGCAAGCATGGCCAGAGCGCCAAGGCTCTGTGTAAATCAATCATGTATCACATCAATGGGGGTGCCACATACTCCTCTACTAAAATCATGCGTGTCCTCACGCAACTCTCCTTTTACCATAAGCCTTGAGAGACAGTTCTCAGCATTTTATCATAAATACAAATGTCCTAGACCTCAGTCTTTCACAGTTTGGACAACTTGGCAATAATGGTAAGCATGTCGACATATACATAAAATTTCAGACCAATTACAGTAAAATATACGAATTTGAAAGTAGCAGCGTATTATACACAGATTGCAATAACTCTGCGATTACTATAGAATATGAAAAGCTCAGGAGGCTTTTAATCATGGTACCATGGAGGTTATGTGCCTCTAGTACTGCGTTCTGACCTTCTTATTACTGGGGTAAGTACCGCGGCCTGGGCATTTTCAATACACATTGGCTTGGGACGCCTGTAAACGGGGCTCTGGGGTTACTTGCGTTACTGATATCGGTGGAGCTGTGCTGCCCATGAACAACAGGAGCTCTATGGGGTCATGTAATGGAATACCCCCTGGGGTTCTCCGCCATTCTGCCAAAGGTGAGTCCTTTTCTGTTGCTGGGACTTCTGTGGTGCAAAGTTTTAGCTGCTCACATGGCACTGTGTTAACTTGCCCATCTTGTCTCTGAATTTGGTAGGCGTACAAACCATCAGCTGGAACCCTAACAACGGTGTAAGGTACGTCTTTCCACATAGCGTCTAATTTGCTGGTACGATGGTTCTTCTTTTTCCACACTCGGTCACCAACTTGCAGGGTATTAGGTCGGGTCTGGGTGTTATAACTCCTTTCTTGATGCTGGCGAGCAACTTTCATTCTCAGCTCGGCAATTTCTTGAGCTACCCTTAATCGATGCTGGTGCTTATGCACCCAATCCGTCTGTGGAGCATCAAGCTCATTCAACTCCTCTTCAAATCTTTGGGTAATTTGCCCTGTCATCCAAACAACAGGTAGAAGGGTATGAACCCAGTAGAACAGTGTTCTGTGTTGTTATATAAGTACACAAGTTCAGAAAGCAAGGTCGGCCACTGGGAGCGCTTTTCTGTGGACAAACTTTGTAGCATCCTGTTGATGGTCTGGTTGGCTCTCTCACACAGTCCATTCCCCTGCAGGTGATAGGCTGTCATTCTTATCTGGTTACATCTGTACAGTGAGCATAATTCGTGGAAGAGTTGGGACTCAAATGCTGGACCTTGATCTGTCAGGATCCTCTTGGGGTACCCGTACGGATAGGCAAAGTGCCTCAGAAAGAGTTCAGCCATAGTTTTTGCAGTCAAGTCATGGGCTTGAACAAAACTAAGAATTTGCTGAAGTGGTCAGTGATGGTTAAGGCATATTGAAAGCCACTGGAACTAGGCTCCAGCTTGATGTGGTCCAAAACCACAATCTCCAATGGACAGTGGCTTTTGATAGGGTGCAGTTGGTCTTGTTGACTTGCATCAGGGTTTCTCTTAAGGTTGCAGGGTATTCAGTCACTTCACCACTTTTCAACATCTTCCCTCATTCCAACCCAGAAGTATCATCTCCGTAGCACTGCTTCTGTCTTCTGAGTGCCAAAGTGTCCGGATTGGTCACGATAGTCCTCGAGCAAGAGGGTGGCTTGTGACTACGACTTGCGTGATGGTCTGATGAGTGCCAGGATCAATGCTAATGCACACTACAAGTCCTTGTTTTAACCGAATGCAATCTCTGTGTCTCAGCAATTTGACTAGCTCCTGATCAGCTTTAGCTCACTGTGCCTTGTTCAGTTGGCGTTTTTTCTAAATAAGGTCTATAAGTTCGTTCAACACTGGGCTCTCTTATTGAATCTTCTCCCATTCAACCGTGGGTAAGTCAGGCTGGGTACTTTCAGGTCGTAGGTTAGTAGTAGCGGAGACTGGGTGAGAGGTCACAATCAGCCTCTTTCTCAAGGGCTTGAACACTGGAGTTTCTACCTCCTCTGCCCCGTCTTTCTCTTCCTCAGGGATGTCTACAGGGTGTAGGTGGGATAAGGCATCTGTATTTCCATTTGACTTTCCTCTCCTGTAGGTGACTTTGTATCAAAAGTTGGCAAGTCGGGATACCCAGCATTGTTCAGGTGCTCCCAAACAAGCAGTGGACAGGTGGTCCAAAGAGTTGTCGGTCACGATGACAAACGGTGTAGCAGCCATGTAGTTTTTGAATTTCTTAGTTATGGCCCAGATGAGAGCAAGTAACTCCAACTTGAATGTACTATAGTTCTCGTTGTTCCTCTTGGAGTCATCGACTGGCATAAGCTATCACCATTTCATGTCCATCCTGTACTTGTGATAACACAGCCCCTAGCACATGGTGGCTCACGTCTGTGTAACACTGGAAGAGCTTTTCATAGTCTGAATAGGCGAGTAGGGGAGCGTCTATCAGAGATGCCTTGAACAGTTCAAAAGAATGTTGCTGGTCCTCACCCCAGATAATTAGGGATGAACTTCTCATCTCCTGGACGGACTTGCCAAGCAGGAGTTCGTACAGTGGAGCAGCCACAAAATGCCTGTAATGAAACCCAGGAAACTCTAGACATCATTCACCGTCTTGGGTTTTGGCAATTCTTGCCCAATGTGAATCTTCTCAGGGTCAGGCTTGACACCCTCAGCGCTGATGATGTGCCCTAAGTATTGGACCTCTGGTTTCAATATATGACACTTTGCCGGCTTGAGCTTCAACCCAGACTTTGCAAGTTGCTTGAACACTTCCCCTAGCTGCTTGAGATGTTCTTCATAATTTAATGAAAAGATTTTGACATCATCTAGGTACAGCCGGACTATCTCAAAGATACAGTGATCCAGGCAGTGTTCCATTGCTCGCTGGAAGGTAGCCGGTGAATTACAGAGTCCAAAAGGCATCATGTCAAATTCAAATAGGCCCATTGGGGTCATGAAGGCAGTCTTTTCCCAGTCCTCTGCCATCGGAATCTGTCAGCATCCACTAATGAAATCTAGTGCAAAAAAGTAGGTCGCTGTCTTCAAGGCTGTCAGAGACTCCTCAAGTCTCGGTAATGGGTAGGCATCTTTGTGCATCACAGCATTTAATTTGCGATACTCTGCGCAAAACCAGAGACTCGATCCTACTTTTTCACAATAACCAGCGGGGCCGCCCATGGACTGTGACTCTCGTGGATGACACCTGCTCCTTCATCTCAGCAATTATTTTATGTACAGGCTGGTACATTGCGGGTGGTAGGGGCCAGTGTCTCTCCTTGATGGGAGGGTTAGTTCCCATGGGAATGTGAAGTTGGATGGGTGTTGACTAAAAGCCACTGGATTCCTTCATACTACTTGGAGCACTCCTTCTCGCTTTTCTTCTGTGGTATTTGAGTCAATAATTTGGATCTCGCTCCACCATGGAGCCTCACCGCCAGCTGCAGGTGGATCTCTGGTCATTGCCCCTTGTTGGGCAGTCAGTAAATCTTCCCCCAAGACATCTTGGAAAACCACTTGGAACACCTTTGCCAACAGGCAGTGTTTGAAAAGTCGAAAGGGATAGTTGTGAGGGTTCAAGACGTGGACGGGTACTCTTCCATGCTCTACCTTTGCCAATGTCCTTGTTCGTTTGAATGGCTGCTGTCTGACAGGGTCATAGGACTCTATTATGGCTACATGTTCAGAATTGGGCATCAACAGTATAGGTTGTCGATCTGCAATTAGGGCCTTCCAAACTTCTCCTCGGTCATTGGTAAATTTCTTCGGCCCCTCCAGTAACCGCCCGGCGTGTTGTAGCGTCTTCCGCTCCCTTGGGGCTGCCGTCCTCATTTCAGTTTGAAGGGATTCTACCAACTCATCAGGACAATTTCTCAGGACATTCATCCCAAGGATGACTGGGGGCAAGTATTCATTTTGTACAGTCTTCACTAATCCCTGCCTGGCCAATCCCAGTAGCCACAGTAGGTGATGGGCTAGCTAGTAGGTGTAACCAGGTATTCAGTGGAGATACGATTACTTGCTCATCCCAGTGCTGAAGGAACCCGCGTGAGAGCAGACATCACCACATTAATCTGAATCTTCAGAAGGGGGCACTCAACCAAGGTAGCTAGGCCACCACTTCTGCGACGATGGACCTGTTGGTACATCTCCTCCTGAGGGTTGGTCCCTTGCCTCGGGATCTCTTCATTTAAAGCACCACTGAGACAGTTTCTTTCAATGTGACCGCTTTGTCGGCAACCTCTACATATATGTTTTCTCCTTAAGCATCAAATTGATCAGTGGGGAATCGACCTGTCCCTCTTGGCACATCCCAGCGAGATTGATTTTCTGAGAGCGGATCAGTATTAATACAGTATGTAGATGACTTACTGCTGTGTTCAGATTCACTTCGAGTCGTCCTTGAAAGACATGAAACAGCTTCTGTTTCACCTTTCTAATACGGGACACAAGGTTTCAAAGGATAAGTTGCAGCTGTGCCAGACCAAGGTAAAATATTTGGGACATTGCTTGACACAAGGACTTAGACACCTCACGGCTGATAGAATACAGGCGATTCGCAACATGACTCTGCCACAAACCCAGCAGCAGATCCGCACTTTCCTTGGAATGTGTGGGTACTGCCGAAACTGGATCCCAGGGTTCTCCATACTGGCTTTACCTTTGCAGGAAATGGTCTCCTCGAACAAACCAGATCGGATCTCTCACACAGATGAGTCCGAACTGGCATTTGAGAGACTTAAACAATGTCTATCACAGACACCTGCATTAGGCATGCCAGATTATGGGAAACCCTTTGAATTGTATGGTACGGAAAGTGCTGGGTGTGCGGCAGGTGTCCTAACCCAGAGACATGGTGATGCCAGCAGGCCGGTAGCGTACTACAGTGCACAATTGAACACCGTAGCACGGTCTCTCCCCACATGCTTGCGAAGTGTTGCAGCGATAGCTTTGCTAGTGAGTAAAAGCGAAGACGTAGTGTTAGAACACAACCTGACCATCCATACACCTCATGCAGTGTCAACTCTGCCCAAACCAGACATGTCTCATCAGCACGGTTTACAAGGTGGGAATTAGCACTAATGGCCCCTGTAAACATCACCATAAAGAGATGCAGCGCACTAAATCCTGCAACTTATTTGCCAGGTGTGCCTGGACAGGCACAAAGGGTGGAGGATGAGAATGATGGTGAAGGAGGATTTAGTACAGACACTGACACACATGATTGTATGGAATATCTGAACCAAACTTTCACTGCAAGACCCGACATTAGTGACAACCCACTGGAAGGCGTAGATTTAACTTTTTACACTGACGGTAGTTGCCACAGACAGACGGACTCGGGAGACTTGTGTACTGGATACGCAGTCATAGATGACAGAGGTATCATAGAAGCTGAGCCCCTGGGCCCACCGCACTCAGCACAAGTTGCTGAGCTGGTCGCCCTAACCAGAGCATGTGAATTGGCCAAGGGTAAGGCAGCCAATATATATACAGATTCTAGGTATGCCTTTGGAGTAGTGCATGATTTCGGGGCCCTATGGCACCTCAGAAATTTCATGACGGCAGCTGGCACACCTGTAGAGCATGCATTCCACATAAAAAGGCTTCTAACAGCGATACAGGAACCTGACAGAGTGGCTGTTATCAAGTGCAAAGCCCACACTTACAGTCAAGACCCAGTGTCACTTGGTAACAGCCGGGCAGACGAAGCTGCTAAATCAGCAGCCAGCACCCCCATACAAACAGATATCACATCATTGATGATATTCAACACCGTCAACACACAAAAACTAAGTGAAATGCAAATTTGTGTTCTCCACAGGAAAAGGCAGTCTGGAGGTCAAAAGGGTATGGCCAGGAGTCCTCAGGACTCTGGACAGATGGACAGGGTAAGCCAGTAGCCCCCAGAGCATATCTTCCAAGCTTATCTGAGGCGGCACACGGTCTGACTCATCTGGGCAAAGAGGGTATGTGTAAGCTGGTGAGAGCCTACTGGTGTGCGCCAGGATTCTCTTCTCATGCGGGTAAGAGAGCAATGACATGTCTTATCTGCTTGAGGAAGAATATTGGAAAGTCAATACCAACAGAACCATCCCATATCCCGCCAACAGATGGCCCTTTTCAGGTAATACAGATTGATTTCATACAGTTACCACCCTGCAGAAATTTAAAATATGTGTTAGTCTGTATTGATGTGTTTTCCAATTGGGTAGAAGCGTTCCCCGCTGCCACAAATACTGCTACGTTCACTGCAAAGAAAATTGTGCAGGAATTTGTGTGCAGATATGGTATCCCTAGGATAATTGAAAGCGATAGGGGTACCCATTTTACAGGTGAAGTCTTTCAGGTTATGTGCAAACTGATGGGAATTAATAGCAAGCTGCATACTCCGTACCGCCCACAGGCGAGTGCGAAGGTGGAAAGAGTAAACAGCACTATTAAGAACAAGCTGAGCAAAGTGATGGCTGAAACTGGATTGTTGTGGCCAGAAGCTTTGCCACTTGTATTGTACAGCATCAGAACCACTCCCAGGTCCCCCCTTAACCTATCACCCTTTGAGATTCTTTTTGGTCGACAACCCCATGTAATGATTGACCCCCAGGATGATTTAAAATGCAATAATGAAGTGACTGTAAAATATCTGGTTAAGATGAGCCAGCAGCTAAGGAATCAAAACAGAAATCTAAAGCTGGTGATTCCTGACCTACCAAACAGTAATTGTCATGACATTGAACCTGGGGATTATGTAATGATTCGAAATTTTCTACGCTCAGGTTGGCTCATTGACAGGTGGGAAGGACCGTACCAAGTCTTACTAACCAGCACGACAGCATTAAAGGTTGCCAAAAGAGAGACTTGGGTCCACTCGTCCCACTGTAAGAAGGTCGCTGACCCAGAGAGAACCCGTGACAAAGAGCAGAGTGTAGAGAACATCGTATCACTGGAGTGTCTGTTCCGGGAAGGTTGAGAGGCAGGACTGTCGTCACGGCACCTGAGCACGGAGAACAACAAGACCAGAGGCGGTTGTCGAACAAAATTCTCTTTTTCCTTTTTATTATTTTCTCCATATCCCATTACCCTCCTTTCCTCTCCCTTCTTGTTCCCCTTTCTCTCCCCTTAACAAGATGGACTTACCCCAAGAGACTGCGTTCCGGGTTTTCTTGTTGACCCTGTTGTTGACCAGAGCAGTCTGTTTCAGTGAGAGTACCAGAGAGGTCGAGAAAGGATCTGGAATGGGTTCTGATGGCAAGGACGGATTTGTAGAATTCCAAGAGCAACACATCCATCGAGCAAAGGCGAGTATCAGAAAACGATCTGGTAGTCAGGAAACTAGGAGACACTGTGAAGGATTATTGGCTGAGGAAAATTGCATTTTTAGGAATTGTGAAAACATAGTTGAGGATGGGTGCATCCAGAGATGTCAGTCCAGCCTTAATATCAACATGGACCGTCATCCATTGAGTGAATTCCACTCACTAGTGGGCAAGGTTTTAAACCAAACAGAATGCTGGGTGTGCTCACAAGTACCTCAAGGTCAGAGCAAGTCAGGACTAGTACCGTACCCTTTAACAATAGATGAGGTACTTGAATTACGGGGTGGGATACCGGTGGACAAGAAATTTTATATTTCTAGGCCCCCTAGTTTGAAGCTCCACCAGTACCATGTGGATAGATCCTTAGTGTGTTTCAACATTTCCAATTCCCGAAAGCCGGGAAATTGGGAAGTGTCATGGAATAACCAAACCATGGCATTCTCGCACAGAGCTGATAGGATACCTGTAGACTCTGAACTTATACGCCAAATAGCCGACAATGGAAGGTATTTTCGGTATAGGTATACTCTAGGCAGTAAGACCATGCGGGTTGGAGAAGTATCACCAGGGTACTGTGCGCATATCATACAGCCTGGTACGTGTACTGAACAGATGAGAGAACTAGGGATTGGGTTTTTCGCTTGGAAAGTTTGCAATATGGTAATGTCATATTCTGTCCCATATGTTCTCCCCGATGATACCTATTTCATATGCGGAAGGAAGGCGTATAAGTGGCTTGCCCCAAACTCAGAGGGATTGTGTTACATTGGAAGAGTGTTGCCAGAAGTAATGACCATAACCCATGATAAGATGAAAGACGTTCACCGCAGTGCTCAAGCTCCTTATACTCATACTCACTATGAACACATCGTTGAGAGATACCTCATAGATAGGACAGAGCACGCAGCCTCTGATTTAATTCACGAATCCACCGGGATTCAATTCCTACTCGCGTTAGACATCACCTGCACTGCCAGAGGAATTATAAATTATAGGTATATCCACGCGCAAGCGAACCTGATAGATAATATCACTGAGATGTATGATGACACCTTCAGGTATACAGGAAGGGAGTTGCAAGCTTACAAAACGGAACTGATCCAGCACAGGATGGTCCTCAATTATATCACAGCAGTGACAGGCGGGTACTGTGTCACTTTGGCAACTCAGTATGGTGTGAAGTGCTGCACGTATATTACAAACAGCACTGATGACCCAACCGAGGTCATAGATCAAAAGATGGACGATATCTTGCAGTTGAAGTGGGAGTTCCGAAGGAGACACAACCTTACCCTTACTGCTGTGAGTAATGAACTGACCGGCTGGGTCTCATGGTTGATTCCACGCAATTGGTTCTCAGGTTTAGGAGAATGGGCTCAAAATGTTATCATGAGTGTGGGAAAGTTTCTCCTTTGTATCCTGGGAGTCGTCATAATTATTAGCTTGATATTTAGATGTGTTCGAATTCTAATGCGCGCAAACACGGTACCAAAGTGATGAGTTTAAGGAGCGGGGGCATTGGTACAGCAGCAGATTTAATTTATGACCCATCAATAGAGACAACGTTGTGATAAGACATGATTCCACAGCCCGTTTCTTTCACCTGTTTTTCCTTTGTTTTCCCTCAGCAAAAATACACCCATCCGGAAAAGACTTCAATCAACACCCAAGAATGATTACGCAAATGTTATGTGAATGTATTTTTTATGTTTCTTATCTTCATCTCTACAACCTACAGGTAGTGACACACATAGTCGACAGGTGATATCCATATATTAGCATTCACATATGTTCCCCTCCCATGTATCATCAACTAAATGTGCACCCCATTTGTTGGAACAAGAAGCCGAAAAGAGCTCGGTAGTGTTTGTTGGCCCACTTACAGACCCTTGATACGGGATAAGAAGGATTTAATGTATACTTCGCAATACCTCGAAGCTTATTTAGAACATATACGGCACAATGATACATGCCCCTCAGACATGAATTCATACATACATGCTTTTACTATCCCACTAGGTCATACATTTCCCACCTACACCTCTCCTCCTACCATCCAATCATCTGTAGATATTTGTATTGTAGATTTCAACCAATCATCTGTAGATATTGTATTGTATATTTTTCTGTTTAATGTTTAGATAGTGGCAGTTATTGTTGACTGCCAAAGGGTGGACTGTCAAAGTCGAAAAATATTGTAATGCATACACCATGTACTAACCCCACACACATGCCCGCTGTGCGTGCACTTGTTCTGCCGTGCGTGCACATATCCGCAATTTGCGTATGATCGCTCCCGCGTTCCTGCGCGTGGTATGGGTATTTACGGCGGGGTTTGTGTGCGCATTGAGGGTTATTAGAACATTACATATTTAACCCAAATAGTGCACATTTTACACATAGTCACCCCGCACCACATTAGCAAGTATCAACAGTTTAAATGATTCCAGGACTAAGGGATTCGCCTTTGCATGATAGGGAGGGACAGACTAAGGTTAGAAGGTGATGTCTAGTATCCAGCTGTAGGGTATTTTAAGGGTAACATTCCGGTGTTGGTTAGAGAAAGATCGCATGTTCCAGTGTATAGTTATGTGCAGAAGTAGAATATAGGTATAAACTGTATTTACTGTATATTATGTATGCGGCGGGAATCCAGAGGATACCACCCCCAAGAGCAGTTGAGAAAGACATCGCCCACCTTTTCAAATCAACCTATGACCTCTCCTGTAATGTAAAGATGCATCTCTGTGTCCAATGGACAATGAGATTACAGTAACCATTGTATTGTGTATGGAAGTTGTGTATAAAAAGCCTGTTGTTGCCTGGCCGGTCAGAAGACTCTTAACGCTTTCTACCTGATAAGCGGAGGACTGGTCCAGGTTGCGCAAGCGAACATTCTCACGTATGTACATTCTCTGTAGCCATTATTCTGTTGTAGATTTTTCTTGTTAGCCTTGTAGTGTATAACTTGTAACTGTTATCCCCTTTCAAATAATCCACTGTGGCCTTAGAACCCAGCGGTTTACTACATATCGGTGTTGTGTCCTCATTTCTCTGCTAGGGTTTAAAGCGTATTTTACTTTATAAGGTTTAAGAGTATATTGATAAGGTGTACGCACTGCGGGTACTTTATACCGTCAGCGCTACTTAAGGTTTAAGGTATAACATCATTACAGTGCTTTGCGGCACATGGTTTAGAGTGTAAGAATAACATTGCATTGCATTACAAATAAGGTTTAAAGTTTATTAAAAGTGTGTGCGCGCGCTGTGCGTACTCTGTACACCTAGCGCGGCGTGTGTACGCCAAGTACGTACAACGTACGGGACTCTGTACGCAAATAGCGTGCGAAGTGCGTAGCGTGTGTATTGAGTATAGCGGCCGCAGCGGCTCCATGGTAAGAGTGTGTTTATAGGTATAGCTTTATGGTTTAAGATAATATCGACATTATCACGTTCGGGCGCGCTCGGGTTAACCGAACAAAATATGGGAGAATCCGAGTATGCCTCGGACCCGTGTAAAATGGGTGAAGTTCGGGGGGGTTCTGATTCCGAGGAACCGAACCCGCTCATCACTAAAAAAAACAGACATAAATGTTAAGTCTCATCCAATTGTTTGGCATGGCCAATATCACCAGTTCTAAACATAGGGCACCTTAATACTTTTTCCCCCATTGTTAATGTTTACATTTTAGACCACTATATTTGTTAACGTTTTGGGCAGACCACTGACTGCCTTGAACAATGTATGAGTGTATTGGTCAACACATTTATTGTATTGTGTGTGTTGTTCCAAAGGAAGCTTCATACCCAATATGTAAATGTAGTAATTTGAATTTGTTAGAGTTCTTCGTGTTTAAACATAAATTATGGCACAGAATCCAACTATTCCCACAAACTTTAAACAAATGAGTAGTGAACGTTAGAAGCCACATATTTTTAAAAAAAGGTTAACAACATAGTTAAGTTGAGGCCACAATCTAGTTAGCAATTACAACATTAATATTAAGAAGTAATGCATGTTGACGTAAAGCTATAGTAAGACCAATGCTACATATTTACTAAATAGTGGCTGTCTTCAACCACATACAGACCCACCCATCATCACAGAGGATGCCCAGCAGGAACGTGACCAGGAGACCTTCACACTCCACCTGCAGGCCATCGATCCGACCCAGCCAACCACGCCGCAGGACATACCCCAACCACCCCAAACATCACACAGCCCCCAATTGACCACAACACAAGTGGACACACAAATGGGCCCTGAGTTTTGGACCCGTTGGTCCACACAACAGGCGCAATACTGCGCAAGCCTCAACACCCACAGCCAATACCTGTCAAGTCTGCCCCATCATCTGCCTAGACTGAGTCGCAACTCAGGCAGACTTATAGTGCAGGTGGGCAGAATCGCAAACTCCATGGAGCAGATGAGGGCAGACAACAGCCAAATGCAATCAAACCTCCAATGCATCTTGGATGAACAACAGCGGCAGCAACAATCACTCATCCAGATCATCCAACATAACCAAATGATAAATGAGAACCTATCAAGAATTATAGCAAACAACACTGCCGCAAATACGCAGCTCACAGCAAGCTTGAACAATCTAAGTCAAAGCCTAAGTGTGTTGGCATCACACCATGTGTCATCGAGCTCGGGGACAACTACACCAACTACACCAAGCCACACCCCAGTTCAATCCCCAGTTCGACGCTCAAGTCGAACCCGCACCAACGAGCCAGCACAATCCTCGGCACCCAGCACACAAAAAAATAAACAAATAATAATGCGTGCACAGAATATGGTGAACATTAAAATGTTTTTTTGTCTTATTTTTCATAAATTCGTGTGTTAAAAAAAAGAAATTGTTAACACGGAATATGTGTATTGTTTAATTCGCTCCACAAACCACCTCCATATTAGTGTCTTGTGCCAGATGTGTATTGGTATAAATATATTGCCTGCCCCTAGGTGTCCTCAGCTCAACGTGTGTCTAATCTATGGCACCCAGCACATTGGCCATGGCCGCAAGATCACATAATGCTACCCTGACTGCATGCCACTGCGACTCCAGGGTAGGGAAGCAGAGAGTGACATCTATGTGGCCATCCAAGACATCCAAAACCTGAGTGGACATTCCAAAATTAAAGGTGAGTGTCATGACCTGTAATCAATACAATACTGTGTTCTATTACATTACAGAAGCACCACTTACACATAGACGTATATGTATGTTTTAACTCACCTGAATTAATAATGTATAAAAGGTGGCCTGTGAGATACTAATTACATCGCCAGTCACAGGCTGGAAGCTGCCAGTAGACATAAAGTGCAACACAGGCAGGAGTTTGTGCAGGCCTGAGACAGAGCGAGAGCGTGCTGTCTCAAGGTCTAGGTTCAGTTTGACAAGGGCGTACAGAGGGAAAATGTTAGTTACATTTAGTCGTAGCATCTGTATAACATGGTCATCAGCAAATTTGTTATGGTTTAAACGCCCACTAAAACAACAAGCCATGGCCAGCCTATGCGGAACATGTACAACCTGCTGACCCTGTTGATTTTCCTGGCATGGGTTTATTGTAGCCTCATGGAGCAGTGTCAGGTATCCCCCAGCAAACAAGACAGCAGTACTACACACAGTAGCAGCCATTTCAGATTGAGAGTGGTGAAAAATGTGTTGGGGCCCCTTTTAAAGGTCCAAAAAGTTAGGTGTGAGTAATGTAGAATTGGCAACACATGTAAACACGCTTCTCAAAAGCAGGTCTACTTTTTTTAGGCTTTTTGTACGATTGGTATTTTTTCACGGCCGCACATGCATTTTCACGCAAGAGATTTCAAATACGAATGGTTAGTAAATGACCGTGTTCAATACCTAAACAGCCGCGTTTGACCGATGGTGTATTCATTCGTATTTTAACTACACAGCCGTAATAAAAATACGAATGCCCTCATCACTGCCGTGATTTGAGTTTAGTAAATTCCCGAGATGACACTTTGAAGAAAAAACACCATCTCGGTCAAAATCGGCACCTTAGTAAATATACCCCAGAGTCCCCATTTTACACATTAGGTAGACAGACCGGTAGATAGATAGATAGATAGATAGATAGATAGATAGACAGACAGACAGACAGACAGACAGACAGATAGAATAGAATAGATGATACTTACCATCTCTCAGGCAGTCAGGCTCCTCTGTGCTGGCATCTCCGGGTGGCAGGGAAGAAGGAGGAGGAGGGAGGGGGAGGAGGGAGCCGCAGCAGCGCAGTGTGATTGCTGGCGGCGTCGCATGCAGCTGTACCTCTCCTTTAGCATTGGCTGGCCGCCACCGCTATGAATGCTGGGATGAGGGAAGCGCATCCCAGCATTCACAGCAGCGCCGGGCTAGCCAATGCGGAAGGAGAGGGACAGCTGCAGCGGCGCTGCTACCAATTACATAGTGCTGCTGCGGCTCCCTCCTCCCCCTCCCTGCTCCTCTTCTCTTCCGGCACAGGCGGCTTGTAATGAGTCAAACTGACTTGCAGAGCCAGAAGCCAGAAGATAGGTGAGTGTTAGAAGAGAGATCTTCAATCAAGGTGACGGCTAAAGGTACCGTGCGGCTTGTGGGAGCGCAGCACGCCATACTGCCCACAGAACACAGGCACTGCATGGTGCAGGGGGGGGGGGAGACAGCCCTTCCCCCGCCAGTTTAAATAATATTATCAAAATCTCTGAGGAGAAACACACCATTGCGGGGGCGGAGCTTCCTCCTCAGTCAGCCAGCACACTGCTCAGCGCCGTTTTATCTCCTCAGGCTGCAGCATCAACTCTGGTCCTCCTCCACTACTGAATACAAGTATCAGGGTGCAAAACAGGGGAAGGGTGTACAGTGAAATTGGTGCTTTACATTGTGTATTTACATTATAAAAAAGAGCTGTATGTCAGTGGGCATTTTATGTTTAACTGGCGCTGGGTTTGTGAACTGGCTGCTCCTATCTGTGTCCTTCTGACAGATTTTACTGTGGGTCTGTCCCCTATAAGCCCCGGAATGTCTGTGGTGTGTTTGTGCACGTGTGTGACATGTCTGAGGCAGGGAGCTCTTCCCCTGAGGGAGTCATTTTAGGGACACAGAGTTGTAATGTGGTGGCGCTGCCGGCAAACCACGAGCCTGAATGGGTGAAAGAAATACGTGATAGTGTGAATCATATCAGTAGCAGATTAGATAAGTCTGAGTCTCATGCAGAAAGCTGGAGAAAATCAGTTGAAGATGTGATTTTTCAGGGTTCTGCTGTCTCATCCGCAGGCGACCCCTCTGGGTCACATAAGAGACCGTTTGCAAACATTGTACATACTGATACCGACTATCTAGTACTGGTGCCCCTTTTACCTTGTAGCACACGGTAGGAGCCGAAATTCACATTATAGCACATGGTACGAGCCGAAATTCACATTGTAGCACACTGAATGAGCCGACATTCACATTGTAGCACACTGAATGAGACAAAATTCACATTATAGCACACTGAATGAGCCGAAATTCACATTGTAGCACACTGAATGAGCCGAAAGTCACATTGTAGCACACTGAATGAGCCGAAAGTCACATTGTAGCACACTGAATGAGCCGAAAGTCACATTGTAGCACACTGAATGAGCCGAAATTCACATTGTAGCACACTGAATGAGCCAAAATTCACATTGTAGCACACTGAATGAGCCAAAATTCACATTGTAGCACATTGAATGAGCTGAAATTGTGATAGCAGGGAGAGCCAGAGTGACGACAGGGAGAGCCAGAGTGACGACAGGGAGAGAGAGTGACGACAGTGACAGCAGGGAGAGAGAGTGACAGCAGGGAGAGAGAGTGACGATAGTGACAGCAGGGAGAGAGAGTGACGACAGTGACAGCAGGGAGAGAGAGTGACAGCAGGGAGAGAGAGAGTGACGATAGTGACAGCAGGGAGAGAGACGACAGTGACAGCAGGGAGAGAGAGAGAGTGACAATAGTGACAGCAGGGAGAGAGATTGACGACAGGGAGAGAAAGTGTGACAGTAGGGACAGGGACAGTAACGACAGGGAGAGAGGGTGACAGCAGGTGAACATTACCTGACTTATTTGTTGCGGCTGGTGGCGGTGAGTGGCTGGCGGCGGTGGGCGACTGGCGGCGGTGAACGGCTGTGCGCTCTACACAGCCGCCGGCCGTCAAGCAGGGGCTTCTGTCTGAGAGAGGGCGGAGGAGGAGAGCACCGGGCGCCGCTCAATTCACGCTGGGTCTGTGGCTTCCCGCCGCTGTCGCCGCGCACATTAGCCAGCGTTTGGGCCAGCGGTGGACATGGAACACTCTTTAGCTAGTAGGGGGAGGGGGGTACATGGCACACACACATTAGCTAGTAGGGGGGGACATGGAACACACACATTAGCTAGTAGGGGGAGGGGGGACATGGAACACACACATTAGCTAGTAGGGGGAGGGGGGGGACATGCCACACACACATTAGCTAGTAGGGGGAGGGGGGGACATGGAACACACACATTAGCTAGTAGGGGGAGGGGAGACATGGCACACACACATTAGCTAGTAGGGGGAGGGGGGGACATGGAACACACACATTAGCTAGTAGGGGGGACATGGCACACACACATTAGCTAGTAGGGGGAGGGGGGACATGGCACACACATTAGCTAGTAGGGGGAGGGGGGGGACATGCCACACACACATTAGCTAGTAGGGGGAGGGGGGGACATGGAACACACACATTAGCTAGTAGGGGGAGAGGGGACATGGCACACACACATTAGCTAGTAGGGGGAGGGGGGGACATGGAACACACACATTAGCTAGTAGGGGGAGGGGGGGACATGGAACACACACATTAGCTAGTAGGGGGAGGGGGGGACATGGAACACACACATTAGCTAGTAGGGGGAGGGGGGGACATGGAACACACACATTAGCTAGTAGGGGGAGGGGGGGACATGGAACACACACATTAGCTAGTAGGGGGAGGGGGGGACATGGAACACACACATTAGCTAGTAGGGGGGGGGACATGGAACACACTTTACCTAGATTACAGTAGGAAGATCTGCCGTTCCGCTCTCCCCCTCCTCCCTGTACCGCTGCTGCTGCACTCACTGTCTTCAGGCTCTGCCTGTGTGTGACAGGCGCCGGACCAGCAGCGGCAGCAACAGCAAGGACACTGTGAGTAAGGAGGCAGGGAGGGGGAGCTGCACTTAATGAAGTCAGCCCCGCATGGACTCCTGGGCATCCCGGCGCCGCCGCAGCTGGAGCAGTATGAATGGTCCCGGCGCCGCTTCTCCCGGCCGCGTCTATGTGATTGGACCAGCGGATCCAGCACTGGATCCGCTGTCCAATCACAGGTGCCTCGCAAGCAGGGGCGTGCTTTCCCTGCCAGCGAGGCACTTGTATAAGTGCCGCATTCTAGACTTTTTGTAATGGGCTTTTCCAGCCCAGCGCATGGCCCCGCCCCCCCGCTTTGTCCCGTTATCACTAGCTACGGGAGGCACAAGCTGTCAGTGCCTCCCAAACGTATTAGATGGGCTAAAATAATTAAATTAATATAAAGAGGGTACAATACATATGACACAGAATATGTGTCTTATGTATCTTCTTTCTATTATTTTAATCATAATGACAGGGGAGGCACTGCCTCCCCTGCCTCCCCTGACTGCACGTCCCTGGCTCAGACCCACCATTGCCTGCGTGTGGGTGAGTCGTGCTATTGAAAAATGGTCAGATAACTTGTCATCGGAGACTGATAGAGACAAGATACTCCTAACGTTAGGTCATATCAAAGATGCCGCTGCGTACGTACTAGAAACCACAAAATATATTGGTCTCTTGGGATCAAGAACCGCTACCATGGCAGTATCGGCTCGGAGGGCGTTGTGAATTCGCCAGTGGAATGGTGATGCAGATTCCAAAAGAAATATGGAGGCTCTCCCGTATACAGGTGAGGCCTTATTTGGTGATGGGCTGGATGCGTTAGTCTAGGCGGCTACCACAGGTAAGTCGACATTCTTGCCTTATGCTCCTGCACCGGCGAAAAAGACACATCACTCTCACATGCAGTCCTTTCAGCCCAACAAATACAAAAAGGCCAAAGGTTCCCCCTTCTTTGTAGGTAGGGGAAGGGGAAAAGGAAAGAAATCCACAGCGTCTCCAGGATCCCAGGAGCAGAAGTCAACCCCTACTTCTGCCAAAATTGGCAGCATGACGCTGGGGCTCCCTTGCGGGAGTCCGCTCGGGTGGAAGCAAGTCTGAAACTTTTCAGTCAAATTTGGATTCAATCTGGCCTGGTCCCTTGGGTCTTACAAATAGTGTCCCATGGGTACAAACTGGAGTTTCAAGACATCCCCCCATGCCGATTTTTCAAATCGACCATGCCAGCTTCTCTTCCAGAAAGAGAGGCAGTAACAATGACAATTCAAAAATTATGTCAGGATCAGGTCATTGTCCTGGTACCCTTGTCACAACAAGGAGAAGGGTTTTATTCAAGCCTCTTCGTAGTTCCAAAGCCGGACGGCTTGGTCAGACCGATTTTAGACTTGAAAAATCTGAATCTCTACCTGAAAAGGTTCAAGTTCAAGATGGAATCCCTGAGGGCAGTGATTTCCAGTCTGGAGGAGGGGGACTTCATGGTGTCAGTAGACATAAAGGATGCTTACTTGCATGTTCCCATTTATCCTCCTCACTAAGCTTATCTGAGATTTGCAGTACAGGATTGCCATTACCAGTTCCAGACGTTGCCGTTCGGTCTCTCCATGGCACCGAGGGTATTCACCAAGGTGATGGCGGAGATGATGGTCCTCCTTCTTCAAAAAGGAGTCAATATAATTCCTTATCTGGACGATTTCCTGCTAAAAGCGAGATCCAGGGAACAGTTGGTGCAGAACATCGCACTATCCCTGTCAATGCTCCAACAACACGGTTGGATCATGAATTTTCCAAAGTCGCAGTTGGAACCAACGACAAGATTGTCCTTTTTAGGGATGATTCTGGACACAGAAGTACAGAGAGTATTTCTTTCAGTGGAAAAGGCTCTGGAAATCCAGAAAATGGTCAAACAAATATTGAAACCAACAAGCATGTAGATCCATCAATGCATTTGGTTGTTGGGGAAAATGGTAGCGGCCTACGAGGCCATACAGTTTGACCGATTTCATGCCAGAGTATTCCAGTGGGACCTGTTGGACAAGTGGTCCGGATCCCACCTACACATGCACCGGAAGATAATCCTGTCCTCCAAAGCCAGGATTTCGCTCCTGTGGTGGCTACAAAGTTCTTACCTACTAGAGGGACGCAGGTTCGGGATTCAGGACTGGGTCCTGGTAACCACGGATGTAAGTCTCCGAGGCTGGGGAGCTGTCACACAGGGGGAAAGCTTCCAAGGAAAATGGTCAAGTCAGGAAGCCTGCCTTCACATAAATGTTCTGGAATTGAGAGCCATTTACAACGGCCTTCTACAAGCGGTACATCTTCTTCAAAATCATCCCGTGCAGATCCAGTCGGACAATGTAACAGCAGTCGCGTACATTAACAGGCAAGTCGGAACGAAAAGCAGAGCAGCAATGGCAGAGGTGACAAGGATTCTCCTCTGGGCAGAAAGACATGTAAGAGCTCTGTCAGCAAATTTCATTTCGGGAGTGGACAACTGGGAAGTAGACTTCCTCAGCAGACACGATCACCATCCAGGAGAGTGGGGCCTCCACCAAGAAGTCTTCGCAGAGGTGACAAGTCTTTGGGGAGTTCCTCAAGTAGACATGATGGCATCTCGTCTAAACAAGAAGCTTCAGAGATATTGTTCCAGGTCGAGAGACCCTCAAGCAATAGCAATGGATGCACTGGTGACGCAGTGGGTGTTTCGGTTGGTATATGTTTTCCCTCCGCTTCCACTGATTCCAAAAGTTCTCAAAATAATAATAAGAACAAGAGTTCGAGCAATCTTCATTGCCCCAGACTGGCCAAGGAGGGCTTGGTATCCAGATCTTCAGGAGTTGCTCATAGAAGATCCTCGGCCTCTTCCTCCTCGATAGGACCTACTACAGCAGGGGCCGTGTGTGTATCAAGACTTACCGCGGCTACGTTTGACGGCATGGCTGTTCAGCGTCGGATCCTAGCCCGAAAGGGTATTCCCAAGGAAGTCATCCCCACTCTTATTCAGGCCAGGAAAGGAGTAACGTGTAAACATTAACAGCGTATTTGGAGAAAATATGTGTCTTGGTGTGAATCCAAGAAGGCTCCTACGGAAGAGTTTGAGTTGGGACGTTTTCTCCATTTTCTGCAGGCTGGTGTGGATACGGGCCTTAGATTGGGGTCAATCAAGGTCCAGATTTCGGCCTTGTTAGTTTTCTTTAAAAAACAATTGGCCTCCTTTCCAGAAGTTCAGACGTTCGTGAAAGTGGTTCTGCACATCCAGCCTCCATTTGTGCCTCCAGTGGCACCATGGGACCTTAATGTGGTGTTGCAGTTCCTTCAATCAGATTGGTTTGAACCTCTGCAGGAGATAGAATTGAAGTTTCTCACTTGGAAAGTGGTGATGCTATTGGCCTTGGCATCCGCAAGGCGGGTGTCTGAGTTGGGGGCCTTATCTCACAAGAGCACTTACTTGATCTTCCATGAAGATAGGGCAGAGTTGAGAACTCGACAAAATTTTCTTCCAAAGGTGGTTTCATCTTTTCACATAAACCAACCTATTGTGGTGCCAGCGGCTACTGACACTTTCACTGAGTCAAAGTCTCTAGATGTGGTTAGAGCTTTGAAGATCTATGTCGCAAGAACAACTCGTATACGGAAAACAGAGGCTCTGTTTGTCCTGTATGCTCCCAACAAGATTGGGTGTCCTGCTTCTAAGCAGACTATTGCGCGCTGGATCAGAGGTACGATTCAGCATGCTCATTCTACGGCAGGATTGCAGATACCAAAGTCGGTGAAGGCACATTCTACTAGAAAGTGGGCTCATCCTGGGCGGCTGCCCGGGGCGTCTCGGCTTTACAACTTTGCCGAGCAGCTACTTGGTCAGGGTCAAACACATTTGCTAAATTTTATAAGTTTGACACTTTGGCCGATGAGGACCTCAAGTTTGGTCAATCGGTGCTGCAGGGTCATCCGCACTCTCCCGCCCGTACTGGAGCTTTGGTATAACCCCATGGTACTGAAGTGGACCCCAGCATCCTCTAGGACGTAGGAGAGAATAGGATTTTAATACCTACCGGTAAATCATTTTCTCCTAGTCCGTAGAGGATGCTGGGCACCCGACCCAGTGCGTACTTTACCTGCAGTTTGTTCATTATAGTTACACAAGTTGTGTTACATTTGTTTTCAGCATGTTGCTGCAAATGGTTCATGCCTGTTGGCGTGTGTTATGTTGAATGCCATGTTGTGCGGCATGGTTGAGGTGTGAGCTGGTATGAATCTCACCATTAGTATAAAAGTAAATCCTTTCCTCGTCTAAAAAGGGGACGTTGTCTGCCGTAACGTGTAAAACGGGGACGCTGTCTGCCGTAATGTGAAAAAAGGGGTACTGTCTGCCGTAATGTGTAAAAAAGGGGACTCTGTCTGCCGTAATGTGTAAAAAGGGGACGCTGTCTGCCGTAATATGTAAAAATGGGACGCTGTCTGCCGTAATGTGTTAAAAGGGGACGCTGTCTGCCGTAATGTGTAAAAAGGGGACGCTGTCTGCCGTAATGTGTAAAAAGGGGCACTGTCTGCCATAATGTGTAAAAAAGGGGACTCTGTTTGCCGTAATGTGTAAAAAGGGGATGCTGTCTGCCGTAATGTGTTAAAACGGGACGCTGTCTGCTGTAATGTGTAAAAAAGGGGACGCTGTCTGCCGTAAAGTGTATAAAACGGGACGCTGTCTGCCGTAATGTGTAAAAGGTGGACTCTGTCTGCCGTAATGTGTAAAAAGGGGAATCTGTCCGGCGTAATGAGTAAAAGGGGCTCTTCCTGGTGTAGTGGTGCTACTGTGCGGCGTAAAGCATTTTGTCGCACCTGGGCCCACCGCTCGCTAGTTCCACCACTGATTTGCAGGGAGGGTTCCTGACGTCAATTCTGGTCCTGGACAGGCTGATGTGATCGCAGTGGCTGAGTAAGTACTGGGCTGCGCAGAGACTGCACAAAATCTGTTTGTGCAGCTCTGCTACACATGTGATCGCACACTTGCACAGCTAAAATACACTCCCCCTGTAGGCGGCGACTATCCGATCGCAAGGCTGCAAAAATTTGCTGCCCAGCGATCAGGTCTGATTGTGTCTAGATTCCTGCTCAACAGGTTATTGTCCAGAAATTTAAATAATTTGTAGAAAGATGATGCAGGGTCCCAGTAAACAGTCTGAAGTTAAATAACTTGTCTTGCTTGCCCTGACCATAGACCTGTCACCTTCTGTTCAGGTTTAGTTGGGGTTGCTCAGTTGCACAAAGCAATAATACCACAGCACCAGCAGAATCAGGTGTGGTATGCGCTACATGCAGCTACATTTGGCATGGTATCTGGATGGTAGGTCGAGATGGATTAGGTCGACAGTCAATAGGTCTACCACTGTTGGTCAACATTGACATGATCGACAGGAAAAAGGTCGACACATTAAAATTGTTGACACAGGACAGGTCGACATATGAAAAGGTCGACATGACTTTTAAAAAAAATTATAATATTTGTAACGTTTTCATACTTTACCATCCACATGGACTGCACTGCGACCTCGGACACGGTGGACAGCCCCCTGCCAGAGCGTAGGAGCTGCGCTGGCAGGGAGCTACTCAGCGGGTGCAAAAGCATCGCCCCTGTGCGATGCTTTTACAGCCTTGCGGGGGTAGGGGGTGTTGGCCCGGCGCTACCCACTCAGCAAAGGTATGCAGTGCAGGTAGGCGCCAGGGTGGAGAGGCGCTCTCCCTGCCCTGCATCCGTGTGCTGCGCCACCTGTTCCTCCCTGCTGCTGCTGCTGTTGCTGTGCCTGTCACTGTGACAGGCAGCAGCGCCGGCAGTTTTAGGTGTCCTCTCCCCCTCCCTGGCAATGTGACAGCACGGCCACGCAGTGTGCACTGTGCAGGAACTGAAGACCCAAAAAAGGGGCGGAGATACATGGAACGGAGGGGAGGAGTTACGCAGGACCAGGCTGATCATGATGAGGAGGAACAGGAGGATGGACAGCCCCGGCCACAGAGCCGGCCCTAACCAATATGATGCCCTAGGCAAGATTTTAGCTGGTGCCCCCCAGCACCGCCGCTAGTTCCGCCTCTGACCTAGCACCTCTTTCCAAGCACCATCACCCCTCACCCATAGCAGTCCTTATTTTGGTGTTTGTACCCCCTATTTTTTAAATAGGAACAGTTCGCACATTTGATGCACAGCCCAAAAGGAGTGTGTTTTTGCTGGCAAGGGGCATGGCCACACAATAGTAACCCCAATTCTAATCACGCCACACAGTACTGCAACTTTATTCACATTTGATCTTGCGATAGTGTCCATAATTCATATTACATCCCACAGTAGTATCACTTTACCTTATAAACATTACATTAGAGCCCCTTATTCACATTACATCACACTGAATTGCTCCTTATTCACATTAGACGACACAGTAGTGCCCTTTTTATACGCAATGCCTCATAGTAGAGCACCTTATACACATAATGCCACACAGTAATGCCCCTTACACATATGAGACACATTATTAATGTCCTTATAAACATAATGTGCCTTACACATTATGCCAACCCTTATTAATGCCCTTTTACACATAACGTCCCTTACACATATGCTGCAATTATTAATGCCCTTATACACATATGACACACATAGTGCCCCCTACACATTTGCTGCACATTATTAGTCCCCTATACACATAATGACACACATACAGTAGTACCCTGTTACACATATGACGCACATTATTAATGCCCTTATACACATAATGACACAGTACCCCTTACACATATGTTGCACATTATTAATGCATTTTTACATGGCACACATAATGCTCCTTACACATATTCCGAACACTACTGCACAACCAACCCACTCAAATGCACACAGCACTCACACTGCCACTAACACTGTGACCTCTGACTCTGCTTGGATACAGATGTGTCCTCATAAATCTTGCCTCAATGCTAACGTCGGGCACATTTTTTTCATGAAAATGCATCTTATTTGCATTGCTATGTGGCTAGGATGCACAAGCAGCTTCTGCTGATTAAAATGATATGCAGCATGCCTATATACTGTGTGAGACCGTGGCTGTATCTGCATATGAAATGCTACACACAGAATATAGGCATGCCGCATATCATTTTAATCAGCAGAAGCTGCTGCTGCCCCTAGGCATATCAAATGCCCTATGCAATTGCCTAGTTTGCCTATGCCTATGGCCGGCTCTGTCCGGCCAGCCACACTTCCTTTGGTAAAAAGAGTGAGTGATCTTGAGAAAGTGTGTGTGTGTGTATGTGTGTGTGTATCTATATGTGTGTGTGTATCCATGTGTGTG
The DNA here is from genome assembly GCF_028390025.1 of Pseudophryne corroboree. Taxonomy (NCBI): domain Eukaryota; kingdom Metazoa; phylum Chordata; class Amphibia; order Anura; family Myobatrachidae; genus Pseudophryne; species Pseudophryne corroboree. The sequence continues at coordinate 712,063,100 of NC_086446.1, read as the reverse complement.
TGTATCTATGTGTGTGTGTTTGTTTATATATATCTGTATGTGTGTGTATTTGTGTGTGTGTCTGTTTGTGTATGTGTGTGTATCTATGTGTGTGTATGTGTGACTGGGAGAGCAAAATGTGTGTAAGCGGCACTACTACACGGGGCATTTTGTGTAAGCAGCACTACTACGCGGGGATTTTGTGTAAGCAGCACTAATGCGGGGGGGGGGGGGGGGGTTGTGTAAGCGGCACTACTACAGGTGGAATTTTGTGTAAGCAGCACTACTACAGGGGGAATTTTGTGTAAGCGGCACTACTACAGGGGGAATTTTGTGTAAGCGGCGCTGCCACAGGTGGAATTTTGTGTAAGCGGCACTACTACGGGGGGATTTTGTGTAAGCGACACTACTACGGGGGGATTTTGTGTAAGCGGCACTACTACAGGGGGGATTTTGTGTAAGCGGCACTGCCACAGGTGGAATTTTGTGTAAGCAGCACTACTACAGGGGGAATTTTATGTAAGCGGCACTACTACGGGGGGATTTTGTGTAAGCGGCACTACTACGGGGGGATTTTGTGTAAGCGGCACTACTACAGGGGGGATTTTGTGTAAGCGGCACTACTACGGGGGGATTTTGTGTAAGCGGCACTACTACAGGGGGGATTTTGTGTAAGCGGCACTACTACAGGGGGCATTATGAGTATAAGCGGCACTACTACAAGGGGAATTTTGTGTATAAGAAGCACTACTAGGTGCAGTTTTATGTGAATAAGATTGTGCTACTGTGGCATAATTTGAAATGGGGGTACTATTGTGTGGCCATGCCCCGACCACACCCCTTTTTCTGTGTGCACCAAAGACGTGCGCTGTCCCTTTGTAAAGTATGGGAGGGCGCAAACTTATAGTTTGCAGGGAGGCGCTGAACACCCTAGCACCGGCCCTGGCCTGACATGCGGGGCGGACTAGCCCTGTGCTGGTCGTTCCCCCGCATGTCAGAGAAACTGATCAAAGATGTGCTAAATTTAGCACATCTACGATCAGATCTGAATTAAGCCCTATATAATATCAATAGTGTGATTTTATACTGAGCACAGTACTGCCTAGCATTATTTCATAGGGGACAATGTGTGTTATTATTCCCTGTGGGAGCAATCTGTGTTATTATTTCACTGTGGGGCAGTGTGCGTTATTCTATTTTTCCTATGGAGGCAGTGTGTGTTATTATATTTCCTATGGGGGCAATGTGTGTTTTCTCCAACGTCCTTGAGGATGCTGGGACTCCGTAAGGACCATGGGGAATAGACGGGCTCCGCAGGAGATAGGGCACTTTAAGAAAGCTTTGGACTCTGGGTGTGCATTGGCTCCTCCCTCTATGCCCCTCCTGCAGACCTCAGTTTTACACTGTGCCCAGAGCAAGATGGGTGCACTGCAGAGAGCTCTCCAGAGTTCTCTGCCTAGAAGCATTTTTGTTTGGATTTTTTTTTTCTACCTTTTACTACTTTTTCACAGGGAGCACTGCTGGCAACAGGCTCCCTGCATCGAGGGACTGAGGAGAGAGGAGCAGACCTTCTTGTCAAAGATAGGCTCTGCTTCCTCGGCTACTGGACACCATTAGCTCCAGAGGGGGTGAACGCAGGTTCTTACTGGGCGTCCACCCCCGGAGCCACGCCGCCGTTCTCCTCACAGAGCTAGAAGTACAGAAGACAGAAGTCGTCAGGCGGCAGAAACCTTCAGCTTCACTGAGGTAACGCACAGCACTGCAGCTGTGCGTCATTGCTCCCATACACCTCACATACTCCGGTCACTGTAAGGGTGCAGGGCGCAGAGGGGGCGCCCTGGGCAGCAATATAAACCTCTGCATGGCAAAAAGACTATATACATGTACAGGTGGGCTCTGTACATGTATATAACAGAGCCCCCACCATATTTTACTAAGTTTGAGCAGGACAGAAGCCCGCCGCCGAGGGGGCGGGGCTTCTCCCTCAGCACTCACCAGCGCCATTTTCTCTCCACAGCACTGCTGAGAGGAAGCTCCCCGGACTCTCCCCTGCTTACACACGGTAAAAGGGTGCTTAAAAGAGAGGGGGGGGGGGGCACATAATTGGCAGTTTACATATTATACAGCGCTGCTGGGGAAAAACATTTTGTGTTGGTCTCCAGGGTTATTGCGCTTCGGTGTGTGCTGGCATACTCTCTCTCTCTGTCTCTCCAAAGGGCCTTGACAGGGATACTGTCTTCAGGAAAGGGGTTCCCTGTGTGTGTGTGAAGTGTGTCGGTACGCGTGTGTCGACATGTTTGACGAGGAAGGCTCGCTTAATGTGGAGGGGGAGTGCTTGAATGTCAGGTCGCCGTCGGCAACACCGACACTGGAATGAGTGGATATGCTGAATGTCTTGAATGCAAATGTCAATCTATTGCATAAAAGATTAGACAAGGCAGAAGCTAGGGATCAGTCAGGTAGCCAGTCCATGCCTGTCCTGGGGCGCCAGGTCCTTCGGGGTCTCAGAAGCGCACCATTTCCTAGATCGATGACACAGATACCGACACAGATACTGACTCTAGTGTCGACTATGAAGATGCAAAATTACAGCCGAAGGTGGCTAAGGGTATACGGTACATGATTATTGCCATTAAAGAGGTTTTGCATATTACTGAGGAACCCCCTGTCCCTGACACGAGGGTACACATGTATAAAGGGAAAAAGCCTGAAGTCACTTTTCCATCCTCATTTGAATTAAGTGACTTGTGCGAAAAGGCTTGGGAATCTCGGATAGGAGACCACAAGTTCCCAAAATGATTCTCATGGCGTATCCTTTTCCACAAACTGATAGGATACGCTGGGAATCTTCGCCAAAAGTTGACAAGGCGCTGGCATGTTTGTCCAAAAAGGTGGCACTGCCTTCTCAGGATACGGCTTCCCTCAAGGAACCTGCTGATCGCAGGCAGGAAATTACCTTAAAGCACATTTACAATCATTCCGGTACTATTGCTCGACCGACTATGGCGTCGGCCTGGGTTTGTAGTGCGGTTGCGGCATGGGCAGATTCCTTATCTACGGAAATTGACACCTTAGATAGGGACGCCATTCAAATGACCATAGAGCATATCAGAGATGCTGCCTTGTATATGAGGGATGCTCAGAGAGACATTTGTTTATTAAGCTCCAGAATAAATGCTATGTCTATTTCTGCTAGGCGGCTCTTGTGGACCCGACAGTGGACGGGAGATGCCGATTCAAAGTGGCATATGGAGTCATTGCCTTACAAAGGGGTGGAGTTGTTTGGAGACGGCCTCTCGGATCTTGTCTTTACGGCTACGGCTGGTAAGTCAAATTTCTTACCTTATGTCCCCCCGCAGCATACAAAAAAGGCACCTCATTATCAAATGCAGTCCTTTCTTTCCAATAAAAACAAGAAGGTACGTGGATCATCCTTTGTTGCCAGAGGGAAAGGCAGGGGAAAAAAGCTGCACACAGCTAGTTCCCAAGAGCAGAAGTCCTCACCTGCGTCTGCAAAGTCCACCGCATGACGCTGGGGCTTTCCGAGGGGAGGCAGATCTGGTGGGGGCTCGTCTTCGGTTTTTCAGCCACGTCTGGGTTCACTCGCAGGTGGATCCCTGGGCATTAGAGATTGTTTCTCAGGGATACAGGCTGGAATTCGAAGACTTGCCTCCTCGCCGATTTTTCAAATCGGCTCTGCCGGCTTCCCCGTCAGAGAGGGAGCTAGTGTTGGCAGCAATCCAAAAATTGTATATTCAACAGGTGATTGTCACAGTTCCTCATCTCCAGCAAGGAGAGGGATATTACTCAACCCTGTTTGTGGTCCCGAAACCGGACGGTTCGGTCAGACCCATTTTAAACCTGAAATCTCTGAACCTGTACTTGAAGAGGTTCAAGTTCAAAATGGAATCACTCAGGGCGGTCATCTATAGCCTGGAGGGGGGGGATTGGATGGTGTCCCTCGACATAAAGGATGCTTACCTTCATGTTCCGCTATTCCCCCCGCATCAGGCGTTCCTGAGATTTGCAGTGCAGGACTGTCACTACCAATTTCAGATGTTGCCGTTTGGGCTTTCCACGGCCCTGAGAATTTTCACCAAGGTAATGGCGGAAATGAGGGTGCTCCTGCGCAGGCAGGGGGTCACAATTATCCCATACTTGGACGATCTCCTCATAAAGGCGAGATCTCGGGAGAGGTTGCTGGACAGCGTGTCTCTGTCCATGAAGACGTTGCAGAAACACGGCTGGATTCTCAATATACCGAAGTCCCAGCTAGTCCCTACAACGCGTCTGACCTTTTTGGGGCTGATTCTAGACACATACCAGAAAAAGGTTTTTCTTCCGATCGAAAAGGTTCAGGAACTCATAGCCATGGTCAGGAACCTTTTAAGACCAAAAAAGGTTTCAGTGCATCATTGCACGCGGGTCCTGGGGAAGATGGTGGCTTCCTACGAGGCTATCCCTTTCGGCAGGTTCCATGCGAGGACTTTTCAATGGGACCTCTTGGACAAGTGGTCCGGGTCCCATTTACAAATGCATCAAAGTATCACCCTGTCTCCCAGGACCAGGGTATCTCTCCTGTGGTGGCTGAACAGTGCTCACCTACTAGAAGGTCGCAGGTTCGGCATTCAGGACTGGGTCCTGGTGGCCACGGACGCAAGCTTCCGAGGCTGGGGAGCAGTGACACTGGGAAGAAATTTCCAAGGTCTCTGGTCAAGCCTAGAGTCTTGTCTCCACATCAACGTCCTGGAGTTGAGGGCCATATACAACGCCCTGCGTCAAGCGGAGGAATTGCTTAGGAGAAAACCGGTTCTGATTCAGTCAGACAATGTCACGGCAGTGGCTCATATAAACCGCCAAGGCGGAACAAGGAGCAGAATGGCCATGGCAGAAGCGACCAGGATTCTACGCTGGGCGGAAGGCCATGTAAGCGCGCTGTCAGCGGTGTTCATCCCAGGGTGGACAACTGGGAGGCGGACTTCCTCAGCAGGCACGACCTGCATCCGGGAGAGTGGGGACTTCATCAAGAAGTCTTCGCACAGATCATGGATCGTTGGGGACTGCCTCAAATCGACATGATGGCATCCCGTCTCAACAAAAAGCTAAAGCGGTATTGCGCCAGGTCAAGGGAATCTCAGGCGGTAGCGGTAGACGCTCTGGTGACACCTTGGGTGTTCAGATCGGTCTATGTGTTTCCTCCTCTTCCTCTCATACCGAAGGTGTTGAGAATAATACGAAGAAGCAGGGTCAGAACAATACTCATTGTTCCGGATTGGCCACGGAGGACTTGGTATCCGGAGCTGCAAGAGTTGCTCGCAGGGGATCCGTGGCCTCTTCCTCTAAGGCAGGACCTGCTGCGGCAGGGGCCCTGTCTGTTCCAAGACTTACCGCGGCTGCGTTTGACGGCATGGCGGTTGAACGCCAGATCCTAGCGGAAAAAGGGATTCCGGAGGAAGTCATTCCTACCCTGATCAAGGCTAGGAAAGACGTGACGTTAAAACATTATCACCGTATATGGCGGAAATATGTTTCTTGGCGTGAGGAGTTCCATTTGGGCCGTCTACTTCACTTCCTTCAAACAGGAGTGACTTTGGGCCTAAAATTAGGGTCCATAAAGGTCCAGATTTCGGCCTTATCCATTTTCTTTCAAAGAGAATTGGCCTCTATTACTGAAGTACAGACATTTGTGAAGGGAGTGCTGCATATTCAGCCTCCCTTTGTGCCTCCGGTGGCGCCTTGGGATCTTAACGTGGTGTTACGTTTCTTCAAGTCACCTTGGTTTGAACCACTCAAAACTGTGGAGTTGAAATACCTCACGTGGAAAGTGGTCATGTTGTTGGCGTTAGCTTCGGCAAGACATGTTTCCGAATTGGCGGCTTTATCACATAAAAGCCCATACTTGGTTTTTCACGTGGATAGGGCAGAGTTGAGGACTCGCTCTCACTTTCTGCCAAAAGTGGTCTCATCTTTTCATGTGAACCAACCTATTGTCGTGCCTGTGGCTACACGGGACTTGGAGGATTCCGAGTCCCTGGATGTAGTCAGGGCTTTGAAGATTTATGTGACCAGAACGGCTAGAATCAGGAAGACTGAAGCTTTGTTCGTTCTGTATGCGGCCAACAAGGGTGGCGCTCCTGCTTCAAAGCAGACTATTGCTCGATGGATCTGTAACACGATCCAGCAGGCACATTCTACGGCAGGATTGCCGTTACCGAAATCGGTTAAGGCCCACTCCACTAGGAAAGTGGGCTCTTCTTGGGCGGCTGCCCGAGAGGTCTCGGCATTACAGTTGTGCCGAGCAGCTACTTGGTCGGGGACAAACACCTTTGCAAAGTTCTATAAGTTTGATACCCTTGCTGAGGAGGACCTCCTGTTTGCTCAATCGGTGCTGCAGAGTCATCCGCACTCTCCCGCCCGTTTGGGAGCTTTGGTATAATCCCCATGGTCCTTACGGAGTCCCAGCATCCCCAAGGACGTTAGAGAAAATAAGATTTTACTTACCGGTAAATCTATTTCTCGTAGTCCGTAGAGGATGCTGGGCGCCCGTCCCAAGTGCGGACTTCTTCTGCAAGACTTGTATATAGTTATTGCTTACATAAGGGTTATGTTATAGTTTTTCGGTGAAACCGTGGCTATGTTGTTGTTCATACTGTTAACTGGGTAAGTTTATCACAAGTTATACGGTGTGATTGGTATGGCTGGTATGAATCTCGCCCTTAGATTTACAAAAATCCTTCCTCGTACTGTCCATCTCCTCTGGGCACAGTTTCCCTAACTGAGGTCTGGAGGAGGGGCATAGAGGCAGGAGCCAGTGCACACCCAGAGTCCAAAGCTTTCTTAAAGTGCCCTATCTCCTGCGGAGCCCGTCTATTCCCCATGGTCCTTACGGAGTCCCAGCATCCTCTACGGACTACGAGAAATAGATTTACCGGTAAGTAAAATCGTATTTTTTTTGTCTGTGGGGTCGTGTGTTATCTTTTCCCTGTGAAGGCAATGTGTGTGTTTTTTCCCTGTGTGGGACGGAGTGGGGTTGATTATGAGTTGGATACAGCTTCATCAGTGTTTGCATCTTTTTGCCAATCACACATCTGCTACTTTATGTAAATGCCTCTACAAAGGCCTTCCCTGGTGTTCGTCCATGCATATGAAACTGTAAGAACTGAGACACCCACTTGCATTGACCGTAGACATTGAAGTACCAATTGTTGCTTACAGATGGAGCCTCCGTTATCTTGGCTGACTGAGGCGTTAGTCGCAATCGGGCATACGCAGCGTGCCTGGGCGCAAGGAGGCACGCCTAGTCGAAGGGAGGCACGCCCAGTCGTAGGGAGGCGCACAGAGCATTTGGCGTTACCTTTAAGTGTAATACCTGCGATCATCCTCCAAATGTCACTTTTTAAAATCACCATGGTGCATGCGTGTGGTCTCCATTAAAATACAATACCGAAATACATAGTAAGAACTACTTTACTGGTGCGTCTCATTACGCTACAATATGCAACAGTATGTCATACAGTATATTACAGTGTACAGATGCAAATAAAGTAGTACAGGAGATACAGATGCAAACGAATGTGATAAAGCCATGGTGTAGTCCATTGACGTAAAGAATATGTGAGCGTCCAATTCCCGCAGACAAATCAACAAATAAAACCACTAGTGTACACAGATGCTAACGAACGTGTTGCAGGTACATTGTGGTCTATTGATGTTAGGGATATTGTATGTTAGTGTCAAATCTCGTAGCCATTACGGCATAATCAAAACCAATGGGCTTATCCATCTGTCATCCGGCGGCGACGTGTCCGAGTGGTGAAGTGTTCCGTTTCCCATGCTTAGAGTCCCGGGTTCGATTCCCAAAATGTGAATGCATGTTAATTTTTTCCAGACAGTTTATTTATTTATTTTTTCTATCTATTGTATTGTACTATACTTTCACATTCAATAGAAGTGTGCACACAAGTCTTACATAAAGCAGGGCAAAGCTGCAGGAGCATATCTACTGTAAAATACACAGCGACTACGAGGATAAGGTTCACATACAATTCTGTAGCAGGGTAGACTCGACTGAAATGGCTACCACCCGTGACTCCTTGCCTCATGGAAGCCCTCAGCTATCGAGCCAACGACTGCATAGGTTTTGCAAGTTACAGGGCAATGCTGAAGGAGCGTCACGATACTCTAGCTAAAATACACAGGGGCGAAAGGGACAAGCGAGCTCTACTGTATGCACATTACGATACACCGGACTCGATCCCATAGCAAGTTGACAAAATGGCTGCCGACGGACTACAGTTGCCTCGTGGCAGCCCTCAGCTATGGAGTGAGTGACGGCATAGATTTTGCAGGCTACAGGGCAATGCTAAAGGAGCGTCACAATACCCTAGCTAAAATACACATGGGCGATAGGGATAAGCGAGCCCTATGAACATTATGATACACCGGACTTGATCGCATCGCAAGTTGACAAAATGGCTGCCGCCCGTTATCCCTTGCCTTGTGGAAGCCCTCAGCTATAGAGCGAGCGATATCACAGGTTTTGCAGGCTACAGGGCAATGCTGAAGGAGCGTCTGAATACCCTATTATTTATTATTATTATTACCAGTTATTTATATAGCGCACACATATTCCGCAGCGCTTTACAGAGAATAATTGGCCATTCACATCAGTCCCTGCCCCAGTGGAGGTTACAATCTATATTCCCTACCACATGTACACACATTCACGTTAGGGTTAATTTTGTTGGGATCCAATTAACCTACCAGTATATTTTTGGATTGTGTGAGGAAACCAGAGTACCCGGGGGAAACCCACGCACGTACGGGGAGAATATACAAACTCCACACAGTTAGGCCATGGTGGGAATCGAACCCATGACCTCAGTGCTGTGAGGCAGTAATGCTAACCATTACACCATCCGTACTTCCCTAACTACCCTAGCTAAAATACACAGGGGCGATAGGGATAAGTCAGCTCTATGCACATTACGATACACCAACTCGACTGATGCATAGCAAACTGACAAAAAGGCCACCGCCCATGACCCCCCCGCTTCATGGCAGTGCACAGCTATGGAGCAAGTAACGGCATAGGTTTTGTAGGCTACAGGGCAATGCTGAAGGAGCGTCACAATACCCTAGCAAAAATACACAGGGGCGATAGGGCTAGACCAGCTCTATGCACATTACGATACACCAGACTCAACCAACGCATTGCAAACTGACAAAATGGCCGTCACTCGTGACCCCCCACCTCGTGGCAGCGCTCTGCTATGGATCGAGCAATGGCATAGGTTTTGCAGGCTACAGGGCAATGCTGAAGGAGTGTCACAATACCATAGCTAAAATACACAGGGGCGATAGGGCTAGGCGAGCTCTATGCATATTGCGATACACCGGACTCGACCAACGCATAGCAAACTGACAAAAAGGCCATCGCCCGTGACCCCCCATCTCGTGGCAGCGCTCAGCTATTGAGCAAGCGACGGCATAGGTTTTGCAGGCTACAGGGCAATGCTGAAGGAGCGTCACAATACCCTAGCGAAAATACACAGGGGCGATAGGGCTAGGCAAGCTCTATGCACATTACGATACACCGAACTTGACCGACGCAAAACATACTGACAAAATGGCCGCCGCCCGTGACCCCCTGCCTCGTGGCAGCGCTCAGCTATGGAGCGAGCGACGGCATAGGTTTTGCAGGCTATAGGGCAATGCTGAAGGAGCGTCACAATACCCTAGCTAAAATACACAGGGGCGATAGGGCTAGGTGAGCTCTATGCACATTACGATACAACTGACAAAATGGCTGCCACCCATTTTCACAAAAAAAGTTGGAAAAATGTATTTTAAAAAACTTGACCTTTTGACCCTGCTTAACGTTTGCACCTTGTTTAACCATTTGTTTACCACAGGTACTGTATAGCCTGGATACCTGCTACTACAGCAGACCCTGTTTTATACAGTACCTGTAATTACAGTAACTTAAAGTACAGCAATCCACTGTACTGTACTTACAGTCACGAATGGCCTGCCAGGAGTCTTTGGGTCCTCCAGACAAAGTCACTCCATCGCCTTTGAAGTGACCTAGCCATCCGTCTTTGGTTATACTTCTGGAGGATCTCCCTGCATGCCCTCCGGTACGCTCTCACCTTTCTACTCGTTGCTGGCGAGAGCTTGGTCCCACCAGCAAATGAGAAGTTGGAGCTCACCGAGTGAATACGGACAGTCCCTGGCAGCCATCATATACAGTAATCACAATGAGCGTCTCAGACATTGTGCGTTCCAGACGCCAAGCATCCCAGGTGTACCAGGTTGTTCATCTTGCACCCAGGACGTCAGTTCCCCTTGGTTTTAAATATGCCTCATCTTTGAATATGGTATTTAGCCACCACCTCCTCCTACCCCCATCCCATTTCCCCTCTTCCCCCTGAGAGCCTATACAGTTCGTACAGTAGATAGGGAGGGAGGTCTGGTTACAATAAATGTACAATACAATACTACAGTTTAATGTATATGAAAATCAGATAGAGAACTGCAGTCACTTTGATAGGCGTGTAAATGGTACAGTAGTAGTGATCCCTTCTCAAAAAGTACAACACAGATTCTCTATTGCCAATGATCTACAGTACTGTATTACTCGAATAGTTAATTGCGTCAGGATACACTCATTTATATTTTTTGGGATGTCTACTGGTGCTCATTACTGCTGTGTATTTTAGATAGCGGAATCAGACGCTCCTGCAGATTTACCCTGATTTATGGGAAACCTGTGTGCACACTTCTATTGAATGTATTACAATGGATTACAAAGATTTTTTTTTTAATAAAGTGAGTGTCAGAAAAAAAATAATTAATTTACACTTTGGGAATCCAACCTGGGACTCTAAGCATGGGAGACGGAGCCTTCACCGCTTGCCCACGTCGCTGCATGGAAGATACACAAGTTCATGCATAAAAGTACTGCATGCCGTTAGGGGACTTGGACGCTCATATTTCAAAACACGGTATTTAGTGCACTGTACATTCTTTAAAGTGAAAGTGAATGCACTACATTATTCCTTTCACACATTAGTTGTGTCTGCATACACTATTTTAATTTTTACTCTATTGCTTTGTCTACGGGACTTGGACGCTCACATTCAGTAACACGGCAATTGACAACTGTTTTAACATGTTCGTTTGCGTCTGTATAAACTTTTTTTTTTTTTACTCTCTCCGTCTGACCATTGGTCACCATCTGTGTGTACAGTATGCAGTACAAGACTGTATTAACATTACAGTCGTCACTGACCATTTGCCAGAGCTTGTACTGTAGATCAATCCGCCGCTATTTGATCTAAGTACTGGATTAATGGAGCATTAGCCACCCAGTGGTGGAGATGGGTATTGCATGCTGAGAATGTAGTCGTGCCTCAACTCGCGTGTCCGTGATTAAACTCAGCATCCTACGCTATCGCCTAGGCGCGACTAAACCTCCGTTTAGGCAGAGAAACAGCCAAGATAACGGAGGATCCATCTGTATATAGAAACACCATCAGTTACACCATTGAAACTTGCACCAACCCTATGGCAGGTACAGAGTATTTATCTGGGTATCGCCTCCTGTATGAGCTGTCAATCATCTGTGTACATAACAACTTTCACCGATACTCCCTTATCATGCCTACAAGACTGCCCATCTCTGTGTGTGAGCTAAGACACCTTCTTGCCAATGCCAGGAATGCCCATTACATTCTCAGTACACTATTATCTGCATGCGCCTGAAATGCACATAACCGGGATGCAGTGGTAGTCGGCCTTAGATGCATGTGCAGTAGCCCCTCTCGTCTGACATCAGTGTATCCGACTCTGAATCAGCCATTGTGTGATGGGTTCTGTGCAGTAAGGGGAGATGGATGCTGTGAATGGAGTGCCTGGTGTGCGGTGCTTTGAGGGGGAAAATGTCTAATATACTGTAGAATGCCTTCTGAATGCTAAGGGTTCAATCTAAGTCCCCATGATGTGTGCAAGGTGCTGTTGTCATGGTAAATGCCGGCAATTTCCCCTGAACTCGCACCCTTTGCGGCCCCTATTATTTAATTACTCACAGATTTCTGCAACTATCAGTGACTTGGCTGTACCGTAAGTGTGGCATGCAACCGCATTTACTCGCACTCCCGATGGGATGCGGTCAATTTACCTACAATCAAAATCCCGACGGTCAAAATACCGACAAGATCAAAATCCTGACATGGTCAAAATACCAACATTTAAAATGTCGACAGATCAAAAAGGTCATCGTGAGTTCTTCAGGATTATTTTAATTGAAACCGACTTGTTCATACTTTACTCTCCCAGTGGACCTAGAGGGGGAATATAATAGTGTGCTGAGCGCAGCGAGGCACCGTGCCCGATTCATGGCCATGCAAGGAGACGCAGTACACTTATATGGTGTCCATGTCGATCTATGTCGGCGTGCACACACAAAAAAACAATGGAAAACGTGTGTCGACGTTTTGACCTGTCGACATTTGAAATGTCGGTATTTTGACTGTGTTGTCATTTTAAAAGTTTTTTTTTTTACCTTGTCTGTATTTTGACCTTGTCTGTATTTTGACCATCTGTCAATTATTGTTGCTATTTTGACCATCAGGATTTTGATTGTAGGTACTGTACATCATATTAAACCCCTCACAATGTCTTCGCGGGTCATTTGATTGACCCCTTAACTTGGTAGAGGGAATATCTTCTAGGAGCACCAGCCAAAATCTTGCCTAGGGCACCAAATTGGTTAGGGTCGGCTCTGACCAGATTCATCAGTTCATTACACTGCGCTGTCTCTTGTAATTCCAATTACAAGAGAGCAGCCTCACGTGCTGCGCACTGCGCACAACACAGCAATGACAGGAGCTAATGTCTGCTTGTACCTTCATGGGCGTGTGCTAGAGATACAACCCGAGATGTGATTCTGGCATCATGCTCGCTTGCAATTGAACCGGTCCCTATATGAATAAAGTGGAGAACTTGTGCTATAAATATGCTGATAACTTCCACCACTTGCAGCCGGCAGACAGATGAGTAGAATCAGAACAATTTGTTAGATAATATTTATTGTTTCTCCAATCATTTTCTCTTGACTGTTATCAGTAATGGGCAGTTCTCACTGCTGTGTCACAGGTATACGTAGGTATAACAGTCGGTTACATAGTTTCAGTTGTTATCTTGAATTGCCAGCGCTTTCATCTGCAAACCAGCAAAAAAAAAAAAAAAAAAAGAATATAAGTAAAAACAGGTATTTTCGGAAGTGTCCTAAAAATTGTATTCCAGTGAGAATTAGAGTACAGAGAGGTACAGTACAGTAATTTTATGGACATATGTGGTGGGAAAGACATATGATGAGGTAATATACATACAGGACTGTGTGCTTCAGAAGTTAACAAGTCTGAAACTGCACAGACATATTAAGAATACAGCAAATCATGACAAATATACATGTAATATACTGGGGGAAATGTATCAAAACTTGGAGAGATAAAGGGGGTCGTTCTGTGTTGATCGCTCTTTAGCTACTTTTAGCAGCCGTGCAAATGCATAGTCGCCGCCCACGGGGGCGGGGGGGGGTGTGTGTTTTCACTTTGCAAGTGTGTGTGTGCAGCCGAGTGGGACGAAAAAGTTTTTTTGCAGTTTCTGAGTAGCTCTGGACTTACTCGGCCCTTGCGATCACTTCAGTCTTTTTGGTCCCGGAATTGACGTCAGACACCCGCCCTGCAAACGCTTGGACACGCCTGCGTTTTTCCAAACACTCCCTGAAAATGGTCAGTTGCCACCCACAAATGCTCTCTTCCTGTCAATCTCCTTGCGATCGGCTGTGGAATGGATTCTTCGTTAAATCCATCGCCCAGCAACGATCCGCTTTGTACTCGTACGATGCCCCTGCGCGTTGTGGTGCATACGCATGCGCAGTAGTAACCTGTGCGCTGCGCTGCAAAAAACAGCAGCGAGCAATCAACTCGGAATGACCCCCAAAGAACCAACCAATCAGCTACTTACCTCATGTTACAGGCTGTTTTGCTAAAATGACACTTAGGAGCTGATTGATTGGTACTTTATATCTATGTTATCTCTCTCCAAGTTTTGATACATCTCACTGTGTTAAAACATAATGAGTAATAAAATGACCCTAGTTTAGTAAGGCATAAAAGCGTTAACAAATGAGTGAGCAACTCAGCTCACGGAGCTATCAGTCACACTACATCTAGCTACACGGAGCTATCAGTCACACTACATCTAGCTACATGGAGCTATCAGTCACACTACATCTAGCTACACGGAGCTATCAGTCACACTACATCTAGCTACACAGAGCTATCAGTCACACTACATCTAGCTACACGGAGCTATCAGTCACACTACATCTAGCTACACAGAGCTATCAGTCACACTACATCTAGCTACACGGAGCTATCAGTCACACTACATCTAGCTACACGGAGCTATCAGTCACACTACATCTAGCTACATGGAGCTATCAGTCACACTACATCTAGCTACACGGAGCTATCAGTCACACTACATCTAGCTACACAGAGCTATCAGTCACACTACATCTAGCTTACTCACTTAGGGCCTAATTCAGCATGGGTTGTAAATGTGCGAAAAATCGCACGCCTACAACCCCTTATTCTAACATGCGGGGGGACGCCCAGTAAAGGGCAAGTCCGCCCGCATGCCTGGTCCTGCCCATCCTGCAAACACACGAGCGCATCGCAAGACAGCGATGGTCTCGCATGTTTAGGGTTGCCCAATGCCTACACAGCCAAGCTGTGAAGGCAGATGGTTACCCGCCATCTTTTTGATCGCTGTGGCTGCCCCAGCAACGGTCCGGACATGCCTCCATTGTCTGGACAGCACCCCTTAAACGGAGCGTTGGTGCCTTCAAAACACGGCGTTGACGCCACGTTCCCGTCCCCCCTCAGGTCTTAGACTGCGTTCTGTAGAGAATGCAGTTTAGACCTCACGCATGTACGTACATGCGTACGCACATGCGCTGATGTGCTAAAATCGCTCCATAGCGATTTCAGCAGATCAGAGTACGAAGCTGAATTAGCCCCCCAGTCCTGAAAGGATGGGTCACTGGGAATATAGCCATACTTCCCGACTTTTTGACTGCTCTCTCCGGGAGATTAAGTGGCAGGGGGGCGGGCTGTGGTGTGCCGTGCAGAGGGGGGCGGGCCAGAGGCGTTGACGCCACGTTCCCGTCCCCCCTCAGGTCTTAGACTGCGTTCTGTAGAGAATGCAGTTTAGACCTCACGCATGTACGTACATGCGTACGCACATGCGCTGATGTGCTAAAATCGCTCCATAGCGATTTCAGCAGTTCAGAGTACGAAGCTGAATTAGCCCCCCAGTCCTGAAAGGATGGGTCACTGGGAATATAGCCATACTTCCCGACTTTTTGACTGCTCTCTCCGGGAGATTAAGTGGCAGGGGGGCGGGCTGTGGTGTGCCGTGCAGAGGGGGGCGGGCCAGAGGCAGTACGGTGTCGTGGCAGAGGCGGAACGGTGGCGTGGCTGTGGGATCACATCATGTAAGCCCCCCCCCCCCCTTGTGTAATGCCGCTATTACTGGCATTATACAGCAGGGGGCGTGGCTATGATGACGCGATTCAACAAGAATTGTGTCATCGGCTGCCCGGACCACCCACTTTACTCGCTAAGTGGGCAGCCGGGCAGTGGGGGATCCCTGAAATCGGGAGACTTGCCTGCTCTTCCGGGGGGCCAGAAGGGTCACCTGATTTTCGGGAGCCTCCTGGCCATTCTGGGAGAGTAGGCATGTATGAATATATCTGGAATTGATGGGTTGGAGATGGTAGAATAGTGAAGGATTAAGTTCAAGTCAATGATCAGGCAAAACAAACATGACACCCTGATGTACCAACAAGGAAATGCAAAATCACATTTTTGCTTGCACAAAGCTTGGTAGGAGAGAGGGCTGTATAGGTGGTGCATGCAGAGGAGTTATATTGCTTTAAGTTGTTGCAACATTTATGGAAGCGCTTCATATTTTAAGTTACAATCTCTTTATCAAGTACGGATGTTACCAAGTACAGATCCCCCTTATGCTTGATATCAGCATTTGGTAATTCCGGAAGTGTCATTGCCAGAACTAGGTTTTCATTCCAGCTGTTTTAAACCAGGTTATGTTTGCATTCACTCCTGAAATTGTAATAGTTGGAATGGCAGCACACACAGGACTGAATGTGCTGTCATTACGCCGATTACAGTTTTGGAAGTGGAACGCAAACATTTCCTAGATTCAAACAACTACAATACAAGCCTAGTTCTGGGTGACATCACTTCTGGCAAGTAACAGATGCAAAGCTATATGCATACTAAAGTAGACTGTGCAGTGAGTGCAAATGCAGAGACTCTGATCAGGAATAAACATACAATGTGCATTATATTCACTCCCGAAAGGACCTCTTGTGCCACAGCTACACTGTGCTGAGACCATACCCATACCTCCCAACTGTCTCAGTTTTCGCGGGACAGTCCCATTTTTTTTTGGAACTGTCCCTCTGTCCCACCCGCGGGCCGCAGTGTCCCGCTGTGGGGGAAGGGGGGCAATTTGGAGGCTCCTGCACTCACTGCTCTGATTAGCAGAGCAGCGGTGAATAGACGTCTATTCAGTGGAGACAGTAGGAGAGGGGGCATGCCAGCAGCTCACAGAGCGCTGGGCATGTCCCCATAGTGACGAAAATGGGTCGTAGCTCGCGACCGCAGGCCCTCCCGTGAGGTCACGTCCCCTTTTCTCAGGCCACGCCCCTTTTTCGGCTGGCTCGCGCAGATGTCCCTCTTTGCTACGGGACAAAGTTGGGAGGTATGCTGAGAGGGCTTGGTCACAGTACAGAGCAGAACCCAAATTTGTCAGGGTCTTTTTAACATAAATCTTGTCAGTAGAAGAAGCAGCAGATAGGGATTGTTTTCTAGCATAGGCAAACACAGGGGAAGGGGGGGGGGATCCAGTTGCCCAGACCCTCCCCCTTCCCCCGACCACAATAGCAATAATATAAAATAGGATTACCACAGCTGCTGGCACAACATGCAGCTTAAGGGACAGAGATGCTGCACATGCCCAGTGGTAGCAGCTTCTTCTACCAAGTCTGCTGTGTGTGTGGATCTGAGCCTTCAATCAGTGCACTGGACCAGAGAGTGTGCTTAGAAAGCGCAGTACTGTCTCCTACTGGTTCTATTATGTTTCTTTATTTATTATGGAAAGTTGAACCTTTTTCTGACCATTTATGTTTATAATAGTTAAATATGGCCGGGAGCTACTCTTGAAGTGGAAAGGCATCGCCGCTGTGCGATGCCTTTACACTTCTGCGGGTGGGGGCGGCACTGACATGCGGGGCGGGATAGCCCTGTGCTGGGCGTCCCCCCACATGTCAGTGTGAATGATCGTAGCTGTGCTAAATTTAGCACAGCTACGATCAACTCGGAATGACCCCCTAAGCACAAATCTCTCCGTGTGTATGCCCACAGCGATAGCGATGCTCGTCCCGCGCTTTGCTATCGCCGGTTCTAGATTGTGCCTGCATGCACAATCTATTCAGGTTGCTCACTTCACTGCTGTGTGAAATGAGTGCCCCCGCCATCCTGCCCCCTCCGCTCAGCACACATCACCAGGTGTGTACCCCCCTTTACACTTGGGTCCTAATCCAGTTTACTCATATACAAGAAAGTCACTCAATGGAGTCAAGGGCATTGGCAGCATGTCAGGATAACAAAAGACCTTGTTGTTAATGGTGGCATGCGCTATTTGTGACATTGTTAATGGTCACCTTGTGTTTTCAGAAGTAGATTTACAAGCCATTAAGGCCGCTTATGTATATTGGTAAGAATGACTTCTATCTAAGGGTATTAACTTTGAGATGCATCATCGCTTTGAGAGTAAAAAAGTGAAGAGAGATAAAGTACCAACCAACCAGCTCCTCATTGTCATTTTTCAAACCCAGCCAGTAAAGTGATCGTTAGGAGCTGATTGGCTGGTATTTTATCGCTCTGTCTACTTTATCTCCAAGCATTGATACATATGCCTTATGGGCCCTACACACTACACCAGTGTTTCCCAACCTCGGTCCTCAAGGCACACTAACAGTGCAGGTTTTAGTGATATCCAGGCTTCAGCACAGGTGACTTAATTATTACCTCAGTAATTTTGATTTAACCATCTGTTCCGAAGCCTGGATATCACTAAAAGCTGCACTGTTGGTGTGCCTTGAGGACCGTGGTTGGGAATGCCTGCACTACACGATTACACTGAAAGATATGAATGATCTCGTTCATTAATAAACGAGATATCGTTCATATCGTTCAGTGTGTAGGCACCAATGATGAACGATGCGCGGCCCCACGCTCGTTCATCATTGGTGCCGGCTCGTTTATACATGCATGCCAATATGGACACTCTCGTCCATATTAGCATGCAGGGCTATGCGGCCAGGGGACGGGGGGAATTAAAAAACTCCGGGCAGCCGGGGCATCCGTTGAGAGAATCACTTGCATCACTACTTTGCTCCAGGCTTATGTCTGGGCCTAGATATGCTGCTGTACATAGTGCAGAGTACACTGGTGTAGCGCCCCATTATCTTAGATCATGGGCCCTCATTCCGAGTTGATCGGTCGGTATTTTTCATCGCATCGCAATGAAAATCCGCTTAGTACGCATGCGCAATATTCGCACTGCGACTGCGCCAAGTAATTTAACAATGAAGATAGTATTTTTACTCACGGCTTTTTCATCGCTCCGGCGATCGTAATGTGATTGACAGGAAATGGGTGTTACTGGGCGGAAACACAGCGTTTTATGGGCGTGTGGATGAAAACGCTACCGTTTCCGGAAAAAACGCAGGAGTGGCTGGAGAAACGGAGGAGTGGCTGGGCGAACGCTGGGTGTGTTTGTGACGTCAAACCAGGAATGACAAGCACTGAACTGATCGCACAGGCAGAGTAAGGTTGAAGTTACTCAGAAACTGCAAAGTAGTTTGTAATCGCAATATTGCGAATACATCGGTCGCAATTTTAAGAAGCTAAGATACACTCCCAGTAGGCGTAGGCTTAGCGTGTGTAACTCTGCTAAATTCGCCTTGCGACCGATCAACTCGGAATGAGGGCCATGGTTCATTTACTTAGGATTATACACAAAAGTAAAAGGCACTAAGTTGCCCAGCCACCACATTAGTAATTACAGAAGCAACATATGGACTATTCTGATCTGTGTTTGCATTGTATATTCCTGCATATACAAGTAAAGCCTCATGATAAGAGTTCATGTACATCATTTCAGTATAGTATATGCTCTTGGAAACTGCTCTGTAATTGGAATTTGCTACTCTGTAGGTGCTACACTAGGTGGTATGTTGGTGGCTCAGAGGTCTCACATGTAGAGGAAAATAAGAATTTACTCACCGGTAATTCTATTTCTCGTAGTCCGTAGTGGATGCTGGGAACTCCGTAAGGACCATGGGGAATAGCGGCTCCGCAGGAGACTGGGCACAACTAAGAAAGATTTAGGACTACCTGGTGTGCACTGGCTCCTCCCTCTATGCCCCTCCTCCAGACCTCAGTTAGGATACTGTGCCCGGAAGAGCTGACACAATAAGGAAAGGATTTTGGAATCCCGGGTAAGACTCATACCAGCCACACCAATCACACCGTATAACTCGTGATACTATACCCAGTTAACAGTATGAAAAATAACTGAGCCTCTCACCATATGGCTCTAAACAATAACCCTTTAGTTAGGCAATAACTATATACAAGTATTGCAGACAATCCGCACTTGGGATGGGCGCCCAGCATCCACTACGGACTACGAGATATAGAATTACCGGTGAGTAAATTCTTATTTTCTCTGACGTCCTAGTGGATGCTGGGAACTCCGTAAGGACCATGGGGATTATACCAAAGCTCCCAAACGGGCGGGAGAGTGTGGATGACTCTGCAGCACCGAATGAGCAAAAGCAAGGTCCTCCTCAGCCAGGGTATCAAACTTGTAGAACTTGGCAAACGTGTTTGAACCCGACCAAATAGCAGCTCGGCAAAGTTGTAAAGCCGAGACCCCTCGGGCAGCCGCCCAAGAAGAGCCCACTTTCCTCGTGGAATGGGCTTTTACAGATTTAGGATGCGGCAGTCCAGCCGCAGAATGTGCAAGTTGAATCGTACTACAGATCCAGCGAGCAATAGACTGCTTTGAAGCAGGAGCACCCAGCTTGTTGGGCGCATACAGGATAAATAGCGAGTCAGTTTTCCTGACTCCAGCCGTCCTGGAAACATAGATTTTCAGGGCCCTGACTACGTCCAGCAACTTGGAATCCTCCAAGTCCTTAGTAGCCGCAGGCACCACAATAGGTTGGTTCAAATGAAAAGCAGATACCACCTTAGGAAGAAATTGGGGACGAGTCCTCAATTCTGCTCTATCCATATGGAAAATCAGATAAGGGCTTTACATGACAAAGCCGCCAATTCTGACACCCGCCTGGCCGAAGCCAAGGCCAACAGCATGACCACTTTCCACGTGAGATATTTTAGTTCCACGGTTTTAAGTGGCTCAAACCAATGTGACTTAAGGAAATCCAACACTACGTTGAGATCCCAAGGTGCCACTGGAGGCACAAAAGGGGGCTGAATATGCAGCACTCCTTTAACAAACGTCTGAACTTCAGGCAGTGAAGCCAGTTCTTTTTGGAAGAAAATCGACAGAGCCGAAATCTGGACCTTAATGGAACCTAATTTGAGGCCCATAGTCACCACTGACTGTAGGAAGTGCAGAAATCGACCCAGCTGAAATTCCTCCGTTGGCGCCCTTCTGGCCTCACACCACGCAACATATTTCCGCCATATGCGGTGATAATGGTTTGCGGTCACCTCCTTCCTAGCTTTAATCAGCGTAGGGATGACTACCTCCGGAATGCCCTTTTCCTTCAGGATCCGGCGTTCAACCGCCATGCCGTCAAACGCAGTCGCGGTAAGTCTTGGAACAGACAGGGTCCCTGCTGCAGCAGGTCCTGTCTGAGCGGCAGAGGCTATGGGTCCTCTGAGATCATTTCTTGAAGTTCTGGGTACCAAGCTCTTCTTGGCCAATCCGGAACCACAAGTATAGTTCTTACTCCTCTCCTTCTTATTATTCTCAGTACCTTGGGTATGAGAGGCAGAGGAGGGAACACATAAACCGACTGGTACACCCACGGTGTCACTAGAGCGTCCACAGCTATCGCCTGAGGGTCCCTTGACCTGGCGCAATATCTTTTTAGCTTTCTGTTGAGGCGGGACGCCATCATGTCCACCTGTGGCCTTTCCCAACGGTGTACAATCATTTGGAAGACTTCTGGATGAAGTCCCCACTCTCCCGGGTGGAGGTCGTGCCTGCTGAGGAAGTCTGCTTCCCAGTTGTCCACTCCCGGAATGAACACTGCTGACAGTGCTAACACATGATTTTCTGCCCATCGGAGAATCCTTGTGGCTTCTGCCATCGCCATCCTGCTTCTTGTGCCGCCCTGACGATTTACATGGGCGACCGCCGTGATGTTGTCTGACTGTATCAGCACCGGCTGGTGTTGAAGCAGGGGTCTTGCCTGACTTAGGGCATTGTTAATGGCCCTTAGTTCCAGAATATTTATGTGTAGGGAAGTCTCCTGACTTGTCCATAGTCCTTGGAAGTTTCTTCCCTGTGTGACTGCCCCCCAACCTCGAAGGCTGGCATCCGTGGTCACCAGGATCCAGTCCTGTATGCCGAATCTGCGGCCCTCTAGAAGATGAGCACTCTGCAGCCACCACAGTAGCGACACCCTGGCCCTTGGAGACAGGAATATCAGCCGATGCATCTGAAGATGCGACCCGGACCACTTGTCCAACAGATCCCACTGAAAGATCCTTGCATGGAACCTTCCGAATGGAATTGCTTCGTAAGAAGCCACCATCATTCCCAGGACTCGCGTGCAGTGGTGCACCGACACCTGTTTTGGTTTTAGGAGGTCTCTGACTAGAGACGATAACTCCTTGGCCTTCTCCTCCGGGAGAAACACTTTTTTCTGTTCTGTGTCCAGAACCATCCCCAGGAACAGTAGACGCGTTGTAGGAACCAGCTGCAACTTTGGAATATTCAGGATCCAGCCGTGCTGTTGTAGCACTTCCTGAGCTAGTGCTACTCCGATCAACAACTGTTCCCTGGACCTCGCCTTTATAAGGAGATCGTCCAAGTACGGGATAATTAAAACTCCCTTTTTTCGAAGGAGTATCATCATTTCGGCCATTACCTTGGTAAATACCCTCGGTGCCGTGGACAGACCAAACGGCAACGTCTGGAATTGGTAATGACAGTCCTGTACCACAAATCTGAGGTACTCCTGGTGAGGAGGGTAAATAGGGACATGCAGGTAAGCATCCTTGATGTCCAGTGACACCATGTAATCCCCCTCGTCCAGGCTTGCAATCACCGCTCTGAGCGATTCCATCTTGAACTTGAACCTTCTTATATAAGTGTTCAAGGATTTTAAATTTAAAATGGGTCTCACCGAACCGTCCGGTTTCAGTACCACAAACATTGTGGAATAGTAACCCCATCCTTGTTGAAGGAGGGGTACCTTGACTATCACCTGCTGCGAATACAGCTTGTGAATTGCCTCCAGGACTGCCACCCTGTCCGGGGGAGCTGTCGGCAAGGCAGATTTGAGGAAACGGCGAGGGGGAGACGTCTCGAATTCCAGCTTGTACCCCTGAGATACTACTTGTAGAATCCAGGGATCCACCCGTGAGTGAGCCCACTGGTCGCTGAAGTTCTTGAGACGGGCCCCCACCGTACCTGGCTCCGCCTGTGGAGCCCCAGCGTCATGCGGTGGACTTAGAGGAAGCGGGGGAGGACTTTTGTTCCTGGGAACTGGCTGTATGCTGCAGCTTTTTCCCTCTACCTCTGCCTCTGGGCAGAAAGGACGCGCCTCTAACCCGCTTGCCTTTCTGGGCCGAAAGGACTGTACCTGATAATACGGTGCTTTCTTTGGCTGTGAGGGAACATGGGGTAAAAATGCTGACTTCCCAGCTGTTGCTGTGGGAACGAGGTCCGAGAGACCATCCCCAAACAACTCTTCACCCTTGTAAGGCAAAACTTCCATGTCCCTTTTAGAATCAGCCTCACCTGTCCACTGCCGAGTCCACAATCCTCTCCTGGCAGAAATGGACATTGCGTTTATTTTAGATGCCAGCCGGCAAATATCCCTCTGTGCATCTCTCATGTATAAGACTGCGTCTTTAATATGCTCTATGGTTAGCAATATAGTGTCCCTGTCTAAGGTATCAATGTTATCTGACAGGGAATCTGACCACGCAGCTGCAGCACTGCACATCCATGCTGAAGCAATAGCTGATCTCAGTATAATACCTGAGTGTGTATATACAGACTTCAGGATAGCCTCCTGCTTTCTATCTGCAGGCTCCTTTAGGGCGGCCGTGTCCGGAGACGGTAGTGCCACCTTTTTTGACAGACGTGTGAGCCCTTCATCCACCCTAGGGGATGTCTATCCTCTGGCGGGAAAGGGTAAGCCATTAGTAACCTTTTAGAAATTACCAGTTTCTTATTGGGGGAAACCCACGCTTCTTCACACACTTCATTTAATTCATCAGATGGGGGAAAAACCACTGGAAGCTTTTTCTCCCCAAACATAATACCCTTTTTTGTGGTACCTGGGGTAATATCTGAAATGTGCAACACATTTTTCATTGCCGTAATCATGTAACGGGTGGCTCTATTGGAATGTACACTAGTCTCATCGTCGTCGACACTGGAGTCAGTATCCGTGTCGACATCTGTGTCTGCCATCTGAGGTAGTGGGCGTTTTAGGGCCCCTGATGGCTTTTGAGACGCCTGGGCAGGCACGGGCTGAGAAGCCGGCTGTCCCACATCTACTATGTCGTCAAACCTTTTATGTAAGGAGTTGACACTGTCGCGTAATTCCTTCCACATGTCCATCCACTCAGGTGTCGACCCCGCAGGGGGTGACATCACATTTATCGGCATCTGCTCCCCTTCCACATAAGCCTCCTCATCAAACATGTCGACACAGCCGTACCGACACACCGCACACACACACACAGGGAATGCTCAGACTGAGGACAGGACCCCACAAAGTCCTTTGGGGAGACAGAGAGAGAGTATGCCAGCACACACCAGAGCGCTATATATATAGGGATTCACACTACCCACAGTGATTTTTCCCCTATAGCTGCTGATATTACACAGATTGCGCCTAAATTTAGTGCCCCCCCTCTCTTTTTTTACCCTATGTAGTCTGGAAACTGCAGGGGAGAGCCTGGGGAGCGTCCTTCCAGCGGAGCTGTGAGGGAAAATGGCGCCAGTGTGCTGAGGGAGATAGCCCCGCCCCTTTTCCGGCGGACTTCTCCCGCTTTTTTATATGTATATCTGGCAGGGGATTTTACACATATATAGTCTTAATGACTATATTATGTGTTTATTTTGCCAGCAAGGTACTATTATTGCAGCCCAGGGCACCCCCCCCCCCAGCGCCCTGCACCCATCAGTGACCGGAGTGTGTGGTGTGCATGGGGAGCAATGGCGCACAGCTGCAGTGCTGTGCGCTACCTTGATGAAGACCGAAGTCTTCTGCCGCCGATTTCCAGGAACGTCTTTTTGCTTCTGGCTCTGTAAGGGGGACGGCGGCGCGGCTCCGGGACCGGACGACCGAGGCTGGGCCTGTGTTCGATCCCTCTGGAGCTAATGGTGTCCAGTAGCCTAGAAGCCCAAGCTAGCTACAAGCAGGTAGGTTCGCTTCTCTCCCCTTAGTCCCTCGTAGCAGTGAGTCTGTTGCCAGCAGATCTCACTGAAAATAAAAAACCTAAATTATACTTTCTTTTCTAGGAGCTCAGGAGAGCCCCTAGTGTGCATCCAGCTCAGCCGGGCACAAAATTCTAACTGAGGTCTAGAGGAGGGGCATAGAGGGAGGAGCCAGTGCACACCAGATAGTCCTAAATCTTTCTTAGTTGTGCCCAGTCTCCTGCGGAGCCGCTATTCCCCATGGTCCTTACGGAGTTCCCAGCATCCACTAGGACGTCAGAGAAAACACAGCTACATATAGCTGCAGATACACGCTGTGCCCCACATAACTGCCAGGTACCACGGATACAGTAGCGGATCTTGCCACGGGCAAGCAGTACTTTTGCCCGGGGCGCCGCCTTCCGGAGGGCGCAGGGCGCCCTCCGGAGGGCGCCGCACCAGGGCAAGATCCGCTACTGGTGTGTGCCCCCTGCTGCCCGCTGCCCCCGGCCGCTACCGCGTACGCGTCTAGTTTCCCTTCCTGGAGAGGTCCTTTACTGTGCGGTGCGCGATGACGTCATCGCGCACCGCACAGCAAAGGTCCTCTCCACGAAGGGAACTAGACCACGCCCCCTGTACAAAGCCACGCCCCCTAAAGCCGCCCGGGGCGCCACAAGCCCCGGAGCCGGCCCTGCACGGATATTAATAGATCCCCAGTAGCATTTTATTCATTCCACACAATGGGGCTGATACTGTATTGAAGGTAAAGCAAAAAAAACAACAAAATGTGACCTTTCACTGGACAGACCGTGCTGAGTAAAAGTGAGCCTAGACGGCTGATATACCCCATTTCTCAGTAAGAGAAAACATTACGGGGGTCATTCAGAGTTGATCGCACGTAGAAACTTTTTGCTGCCTGTGCGATCAACTAGACGCCGCCTATGGGGGAGAGTTTTTTTGCATAGCAAGGCTGCGATCGCTTGTGCAGCCGAGCTATGCAAAAACATTTTGTGCAGTTTCTGGGTAGCTCTGGAGTTACTTACCCGCTGCGATGTCTTCAGCCTGTCCGGTCCCGGAATTGATGTGAGACACCTGCCCTGCAAAAGCCAGGACACGCCTACGTATGCCACACCACTCCCAGAAAACGGTCAGTTGACGCCCGGAACGCCTTCCACCTGTCAACCTTCTTGCGATCGCGGCAGCGCTTGCTTTTTTCATTCTACTTGACGTTGCCCAGCGACGGGCGTCGCTGGGCAACGTCTCGCCTGCGCATTGGGGCCACTGCGCATGCGCATAACCGACCCGTTCGCACCGCTGTGAAAAACAGCAGCGTGCGAACGGGTCAGAATGACCCCCAATATCCTAGAACCATGGACAGCTCAGCTTTATTTCTCCTGGAGGCTGATACATCTCCTGTATAGTGTTTTACATTTGCATTTAAAAAAATGCACAATGCAACATAAACTTATCTTACGTGTTAACAGACTAAGGGGGAGAATAAATCCTTTGGCAAGCGCAGCAAGCCACCGTGCTCGCAACGTGGCGAGCTCAGCGAGCCAGCAAGGGGCTTGCTAGCGCTAAACCCACTGCCGGCATACGGCGGCCAGCATCCTGCTGTCAGTATAGTGACTGCTGGGTTTTACATACTGATCCCTTTGAAAGAATAGATACGCCGTCTTACAGGCGGCCAGTGAAGGATGTAGGGAATGGAGGGTTTTTGTAGGAAGAATGTGGCTGGTTTCTTAATAGCCTGGCAGCTGCATTTTGTACCAGCTGTGCAATTCTTCTGCTGGGAGACCAACGTAGAGGGAATGGCAGTAGTCCAAGCGTGATGATGGCAATGCATATATGAATGTAGGGAGACCTCATTCTGTGCTAGATGCTGGCTATGTTCCTCAAATCAAAGTCTGAACAGTAGCTTCAAAGGCAAGAAGCTATTGGTCATTAATGTCAGCGGCTGGCGCTCAGTGTGGGCACCGTGGGGAATGTAATAACATTGACTGCGTGATATTATGTCACTCATTCTGCATCTTAGGTAACCCCAAAATGTTACCGTTCTAATGGTAGTACCAGCACTGCCTAGCAGATTTACACATATATCCTTATGGAAGAAAGCAGACACAGATAAGAGATGTAATAACATAACGCTCTTACCTGTACTGCAGGGGTGGTTGTATTCTGAGATTGCTTGTTCATCTGGAAGATAATAGTACACAACTCTCAGCCCCTTATTGTGCTGTATATTACTGAGTAACTATAAGAACAGCATGGGCGTTCTCTTTACATCTGTTATAATTTCGCTGAAGACTGACAGTAAACAGTTTGAGATAACTAATATTTCATTATTACCTGTCTCATAGTAATCGTACACTTTCACTGGGGCTGGTTTTAGATCTTTGATCTCAATTTCCTGCTCCACCATGAAGGATAGGTCCACAGGGACATGTCCCATCTACAGAGGGAGATATATTATACAATGACAAAATGCATGCAGTACAGTATGTTACTGACAGATGTGATGGTCTGGGTCGTTATAACAAAGCTGAAGTCTTATGAGAATAAGCATCAAACTTGATTGTGTGCGGTCAGGGTCGGACTGGCCCACAGGGATACAGGGGAAACCACCGGTAGGCCCCACTGCCCGAGGGCCCACTCCTTCCTCTAGGGATCAGGTTCCAGACTGTGCACTTGTATTATGCATGGGAGATATGTTGCATTACACTGCACTAAACCAGGGGTGGCCAACCAGTCAGAGACAAAGAGCCAAGAAATCTTGTTAGGTACATCAAAGAGCCGACTTCGAGCCGAAGGCGCACTTGCAAAAATGGGGTGTGACCTCGTGCCTGCTAGGCCACGCCCCGGTATAAAATACACTGAAAAAGCCAGATCCAACATAAAATACAATGAAAAGGCCACTTCTACATCATATAATTTAAAGAGCCAGATCCACAGAAAATATATTTAAAAGCCAGATTCACATAATACACTTCAGTTCCTCCATGTATCACTCCAGCCAGCACCAGCCTGTGTCACTCCAGCCAGCACCCGCCTGTGTCACTCCAGCCAGCACCCGCCTGTGTCACTCCAGTCAGCTTCCCATGTGTATTTGGCTCCCTCAGTTCTCAGTCTACGTAGTGCTGCTGCATGTCTGGCTGGAGTGCAGCGGTTTACAGATCTCTTGTGGTCACGTGACTTTGAGTGTTGGGAGCCACATTTGAATAAAGAAAGAGCCGCATGTGGCTCAAGAGCCAGGCGTAGGCCACCACTGCACTAAACTATTGTGTATGTCAAGCCTCTGTGGAGGCTGGCCAACCCCCCTTTGTAGGCTGGCCACACCCCTAAGTATGGGCCCCTATAACTGCATTCCCCCGGTGGGCCCTTCATGTCCCAGTCCGACACTGTGTGCGGTGAACACAATTCCCCTATCTCAGAAGTTGGGGCTGACCTACATACAGAATCATCTTGCTGACCAGATAGCAGGTTTGATACCAGCAGGGAGGGGACAGGTTCTGTGACAGCTGTGATGGAAGATTTCTCTGCTGTATATAAGGAGAAACTCTGGCAACATTTACTGCACTCACTACTGTACACATGAGAACAGAAATGGAATTTATACTTCCATATTGCAGCGTCTAATAAACACCGATATTTACAAGGCATATAATAATAGCCACACAGGGATAAGTAATGTGAGATAAACGTTATGCTTATGAAAAACCTGTACAAAAGTATATGTAGCAGTCCGCTGCCAGTGGCTTTCCTTTCCTATATCCATCTGAGGCTCCGCCCCCGGGTCCGCCAGAAGCTCCGCCCCCATTCACCCGAGGCTCCGCCCCCTGGCAATCCGACATACGTGCTTTGCTTATCATCCACGCTGCAGCTTCCCAACAGGATAATGCCTCATGAAAGAGGGGGAGGGGCTGCTGCCTTTAGGAGAGCTGTCTTCCACACCAGGCCCTGAGGTCTCCTCTGTAAGTAGTGTCTATGTCAGTAAGTGTTGCATGTGTGTGTCAGTAAGTAGTGTCTGCCATTAAGTGGTGTGTGTCAGTAAGTTTTGTGTTGTGTGTGTCAGTATATAGTATCTGTCAGTATGTGCTATCTGTGTCAGTAAGTGTTGTTTGTATATGTCAGTCAGTGGCGTAACTCCCGGAGGCAATAGAGACATTTGCCGCCGGGCGTTAGCCATCAGAGGGGCACAGAAGAGCAGGCACTGAGGTTATAGATGAATCCATATATGAATCCATCTATAACTGCTGTGTGTGTAACTGGCGCGCCGCTGACCACTTCAGCAGTGAGCGCTAAGCGGTAGCACACCTGCCGTTGCTACTGTTGTCAGAGCAGAGTTCTGGGATCTTGACACCGCCGTTGTGCCGCAGCGGGCTCAGAGGCGGCCCTTAGAGTGATGGTGGTGGTAGGTAGGGGCACCTGCCGGCGGCTCTGTTATGATTTTAGCTGCCCATCTCACCTGTAATCGGGCAGCAGCCGGCAGGACAGCTCTGAGTCTGCAGCGGGAGGGAGTGCAGGTGCCGAGCAAGGCTCGCCTGGCTGACTAATATAAACATGCTGCTCCGTTCGGGCGGCCGCCGGCAGGGCAGATCACTAAGCTGCTGCCCTCATCCCGAGCAGGCCCGGCATTCTCCCTCCTCCAGCAGCTGCGGCTAAACAGAGGTCGGCCTCTCCATAGCAAACACTGTCCCAGTGTCCTAAACTCCTCCTCACACTAGAGGCCGGGCGGCACCATAGGACAGCATAGCAGCTGGAGCCTGATGAGCTCCGCATCCAGCGTGGATCCACCTGCCGCTGGCATCCTCTTTGACCTGCACCTGGATCCGTGGGCCTCCCAATGACACCATGCAGTTCACCACTTGCAAGGTTGGGATTGGACTAGGGAGGCCAATCCCGGGCCGTTTTTTCAATCCCGGGATTCGGGATTGAAAAACGGTCAATCCCGGGATCCCGGGATTGCAGTAGGGATTAGAGAAAGTTGTAGGGAGCAGCGCTGGAGGGAGGGTGTAGGTAGCGGTGCGGGAGGTAGGGAGTGTGTAGGTAGTGATGCGGGAGGTAGGGAGGATGTAGGTAGCGGTGCGGGAGGTAGGGAGGGTGTAGGTAGCGGTGCGGGATTTAGGACAGAGGGTGTAGGTCGCGGCAGGGAGGGAGGAAGGCTGCATGGAGGGAGAGAGGATCATGTGTGTAAATAATAGTACTTACTATTAGACGGGCGGCAACCATTAACACACTGAACGCGGCGGCATTTCAAATGAAGCGCCGGCCGCCAGCCAACCAGAGCTGGCGGACCGGCAGCCAATCAGGGAAGCGGCCGCAGCAGTCGCTCCTGATTGGCTGCCGCTGCAGCTTCCCTGATTGGCTGCCGGTCCGCCAGCTCTGATTGGCTGGCGGCCGGCGCTACATTTAAAGTGCCGTGCGCGCTCAACTTGTTCATGGCTGCTGCCCGCCTAAATGAGTAAGTACTATTACTTACACACCCACCCTCCCGCCGCCGCGCATGCGCAGTATAATCCCGTGAATCCCGGGATTGGATGCTCCAATCCCGGGATTCAAATCCCGACATTTTTGGGCCCAAATCCCGGGATCCCGCCGATCCCGATCCCGGGATTAGCCTCCCTAGATTGGACACAGTGCAGTGAGTGACCGGGTAGTCCTGTACCCAGCTACCCCCCACTCCTGTGTGTTACTGCCCTGTACCCCTACCACTGTGTGTGTGTGTGTGTGTGTGTAACCCCCTGTACCTCCCTGTGACCCCCTGTATCCTGTACTTGCTACCTTTGTGTGTATGTCACCCTGTACCCCCCTACCCTGTGTGTATGACATTTTGTACCCCCATACCCCCCGTGCATGGCACAGTTTACACCTCCTACACATTTGTTTGACACCCTGTGCTCCCAGTCCCTCCGTGTATGTCACACTGTACACTCTCCACCTGTGTGTGTGTCACCCTGTACCCCCCCCCCTCCCCCAAAAAAGGATGAGTATATGAGTATATTTTTGGTCTGTGGGAGGGGTTCAATTGGCTTTTTATTGCATTTTCCCATGCCATTTCTTCTACACACTTCGCTTGGCTTGATACTCCCAAGATAAATCCAAACTGTTGTAAGATTTTTTTTTATTAGATTGAGGGATATAGTATGTGGCGACCACTAACGCTGTCTGTAGTATCTGTGGGTCCCCGATGCTGTTGTTACAATATGGAGGTGACAATGCTATCAGTAGCATATGGGGGTCACCAATGCTGTGGAGGGGGTGGGGGGTACTTGGTATGAAGTTACGCTACTGGTGTCAGTAAGTATTGTCTGTCAGTAAGTGGTGTGTGTTAGTAAGTTTTATGTTGTGTGTGTGTGTGTGTGTGTGTCAGTAAGTGGTGTCTGTGTCAGTAAGTTTTGTGTGTGTGTTAGTAAGTAGTGTCTGTCAGTACGTTTTGTGTGTGTGTCATTAAGTAGTGTCTGTCAATAAGTGGTATCTGTCAGTACATTTTGCGTTGTGTGTGTGTCAGTAAGTAGTGTCTGTCAGTAAGTGGTGTCTGTGTCAGTAAGTATTGTGTTGTATCTGTGTGTGTCAGTAAGTAGTGTCTGTGTTGTGCGTGTATGTCATTAAGTAATGTCTATCAGTAAGTGGTGACTGAGTCAGTAAGTTTGTGTTGTGTGTGTCAGTGGTGTCTGTCAGTAAGTGGTGTCTGAGGCAGTTAGTTTATCTGTGTTAGTAAGCGGTATTGGTGTTGTGTGTTTCTGTAAGGGGTATCTGTATCAGTAAGTTGTACCTGTGTCAGTAAGGGGTGTGTGTTAGTAGGTATGTATGTGCCAGTAAGTGTTATCTGTCAGTAAGTAGTGTCTGTGTCAGTAAGGGGTGTCTCAGTAAGTGTGTCTGTGACAGTATGTGGTGCCTCAGTAAGTGGTCTGTGTCAGTAAGTTGTATCTGTGTCAGTAAGGCGTACCTGTCAGTAACTTTGTATGTTCTAATATGTGGCGTCTGTGTCAGTAAGGGTTGTCTGTGTTATTAATTGGTATCTGTCACTAAATATTTGTATCAGTAAGGAGTGTCTGTATGTAAGTGTGTGTGTCAGTAAGGGCTATTTGTGTCCATTAGAGATGTCTGTATAGGTAAGTGGAGTCTGTGTCAGTAAATGGTATCTGTCAGTAAGGGATGTCCATGTTCAGGGCAGCCATCAGGGGTGGGGGGGACTGCCAGACAGGAGTACCTGGCCTGGGTAGAAAGGGGGGCTACCTCTGGCTCCTATAGTAGGGTTGACACTGTACTTAAGCTCTGGCCTGGCCACGCAGAGCTTATCTTCCAGCTTAGATGTGGCCCAGTAACCACCCTCTCTTGTACTCCCAGACAGCCTGGCAGTGTACCATGTGTAATCTGTGAATGCCTGAGATGTCCATGGGCCAGGACAGTGCTCAGCGGGCCGCATCTTTTCACTGGTGAGGACCTTTGTATTAATGTTGCCGCCAAGAGGGGAATGTGAGTGTGTGAGGGGGAATGTCACTGAGAAACAGAGGAAATGTGAGTGTGTCTGTGGTGGTCACTGAGAGACAGGGGACTGTTTGGGGGGTCACTGAGAGACAGGGGAATGTGGGGAGGAGGGTCGCTGAGAGACAGGAAAATGGGGTGTCACTGACACAGGGAGGAATGTGGGAGCAGTCACTGAGAGAGAGAGGAATGTGGCGAGGGGGGACACTGAGAGACAGGTCAATGTGGCCATGTCACTGAGGCAGAGGGTAATGTGGGGGTGTAACAGAGACAGAGGGAAATATGGCTATGGGGCAGCATATACATGTGTGAGGCTATCTGTCCCAGGCCCCACAATATCTGATGGCATCCCTGTCCCTGCCAGTAAGAGTGTTTGTGTCACTAAGTTGTATCTTTGTCAGTAAGGAGTGTCTGTTATTAAGTATTTATGTGCCAATAAGCGGTGTCTGTGTCCGTAAGTGCCATCTGTAGTAAGTGGTGTCTGTCAATAAATGTTTGTGTTAGTATGGTGTGTCAGTAAGTGGAATATGTCAGTAAGGGGTGCCTGTGTCCATAAGTGATATCTGTCAGTAAGCGGTGTCTGTGTCAGTAAGAGGTGTCTGTTTAGGTGTCAGTAAGTGGTAAGTATCAGTAAGTCTGTGTCAATAGGTGGTCTGTGTGTCAGTAAGGTCTTCAGTCTATATCTGTATTTGTGTCAGTAAGGGGTGTCTGTTGGTAAGCGGTGTCTGTCTGCAAGTGTGCGTGTGTCAGTAAGAGATGCCTGTGTCGGTAAGTGGTGTCTGTGTCAATTAGTATCTGTATCAGTAACTGTGTCCCATGAGCCCTCAGTTCCCTGTTTGCTCTGTTTTGCCCCTGTCTCTGCTCCCCTTTCCCTATCTCCTCTGTATTGCCCCCCTCTTTTCTAATCTTTCCACACCTGCTCTGTTTTGCCCATCGTTTCTCCCCTTTCCATCTTCTTTGCATGTTGATACAACTCTCTGTATCATATGGCGGTCACTGCGATGCTCTCTGTATTAGATGCTGGTCACTTAGATGCTCTAGGTATCGTAAGGTGGTCACTGAGATGCTTTCTGTATCATATGGTGGTCACTGATTCTCTGTATCATATGGTGGTTACAAACTTTTTCTTGTTATAGCGTCACTATTAAGTGGTTGAAGGTAGGCACTAGCTTTGACATCAATCGGGATAGCCACACCCCCTATTTAGATCACACCCACACCACACTGGTCACACCCCAACATCACTAATCACACCACTGCAGCGCTTGTCACACCTCCTGCCGAGGCATACAATAGGCCCTTCCTAAATTTCAGCTCCAGGCCCATGTGGACCTTAATCTGGCACTGGCAGCGGTAGGTTACTTACTAGTCAGTGCTGTGGTGGGGTGAATGAGCAGCCGGAGGTGAGTGCGCTGCTGTGTGTGATGACAGGAAATATATTTTTTCCTGTCACCACTGGCTGCAATGCAGGGAACTGTCTGGGCCTATTTTCAATGGGAGGCTTGGAGCTGCAGCTCCATCCGCCCCATTGTTAATCCGGCCCTGGTAGCAGACTACAATTACCTGACCAATTATATAGCAGCAAAAAGAAGAGATCAGCAAATCAGTAACGTGACAAATATATACATACCTCATTCAGATACAAAGTCACCATGTCAGTCTGGATGTCACTTCTCTGAATCACTTTGTCTTTTTCCAGCTAGGATAGAAGTCACAATATAAGAGACAATTACTAAAACATATTTATAGAATATTCTATTGCTATCTACTGTATTCAAAAAGCAAACATACAATAATCAACCTTCCTAGTTATTGTGAGGGTTTATGGTTGTGATTCCTAAACTGTGTGCCTAGGCACCCTGGGTTGGCAGAAGGTGTTTTATTCATATGTTTGTAAATCAAGTTATCAGGACACAGAGACATGTGAGTTCACTGCTGTGCTGTTTTTATTCCATCACCAACTCCAGACACACTGCACACTGGACCACCCACTTCCCAGCATCCCCCTGGTCCCAGGGACCATCACTGAAGATTCAGGCTTACACAGATTAGTAAGGGAGTGTCTACAAATATTAAGCATTCTAATACACTAACATCACATCCTCTTTTCTTTAAAGATAAGCCCTGTACGCTTCAATGCAACAATTAACAACGTCATATTCAGAACATCATCTAACACGTTTCAATGAGTCTCTCAGGTCTGCGTATTTCCCTTTTGGGTCTTTCATACACAGTCTGTGTTTCATCGACCATGTTGGATCTTTCTAGAATCGTGGTTGGTTCACCATTATCAGGATCATCATACATGTCAGATGAGGGGTATTCTTCAGTCATGTTGTCTTCATTATGGTTAGGTTGAGATCTTAAATCCACCCGATTTCTACTTACTTCCGTTCCACGCTCTGTACGTATAGTATAAGGTCTTGGTGCTACTTGTGCTTGCACAATACCTTTCTGCCCCCAAATACCTTTCTTGTGATCTCTGAGACGGACTTGGTCACCCGATTTTAGATCAGATAAGCTTTTTGCTCGCCTGTCATGGAACAGTTTCTGTTTCGCCTGTTGACGTTCCTTACTCAGTCTGACCAACGCTGAGTTATGTGTATTAAGCAGTTCATCATGTATTGGGAGATTTGCTCTAATCCTCCTTCCCATCAGCATTTGTGCAGGAGAAAGTCCATTCTGTAAAGGTGTACTGCGGTAGATTAAAAGACTTTTGTAGAAATCTTCTTTACCTTCTTGAGCTTTTTTCATGAGACTCTTTACAGTTTTTACTGAACTTTCCACCAACCCATTTGAGCGTGGATAGTGGGGACTTGACGTAGTATGGACAAATTCCCACACATCAGCAAATTGTCTAAATTCAGCACTGGAAAACTGAGGACCATTGTCAGTGAACAATTCCATAGGAACACCATGCCTTGCAAAGATTGACTTCATGCAATTGATTACGGCTTTACTAGTAGTTGTATGTAGTGTCTTCACCTC
Organism: Pseudophryne corroboree; assembly: GCF_028390025.1. Lineage (NCBI taxonomy): Eukaryota > Metazoa > Chordata > Amphibia > Anura > Myobatrachidae > Pseudophryne > Pseudophryne corroboree. The sequence goes on along the minus strand of NC_086446.1, from coordinate 712,027,847 downwards.
AGGGTAGTTAGAGTAATAATCAGTCACGACAATGTACGTTTTCCCATTACAATCAAACAAATCTGAGCCAACTTTCTGGTACGGTCTCTCTGGCACTGCGTGAGGACTCAGTGGCTCGACTTGTTGTTTCGGTCTATACGTAAGACATCATTCACATGTAGCTGTAGTCTGTGTATGTCTTGGTTCATTCTTGGCCAATACATAACTTCACGCGCTCTCTGCTTACATTTTACTTCTCCTAAGTGGCCTTCATCTATCTTGCACAGCATAGTTTTTCTTAGTCGTGCAGGTATGTAAACCTATTGCCTTTGTAAATAATACCATCGACAACTGTAAGGTCGCTGTGGTACATCCAATAATCATGGATAGACAGCGGGCACGCATGTTTTTCTGCTGGCCAACTTTTCAGAATGATATCTTTCAACACTTTCATTGTGTCATCTGTCTCAGTTTCTTTCCTAATCTGTTCTTGTCTTGCAAGAGACACTGGTAGAGAAGCTACGATGAAATTAACATAGGCTTCTATCTCTTCATCCATTAGACTTTTGGAACCTTCACTTTTGTCCACAGCACGAGAAAGTGTATCAGCAATGTACATGTATTTGCTGTGACAGTACAGCAAGTGTACATCATATTTCTGTAGTCTGATAAGCATTCGTTGAATTCTCATGGGACAGTCATGTAATGATTTAGTCATGATAGCTACCAATGGCTTGTGGTCAGTTTCAACTGTAAATGTTTGACCATACACAAACTGATGAAATCGCGCACATGCATATGTGATCGCTAGAAGTTCTTTTTCTATCTGAGCATACCTTGTTTCAGCACTTGTCAGTGCTCTTGATGCATAGATTACTGGTTGCCATGTATCCTCATGTTCTTGTAACAGCACTGAACCTAGGCCAAATTGCGAAGCATCTGCTGAAATTCTTATTCTTTCCGCAGGGTCAAAGAATTTTAGCACTGGTTGCTCTGTAATGATCTGTTTCAAGTTTTGCCAACTTTCTTCTTGTTCATGTGACCACATCCACTCGTTATCTTTGTCCAACAACAATCTAAAAGAGGCTGTTCGTTCAGAGAGTTGAGAAATAAACTTTCCTAAGTAAGTAATCATTCCTAGGAATCTTCTGACGTCGTCTTTGTTGTTAGGACGTTCCATGTTCACTATGGCTGATATTTTCCTTGGGTCTGGTTTTACACCTTGATCCGAGACCACGTCGCCCATAAAGGTAAGTGTATTCACGCCAAATTCACATTTGTCCTTGTTTAGCTTTAGATTCACTTTCTTGACAAGTTCCATTACTTGTCTCAATCTAGAATCGTGTTCTTCCTTTGTAGATCCCCAGACAATAATGTCATCCATCATTGTTTCAACACCTGGAATATGTTCAAAAATCATGTGTATCTTTTTGTGATATACTTCTGGAGCAGACAATATTCCAAATGGTAGTCGAAGAAATCTATATTGACCTTCTGGTGTATTAAATGTACAAAGCTTTGAGCTGGCCTCATCCAGCTTCATTTGCCAGAATCCTGAAGATGCGTCCAATTTACTAAACCATTTTGCTCCGGCAAATTGCGAAATTATTTAATCTCTGGTTGGTAGTTTGAAATGTTCTCGTTTAATAGCTTTGTTTAAATCTCTGGGGTCTAGACATATTCTGAGTTTTCCATTTTTCTTTTCAACAATTACTAAGGAGCTTACCCATTCAGTAGGCTCATCAACTTTCTGTATCACACCCAAGGCTTCCATGCAATTTTTTCCCCCCTATGCCTCATGTTGGTGGTCCAGGACCAAATCAAATTATTTATGGTCAAAGTGATAGGCAAAACCAGTGCTGCTGGCTGCCAATAATACAATATGTGGACAATTAGAAGCACAACTCTACACCACAACAAACTGACCCTAAGAATGACATGTAGGCACAATTTACCTAATTTAATATTTTATTTTTCTAATTTATAAAAAAGAAGCACCTTTTATCTAAGTGGTGTCGTGAATCAAATACTGATATGCAATAAAGTTTGCGAACCACTGGGTTAGGATGAGATCAGGGCCATGTTAATGTATTGGCACACTAGGCAGCTGCCCGGGGCTTTTCGAGCAGGGGCAGACTATACACCAAAGTCCTGACAGCCATTCACTGTATGGGAGCATGTGGAGAGACAGTGTGTGTGTGTGTGTGTGTAGGGCGGGGGGTGGGGGGGAGGGCATGGTAATTTATCATTTTTTTTCCATTTACTCCCATAAATAGTTGTATAGGGGTCCCAGTACAGTGCTTTGCCCAGGGCCTACAATGCTGTTAAGATGACCCTAGATAAGACTACATTGGTCCTGGGGTGACACGGCTCCAATGTGTCTAAATTTTCCCAGGACAATTCCCTTTTTTATCATCCAATTTTGTGGGAGATGTACTAAGCCTTGGACAGTGATAAAGTGGAGGTTATTGTGAAAAAATAAATATCAATAAGTCTCAACAACTGTTTTACCTTATTTGGGACCTAAAGGAGGTATTGTATAGGGTGGATTTTGCTTGGGTGTGGACATTTTTCATTTCAAGATTCTGTGTGCTCAGTTTAATGTGAGAGTGCAGTGTCCACTGACATTACCTACTTATCATAATGCTTTTTGTTGGCAACTTACTATACAAATTATTTGCAACCAACTTTTCCTTTGTAAGTTGCACAATCGGCTAATTATAAAGTCAGTCTCATGGAAAAGTTACTCACATGGTATCAGAATGCACTGTTGTGGTTCATCAGTATATCTAGGGACATATTTCTCAAAAAATATTAAGGCATATCCCCTAAAAAACCCTAATTATCAGGGGATACCCATAAATATTAAGCACCACTATGATGTATGTAGGGGGTAATTCAGAGTTGATCGCAGCAGCAAATGTGTTAGCAGTTGGGCAAAACCATGGCCCTCATTCCGAGTTGTTCGCTCGCTTGCTACTTTTAGCAGCATTGCACACGCTAGGCCGCCGCCCTCTGGGAGTGTATCTTAGCTTAGCAGAATAGCGAATGAAAGATTAGCAGAACTGCTAATAAATAATTCTTTGCAGTTTCTGAGTGGCTCCAGACCTACTCACAGATTGCGATCAGCTCAGTCCGTTTAGTTCCTGGTTTGACGTCACAAACACGCCCTGCGTTCGGCCAGCCACTCCCCCGTTTCTCCAGACACTCCCGCGTTTTTCCCTGACACGCCTGCGTTTTTTAGCACACTTCCGGAAAACGCTCAGTTACCACCCAAAAACGCCCCTTCCTGTCAATCATTCACCGATCAGCAGTGCGACTGAAAAGCGCCGCAGGATCCACAGCAAAACTACTAGGTTTTTAGTTAAATAACTAAGCGCATGCGCCCTGCGTGCCTTGCGCATGCACAATTAGCAACAAATCGCAGCATAGCGAAAATCGGCAACGAGCGAACAACTCGGAATGACCCCCCATGTGCACTGCAGGTGTGGCAGATATAACATTTGCAGAGAGATTTCAATTTGGGTGGGTTATTTTGTTTCTGTGCAGGGTAGATACTGGCTGCTTTATTTTTAAACTGCAATTTAGATTTCAGTTTGAACACACTCCACCCAAATCTAACTCTCTCTGCACATGTTATATCTGCCCCCCCCCCCCTGCAGTGCACATGGGTGGTCATTCCGAGTTGCTCGCTCAGTAATTTTCTTCGCATTGCAGCGATTTTCCGCTAATTGCGCATGCGCAATGTTCGCACTGCGACTGCGCCAAGTAAATTTGCTATGCAGTTAGGAATTTTACCCATGGCATTACGAGGTTTTTTCTTCGTTCTGGTGATCGGAGTGTGATTGACAGGAAGTGGGTGTTTCTGGGCGGAAACTGTCCGTTTTATGGGTGTGTGTGAAAAAACGCTACCGTTTGAGAAAAACGCGGGAGTGGCTGGAGAAACGGAGGAGTGTCTGGGCGAACGCTGGGTGTGTTTGTGACGTCAAACCTGGAACGAAACTGACTGAACTGATCGCAGTGGCAGAGTAAGTCTCGAGCTACTCAGAAACTGCTAAGAAATTTCTATTCGCAATTTTGAGAATCTTTCGTTCGCAATTTTGATAAGCTAAGATTCACTCCCAGTAGGCGGCGGCTTAGCGTGTGCACTGCTGCGAAAAGCAGCTTGCGAGCGAACAACTCGGAATGAGGGCCATGGTTTTGCCCAACTGCTAACAAATTTGCTGATGCGATCAACTCTGAATTAGGCCCAAAGTCCCTTGTTTTTACCATTAATTCAAAGCTTTCTATTGGGGCTGCAAAAATGATGAATTTATCAAGGGCTTGGCCATGTTAGCTAATGCCATCTTCAGATGGCATTTGCCATTATGTTCTATAAACTACACTTTGGAAAATTTTCCAGCGGCAATGGGCACTTGCACGGGCAGTTGCGTGGCCAGGTCCCAAACCCAGAAGTATAATGATAGCATTCACAATTACTTTACTTTTACTCATCAAAGGGAATGGATCGTCCTATCAGAGTCCTTATGCCTGGATGTGATGTAATGTATGGTACATTGTTGTAAAATGTAATGTTTTATTGCCTTGCTAAGTGGCAATAACAAATGAAAATTAGCAGGATAACCCATGATGATTGCAGTATATATCCAACTTGCTGCGGTTTGTGGTGGTGGATACTTATTTACTGGAGCAATTCAGTATTGCCCCGGTGCGGTGATAGCTGCTCTGGAAAGCATCTGTCCCCACGATCAGTAACACTGCTACTTCTACGGTGACACTTATACCACCACCAGTCCAGCCTTGTGTGTATACCCAACATGATGTCAGATATGTACAAGACCACAGATCACTCACAGCGGAGGTGGCGCATTGGAAGGAGCGGAGCTCCGGGAAACAACACCATATGAATATGAAGCACTGAAAGCTTCAAGTTTTCTGATTTACTGAATACTAGGCGGTTGTATCAGGGTCCTAATAATGATTTTTGCTCAAGACTTGGCTGTGACTGACCTTCCTGACTGTGCTCTTCACTGGGATCCATCCAGACAGCATCTTCACCTCAATAACAGCCATGTTGGACTTTTCCCGGGAACCCGTGTATCTGCAGCAGCAATAAAAGGACATGGAAAAGGTTTTATTCTTACTTTTAATCTACATTCAATCAACTTAATAGCAACTAAAAATTTGAATACTCTTCCTGTGCTTGCGTGGGTTTCCTCCCCGCACTCCAGTTTCCTCCCAGAATCCCAAAATATACAGTACTAGTAGGTTAATTGGCTCCCAACTAAAAATAACCCTAGTGTGAATGTCTGCATGTACATGTGGTAGGGAATATAGATTGTAAGCTCCACTGGGGCAGGGACTGATGTGAATGGCCAAATATTCTCTGTAAAGCGCTTCGGAATATAGAAACATAGAATTTGACGGCAGATAAGAACCACTTGGCCCATCTAGTCTGCCCCTTTTTAACCATATTTTTTATCTCAAAACTTATTTGATCCTTATTTCTTTGTAAGGATATCCTTATGTCTATCCCATGCATGTTTAAATTGCTCTACTGTCTTAGCCTCTACCACCTCTGATGGGAGGCTATTCCACTTGTCCACTACCCTTTCTGTGAAGTAATTTTTCCTCATATTTCTCCTGAACCTCCCCCCCTCCAGTCTCAGTGCATGTCCTCGTGTCCTATTGCTTCTCTTCATATGGAGAATGTTTCCCTCCTGGACTTTGTTAAAACCCTTGATATATTTGAAAGTTTCTATCATGTCCCCCCTTTCCCTTCTCTGCTACAAACTATACATATTGAGATTTCTTAGTCTTTCTGGGTATGTTTTGTGATGTAGGCCATGCACCATTTTAGTTGCCCTTCTAAAATGGGCCCTTCTAATATGTGTGCACTATATAAATAACTGGAAACAAACAAATAATAATTAGAAAAATTATGATTTTTGAAAGAAAAAAAAAGTCTATAGTATAATAATCAAAACCTCACTCACTAATATAGTGGTTGACAATCAATGTGTAACAGTCACTATTCAGATAGCAGGCTATGCAATACGTGATAATAAATACATAAGCATAAAGTACTCACGAGGCATTGATAAGAATTTCAAACTTTGTCACATGATCCGTCGGACAATCTCTTCTTGTAAATGGTTTCACAGTTAGTGAGAAGGTGGCGTCTCTTTTAGGGGGAGGGACGTTGTATCTCAGGACTGTCTATTGGTTGAGGACAAATAAGATCATTTACTACTCAGAGAGAATGCAGATAAGAATAAGCCGTCATTGGGTCTGTGACAGACATACTGTAGCACACCTAGAGCAGCTGTTATCTATTCTGCATGTTTCATGGATCCATTAATCAGGTGTGCACACATTGTCCATAGCATAAACATGACCGCAGACAAAAGCCTACAGTACTATCATACGTTCATATCTCAGCCATCCTTGTGTCTTTTCTTTCTTATAGTTCATGCATAATTCATTTAATTGCACAATTCTGCCACCTACTGTACTGTACTGTAAGTCTGCCTCTGCCTAGATTGGAGGGATGGGGAGGGACAATCTAAAGCTGGGCATACACTGGATGGAATGTATTAAGCAGTAAAATTCGATCAAACCTCCAAAAAACATTCCTGTTTTCAGTGGTTTACTGCAATCCCCATGTGTATCAGGCTCCGGAAAGCTGGTGCTCTATAGACAATGCCATCTATAGATTGCCTTTCCTACAGATTCCTATGGGCTCTTTACCGCAATGAGTCAGTGGAGAGAGATCCTTACGTTTCCTCCCCGGCATTCTCCACTTGTGCGTGTGTGGTCAGCTGACCACGCATTGGGGGTGATTCGAATCTGATCGTAAATTTAACACATCTACGATCAGTTACTCAGACATGCGGGGGGTGGTGGGGGGACGCCCAGCATGTCTGGCTCTGCCCCCCTTTCCCGCACGGGTGCAAAGGCATCGCACAGCCCGCCCCTGCAAAGGTCCGGACATGCCTGCATTGTCCGGACTGCTTGAACGGCATTCGTTCTTATGTCATTGGCACACCCACTCCCGCCCCACGACCGCCTTTGCCTGTCAAACCGGCAGAGGCGATTACAGCCCTGAGATGCTGTTAGCTTCAGACTGCGATTGCTGCCGCTGCAACGACGCAGTCTGAATTACCCCCCTTGTACAGTAGTGTGCACGGGGTCTGAAGAAGTAGTTACACACCATAGTTATGAGCTCGTCTCGGAGCTCCTGTCCATGTGGGTGCATTATAATACATTCATCATTTCTTAGTAACATGAATAGTAGCAATAAGAAATTCTAATTATTGGATCTAGGATCCTATAATTGATAAATATGTCCCATAAACTCTAGTTGTTGGAAGAAGAGTGACAGAAAGTATCCACTGACCTGTACATAGACACAGCCACCCCCGGTGGATGTCACCGTGTACTCTCCGGGGATGGATGGTAGCGACGCTCGCTGCAGCAGCAGCCGGTTATTGTTGTCCACATGGAACTGCTGCAGAAAGCCGGTCTTAGAACTGACAGTCACAGTTACATCGCCCTTATCACTATATGTGACCTCTGCATACTTGGCTAAGGCCTGGATAGCCACAACGGTGTCCTGTGAAAGAATAAAAAACTGTCTGTAAATGTGAAAAATACATATAGGAAGATAGATAGGGGTAAATTTACTAAGGTGGGAGATTTTTAGAACTGGTGATGTTGCCCATAGCAACCAATCAGATTCTACTTACCATTTATCTAGCTGTTTCTAGCAGATAATAGATATAATCTGATTGGTTGCTATGGGCAACATCACCAGTTCTAAAAATCTCCCACCTTAGTAAATTTACCCCATAGTATTAAACTAATTTGTATATTGAGCCAGTGTCCTTAGTTGGTTGTAGCCCATGTCAGATTGAGAGAATCACCAGGAGTTGCAATGAATCCTCCATAGGAAGATATAATATAAAGAGATGAGTGCACAATACAGTAACAATGTTAATGAATAAGATCACGTCTTAGAGCCGCGGTGGCCAACCCAAGGCTCATGAGCCGCATGCAGCTCTTTCTTCCTCCGCATGTGGCTCGTTTGGCTCCCGCTGCCCAATAGCACGGCACATTACTTAGTGTTTCTAACGGCGCAGACCTGTGACCCAATCAGAGCTCGCGGACCAGCAGCTAAGGCTCCTGATTGGATGCTGGGCCGCGAGCTTTGATTGGCTCATGATCGGCGCCTAATTGGAGATAGACACTGTTGCCAGAGACTGAGGGGCAGGAGAGGCGCACGCTGTGCTCTCCCCCCCCTCACAAACAGCAGCAGCGTGTGGGAGGGGGGCACTGTGGGGACATGCGTATCTGGCACTGGGGGCGTATCTGGCACTGTGGGGACATGTGTATCTGGCACTGGGGGCATATCTGGCACTGTGGGGACATGTGTATCTGGCACTGGGGGCGTATATGTATTTGGCACTGTGGGGACATGTGTATGTGGCACTGTGGGGACATGTGTATCTGGCACTGGGGGTGTATATGTATTTGGCACTGTGGGGACATGTGTATGTGGCACTGGGGGATATTTGTATCTGGCACTGTGGGGCATATGTGTACCTGGGACTGTGGGACATATATGTATCTGGCACTGTGGGGCATATATGTATCTGGCACTGTGGGGACATGTTTATCTGGCCCTGGGGGCATATATGTATCTGGCAATGTGGGGACATGTGTATCTGGAACTGGGGGCATATATGTATCTGGCACTATGGAGCATATATGTATCTGGCACTATGGGGCATGTGTGTACCTGGCACTGTGGGGCATATATGTATCTGACACTGTGGGGACATATGTATCTGGCTTTGGGGACATATATGTATCTGGCACTGTGGGGACATGTGTATCTGGCACTGGGGACATATATGTATCTGGCACTGTGGGGGCATATATGTATCTGGCACTGTGGGGACATGTGTATCTGGCACTGAGGGTATATATGTATCCGGCACTGTGGGGACATATGTGTATCTGGTACTGTGGGGGCATATATGTATCTGGCACTGTGGAGGCACCCATTTTTGGGCGTTTGGCACTGTACTGGGGCATTATGTATGTGGCACTGTACAACATGACTAAAAATGGGGGTATGACACAAGATAATTCTTCTACAAACCTCATACTGAAAAGGTGTGCGCACAAAAATGGGATGTGAATTTGTGACAACTAGGCCACGCCCCCATTTTTGGTACACGCATGATAGAGGCTCTTGCCCTTGTCTACAGATTTCTTCTGGCTCTTTGCCTCTGACTGGTTGGCCACCCGTCGTAGAGGATGCATAATAAAAAATATGTTTTGGTGATGGAGAATTAGGGGTTGGTGGGAGCTGAATGCAAATCTATTTTGCAGATGGATCTTGCTTGTGTCCTCACTGAACTCACTGGTGCAGAACTCAGCCGCATCTCTACCTGAGCCTGAAGAGCATAACTCAGTGGCACTGTCAACAGCTGGCCATGTGCGTGAAAAGAGATGGCTTAAGCCTGGAACTGTGTGCTATGTAGAGTCTATTACAGACACACCTGTTTTCAGACAGATACAGGTATCTAGAAACAAAGATAGGGCTAATACAAGTGTGCACTGCATACTAGTGATGAGCGGGTTCGGTTCCTCTGAATCCGAACCCGCCCGAACTTCAGCTTTTTTCCACGGGTCCGAGCAGGCTCGGATCCTCCCGCCTTGCTCGGTTAACCTGAGCACGCCCGAACGTCATCATCTCGCTGTCGGATTCTCGCGAGACTCGGATTCTATATAAGGAGCCGCGCGTCGCCGCCATTTTCACACGTGCATTGAGAGTCATAGGGAGAGGACGTGGCTGGCGTCCTCTCCGTTTAGAGAAGAGAGAGACACAGTATTTTGGGGAGCATTATTAGGAGGAGTACTACTATACTGTATACTACTATACTATACTACTTGCTGAAGTGATATTATAGAGTCATAGGGGGAGAGGACGTGGCTGGCGTCCTCTCTGTTTAGAGAAGAGAGAGACACAGTATTTTGGGGAGCATTATTAGGAGGAGTACTAAGTACTATACTGTATACTACTCAGACACAGTATTTTGGGGAGCATTATTAGGAGGAGTACTACTATACTGTATACTACTATACTACTTGCTGAAGTGATATTATAGAGTCATAGGGGGAGAGGACGTGGCTGGCGTCCTCTCCGTTTAGAGAAGAGAGAGACACAGTATTTTGGGGAGCATTATTAGGAGGAGTACTACTATACTGTATACTACTCAGACACAGTATTTTGGGGAGCATTATTAGGAGGAGTACTACTATACTGTATACTACTCTACTACTTGCTGAAGTGATATTAATAGAGTCATAGGGAGAGGACGTGGCTGGCGTCCTCTCCGTTTAGAGAAGAGAGAGACACAGTATACTATTTTGGGGAGCATTATTAGGAGGAGTACTACTATACTGTATACTACTATACTACTTGCTGAAGTGATATTTATAGAGTCATAGGGAGAGGACGTGGCTGGCGTCCTCTCCGTTTAGAGAAGAGAGAGACAGTATACTATTTTGGGGAGCATTATTAGGAGGAGTACTACTATACTGTATACTACTATACTACTTGCTGAAGTGATATTATAGAGTCATAGGGGGAGAGGACGTGGCTGGCGTCCTCTCCGCTTAGAGAAGAGAGAGATACAGTATTTTGGGGAGCATTATTAGGAGTACTACTATACTGTATACTACTCAGACACAGTATTTTGGGGAGCATTATTAGGAGGAGTACTACTATACTGTATACTACTCTACTACTTGCTGAAGTGATATTTATATAGAGTCATAGGGAGAGGACGTGGCTGGCGTCCTCTCCGTTTAGAGAAGAGAGAGACACAGTATACTATTTTGGGGAGCATTATTAGGAGGAGTACTACTATACTGTATACTACTATACTATACTACTTGCTGAAGTGATATTATAGAGTCATAGGGGGAGAGGACGTGGCTGGCGTCCTCTCCGTTTAGAGAAGAGAGAGACACAGTATTTTGGGGAGCATTATTAGGAGGAGTACTACTATACTGTATACTACTATACTACTTGCTGAAGTGATATTTATAGATTAGATAGTGTGACTGTAAGTGTATTATCTGACTTGTGGGGGAGACACTGACAGTGGGGAGCAGTTAGAGTCTGAGAGCAGGACTCAGGAGTACATATAACGTACAGTGCACACTTTTGCTGCCAGAGTCAGTGCCACACTGCCATTGTTGTGACCACACTGACCACCAGTATAAGAATATATTTTGTGATTGTCTGCTTAGGACTCGGAGTCATGTGCTGTTTGGGGAGGGTTTTTTGGAAGGGACATCCTGCGTGACACTGCAGTGCCACTCCTAGATGGGCCCGGTGTTTGTGTCGGCCACTAGGGTCGCTTATCTTACTCACACAGCTACCTCATTGCGCCTCTTTTTTTCTTTGCGTCATGTGCTGTTTGGGGAGGGTTTTTTGGAAGGGACATCCTGCGTGACACTGCAGTGACACTCCTAGATGGGCCCGGTGTTTCTGTCGGCCACTAGGGTCGCTTATCTTACTCACACAGTTACCTCATTGCGCCTCTTTTTTTCTTTGCGTCATGTGCTGTTTGGGGAGGGTTTTTTGGAAGGGACATCCTGCGTGACACTGCAGTGACACTCCTAGATGGGCCCGGTGTTTGTGTCGGCCACTAGGGTCGCTTATCTTACTCACACAGCTACCTCATTGCGCCTCTTTTTTTCTTTGCGTCATGTGCTGTTTGGGGAGGGTTTTTTGGAAGGGACATCCTGCGTGACACTGCAGTGACACTCCTAGATGGGCCCGGTGTTTGTGTCGGCCACTAGGGTCGCTTAGCTTAGTCATCCAGCGACCTAGGTGCAAATTTTAGGACTAAAAATAATATTGTGAGGTGTGAGGTATTCAGAATAGACTGAAAATGAGTGTAAATTATGGTTTTTGAGGTTAATAATACTTTGGGATCAAAATGACCCCCAAATTCTATGATTTAAGCTGTTTTTTAGTGTTTTTTGAAAAAAACACCCGAATCCAAAACACACCCGAATCCGACAAAAAAAATTCGGTGAGGTTTTGCCAAAACGCGGTCGAGCCCAAAACACGGCCGCGGAACCGAACCCAAAACCAAAACACAAAACCCGAAAAATTTCCGGCGCTCATCTCTACGCATACCTGCCAACCTGACCCTCTCCATGAGGGAGAAAATGCTCTGTTCCTGGACTTTCCTGGTAATGTATGATTGCCATCACCTGTGGTGAGCTAGTTAATTGATAAGAAAGGTGTTTCACCACAGGTGATGGCAACCACACATTACCCGGAAAGTCCAGAAACAGAACATTTTCTCCCTCATGGAGCGGGTCAGGTAGGTAAGTATGGTGCACTGATATAATGGGGCTTATACCAAGCATTTGATTAGGTGGATAGCAGATGCATAGAACTGTGCATATAGGGGGTAATTCAGAGTTGATGGCAGCAGCAAATTTGTTAGCAGTTGAGCAAAACCATGGGGGTCATTCCGAGTTGTTCGCTCGCTAGCAGTTTTTAGCAGCCGTGCAAACGCATTGCCGCCGCCCACTAGGGAGTGTATTTTAGCTTAGCAGAAGTGTGAACGCTCGTGCAGCAGAGCACCTGAAAATCATTTTGCGCAAAACAAGACCAGCCCTGTAGTTACTCTTTGTGTGCGTTGATTCTAACATCGGAGGGACGGCTTTTGACGTCACACACCCGCCCAGCGTCCATCCAGCCTTGCCTGCGTTTTTCTAAGCACTCCCTGAAAATAGTCGGTTGACACCCAGAAACGCCCACTTCATGTCAATCTTCTTGCATTCGGCCGTGCAATTGAAATCCTCGCTAGTTCTAGTGCAAAACCACAAAGGGCTTTGTACCCGTACGTCGCGCGTGCGCATTGCGGTGCATACACATGCGCAGAAATACCAATTTTTTGCCTCATCGCTGCGCTGCGAATGGCAGCTAGCGATCAACTCGGAATGACCCCCCATGTGCAGTGCAGGGGGGGCAGATGTTACATGTGCAGAGAGAGTTAGATTTGGGTGGGGTGTGTTCAAACTGAAATCTAAATTGCAGTGTAAAAATAAAGCAGCCAGTATTTACAAAATAACCCACCCAAATCTAACTCTCTCTGCACATGTTATATCGGCCCCCCCTGCAGCGCACATGGTTTTGCCCAACTGCTAACAAATTTGCTGCTGCTGCGATCAACTCTGAATTACCCCTATAGACAAATATTCATAACAAAGGGAAGATGTATCAAGTCTTCAAAGGAGTGGTACAGTTGCCCAAAGGAAAAAAAAATGCTTTAAGATAGCATTTTTCAAGTACATTCTACAAAATGACAAGTATAAACTGATTAGTTGCTATGGGCAACTGCTCCACTTGTCCACCCTGGGAATGGGAGTCAGGGTCAACACCCATTGGTCAACAGTGGATAGGTCGACATGAAAAAAAGGTCGACATGAGTTTTTTTTTATGTGGGGGGTTTGTGTCGCTTTCTCTGTCAAGTGACTGGGAACCCCAATCAGTGCACTGCGTACCCTTGCATGGCTCGCTGGGTTACCATTTCCAATCGTAGTCCACATGGATCATAAAGTATGAAAAAGTTAAAAATATGAAAAAAGTTGTGAAAAACTCATGTCGTCCTTTTGCTATGTCAACCTAGCACATGTTGACCTAGTGAACATGTCGACCTAAAAACCATGTCGACCTAATGAGATCAAATAACAGTGCTGCCCTTCCATCCATAAATGAAAAAAGTTTGTTCTCCATAGAGCAGGGTGAGACTGTCTGGTGATGACAGGTGACCACCAGGCAATAAGTAGCAAGGGGTCTCATCATTTTAAAAAGTGTTGCAAGATATATGCTGAGGATGGGCCACACTCATCTTCTGTAGCCCAGGGGATAACGAAATATGGTCCACTTACAATAGCATAAATCCCACTGCTTGGCAAGAATACGTGCATATATTCCCATGTGCATCAATATTAAAATGTGCTTCCAGGTGTGAAGACTAGATATTGGGGGAGGGGGATCTTATGTCAGTCGTAGGCAGCTGAGCCTTATTCTCCCACAAAAAAAACTTGATTTTTATGGATGCCCCCACAGAGCCGTCTTAACAGCAGTGTGGGCCCCTGGGCACAGCAATGCACCGTGCCCCCTACCCATCCTCCAGCGGTAGGGGTGGGGGGGGGTGCTATCAGTGGCATCTTTAATGTCCCGCGGGTTGTAGGGGGTGTTCTATCTTCCGCTCAGCATGTAGGACCTGGAGCTGCTAATCACTCCTTTACTGCACAGATGGTGGGAGATGAGGTGGGAGGCAGAACACTAAACTGTGGGGCATTGGGCTGAATGAAGGGGCCCTGTTACATGACTTTGAGGGTGGTAGGGGGTGTTTAATATGTAGGGGTGGGGTGGATAGTGGAGTGGGCTTAATATTAATAATTTTCTGTTGGTGGGCAGCTTGCTTGACTGCAGATATCTCATGTTCCTGGAAATAGATTTCTTAGCTTTGAATGGGATAAAAAACTAGAGATTCCCCCCCTTTCAGCAGGTACTGGGCACTTGGGGATCAGAGTTCAGAAGCCAGAGCTCGAAAATATAAAACTGCATATTAGGCGTGTGGAGCTGGAGCAGGGACCAGCTGCTTGAAGGCTAATATCTCTAGTTTTGGGCAGTAGAGACAAGCTGCCAGTGTCCACCAAAAGGGGAGAATCCCAGCATTTGGAGTATACCCTCAGAAAAATTCTGTGTCAAACAGAACCTGAGATATCTGACTGGGTAAAGCAAGTAACAGGCTTGGATAGGGACCACTGCTTTGAAGTTGGAAATCTCCGGTTCGCCAGTGCCGATTTTCTAACATCTGGAACCCCTGGAAAGAGGGGACCTTCAGCTATCAGCCTAGGGCCCTTATACTCCTGGAACCCTTGTGCAAGAGCCCATTGAGACCATATGAAATGACGGCCCTGGGCCCCCATGCTATATTTCAAGTATATATGCACTTTTGATGTCTGCTCACCCTCTAGGGGCAATTTGATGGAAGACACATGCGCACAAATCACACTGTTATTAAAATACGTGAACAAGAGGAAAATTTCAACGTTTAAAAAATAGGGGGCGTGGTGGTGGTGGTGGTGGTTGGGGGATTAAAATGATATAATGGCCAGGACCTTAAATAAAATTTTACTTTACCACCATACGTGTCCCTCTCTGCGCTCAGTCCTGCAAATAGATGCATTTGCAGAAAGGGCAATTCACTGTGGGGCAGATGTATTAAGCCTGGAGAAGGCATAAGGAAGTGATAAACCAGTGATATGTGCAAGGTGATAATGCACCAGCCAATCAGCTCCTAACTGTTAATTTACATATTGGAGCTGATTGGCTGGTTCGTTTATCACCTTGCACATATCACTGGTTTATCACTTCCTTATGCCTCCTCCAGGTTAATACATCTGCCCCTGTGTATCTTTTTTTTCTCTGGTATTACTGAGCTTTACTGACTCGAGATCACTGTTATTCCCCGCTCTGTACACCCCATTATATCACCTGTGTGGATGAGTATCCTCCATATGGATTTTGCTGTTTGCTCAACCAATTCACAATCTGTGAAGCTTTGCCCAGGTCTTTTACGGGGCCTGAGACAACAGCCAGGAGCATATAGGCCGTTGTCTCCACCTCTGCAGATGGAGCTCGGTACCAGTACGGAACATCAGAGGCAGGAGCCGACTCCCGTTCCCAGTGCAGCTGTCCTTCTGTAGATACAAAGTGTGACATGTAAAATATATTGATGGATAAACAAACACACAGGAATCGTTATGATTAGAAGATGGGATATGCAGTAAAATCAAATAAACTGAGCTAACCCCACATTAAACGCCTCACCTGTGGTCTATATACATGACCCTGACATGGGCTATCCTGCTTTATAATATTATACAAAGAAAGGACAAGTGCCCTTTAGTATAAATATCATTTATAGACTATGGCGGTAATTCCAAGTTGATCGCAGCAGGAATTTTGTTAGCAGTTGAGCAAAACCATGGCCCTCATTCCGAGTTGTTCGCTCGCAAGCTGCTTTTAGCAGCAGTGCACACGCTAAGCCGCCGCCTACTGGGAGTGACTCTTAGCTTATCAAAATTGCGAACGAAAGATTCACAATATTGCGAAAAGACTTCTCTGTGCAGTTTCTGAGTAGCTCGAGACTTACTCTTCCAGTGCGATCAGTTCAGTGCTTGTCGTTCCTGGTTTGACGTCACAAACACACCTAACGTTCGCCCAGATACACTCCCCCGTTTCTCCAGCCACTCCTGCGTGTTTCCCAGAAACTGTAGCGTTTTTTCACACACTCCCATAAAACGGCCAGTTTCCGCCCAGAAACACCCACTTCCTGTCAATCACATTACGATCACCAGAACGAAGAAAAAACCTTGGAATGCCGTGAGTAAAATACCAACCTTTATAGCAAATTTACTTGGCGCAGTCGCAGTGCGAACATTGCGCATGCGCAATTAGCGGAAAATCGCTGCGATGCGGAGAAAATTACAGAGCGAACAACTCGGAATGACCACCCATGTGCACTGCAGGGGAGGCAGATTTAACATGTGCAGAGAGAGATAGAATTGGGTGTGGTGAGTTAAATCTGCAATCTAAATTGCAGTGTAAAAGTAAAGCAGCCAGTATTTACCCTGCACAGAAACAAAATAACCCACCCAAATCTAACTCTTTCTGCACATGTTATATCTGCCTCCCCTGCAGTGCACATGGTTTTGCCCAACTGCTAAAAAATTTCCTGCTGCGATCAACTTGGAATTACCCCCTATATTGGAACAGATCGGGCAGAATTAGGTTCTCATCTCAAAACCTGGAGATATTGGAAGACGCAAACATCTGCCATGAAATGTCCTAGAATAGGGTAGACTCCCGCACAGATGAGATAGAACAAAGGAAAATAGTATATAATGTGCGCTGTACTGGACGATTAATTATTCCAAAACAGATGTTTTAAGGCCCGTACACACTGGACGATATATCGCGGGTCCGTCGGCCGGGGTGTACGGCCGATACGTCTGTGAACGCCGTCGTTCACAGACGTATCACATCGGCCCCGCAGCACAGCCGACGGCCAATACCGATATATTGGCGCGTCGCTGTGTGTGTGTACGGGGGTCGGCCGACCGCCCGTACACATGCTGCGGCGGCCGGCGGTGATTGACAGCTGAACTGGGCGGGCGTGTGTACACGCCCGCCCAGTTCATGACGTCAGTCCCTGACAGATCGGGCAGTGTGTATGCACAGCACACTGCCTGATCCGTCCATAGATATATCTGCAGATCAATTGATCTGCAGATATATCTACTAGTGTGACTGTGTACCCACCTTTTGAAAACTCTACATCTGACCTTAAAAGAGCCTTTAGTGTTTCACTAAGGTTTCCAAGGCTTTTCTCACTCATTCAGTGTACACATTATGGGGGAGATTTACCAAGGTTTGGAGAGAGATAAAGTGGAGAGAGATAAAGTACCAATTAATCAGCCCCTATCTGCCATGTTACAGGCTGTGTTTAAAAAATTGCAGGAGCAGATTAATTGGTACTTTCTCCAAGCTTTGATACATCCCTATGTTTCTATTTCACCATGTTTTACATGGCAATGACTATGAGTCAAAAGCTCATGCAGCAGCATCTATTGTACTTGTATACAAACATTTGGCCGAACGTGCAAGGCCTGAGATGCTCACTTCTAGCGTGGTAATAATGATTAGTTCATCCTTATAAGCCATCATTTGTGGCACTCCAGTATTGCTACAGTACATTATGATACTTCTAGTGGGTTGGGTAGGATATGCCTACGGTCGGGATGACGGTGGTCAGAAGACCGACCGCGGCATCCGGATGGTGAGAACCCCCGAAAGGGGCTAGGTAAGTAAAGATTCCATATCCCAATGCCCCCCTAACCCTAGCCCTTCCTGCAGCCTAAACCTAACCCCCCCCCCCCCCCTTCCACACACACACACAGCCTAACCCTAATCCTCCCCGGTGATGTCTAAACCTAACCCCCTCCTCCCGCAGCCTAACTCTATCTCTTCCTCCCCCACAGCCTAACCCAAACCCTCCCTGGGAGTGCCTAAATCTAACCCCCCTCCCTGTAACCTAACCCTCCCTTTCCCGCAGCCTAACTCTAACCATCCCCCCACTGCCTAAACCTAACCTCCCCCTACGGTTAAAATGTAGGAGACCCCTGTATACTTACTTTTAGGATATCGGCAGTCGCGATTCCAGCGTTGGCATTCCAAGTGATTTTGGAGTTCCAGCACCGGCATTTTGGATGTGCGTTGGGATTCCAGCACAGGGATTTTGAGCCCCGGTATCCTGACCGCATCCCCTTTTACCATGCTTACTGTATATCAGTTTTTCTCTCATTGTAGCCAGAGGCGTATCTAGGGTAGGGCGAGTGGGGCACGTGCCCTGGGCGCCTTGGCAGGCCCAGGAGAGGGGGGCGCCGTCGGCGGCCAGGGCATCATGCCCCACTCGCCCCCGTCACGCCGAAAGCTGAAATGTGAGGGGAGGAGAGCGCACCGTCTCTCCCTCCCCTCACCGCCGCTGAAAGCCATAGCAGCGCTGCTGTGTCCGGCCTCCGGCGGCGTTAGCCAATCAGAGCTTGCGGTCCGGCTCCTGATTGGCTGCCGGTCTGCGAGCTCTGATTGGCTAGCGAACCGGCACCACACAGCCACCGGAGACCTGTCCTGGAGCGGTGAGGGGAAGGAGAGGGGCTCTCCTCCCCTCACATAGAACACAGCGGGGACTCGGTAAGTGACCGGGGGGGGGGGGGGGGGAGGGGAGGGCACAGTGGGACAATGTAACTGGCACAGTGGGGCATGTAACTGGCACAGTGGGGCATGTATCAGGCACAGTGTGGGGCATGTAACTGGCACAGTGGGGTATTGTATCTGGTACTGTGGGACAATGTAACTGGCACTGTGGGACAATGTAACTGGCACTGTGGGGCAATGTAACTGGCACTATGGGGCATGTATCCGGCACTGTGGGGCATTGTATCTGGCACTGGGGGGCAATGTAACTGGCACTGTGGGGCAATGTAACTGGCACTGTGGGGCATGTATCCGGCACTGTGGGGCATGTATCCGGCACTGTGGGGCATTGTATCTGGCACTGTGGGGCAATGTAACTGGCACTGTGGGGCAATGTAACTGGCACTGTGGGGCATGTATCCGGCACAGTGGGGCATTGTATCTGGCACTGTGGGGCATTGTAACTGGCACTGTGGGGCATGTAACTGGCACAGTGGGGCATGTAACTGGCACTGTGGGGCATTGTAACTGGCACTGTGGGGCATGTATCTGGCACTGTGGGACAATGTAGCTGGCACTGTGGGGCAATGTAACTGGCACTGTGGGGCATGTATCCGGCACTGTGGGGCATTGTATCTGGCACTGGGGGGCAATGTAACTGGCACTGTGGGGCAATGTAACTGGCACTGTGGGGCATGTATCTGGCACTGTGGGGAATGTATCCGGCACTGTGGGGCATGTATCTGGCACTGTGGGGCATGTATCTGGCACTGTGGGGCATTGTGTCTGGCACTGTGGGGCAATGTAACTGGCACTGTGGGGCATGTATCTGGCACTGTGGGGCATTGTATCCGGCACTGTGGGGCATTGTATCTGGCACTGTGGGACAATGTAACTGGCACTGTGGGGCAGTGTAAATGGCACTGTGGGGCATTGTATCTGGCACTGTGGGGAATGTATCTGGCACTGTGGGGCATTGTATCTGGCACTGGGGGGCAATGCAATTGGCACTGTGGGGCATGTATCCGGCACTGTGGGGCATTGTATCTGGCACTGGGGGGCAATGTAACTGGCACTGGGGGCCATTTTCAGTGGCCACACCCCTTCTGGAGCGTGACCACACCCCTTTTTTGGCGCGCGCGGCTTCGGCGCGCGCACATGCTTCTTTTGCTATGTTTTTTTTTTCCTTTGTGGGGGGGTGGGATTTTACATTTTGCCCTGGGCTCCAAAAACCCTAGTTACGCCTCTGGCCACAGTGAAAAGAGCAGAGAAGGGGGCAAATGAAGAAATTGCCCATAGCAACTGCACAGTTTTGAGGTAGCATTTATCAAGTACATTCTATAAAATGATATGTAGAAGCTGATTATTTGCTATGTGCAATTTTTCCACTTGCCACTACTCCACTCTCGTCACTGATTGATACATTACCCCATAAATGTCTGTGCATTATAGATAAAGACTTAAATGAGGAACCTTATAATATGGTTCCAAACATGATGGTATTTGATCTGAGATACTGGAGGGGATGTCATGGTGGAAAATAGGGGGAATTGTGCAGTGAATCATGGCCACTGTTCATTGGGGCGTGGCCATCATGATGCAGTTCACTGCAAATTGTATCATAATGCCTACAGACCAGTGAAGTGGGTGTGGTGTGGTGTGGTAGGCTGGTCCCAGAAGTCCTGGAGAGCTCCGCAGTATTAGGCAAGTATGTATGTTCTGGTATGTTAGTATAAAATACCTATGCACCATAGTTATCTGTAGCTAAGCCTATTACTTACCGCCTCGCACTGCTTTTGCATCCAATTTATCCATCATCATCTTCCTGAGCTCTGTCTCTCCACTCAAAGTGAAGGTGTAGGCCAGAAGAGCCTGGGTGTATACACTGTTCACATCCACAGCTGCCTTCCGCAGGTAGGACATAGCGTCCCTAACCAGAGGATCCTGCCAGGGAATGGTATGAGTCTCAATATTGATGGTATTAACGATAACATGCAAATTGATAATTATCTATGAATTGTGTTTACTGTAAGTGGGTAAAAATACAAGTGATGAATTACACCATGTAGTAATTTAAGGTGCTACACTTCCTGTATTTTAATTAAATGAATTGTTTTTGAAATATATTTAATTAACTTAAAATTGTGCTTCTCCCTTTTGATCTGTGTATTGTTTTACTGACAGAGGGAGGTAATTCAGGCCTGATCGCTGGGCTGCTATCTTTGCTGTTCTGCGTTCAGATAGATGCCGCCCCCAGAGGGAGTGTAAATTAGTCGTGCAAGTGTGCGATTGCATGTGTACGCCGAGCTGCAAAAATCCACTGTGTGCAGTCTCTGCGCAGCCCAGGACTTACTGATCGGGGCCAGAGCTGACGTCAAACACCCTCCCTGAAAACACTTGGGGATGCCTGCATTTTTCTGGACACTCCCAGTAAACGGTCAGTTACCACCCACTAACGGCCTCTCCCTGTCAATCACCTTGCGAACGCCCGTGCGATCGGAATTATCGCACCATCCTGTCGCTGACTGGTAATGCCTGTTGTTGTCTGATGAATGTGCGCATTGCGGTGCATACACATGCGCAGTTAGGACTTGATCGCCCGCTGTGCGAAAACGCACAGCACTGATCAGGTCTGAATCACCCCCCATGTTGGTATGTAAAGCATAAAAGCAGGCAACCGGGCAAAGCCATGTTGCACTGCACGCAGTAGCGGATCTTGCCACGGGCAAGCAGGAATTTTGCCCGGGGCGCTGCCTTCCGGAGGGCGCTGGCGCCATCTGGAGGGCGCCTCACCATGGCAAGATCCGCCACTGCTGTGCCCTCCGCTGCCCGCTGTGTCCCCCGGCTCTGCGTCTGTGGTCCCGGCTGTGGTCCCCTGTGAAGGGAACTAGACGCGTGGCCTCTAGTTTCCCTTCGCGGAGAGGACCTTTGCTGAGCGGTGCGTGATGACGTAATCGCGCACCGCACAGCAAAAGTCCTCTCCGCGAAGGGAACTAGACGCTACGCGTCTAGTTTCCCTTCGTGGAGAGGACCTTTTGCTGTGCGGTGCGCGATGACGTCATCGCGCACTGCTCAGCATTTAAGCGGCGCTTCTACTGTACAGGGGGGCGTAACTGGCCACGCCCCCTGTATTAAGCCACGCCCCCATTCCCTGCCCGGGTCGCCGAGAGCCCTCGAACCGGCCCTGACTGCAGGTGGGGCAGATGTAAATCTGGCTATGGTTTACTGTGCTCCTGCACTCCTGTCGGGGTTTCAGGCTGTCGGCATTCAGACTGCCGGCATCATGACTGCCTGTATCCCATATCCAACCAGCTGGGATATAGGGTGTGTGCTACTGTAGTTTCATTCTACATTTCAGTGTAAAAACACTACATGTTCAGCATTTTCCATGCTTGCAAATAAACAAATGCATTTGCACACATTGCAGCACGGATCAGGAGCTAAATGTTGCTCCCCCCCCCCCCCCCCCCCCCCCTCTTTTTTATCTACTTCTAACTCTGTATCAGGCCCACAGTAATGGAGCTGGCATTCCTTCTAGTCGCTACTCCTCTCAGTGTACTTTGTATAAGTCCCCATAAATCACTGCAGCATGGTATATAGGGCCTAATTCAGACTTGATCGCGGCAGCAAATTTGTTAAGCTAATGGGCAAAACCAGGGGCCTAATTCAGACCTGATCGTAGATGTGCTAAATTTAGGACATCTACGATCAGTCACACAGACATGTGGGGGGATGTCCAGCACAGCGCTATCCCACCCCGCATGTCAGTCCTGACCTCCCCCCGCAGAAGTACAAAAGCATCGCACAGCGGCAATGCTTTTGTAACACAGGAGTAGCTCCCAGCCAGCGCAGCTCCTGCACTCTGGCAGGGAGCTACTTATCGCTGCCTGGGTTGCAGCGGCTGTGTGTGATGTCATGCAGCCGCCACAGCCTGCCCCCGCATGGTCCGGGCACGTCTGCATTGCCCGGACCGCGACCCCTAAACGGCGGCCTATTCGCAGTTCAGACATGATCGCTGCTGTGCGAACACGCACAGCAGCGATCAGGTCTGAATTAGCCCCCATGTGCACTGCAGGTGTGGCAGATATAACATGTGCAGAGAGAGTTAGATTTGGGCGGGGTGTGTTCAAACTGAAATCTAAATTGCAGTGTCAAAATAAAAGCAGCCAGTATTTACCCTGCACAGAAACAATATAACCCACCCAAATCTAACTCTCTCTGCACATGTTATATCTGCACCCCCCCTCCACCTGCAGTGCAAATGGCTTTGCCCAACTACTAACAAATTTGCTGCTGCGATGAGATCTAAATTAGGCCCATCGTTCGTTGAGTTTTCAAACACAAGGGGGCTAATTCAGATGTGGATGGGTTAGATATCGCTGCTGCAGTGATAGTAAATGCAGAAGAAGGCGCCTATTAGAAGCAGACACCTCCTGCTGCAGTAGCACCATTGGGCGGCTTGCAGCTCCCATGAGGTCGCGCAAGCCACCCATTGCAGTACCTTGTAAGAGACCAGGAAATCTCTCTCCAACAACAGAGATTCCTTGCCTCTTCCCTCCCCCTAAACGGTGGTGACTCACAAAAGAAGGCCATTGCCAACCCCAAATGGCATCAGAGTGTCAATCACTGACTGCTTCTGTCGTCACAGGACCCTTTCGCACATGCATAGGACAGGTCCTGCGTATATGCAAAGCACCGATAATCAGCACTTTGCGGCATAAGAAGCAATTACAACTAGACCTGAATAAGGTCCAATGTGCACAATGTTCTACTAGAGGACAGCTACATCATCCTACATTCCTTAACAAAAAGCATACCGTAAAACGTAAATATGTATAAGGCATGACATTGCTCATACTGCGCTCACGACGGCCTGTGTTTTCACGCAACTGGGGCCAGTGAAGCTGCATCAAAGGATGCAGTCACTGGCCTCAGCACTCCCAGAAATTGGGGGAGACATACTGTACTATCAACACCCCTTAGCCACCCCAAAATGTCCACAGTGGATTAGGGGGCACTGCGACTGTTGTAGAAACAGATCTGCACATGCGCAGATCTCAAAGCATCAGAGATGTCTGCAAACCATCGGCATCTCTGAATTTAGCCCATGATATTGGTCACTTACCCAGTGTCGGACTGGGGCATGAAAGGCCCACCTGGGGAATGCTGTTGTAGGGGCCCATGCTTAAGGGTGTGGCCAGACTCCAGTGGGGTATGGACAGCCACCACAGAGGTTTGTCTAACCATTACAGAGTACATGTTCTGTGCCGCTTGATAAATATATAATAAACCATATTTTTGTGAATTATAATGTAACACGTGTATAATGCATAAATGAAGTACACTAGGATAGAGTCTGGACCCTGATCCCTAGAGGAGGAGGAGGGCCCACAGGCAGTAGGGCCCACTGGTGGTTTCCCCTGTTCCCCTGTGGGCCAGTCCGGCCCTGCACTTACCTCTACAGATACACCAGTCTCCAGAAGAGCCATTGTTACATACGCAGAGAGGGAAGTTTCATCATCTACTCCACCCTGTAAACAATAGATGATGGGCTACGGTTAAGCTCAGATGACCAAATAAAGAAAGAAAAACACAGCTGGAGGCAAATACATGCCTTGAAAATGGACATGACACGCCTGCATTTCTGTCACCACTCTTACTTCAACTCCCCCAAATGGTCACTTGCTGTCAGTCACTCTATGCATAAAATATCAGCGCAATCGCAGAGATAATGAATAGGCCCCTATGAGCTCCGCAGTATGTCTTTGTTTTTACCAGTGTGTCTGGAAGGAGAGCCCAGCTCACTTCAAAGCCCACGTTACCCTACAGTCTCTGGGGACAGACTGTAGAGGTGAAGAAATCTCAAGCAACTTACTGTGCAAAAGAATAAATGTCTTACTCTCTATCTCCTACCTTCCAATTCAGTAAAATAAACTATTCTGTGTCTTTTGTTTCTAAAATACTCCTCTAATTAGTCTGATTTCAGAATGAGCGATAGAAGGCTGGGACTTTCCTTATTACATGTGCCAGCTGTGTACCTGCTTTATGACACATTGCTTGGCGTACACCTGAAAATGCGTTTCTCCACCAAAGTGCTGCTTGTGGAGTGGAAATAACTGAGAACAACAAGTCCTCTAACACTTTGCTTTCTCCCTCAGTATGCCTCCTCTACTTGGCAAGGATCTCCGTCACTTTGCCTATCTCCTACTCACAGCCTCTACTCCTCCACCAATGCTGTCTGTCGTCTTGCTTTGCAAACCACGCATCTTGGTGGAAGTCTAGGCACACTTTGTCTACATTTATTCTAAGGATGGTCCATTGTAATAAGGTAAAGCTCTAAGAACGCAACACCTCCTCCTCAATATGCCCTGATACCCAACATACACAGAAACTTTTACAAATATATAGCATTCTCTCTTTTTACTGCTGCATCACAGTCCAAAATTCAAAACATCCATTGAGTTAATGCTAGTATCTTGAGTCTTTGACTGCTAACGGCAGGTAGCAGTCACCTTACACATTATGCAGCCCAAAACTGAAGTGTCTCTATTAATGTTACAGCATGTGTGCAAACACACCCTTAGGCCAAAAATATTGAAAATGCCAAGTTTAGGGGGAGGATTATGAAAACCTTGATTGACCTATTACCAGAGCAGGTAAACATGAGGGCACCACTGTTGGGTATGAGATCATCCTTTCTTCCAAACCAGTACTTGATCTCTGTTTTATTGCTGACTGAGCAGCTGGGAACAAAGGACAAAACACATTTTTATGCAAATACCAGATCAGCGGCTCTTTTACCAATTTCTGCTCCCAAATTGGGCTACCGATCTTTTTGAGAGACCCGCAGAAGGACTTGGAGAAGGAACTGAATAATCCTTCTCCAATAGAGGCCACTAGCTAATGTGCCATCTGATAGCTGTACATTCATGGGTCTTCACATTGGTCATAAACCCAAAAGTGAAGACATCACTCGGACAGATGGGCATCCCAGAGCAGTCACGGCAAGAAGATGTCAAAGAGAATTCAAGCAGGTAAGTAGGTTAAGATGAACATTAATGATCACATTATAAATGTGATCATTAATACAGTTCACTCTTTTACTCTTACTCATTTCATCATGCATAATTTGATTACTATGTTTGTTCATTCCATGTACAACATAGTGTCAATGTAATAGCCCATGATTTGTGGAAGCTGGCAAGATTCCAGCAAGCTACTCTTTAGATTTAAAGCAGCAATTCGTTTAAAGGCAAAATCAACCTGGTTTTATATTGACACCAACTGGCACTTTAAATATAATAACAATCGCAACAGAATCATGCTAGCTTATGCAAATAGAGGACTGACTATAACATTTGGCCCACCGTGTCCATGAAACAAGGTACCCTATCAAAACCAGTGGCTGTTGCAATTACATTTGTGGCCAGTAGGTGGTAGAGGTGAGGTGGCATTTCAATTATTATAGTTAAGTTATGAGAAGCCTAGAATAAACTATTAATTTTTTGTTTCATGTTATTGCTTTTGTGCATTACTCTAAATAATCATTTACATTTATCTCAGCATCATTTGTATTTTGTTGCTAACATTACAGAATGGTGTTGTTTATCCAGTGTTTTAATATCTATTCATGGCATGTGGTAAAAAAAATACTACAACCATTGTTACATATACTTCTACAGAAAATACATCAAATGCACCTTCATAGCGTTATTGAAAAGCTTCCCCACACTGCGGAAGCTGCCATTTTTTTGACGATTATTTTCCAGCCAGTTGAAGGAGTCATTGAGGTGGTTTTCATCTATAAAGATGTAAGGTCGCGCCTTGTTGAAGGATTTTGCTACAAATGCAGTCAGCCTGTGGGGAATAATATGAAGATTCATTGCCACTTCTGGATAGTTAGGAAACACACAATGCATAATAAACAGTAACATGTTACAGAGATTTTCATCATGTGATCATGGTCAGTGTTTCTCCTACACGAGAGAGAGAGAGAGAGAGAGAGAGAGAGAGAGAGTGAGAGAAAGAGAGAGAGAGATTACATAATTCCTTCTACTACTATTAATAATAATAATATAAAAATGACTACCCTTACTACTAATACTGTACATTATAATAAAAAGCAAATCCAGAAGTGCTGATTCTTGGTGTACAGTATGAAAACGTCACAAGGAGAGATATAAAGCCAAGTGCAGAATTAAAGCAAGCTATGCCTAAAATGGAGGGTATTTAATATGCATAGGCGCAACTAGGTAAAAAAAAACATGAAATACAAGACCCATGAGCTAACTCCTGAGCTACGGTGCCTCAATAATCTTTTTCTAAAAAAAAAAAGAAAAAAAGAGCTACAGGCCATTGTATTGTATATTATGCTATTGGCTACTTCCTCATTGTGTCACAGTGAGGATTCCTTATAGTCTGAATCAGTCCACCGGATAACCGCACAGTATACATACTGTAGTGTGTTTGGAATAGAGATGTGCACCGGAAATTTTTCGGGTTTTGTGTTTTGGTTTTGGATTCGGTTCCTCGGCTGTGTTTTGGATTCGGCCGCGTTTTGGCAAAACCTCCTTGAAAATTTTTTGGGCGGATTCGGGTGGTTTTTTTTAAAAAAAAACCCTCAAAAACAGCTTAAATCATAGAATTTGGGGGTAATTTTGATCCTATAGTATTATTAACCTCAATAACCACAATTTCCACTCATTTCCAGTCTATTCTGAACACCTCACAATACTATTTTTAGTCCTAAAATTTGCACCGAGGTCGCTGGATGACTAAGCTAAGCGACCCAAGAGGGCGGCACAAACACCTGGCCCATTTAGGAGTGGCACTGCAGTGGCAGACAGGATGGCACTTAAAAAAATTGGCCCCAAACAGCACATGATGCAGAGAAAAGAGAAAAAGAGGTGCACTGTGGTCGCTGGACGGCTAAGCTAAGCGACACAAACACCTCAATATAACAGGAATTATTCGTTCTAATCAATGGTATTATTGGTCCAAATCACTGGAAGAAAATGACAAAATCACTGGAATTATTCATTCTAATCAATAGTATTATTGGTCCAAATCACTGGAAGAAAATGACAAATCACTGGAATTATGTGGCAAGATCACTGTAATTAATAATTATAAATCACTGATATTAATTGGTAAAATCTCGCTATCGCCTGCCTAGTGAAGTGGAATCTAGATGGGATTTTGTACCGGGGACACAATAACTTCATCAATTGTCTAAATCCCACTGCACTAATGGTGGAAAACGGGCACACGTCTAACAGCGCACTGATTATACTGATCACTGATTATACTGATCACTGATGATACTACGGAGAACTGACACTGAGCAGCGAGAACAGCACTGGACTATTGTACTGTAGTATACTGGTCACCACAATGCAGCACTAACCCTGAGCACAGATATTAAGCACTGATCAGGATACTAGAAGTGACACAGAGCTGCAAGATTCAGCAATGGCCTACTGTACTGTACTACTATATACTGGTGGTCACCACAATGCTGCACACTGAGCACAGATATTACCAGGTGTATCTCACACATCGCTCAGTACAGATTACAGGATGTATAATCACCAGGTGTATAACACGTCACACAGTACAGTATACAGTATGCAGCTCTGGAGGGATCAGTATTTGGCAGGAAGGCGAGGCCTGGTCCTGGCAGCAGAGTGACAGATGGCCGTATAATAGCAGCCAGCTCCAAATCTGGCAGTGTGTGGAGAGGGAGAGGGTGAGGGAAGGGAACGAGCGCTGGAGTGTCTGAGCGGAGGGCTTGGAAGTTCAGGGGGAGTGAGGCGGGAGGTGCTCTACCATAGCAGCGCACAGTGGTGATGACGGAGTCTGACAAAGGATGGAGGAGGAGGATTGGGGCAACTGGCCGCAGGGGAGCACTGTGCCGCAGCCATCACCTGCAGGGGGAGTGGAGGGAAACACTTCCTATCTGCCCCAGATAAGTGACTTCTGATCAGAGCAATTGAGGGTCGGAGTTTTTCTGAAAGGTGGAAAGGAAGGGGTTCTTTTTCATGTAGACTGGAAGGACTACAACAAACTTGGAGTGACTACACTTTTCACCCTAGTTCGGCAGCCCTGCTGCCCTTTAATACACAGATGAATGAAGACTCCATTTGGAAAGGCGGCTGCTCAGCGATCAAGAGCTGATACAGCACATGCAGGTGTTTCTGCAAATATGATGAAGAAAAGAACATCTAATAAGAAACATCGAAACAATATGGGACCAAGTAAACCAATCTCCCAGCCAAGGCGAAATATTGTAGGCTGTAGAATACAGCATGGGTGGAAAGAGGGCGGTGGGCCAATAACCCAGTGGAAAAAAACAGTTCTGGATCAAGTACCAGTGAATCCCTCCCTCTATCTTATAAAGTATGATGGATTTGATTGTGTCTATGGACTTGAGCTTCACAAGGATGAAAGGGTGTCTGCTCTTGAAGTTCTACCAGACAGAGTTGCCTCATCCCGAATCAGCGATGCCCATTTGGCTGACACAATGATTGGTAAAGCAGTGGAGTATATGTTTGAAACAGAGGATGGTTCCAAGGATGAGTGGCGAGGGATGGTATTAGCACGAGCACCTATTATGAACACATGGTTTTATTATTATATAACCTATGAAAAGGACCCAGTCTTATATATGTATCAACTTTTAGATGACTATAAAGAAGGAGATCTTCGGATCATGCCAGACTCAAATGATTCCCCTCCAGCTGAAAGAGAACCAGGAAAGGTTGTGGACAGCCTCGTGGGCAAGCAAGTGGAATATGCCAAAGAGGCTCAAAAGGACTGGCATGGTTATTCATCAACTTGAAGGTAAACCATCTGTGCACTTCATTAAGTTTGATGACGATTTCCATAATTATGTCTACGATTTGGTGAAGACATCCTAAATGGGATTCTGTACTTAATTTTTTTTTTTTTTTGCCAAACGTAATCTAATGTAAACATTTGTAGAAAGTCGCTGCTTTCTGATTACAGAAATGCTCAGATATTCCTGCAAATCCACAATCCCTTCCCAGAGGAAAAAGAAATTGAGATACCGTTGTTTGAGAACATTTGTTCTCTTTCCCTTAAAAGGAACAAACCACTTTCCAAAAAGAGTGACGTTTTTGGGATTATGGAGACATAATGTTTTTGAATATAAATCCTAAAGCAGGTGGTGTATTAGAGCAAGAGTGCAAGAGACCAGCCATGCAGTTTCTGAAATATTATGACAAAATGTTACTCTATTTCATAAGCACTCTTTCCTAACTCTGCTAAGTACTGTTTGGTATATTGTATATGGCTTCCATGAGGTAGTTGTCCATTATTTCAGCTTCCATTTACCTTTTTGAAAGCGGTAGAAGTTATCGATTCTTTTTTCCCCTACTTTTAATTTTCTCCTGCATAGCCCAGTAAAATGTTGCAATGTTAAGTATTGACTTGTGCCTTCTGGGGGTCCACTTCTTCAACAAACCCAGCCAAATCTCATCCTAACCCTCTGTTTCACGTTCTCTATGTACCCTATCTGTGTCACCCATGTCTGTCTACCCCTCCCCTTTAGATTGTAAACTCTCACGAGCAGGGCCCTCTTCCCCCATGTGCTTATCCTTTGTCTTACTTTAATAATCCTGATACTTATTCCAGTGTCATCTGCTGATGTAACTATGTTTATTTACCCTGTACTTGTCCTATACTGTCATCAACTGTAAAGTTGCTGTTTTCCTGTTTGATTATTTATGTACTATGTAATTGGGCACTGCGGAACCCTTGTGGCACCATATAAATAAAGGATAATAATAATAATATAAGGTGTATAATCCCCAGGTGTATCTCACAAATCGCTCAGTACGGTATATAGGGTGTATAATCCCCAGGTGTATCTCACACATCACACAGTACAGTATATAGGGTGAATAATCCCCAGGTGTATCTCACACATCGCTCAGTACAGATTACAGGATGTATAATCACCAGGTGTATAACACACGTCGCACAGTACAGTATACAGGGTGTATAATGAATTACCAGGTGTATCACACACATCGTACAGTACAGTATATAGGGTGTATAATCCCCAGGTGTATCTCACACATCACTCAGTACAGTATATAGGGTGTATAATCCCAAGGTGTATCTCACACATCGCTCAGTACAGTATACAGGGTGTATAATCACCAGGTGTATCACAAACGTTGAACAGTACAGTATACAGGGTGTATAATCCCCAGGTGTATCTCACACATCGCTCAGTACAGATTACAGGATGTATAATCACCAGGTGTATAACACACGTTGCACAGTACAGTATACAGGGTGTATAATGAATTACCAGGTGTATCACACACATCGTACAGTACAGTATATAGGGTGTATAATCCCCAGGTGTATCTCACACATCACTCAGTACAGTATATAGGGTGTATAATCACCAGGTGTATCACACACATCGCTCAGTACAGATTACAGGATGTATAAAATCACCAGGTGTATAACACACGTCGCACAGTACAGTATACATACTGGTCACAACAATGCAGCAGATATTGAGCACTGATCAGGATACTAGAAGTGACACAGAGCTGAAAGATACAGCAATGGCCTACTGTACTGTACTATATGTATACTGCTGGTCACCAAAATGCTGCACTGTCCTACTATATACTGCTCACAATAATGCAGCACAGAGATAGTATACTTGACACAGAGCTGCAAGATACAGCAATGGCCTACTGTACTGTACTATATGTATATCGCTGGTCACCAAAATGCTGCACTATCCTACTATATACTGCTCACAATAATGCAGCACAGAGATAGTATACTTGACACAGAGCTGCAGCTCACAATAATCAAGCACAGAGATAGTATACTTGACACAGAGCTGCAAGATACAGCAATGGCCTACTGTACTGTACTATATGTATACTGCTGGTCACCAAAATGCTGCACTGTCCTACTATATACTGCTCACAATAATGCAGCACAGATATGGATAGTATACTTGACACAGAGCTGCAAGATACAGCAATGGCCTACTGTACTGTACTATATGTATACTGCTGGTCACCAAAATGCTGCACTATCCTTCTATATACTGCTCACAATAATGCAGCACAGAGATAGTATACTTGACACAGATCTGCAAGATACAGCAATGGCCTACTGTACTGTACTACTATAATTATATACTGGTGGTTCCCAGTCCCCACAATGCAGCACACTGAGCACAGATATTTGCAGCACACTGAGCACAGATATTTGCAGCACACTGAGCACAGATTACGGAGCTTTTCAGGGAGAGAACGCAGCCACGTCCTCTCCGTTCAATCTCCAATGCACGAGTGAAAATGGCGGCGACGCGCGGCTCTTCATATAGAATACGAATCTCGTGAGAATCCGACAGCGGGATGATGACGTTCGGGCGCGTACGGGTTAACCGAGCAAGGCGGAAAGATCCGAGACTGCCTCGGAACCGTGTAAAATAGGTGAAGTTCCGGGGGGTTCGGATCTCGGAGGACCGAACCCGCTCATCTCTAGTTTGGAATAGCCCTAGAGCGATCATTTGGTATTTACTAGGGGAGGCCTGATATTTTGGCCAGGTATCCTCTGATGCTTCTGCAGAGCAGCCAAGGACAGGCTGACACAATGGTAAGTGACCATGATGCAGGTTTTCCTCTGATAGTACCATCAGTTCTAGTCCATAGCCTAGTTCTGAGAGCAGGAAAGTTTTGTTCCTCCAGCCTCGCCACTACCAGCCTGGGACATATGCACTAGCGCTAGGTTTCATTTTGGGAGTGATCAATGCCATTTTGTTATTTAATGTTAGACAAGATCTGATAGTCATCTACATAAACAGGAATCGGGCACCGGTAGGAAACAGCAACAATATATGTACCTCCACTGACACTCCCTCACCAAGTCAGACTTTCTCCCAATCTCACCAACTACAAACCTTCACTCAGAACTCACGTTTTCATCACAGCCTATTACCCACTTCCTGACCTGTGACTCTTCTCTCCTCCCTGTGCTCTGCGTCTCCCCATTTCACCCCCCAACTGTTCTCCCCTCCCCGTAGCATATAAGCTCTCACGGGCATGGCCGCCCTCTCTCGCGTCCTTCTCCAGCACTATCCTTGCTTCCAGTGCTCCTTGTCCAATGCAACGACTCTGTCCTTGTGTACAGCACCTGCCTTTCTGCTGATCGCACTTTCCCTCCAATGATTTAGCTTCCCATACCTGTCAAGAAACAATGAGTCCCAAACCCTCGTTATCTAATCTGCGTCTTACCAAGTTTGTCCGTCTTATTGCCCCGTATTGTCCAGTGATGTGTCCATCAACACTTACTGTACCACCGATCTGTCATGTTTTACTGTTAATTTGTATATGACCTTTACGGGGTTAGGTATGCTTGACTGGCGTTAAGGAGACCGGCGGTCAGTATACCTCCGCTAGGATCCCAGCAGCAAATAGCCGGCGGTAGGAGGGGTGGTGAAGGTAGTAAGCCACCACGCTGCGGGCTTAGTGGCGACCTGTGGTTGCCCCAGGTTCTGTTTCTACTCTATGGGTGTCGTGGATACCCACGAGTGAGAGTAGTCCCTGTTGGTCTTGACTGTGCTCATTGCCCTCTCACGTTTCATTAACAGAACTGACTCCTTCAGGAGACATTGTAAATATATTTTTTATTAGATTTATTTATTGTGTTATAACTAAAAAGTGTATCTTAATTGATATACAAGTAGTGAGTAATGAAATGACTCTAATAGAGAGCGCTCTCTATTAGAGTCCTTTCATTACTCGCTACTTGTATATTGGGGGTAATTCCAAGTTGATCGCAGCAGGAAATTTTTTAGCAGTTGGGCAAAACCATGTGCACTGCAGGTGTGGCAGATATAACATGTGCAGAGAGAGTTAGATTTGGGTGGGTTATTTTATTTCTGTGCAGGGTAAATACTGGCTGCTTTATTTTTACACTGCAAATTAGATTGCAGATTGAACACACCACACCCAAATCTAACTCTCTCTGCACATGTTATATCTGCCTCCCCTGCAGTGCACATGGTTTTGCCCAGTTGCTAACAGAATTCCTGCTGCGATCAACTTGGAATTACCCCCATTGTATATGTGATTTGCTATATCATCATTCGGGATCAGCTTTTCAGGCACTACAAATGTGGAGGTCTTAATTAAGTAATTTTTTTATCCTTTTGCGCCTGATATTTTGTGGTATACTGTACCTGTATCTTAATTAGCCTGCCCCTTATAGTAGTACTAGAAAGTTCTATGAAGGAGCACCGATGAGATAAGCCAGAACTGGGATTGCATCATACTTACCGACATTGCAGGGTGTGGCCAAGCTAATTGCATCATTAGGCCCTGCCCACTCACAGGGAAAACTACGCGATTGGGCAATATTTGCATAGGGACAAATCTAAAATGACGCTATTAACATATAATCACATCATTAGGCTCCACCCTCTCTGCCAAGTCCGCGATTTCACCGTATTTTTCTCCCCATTCAGCCCACTTCACTAGGATGTGGGCAGAATGCGGGAGGGGTGGTCTCTCTTCCGGGGCTGCAGCGGACTAGCCGAGAAACCGGGTGTTTCCTGCAGAATCCGGGAGAGTAGGTAAGTATGGATTGTATGGTGACATAGATGATAGCTCTCAATAAATATATATAGAGGATAAGCCTATAGAGGGTTACAAGAAGACATAACAAAGCAACATATAAAAAGACCAGCTGCTGAGACAGACAAATAAATATTCCCCTTTGCAGCGTGCTGCACTACCTTGCAGCGCCATGTAAAGTATTTTGTAATGAGTTTTTTGGGATTGGGCCACGTCCCCTCAGCACCCTGGCCCCATGGATTTCTCACTGCCCTACCAACAACGTTACTCAGCAAGATGTAACCATAAACCATGAGATTCATTAATTCATGCAGCCCTTTCCTGTAATCCTAAATTCCTGCATACTCTGTGTCCTTTAATAAAGTATGCCAGGAAAAAACATCAGATGCTGTATAGTGAACAGTTTGAGACGTAACAGAAGAAAAGTATATTGACCATTGCTTAAATGTACCACTAGAAAAAAAAAAAGATTGTTCCATTTAACGATTTCTGTCAAATTAACCAGATTTTTTTTTGCATTAAGAAGGAGTCTAGTGACTGGATAGGAATGGAGAGGGTTAAACATCTGAGGCTGGGGATGGCCTTGTGGTATCAGGTGATATACTATCCAACAGGGATACAGGGATGGAAGGGGTTAGATTTATCATAAGGATTAGAATATAACACGTGTAAGATGGGCCCCTCTCAGCTTTGGGCCCCATAGCAGCTGCACTCCCTGCACCTATGGTAGTTACGCCCTTGGGTGGTCATTCCGAGTTGATCGCTAGCTGCTTTCGTTCGCTGTGCAGCGTTGAGGCAAAAAAATGGCACTTCTGCGCATGCGTATGCGGCGCAATGCGCACACGCGAAGTAATATAACAACGAACGATGTAGTTTCACATAGAGATGAGCGGGTTCGGTTCCTCGGAATCCGAACCCGCCCGAACTTCAGCTTTTTTTACACGGATCCGAGCGACTCGGATCTTCCCGCCTTGCTCGGTTAACCCGAGCGCGCCCGAACGTCATCATGACGCTGTCGGATTCTCGCGAGGCTCGGATTCTATCGCGAGACTCGGATTCTATATAAGGAGCCGCGCGTCGCCGCCATTTTCACATGTGCATTGAGATTGATAGGGAGAGGACGTGGCTGGCGTCCTCTCCATTTAGATTATAAGAGAGAGAGATTTACTGGAGCTTAGGACTAGGAGGAGTACTGTAGAAGTGTAGAGAGTGCAGAGAGTTTACTAGTGAGTGACCACCAGACAGTGCAGTTTATTTAATATATCCGTTCTCTGCCTGAAAAAAGCGATACACACAGTGACTCAGTCACATACCATATCTGTGTGCACTGCTCAGGCTCAGCCCAGTGTGCTGCATCATCTATATATATTATATATCTGTCTGACTGCTCAGCTCACACAGCTTATAATTGTGGGGGAGACTGGGGAGCACTGCAGTGCCAGTTATAGGTTATAGCAGGAGCCAGGAGTACATAATATTATATAGTGAGTGACCACCAGACAGTGCAGTTTATTTAATATATCCGTTCTCTGCCTGAAAAAAGCGATACACACAGTGACTCAGTCACATACCATATCTGTGTGCACTGCTCAGGCTCAGCCCAGTGTGCTGCATCATCTATATATATTATATATCTGTCTGACTGCTCAGCTCACACAGCTTATAATTGTGGGGGAGACTGGGGAGCACTGCAGTGCCAGTTATAGGTTATAGCAGGAGCCAGGAGTACATAATATTATATTAAAATTAAACAGTGCACACTTTTGCTGCAGGAGTGCCACTGCCAGTGTGACTGACCAGTGACCTGACCACACTGACCACCAGTATAGTTAGTAGTATACTTATATTGTGATTGCCTGAAAAAGTTAAACACTCGTCGTGTGACTTCACTTGTGTATTGTTTTTTTTTTAATTCTATAAAAATAAAACTCATTCTGCTGACAGACAGTGTCCAGCAGGTCCGTCATTATATAATATATAATATATACCTGTCCGGCTGCAGTAGTGATATATATATATTTTTTATATCATTTATCATCCAGTCGCAGCAGACACAGTACGGTAGTTCACGGCTGTGGCTACCTCTGTGTCTGCACTCGGCAGGCAGTCCGTCCATAATTGTATACCACCTAACCGTGGTTTTTTTTTCTTCTTTATACATACATACATACTACTACGACATCTCTTTATCAACCAGTCTATATTAGCAGCAGACACAGTACAGTACGGTAGTTCACGGCTGTGGCTACCTCTGTGTCTGCACTCGGCAGGCAGTCCGTCCATAATTGTATACCACCTAACCGTGGTTTTTTTTTCTTTCTTCTTTATACATACATAGTTACATAGACATCTCTTTATCAACCAGTCTATATTAGCAGCAGACACAGTACAGTACGGTAGTTCACGGCTGTGGCTACCTCTGTGTCTGCACTCGGCAGGCAGTCCGTCCATAATTGTATACCACCTAACCGTGGTTTTTTTTTCTTTCTTCTTTATACATACATAGTTACATAGACATCTCTTTATCAACCAGTCTATATTAGCAGCAGACACAGTACAGTACGGTAGTTCACGGCTGTGGCTACCTCTGTGTCTGCACTCGGCAGGCAGTCCGTCCATAATTGTATACCACCTAACCGTGGTTTTTTTTTCTTTCTTCTTTATACATACATAGTTACATAGACATCTCTTTATCAACCAGTCTATATTAGCAGCAGACACAGTACAGTACGGTAGTTCACGGCTGTGGCTACCTCTGTGTCTGCACTCGGCAGGCAGTCCGTCCATAATTGTATACCACCTAACCGTGGTTTTTTTTTCTTTCTTCTTTATACATACATACTACTACGACATCTCTTTATCAACCAGTCTATATTATTAGCAGCAGACACAGTACAGTACGGTAGTTCACGGCTGTGGCTACCTCTGTGTCTGCACTCGGCAGGCAGTCCGTCCATAATTGTATACCACCTAACCGTGGTTTTTTTTTCTTTCTTCTTTATACAAACATAGTTACATAGACATCTCTTTATCAACCAGTCTATATTAGCAGCAGACACAGTACAGTACGGTAGTTCATGGCTGTGGCTACCTCTGTGTCTGCACTCGGCAGGCAGTCCATAATTGTATACTAGTATCCATCTCCATTGTTTACCTGAGGTGCCTTTTAGTTGTGCCTATTAAAATATGGAGAACAAAAATGTTGAGGTTCCAAAATTAGGGAAAGATCAAGATCCACTTCCACCTCGTGCTGAAGCTGCTGCCACTAGTCATGGCCGAGACGATGAAATGCCAGCAACGTCGTCTGCCAAGGCCGATGCCCAATGTCATAGTACAGAGCATGTCAAATCCAAAACACCAAATATCAGAAAAAAAAGGACTCCAAAACCTAAAATAAAATTGTCGGAGGAGAAGCGTAAACTTGCCAATATGCCATTTACCACACGGAGTGGCAAGGAACGGCTGAGGCCCTGGCCTATGTTCATGGCTAGTGGTTCAGCTTCACATGAGGATGGAAGCACTCAGCCTCTCGCTAGAAAAATGAAAAGACTCAAGCTGGCAAAAGCAGCACAGCAAAGAACTGTGCATTCTTCGAAATCCCAAATCCACAAGGAGAGTCCAATTGTGTCGGTTGCGATGCCTGACCTTCCCAACACTGGACGTGAAGAGCATGCGCCTTCCACCATTTGCACGCCCCCTGCAAGTGCTGGAAGGAGCACCCGCAGTCCAGTTCCTGATAGTCAGATTGAAGATGTCAGTGTTGAAGTACACCAGGATGAGGAGGATATGGGTGTTGCTGGCGCTGGGGAGGAAATTGACCAGGAGGATTCTGATGGTGAGGTGGTTTGTTTAAGTCAGGCACCCGGGGAGACACCTGTTGTCCGTGGGAGGAATATGGCCATTGACATGCCAGGTGAAAATACCAAAAAAATCAGCTCTTCGGTGTGGAGGTATTTCACCAGAAATGCGGACAACAGGTGTCAAGCCGTGTGTTCCCTTTGTCAAGCTGTAATAAGTAGGGGTAAGGACGTTAACCACCTCGGAACATCCTCCCTTATACGTCACCTGCAGCGCATTCATAATAAGTCAGTGACAAGTTCAAAAACTTTGGGTGACAGCGGAAGCAGTCCACTGACCAGTAAATCCCTTCCTCTTGTAACCAAGCTCACGCAAACCACCCCACCAACTCCCTCAGTGTCAATTTCCTCCTTCCCCAGGAATGCCAATAGTCCTGCAGGCCATGTCACTGGCAATTCTGACGAGTCCTCTCCTGCCTGGGATTCCTCCGATGCATCCTTGCGTGTAACGCCTACTGCTGCTGGCGCTGCTGTTGTTGCCGCTGGGAGTCGATGGTCATCCCAGAGGGGAAGTCGTAAGCCCACTTGTACTACTTCCAGTAAGCAATTGACTGTTCAACAGTCCTTTGCGAGGAAGATGAAATATCACTGCAGTCATCCTACTGCAAAGCGGATAACTGAGGCCTTGGCATCCTGGGTGGTGAGAAACGTGGTTCCGGTATCCATCATTACTGCAGAGCCAACTAGAGACTTGTTGGAGGTACTGTGTCCCCGGTACCAAATACCATCTAGGTTCCATTTCTCTAGGCAGGCGATACCGAAAATGTACACAGACCTCAGAAAAAGAGTCACCAGTGTCCTAAAAAATGCAGCTGTACCCAATGTCCACTTAACCACGGACATGTGGACAAGTGGAGCAGGGCAGGGTCAGGACTATATGACTGTGACAGCCCACTGGGTAGATGTATGGACTCCCGCCGCAAGAACAGCAGCGGCGGCACCAGTAGCAGCATCTCGCAAACGCCAACTCTTTCCTAGGCAGGCTACGCTTTGTATCACCGGTTTCCAGAATACGCACACAGCTGAAAACCTCTTACGGCAACTGAGGAAGATCATCGCGGAATGGCTTACCCCAATTGGACTCTCCTGTGGATTTGTGGCATCGGACAACGCCAGCAATATTGTGTGTGCATTAAATATGGGCAAATTCCAGCACGTCCCATGTTTTGCACATACCTTGAATTTGGTGGTGCAGAATTTTTTAAAAAACGACAGGGGCATGCAAGAGATGCTGTCGGTG
Source organism: Pseudophryne corroboree (assembly GCF_028390025.1). Lineage (NCBI taxonomy): Eukaryota > Metazoa > Chordata > Amphibia > Anura > Myobatrachidae > Pseudophryne > Pseudophryne corroboree. The sequence continues at coordinate 711,988,262 of NC_086446.1, read as the reverse complement.
GCCAGAAGAATTGCGGGACACTTTCGGCGTACAGGCACCACGTACAGAAGACTGGAGCACCACCAAAAACTACTGAACCTGCCCTGCCATCATCTGAAGCAAGAAGTGGTAACGAGGTGGAATTCAACCCTCTATATGCTTCAGAGGTTGGAGGAGCAGCAAAAGGCCATTCAAGCCTATACAATTGAGCACGATATAGTAGGTGGAATGCACCTGTCTCAAGCGCAGTGGAGAATGATTTCAACGTTGTGCAAGGTTCTGATGCCCTTTGAACTTGCCACACGTGAAGTCAGTTCAGACACTGCCAGCCTGAGTCAGGTCATTCCCCTCATCAGGCTTTTGCAGAAGAAGCTGGAGACATTGAAGGAGGAGCTAACACGGAGCGATTCCGCTAGGCATGTGGGACTTGTGGATGGAGCCCTTAATTCGCTTAACAAAGATTCACGGGTGGTCAATCTGTTGAAATCAGAGCACTACATTTTGGCCACCGTGCTCGATCCTAGATTTAAAGCCTACCTTGGATCTCTCTCTCCGGCAGACACAAGTCTGCTGGGGTTGAAAGACCTGCTGGTGACAAAATTGTCAAGTCAAGCGGAACGCGACCTGTCAACATCTCCTCCTTCACATTCTCCCGCAACTGGGGGTGCGAGGAAAAGGCTCAGAATTCCGAGCCCACCCGCTGGCGGTGATGCAGGGCAGTCTGGAGCGACTGCTGATGCTGATATCTGGTCCGGACTGAAGGACCTGACAACGATTACGGACATGTCGTCTACTGTCACTGCATATGATTCTCTCAACATTGATAGAATGGTGGAGGATTATATGAGTGACCGCATCCAAGTAGGCACGTCACACAGTCCGTACTTATACTGGCAGGAAAAAGAGGCAATTTGGAGGCCCTTGCACAAACTGGCTTTATTCTACCTAAGTTGCCCTCCCACAAGTGTGTACTCCGAAAGAGTGTTTAGTGCCGCCGCTCACCTTGTCAGCAATCGGCGTACGAGGTTACATCCAGAAAATGTGGAGAAGATGATGTTCATTAAAATGAATTATAATCAATTCCTCCGCGGAGACATTGACCAGCAGCAATTGCCTCCACAAAGTACACAGGGAGCTGAGATGGTGGATTCCAGTGGGGACGAATTGATAATCTGTGAGGAGGGGGATGTACACGGTGATATATCGGAGGGTGATGATGAGGTGGACATCTTGCCTCTGTAGAGCCAGTTTGTGCAAGGAGAGATTAATTGCTTCTTTTTTGGGGGGGGTCCAAACCAACCCGTCATATCAGTCACAGTCGTGTGGCAGACCCTGTCACTGAAATGATGGGTTGGTTAAAGTGTGCATGTCCTGTTTTGTTTATACAACATAAGGGTGGGTGGGAGGGCCCAAGGACAATTCCATCTTGCACCTCTTTTTTCTTTTCTTTTTCTTTGCATCATGTGCTGATTGGGGAGGGTTTTTTGGAAGGGACATCCTGCGTGACACTGCAGTGCCACTCCTAAATGGGCCCGGTGTTTGTGTCGGCCACTAGGGTCGCTAATCTTACTCACACAGTCAGCTACCTCATTGCGCCTCTTTTTTTCTTTGCGTCATGTGCTGTTTGGGGAGGGTTTTTTGGAAGGGACATCCTGCGTGACACTGCAGTGCCACTCCTAGATGGGCCCGGTGTTTGTGTCGGCCACTAGGGTCGCTAATCTTACTCACACAGCTACCTCATTGCGCCTCTTTTTTTCTTTGCGTCATGTGCTGTTTGGGGAGGGTTTTTTGGAAGGGACATCCTGCGTGACACTGCAGTGCCACTCCTAGATGGGCCCGGTGTTTGTGTCGGCCACTAGGGTCGCTAATCTTACTCACACAGCTACCTCATTGCGCCTCTTTTTTTCTTTGCGTCATGTGCTGTTTGGGGAGGGTTTTTTGGAAGGGCCATCCTGCGTGACACTGCAGTGCCACTCCTAGATGGGCCCGGTGTTTGTGTCGGCCACTAGGGTCGCTAATCTTACTCACACAGCTACCTCATTGCGCCTCTTTTTTTCTTTGCGTCATGTGCTGTTTGGGGAGGGTTTTTTGGAAGGGACATCCTGCGTGACACTGCAGTGCCACTCCTAGATGGGCCCGGTGTTTGTGTCAGCCACTAGGGTCGCTTATCTTACTCACACAGCGACCTCGGTGCAAATTTTAGGACTAAAAATAATATTGTGAGGTGTGAGGTATTCAGAATAGACTGAAAATGAGTGTAAATTATGGTTTTTGAGGTTAATAATACTTTGGGATCAAAATGACCCCCAAATTCTATGATTTAAGCTGTTTTTTAGTGTTTTTTGAAAAAAACACCCGAATCCAAAACACACCCGAATCCGACAAAAAAAATTCGGTGAGGTTTTGCCAAAACGCGTTCGAACCCAAAACACGGCCGCGGAACCGAACCCAAAACCAAAACACAAAACCCGAAAAATTTCAGGCGCTCATCTCTAGTTTCACACAAGGTCTACTGAAGCTTTTCAATCGCACTGCTGGCCACAGAGTGATTGACATGAAGTGGGCGTTCTGGGAGTGTTCGTAAAAACGCAGGCGTGCCAGGAAAAATACAGGCGTGGCTGGGCGAACGCAGGGCGTGTTTGTGACATCAAAACAGGAACTGAACAGCCTGAAGTCATCGCAAGCGCTGAGTAGGTATTGAGCTACTCTAAAACTGCACAAAAAAATTATGCTGCCACTGTGCGATCCTTTCGTTCGCACTTCTGCTAAGCTAAAATACACTCCCAGTGGGAGGCGGCATAGCGTGTGCACGGCTGCTAAAAACAGCTAGCGAGCGAGCAACTCGGAATGACCACCTTGGTTTCAGGTGGAGTCAGCCTCTTTTACCTTCGTCTTCCTGCCCTGCTTCCATGTTTTTGTTGCAGGGGGTAGCTTTCTTGTGTTAACTGTTTTGGCGGGAAAGAATGGCAGGTTACCTGTGTAGATTGATTATTGAATATATAGATTGTTTATTGATTGATTCATAGTTGTTTGGCGCGCTCACCTTCGTTGACTGTGCATAACGGCTGCACCACCTAAACAGGGGTAGCGACATCACCCAGATTGGTGGGTAGTCAAGGTAGAAGGTTAAGTGGATTCCTTTTGTTTGTTAGTTTGTTTGATGAGGATGATGATGATGTTTTTGCGGATTGGGGAAACAGTATAGCCGTTCTTTCTTTGTCACCATTATCTAATCCCTTTCTTGACAGCTATTTAAAGTTGATAGTTATTGAAATAAATCAGCTAACATTTTTCTGCCAAACCTAAAACTCCATGTCGTTATTTTATGTAAGGTAAAGTGTTTGTGTAATGATTCATCATGCACATGGTCAGTTATCAGCCGTTCTCTATTTAAAGAATCATCAAAAATGTGTGTTCTTTAATACATACCTCCCAACATGACCCTTTCCAGGAGGGACAGAATGCTCTGCTCCTGGACTTTTCTCTTAATTTATGATTACCAGCACCTGTGCTGAAACACCTTTCTCATCCATTTACCTGTTCAACACAGGTGCAGATAATCATATATTGAGAAAAAAATCCAGAAGCAGAGCATTGTGTCCCTCATGGAGAGGGTCATGTTGGGAGGTATGTTAATATATTGCCAAAAGTGAATGCAGGGGATTTAAGTTCTAATTGCTTGTAATACACTATGGGACAAAATCAATTAGATGCAGAAATTTACCATATTGGGTGGCAGCCTGGGCTTTAACGGCTGGGGCTATTCAATTACAGCACATTTTCCTTGCACAGTAAAATGGGCTGTACCGTGTTAACCCTCAGAATCCAGGATAAATTCCTGGAGCTACGGATTAACAGCTTTGCGGCACCCGCAATCAGGCCATTAAATGTTGATTTCTGTTCGATCCTCCCTCAGGCTCAAACAGAAATTTGCGTTATCTGTGGGCTTCCGTGGGCTATAATTGAATAGCCGCTGCAGATCAATTAGCCCACGGTAATTAACCTTGGCTAACTGATTTCAGCCCTAAAGATGGAGCCACGCTCATTGAGCGTGGCTACATCGCAGTCGGGGGTGTACTGCCGAGCTCACGGAGATGTCCCATTCATGCCCGGGAGTCCACCTCGCCAGACGCACTCAGTCACAGATGGAACCACGATTAGCGTGGCTCCATCTGTATGTGGTCAATACCTTATTTAATTGTTGATTGAGAACTATTTTTTCATGCTGTGAGAATAGCCTACCTCCCAACATGACCCCCTCCAGGAGGGACACAATGCTCTGCTCCTGGACTTTTCTCTTCATTTATAACTGCCGGCACCTGTGCTGAACAGGTTAATGGACAAGAAAGGTGTTTCAGCACAGGTGAGGGCAATCATAGACTAACAGGGAAGTCCAGGAGCAGAGCCGTCTGTCCCTCCTGGAGAGGGTCATGTTGGGAGGTATGGAATAGTGAAATTAGAATTTATGCCCATTTATCCAGCTTTCAATCATGAAATCACAAATGTTACTTCAGAAAGAGGGAAGACCAAACTTTGGAGAGAAATGAAGTATCAACCATTCAGCTTCTGTCATATTTCAAATGCAGCATTTACAACAACAACAAGCATTCTCAACCTTGGTCATCAAGGCACACTAACTGTGCAGGTTTTAGGGCAGTGTTTCCCAACCTCGGTCCTCAAGGCACACTAACAGTCCTGGTTTTAGTGATATCCAGGCTTGAGCACAGGTGACTTAATTAGTACCTCAGTTATTTTGATTTAACCATCTGTGGTGAAACCTGAATATCACTAAAACCTGCACTGTTGGTGTGCCTTGAGGACCGCGGTTGGGAATGCCTGTTTTAGGGATATCCAGGCTTTAGCACAGATTGGTAAATCAAAATAACTGAGGTGCTAATTGTGTCACCTGTATTCAAGCATGGATATCACTAAAACCTGCTAGTGTGCTTTGATTACTGAGGTTGGGAATGCCTGCTTTACAATGACAGTTAGAAGTTGATTGCTTGGTACTTTATCTCTCTCCAAGGTTTGATACATCCCCTCCCCAAAGTCACTTACCAGGTGTTTCCCTCTTTGTCATTATTTCCAAAAGCGCTATAGGAGCCATCATCACGTTTGTATGTCAGCTGCCGTTGATACCCTGAGAGGAATCATAAGAAAATAGACATTTAAAAAAGGAGAATGCACAATAATGTACATTTTGTTTGCAATGGGCCTGATTTAGCCCCGTTCGCTACTCTGGGAATAATGTAGTGTGCCATTGTTCGCATGTGCAGATGATACTCAAATCTACCTATCCTCCCCAGATTTGTCACCATCTGTATATTACCCCATGGGGGGTAATTCCAAGTTGATCGCAGCAGGAAATTTTTTAGCAGTTGGGCAAAACTATGTGCACTGCAGGGGGGCAGATATAACATGTGCAGAAAGAGTTAGATTTGGGTGTGGTGAGTTCAATCTGCAATTTAAATTGCAGTGTATAAATGAAGCAGCCAGTATTTGCCCTGCACAGAAACAAAATAACCCACCCGAATCTAACTCTCTCTGCACATGTTATATCTGCCTCCCCTGCAGTGCACATGGTTTTGCCCAACTTCTAACAAAGTTCCTCCTGCGATCAACTCAGAATTACCCCCCATAGGCTCTCACCACTACAAACCAATTTTGAATGCAGCTGCGGGGCTAATCTTCCTTGCTAGATGTTCATCATCTGCAGATTCGCTCTGTCAGTCCCTTCATTAGTTACCGTAATTCTACCGTATTAAATATAAAATACTTTTACTTCCATACAAGGCTATTAACCAAACTGCACCATCATACATCTCTTCACTCATCTCAAGATATCTTCCTAACCGACCTCTTCGCTCTGCACAAGATCTGCGTCTCTCATCCACATGTATTACTTGTTCCCACTCAAAATTACAGGACTTTGGCCCTCATTCCGAGTTGTTCGCTCGCTAGCTGCTTTTAGCAGCATTGCAAACGATAGGCCGCCGCCCTCTGGGAGTGTATCTTAGCTTAGCAGAATAGCGAACGAAAGGTAAGCAGAACTGCTAATAAATAATTCCTTGCAGTTTCTGAGTAGCTCCAGACCTACTCATAGATTGCGATCACCTCAGTCCGTTTAGTTCCTGCTTTGACGTCACAAACACGCCCTGCGTTCGGCCAGCCACTCCCCCGTTCTCCAGCCACTCCTGCGTTTTTACCTGGCACGCCTGCATTTTTTAGCACACTCCCGGAAAACGGCCAGTTACCACCACCCAGAAACACCCACTTCCTGTCAATCACTCTATGAACACTCGAGCGTGGAAAAAAACATTGCTCGAGCTTGTGTAAATCTCCAAAGTTTTGTCTTAAATTACTTAACGCATGCGCGCTGCGTACCATGCGCATGCACATTTTCCACCTAATCGCTCCGTTGCGAAAAAACGGCAACGAGCTAACAACTCGGAATGACCACATTTATCCGGGCTTCACCCACTCTGTGGAATGCTCTCCCATGCACAATAATACTCACCTCTAGTCTACAAACCTTTAAACGTTTGCTGAAAACTCACCTCTTCAGACAAGCCTATCAAATTCCAGACCCACATAACCTTCAATGCTTCCCTATCTAATTACATCCTCTCTGTACAGTATACATAACATCACACATATTGTCTTTCTTTACTCTCACACCCTCCTGACCCTTTGCCAAAATTGCTGGGTGATCGTATCATGCAACCCATTAAGAACCTAGCAATCTGGTGGACCATTATGCAATAGGTAGCATCTATCCTTGTGTATCAAAGCCTATTTCCCTACAGATTGTAAGCTTGCGAGCAGGGCCTTCCTACCTCTATGTCTGTCTATTTTTACCCAATTTTATTCTATCACTGTTGTTCTAATTGTAAAGCGCAATATGCTGCGCTATATAAGAAACTGTTAATAAATAATAAATAAATGTGCAGTATGGGTCCTTCAGCCTCACTCGCAAATCAGCTGCAGACGTCAGGTGATTGACAGCAGCCATTTTGGGGCAGGGAGGGGGAGGCGGTGGACTCCGTTGCACAAAACAAGACATGCCGCTTCCATTTTGTGACAGTGCAGAGGCCGGTGTTACCATCTTCCGACGGAGATATCCTGGCCTCAGCGACGGAGCATCCTCAGTTCCCCGATAGTGTCCCAGAGAGATCTGATGCTGTGTCCTAGGAGGCAGCAGCGGATCACACATGCATGCAGGAGGTGTCTACTTATACCAGATGCCTCCAGCTGCATTACCATATCAGAGCATTGCTGCTGCTGCTGCTTCCAAGGAACCAAACCTGAATCAGGCCCAATATCAACTAAATCTACCATTTAACAGTAAAGGCAGCTCGGAATTAGTGAATCTATTTTGCGTATTTAGGATCCTGGGAGATTTAATTCATCAAAACCAGATTTAAAAAATAAAATAAAAACAATACGGCAAAAAATGTGGAGAGAGTGCCTCTCCTGCCCAGCGCCTCCCTGCTTTGCATACTTTGTTGAGTGGATTTGACGATCCTGGGGCCCCCATTCCTCCCTGCTAAGTACAGGCAACCAGTGGTGCCGAGAGAGGGGAGGAGAGGATACAAATTACCCGGGCCCAGGTCTGATGGAGGGGCCCAGTGAGGGTCCAGTTGGGGCCCAGGCTCCCTCCCTCTTACCTAGCAGCAGCAGCTGCAGCTCTTTTCCTCAGGCCAGCACATGCTGCCGTGTACTGGGCTGCAGTGTGGCCATGGATGTGCTTAAAATACTATTTTTCCCAGTATTTTTTTCTAAGGGTACATGACCACACCTCCTGTGATTAGGCCATGCCCCTTTAAAAGTACCGGGGCCCATCCTGGCTCTCGACTTCCCTGCAGGCAACTCACACCCTCAAATCCGACACCCAGGAAACGTGACCCCCAATGTAAAAGATATATTCCCTACTTGTGTCAAGCCTGGATGCACCTCATCAGTCATAACATTGTATCAATATACCTTACCTGTGTATTCTTAAATGAAGTCAGGTGGTTTGGCCCACATGCTCAGGCTATGGTAAGAGCTATAGTAAGTAATTTAACATTATATCCCACAGTTACTGAGATTGAACACTGCTGTGCATCTTACACAGGTATAATGCTGCCCAAATATTGAGCTGCCAGCTGGGACTTTTAACCCCCTCCTTTGTGATCTTACAAGAAGCTGACTATGGGCCTAATTTATGTTTGTAATCAAATGCAAGTGCGATTCCCTAGGCTACGGTACTGCTAATGTTAGCAAGCACTGCTACTGCCCAGGAATGAAAAGAGAACACCCACCGGACTCATTGCAAGCTCAGTCGTAGTTGCGTACGCATTCACAACCCCCACGCAAAAACGAGGAACATCAGAGCTAAGGGCTGGTCTATGGCTACGCAGATTGGATACAGCAGTGGTGGCGCAGGCGCCATGTTTTTACAAGCTCGCAACCGACTCCAGATAAATGCCCTGAAAACGCCCATGACACTTATCCAACCACTCAGTTGTCACTTCCTGTCAACCACTGCAGTAGGCATTGCGAGTGCAGTACATGCGCAAGCTACCGATAATCGTTCTATTACGTGATAATCACCATTGCGTACAAACATCAGTTAGGCCCTATATTTGGTATACTGTGATATGCTTACTTTATGGAGAGAGCCTAACCCCTAAGTTAGCCTAGCGATTCTATCCCTATTAACGGTCATGATCTTTTACTGTTGTTTGAATGGCCCAAGAAAAATAGTCAGGACTGACATTGGTTTCATTGGGAAGTGTGTGTGTGTGGGGGGGGGGGGGTGTTATAAAGATTTATAGAGTTGAGAACTTCCACAAAGAACTGGTTTTGATATTGTGGACAGATTCAGCAACAATATGCAAGTTCCTCATATCAAGACAGGCTCCTTACTAGCAGTGATGATATGCAGCTACTTCCCATCCAGCAGTGATGACTCATAGAACTCCAGCAGACAATTAGCTCTCTTAGCCCAGGGTTTGGTTGCCACAGGGTATCCACTAGTTGATGGTTCATGGTAAAGGGCTTGAAGCCAATCCTTGGATCTCAGTTAGCCAATTAGTTAGCCAATGTAAAATACAAATACCCAACTTGTTCCAAGTCCTGGATGCACCTAACCATGTTTTAATATCATGCCTGTGTGTTCTTAAATGTAGTTGTATGTGTCAGCTAAGGGCCATAACATTGTATGCTGGAGTAATTTAGCATGAGTACTGCTGTGCTGCTCATACAAGTATAATGCTACCCTCCATCCCAGTTGCTGCATTTGACAATTGGAACACTCCGACCGCTCTTCTTTTCAATGTTACAGAAATCTGGCAACAGTTGGAATCCTATTGATATCATTTTTTTTTTACTATAATGTTTATTTTATAATGTCCTATGATATTTTTTTACTATAACGGGTTAACTGTGGGAGGTGCACCCCTTGGAAATTGCCTGTAACCTTAGCTATCATTATGAATAGGGTTATTGTACATGACACCATAGTAACAGGATAGAGGAGAGGATTCTATCCTTGGTAATGGTCAAGAACCAGCTCTGTTTTTTGAATGGCCAAATGACCATAGACAGGACTGACATTTCCTCCATGGCACCGGGCAGGGCTGGCGAGAGTAAAAGGCAGACTTCCATGGCTGAACATTACTGGACTGAGATTGTGGCTTCTGCCAAGTTCAGGTTGAAGTCCAGCTACTTCCCATTCAGCAATGGGGACTCCCATGGTGAGATGACACCAGTGCGCCCATCAGAGTGGACTGCCTGACAGCCATTCCCTAAGACACTTTTAGAAAGTTTGTGGCCAAGAGATCATGATCTGCAAGGTTAATCCCTGCAAGGATCCACCTGGTGTGGCCTGCGAGAGAGGACATTCGATACTCTATACGAATTCAGTGCTTAAAGGACAATAAATAGGTCCTGTATATCGCTTACCGCTCTCTAGGAACTTGATGGCTTTGCTCTTGATCTCATGGTTCAGCTGATGAGATTTCTCCAGATACTGCAGGATAAAGATATTGGGTGCGAATAAAACCATGTTCTGCTCTCCGCAACCGTACGGCATGGCCAGGAGACGGTCCAGGTTCTGCATTGCTGTGCCCATCAGATCTCCTGCAGGGTAACAAAGTTCCAGCAACATTATTCAGGATAATAGAAAAAAGAAATATACAAGTGTATAAATGCATATTCATATACATGTACAGTAACAATAATTAGGTTGACACCATGAACTTCATGTTGCCAAAGCACATTATGGAGATTGAAAACAATGAGTAAAGACATAGAGGCAAAATATTATCATTATTTGATGCTGCCAGTGCCAGTTCATTGGCATCTTTTCAGATTCTTTATAATCAGGATTTTCAGAGGCAAAGAAGAAGAACCCAATCCAAGACTTGACAACCCATAATGTTCTCAACTGTGATAATTTATTATTGGATACACTGGGGTCTGTGTACTAAGCCTTGGACAGAGATAAAGTGGCAAGAGATAAAGTACCAGCCAATCAGTTTCTAACTGTCACGTTATAGAATGTGTTTGAAAAATGTCAGGAGCTGATTGGTTGGTACTTTATCTCTCTCCGCTTTATCTTTCTCCAAGGCTTTGTACATAGATCCCATTATCTGGAACATCCATTTGGCACATTATCTTCCAGGTGTATCACATATATTTTCTGTTCTGTATATAATTGATGTAATGTTCTAGTGTCTGATTTTTAACTATATATAGACTTGTAACACAGAAACAATATTTAGATTGTGCATATTAATTGGTACAACATCTGTTTATTCTCCTGTGTCATATCTTTTATCCACTTATATTTTGCTATAATTGGGGAGGGATCAGTTTGACACCCAATCCCATTATACTGTACTTGGATCACTTGTGTGTCAGCGCAACTGATATTTTATCTATTACCCTGGTACTTGTAGCCCAGGTGTGTTGGAATGTGTCACAGACTCACATCACATATTACATGGTGCTGTTAGCCAGTTGGAGTGAGGACATATTAGTGTTTGGTGTCTCCCCTCCAGCCTGTTCAGCACGGGTTACTGTATTGCTTGATCCTAGTGGTACAGCACCTATTACCCAGTGCTAAAAGGGCTATATCTGACTCATGGGAAGCCCCCAATTTAAACAGTCAACCTTGTTTTGGTAATGCTACTTTTTAGAAGGGAGAGTGATGTGTTTTTTAAATGTATATATTTTATTATTTATTATAGAGTTTTTCCATCCACTGAATAGACTGATTATGCACATTATAATATAATTTAATAATAATAATAATAATAATATGTTAACTAAATAAATATACAGCTAAAGAGTACAGTATATTGTAGCATCTTAAACTCAACCCAACAAAGGTACCAAGAAACTTATTTTTATTAGTGATGAGCGGGTTCGGTTTTACTCGGTTTTACTCGGTTCTCAAAATGGCATCTTATTGGCTCACGGATGTCACGTGTTTTGGATAGCCCATAAGGTTCTGTTTCGAGAACCGAGTAAAACCAAGTAAAACCGAACCCGCTCATCACTCATTTTTATATGGGCTTCTGCTTACTTTTTAAATTTACCAGTTGGAAATACATTAGTGATGTCACAGATCATCATACAGTATCACCAAACCTTTTTAATTATTTTTTGTCACAGTTCACTGAGTTGGGCCCCCAGCTCTTACTTACCGGATCAGTAAGCCGCCTCTACAGCTGTATCAGCTCCCTCTTCATAGTGGGCTTCTCCAGCAATTACCCTAATGTCTGTGCTGTCCTCTCTATCTACATTATATGAATGGGCAAATGGCTGTCCAGCGGATTTACAGTTGCAGTCTTGTGACTGCTGATGTCATGGAGGTGGCACTTTTGAATTGCTGTCCCTGTTTAAGACTCAATAAGGCTCTTACCTCTGCCAGAGTTTTAGGCTCAAAACCTTTCTCCAAGTTCATAGCATGCTATTATATCAACCTGCTGTGTCTCCTCACCTTCATAAACCCTGCGGCTTTTCTGAGACTTCAGCAGTGTATTGCCCTTGGCCTAATTCCAGTCACCTCTCTGCTTATGTCCTATTCGAGACCTCTGGCTTGTCCTTGACTCTTCTCTGCATTATCTCTGTGGTATAGCCATCTGTACCAGACTATTAACTTTTCTCTGTGCTTGAAAACCACCAGCCTGAGGGCCATGACCTGGTATAGCAAAGTACAAAGTTCCTTGCAGTGGTTCATGAAAAAAATACTGGTCCATTAGCCCCCGTGTCTCTGACTCTGGTAGTGCTATTACTAGCTGATGGTGACTAGAATCCAAAATACCTGCTGAAACATGACAATACACTCTCTTAACAGAATGGTTTCTGATGGTGATCTCTCTGCTGAGGAGCTTTTGCAGCATCTGGTACAACAGCTCAAGATAAGAAACAAGTAGTGATGAAATTCAGGTTATGCATTGCTTCCAGACTCTTATGTGGTGTGTTAGTGCTCTACCGGGTGGTAGTCATGTGACCGCCGGTCGGCTGACCGCCGGTGGTAGTCATGTGACCGCCGGTCACCCGTACTACACCCGCTCTACCTACTTCTGCCACAGCTTCTAATATCTTCACTCACTGGACAGGCTTTTGTCTGGGCTTCTCCTCTCTGGGGAAAATTAACTACTATCAGAAGGTGTGTCATCCTCTCAGAGCCGGCCATAGGCATAGGCAAACTAGGCAATTGCCTAGGGCATCATATTGGTTAGGGCCGGCTCTGCATCCTCTGCTTCTAGCATCCTTTATTTAAGGCAAGACACTCAGTCAGTGGATTAATATGCTGGGCAGTTCAGAACCTTGTCATATGAGCTATCCAGCAATAATGAAGCCTTTACTGCTGCCCTTTGGAAAGGTTTTCCTTTAGAAGAATGTAAAAGGCTTATGAGTAATAATGTATATCCATGTTCAGATGCAAAATTAAGAGGAGACATTTACTGAGAAGGGAATTTTATAACCACTGAATTTGTTTCTGAATTCAGAGTTCCAATAACGTCTCTGTTTAGTCCTCTTAATCTTTCTGCCATTGATGGTAGTAAAATCATGAATGCCACAGTTGGTTTTCAATCTTTTACTGGTCGGAGCTCTTCGCAAATTAACAGTGACTTTCTTAGTCATCTAGCCTGCATTCAGTTCTGTTGTCATGGGAATACCATGGTTCTGACAGCATTTTACTGCCATTGTATAGGACATATCTTACACTAGGGTTCCAAATGTCAGTCTAATTGTCTAGAGGAAGTAAGACCAGTAAATCGGTCACATAAGGAATTGTTGGCCATAAAACTAGCTTAAGTAGTGATGAAATTTATTGGGGGCACTATATCTCGTGACCATATAAATAGACTACAAGATTACAAGAATATTTTTCACTGTCAAACCACAAAATGTCTGAAGCAACATTGGTGGTCATTCCGAGTTGTTTGCTCGCAAGCTGCTATTAGCAGCATTGCACACGCTAGGCCACCGCCCTCTGGGAGTATATCTTAGCATAGTAAAATTGCGAACGAAAGATTAGCACAATTGCGAATAGACACTTCTTAGCAGTTTCTGAGTAGCTCCAGACTTACTCTGCAACTGCGATCAGTTCAGTCAGTTTCGTTCCTGGTTTGACGTCACAAAAACTCCCAGCGTTCGCCCAGACACTACCCCGTTTCTTCAGACACTCCCGCGTTTTTCCCAGAAACGGCAGCGTTTTTTCACACACACCCATAAAACAGCCTGTTTCCACCCATAAACACCCACTTTCTGTCAATCACATTACGATCACCGGAACGAAGAAAAAACCTTGTAATGCCGTGAGTAAAATACCTAACTGCATAGCAAATTTACTTGGCGCAATCGCACTGCGGACATTGCGCATGCGCATTAGCGACTAATCGCTCCGTTGCGAAAAAAAAATAACGAGTGATCAACTCGGAATGACCACCATTGTCTTTATTCTTTGCTCGTGTTAATTGATTTTCTCATATTAGGAAAGGGGCCCTAGACTGCACACCATAACTGCTAGTAATGAAGGTGCTACCAGCTGAGACCTATAGTTCTACACACACACAGAAAGAATGGGTGCCAGTGCACTATACAAACATTGCTAAATAATAATAATAATACAATTTGTAATATACGGCTTTTTGCAATATTTTCCCATATTGACCAGGCGCCAAAAACTATATATCAGACACTTTATCATGATCGCAAAGAAGGTAAATCAATCAAGAGAAACCAAAACGGGCGCTGCCAGGGCTGATTCTCTCAGCAGCTGTGTAGGAGATAGTCACACTCCTCAAACAAACGTGAAAAATACAGAAAAATAGCGCCAGAAACCAATTTAAACTGAATGACTGTTATGTTGCAAAGTGATCTAAAACAATTTTGAATATATACCGTAGGTTTACTTCAATTGTTACAACAAAGTTGTCTCAAATAAAATCAGTGTATATATAACATATATCCGTTGGTAGTATACCAATACAATAAGCAATAAAACCATCAATAAATGCAAAGCAGAAATTGCAATACTTGCATACAACCCCTTTGAATGATCATAATGTGTGGGCTCACAGTTATGGTCCTGTATATAATGAAAGTCCGTGAAAATGCATTACTTGACTGTGATCATAAGTGATTGTCCAAGGGTGGATATAGTTACCGGTCCTGAGGTATTTGTGAAGGGAAAAGTCCACTTAACGTCAATCCTGTTAGATGGCAAAAAGGAGGCGCATTTGTTGGGGTCCCTTTAACCTTCGATGCTTGGGCCGTGCACAATGAAGAATCCACCGTGGTAATCCCGTGACCAAAAGAGAGTCCTTTCAGTGGCCCATTGAAACGGTGCTTGCTTAGGCATTATATTTCACGCCCTGTACCACTATTATTAATTTTTAATTACTTGTTTCATTGCTTTTATCCTAACTTTATTAGTAGAATATCCTTTGATGACAATTTCTAACAGCAAACTATGTTTATTAGCGTTACTATTTTGATCTGGAGCTACAGTATAACACAGAGTACAGTTTAAATTGACTACTTTGAAATGTTGTACAGTATGGGTTCAGTATGTAATCCTGGCACACGGAATCCTGGTGGTCATAATACCGACTCCAGGGTCCCAATCACAGCAATCCCAACAAGGGTGAATTAAGGGTGTTCCTCACTGTCCACTACCCCCTAACCCTAAACCTCCCTTCCCTCAGCGTAACACTAAGCTCCCCCCTTTGTGCATAACCCTAATCTCCCTGTGGTGGTGCCTAAAACTAAGCTTCCCTCCTCGCTGCCTAAATCTAACCCTCCCTTCCCCGCAACCTAACCCTAACACTCCCCAAGGGTGCCTAACCCTAACCCCCCTCCCCACACCCTAACTCTAACCAACACACACACACCCCGCAGCCTAACCCTAACACTCCTGGGTGGTTCCTAAACCTAACACCCCCACCCTAAACCTATACACTTACTATGGTCAGGACGCTTATGGGGATTATGACGTCGGTCTCCTGTCCATTTCGGAGTTCCATCATCGGCATTCTGATGGGTGTCGGGGTTCCGGCGTCGGTATTTCGCCTGCCGGAATCCCGACAGCTGGCATATTGACTGCATCTCTACAGTACACATTCATCATTTACATCACAAATTTAGATGGTGAAGTTCTAGAACTGAATATTTGTGGTTGATGTAGTTGCATTTGCATTTTTACATAAGAAACTGGTTATATCCAGTAGAGATGAGCGGGTTCGGTTTCTTTGAATCCGAACCCGCACGAACTTCACTTTTTTTTCCACGGGTCCGAGCGACTCGGATCTTCCCGCCTTGCTCGGTTAACCCGAGCGCGCCCGAACGTCATCATGACGCTGTCGGATTCTCGCGAGGCTCGGATTCTATCGCGAGACTCGGATTCTATATAAGGAGCCGCGCGTCGCCGCCATTTTCACTCGTGCATTGAGATTGATAGGGAGAGGACGTGTCTGGCGTCCTCTCCATTAGAATAGAGATAGATAGATTAGATAGAGAGAGATTGTGCAGAGTCGCAGACAGAGTTAGTTTACCACAGTCAGTGACCAGTGCAGTTGCTAGTTAACTTTTATTTAATATAATATATCCGTTCACTTCTCTCTGCTATATCCGTTCTCTGCCTGAAAAAAAAAACGATACACAGCACAGTCAGTCACACAGTGTGACTCAGTCTGTGTGCACTCAGCTCAGCCCAGTGTGCTGCACAGTCATCAATGTATAAATTAAAAGCTTATAATTAATTGTGGGGGAGACTGGGGAGCACTGCAGGTTGTTAGCAGGAGCCAGGAGTACAATTATATTAATTAACAGTGCACACTTTTGCTGCAGGAGTGGTGACCAGTGCCTGACCACCAGTATAGTATTGTTGTATACTACTAATATCTCTTTAAATATCAACCAGTCTATATTAGCAGCAGACACAGTACAGTGCGGTAGTTCACGGCTGTGGCTACCTCTGTGTCGGCACACGGCAGGCAGTCCGTCCGACCAGAATTGTATTATTTATTATTATATACCTACCACCTAACCGTGGTTTTTTTTTCATTCTTTATACCGTCATAGTGTCATCCTAATTGTTACGAGTATACTACTATCTCTTTATCAACCAGTGTACAGTGCGGTAGTTCACGGCTGTGGCTACCTCTGTGTCGGCACACGGCAGGCAGTCCGTCCGACCAGAATTGTATTATTTATTATTATATACCTACCACCTAACCGTGGTTTTTTTTTCATTCTTTATACCGTCATAGTGTCATCCTAATTGTTACGAGTATACTACTATCTCTTTATCAGCCAGTGTACAGTGCGGTAGTTCACGGCTGTGGCTACCTCTGTGTCGGCACACGGCAGGCAGTCCGTCCGACCAGAATTGTATTATTTATTATTATATACCTACCACCTAACCGTGGTTTTTTTTTCATTCTTTATACCGTCATAGTGTCATCCTAATTGTTACGAGTATACTACTATCTCTTTATCAACCAGTGTACAGTGCGGTAGTTCACGGCTGTGGCTACCTCTGTGTCGGCACACGGCAGGCAGTCCGTCCGACCAGAATTGTATTATTTATTATTATATACCTACCACCTAACCGTGGTTTTTTTTTCATTCTTTATACCGTCATAGTGTCATCCTAATTGTTACGAGTATACTACTATCTCTTTATCAACCAGTGTACAGTGCGGTAGTTCACGGCTGTGGCTACCTCTGTGTCGGCACACGGCAGGCAGTCCGTCCGACCAGAATTGTATTATTTATTATTATATACCTACCACCTAACCGTGGTTTTTTTTTCATTCTTTATACCGTCATAGTGTCATCCTAATTGTTACGAGTATACTACTATCTCTTTATCAACCAGTGTACAGTGCGGTAGTTCACGGCTGTGGCTACCTCTGTGTCGGCAGTCGGCAGGCAGTCCGTCCATCCATAATTGTATTATTATTATAATATATACCACCTAACCGTGGTTTTTTTTTCATTCTTTATACCGTCATAGTGTCATACTAGTTGTTACGAGTATACTACTATCTCTTTATCAACCAGTGTACAGTGCGGTAGTTCACGGCTGTGGCTACCTCTGTGTCGGCAGTCGGCAGGCAGTCCGTCCATCCATAATTGTATTATTATTATAATATATACCACCTAACTGTGGTTTTTTTTGCATTCTTTATACCGTCGTCATAGTGTCATACTAGTTGTTACGAGTATACTACTATCTCTTTATCAACCAGTGTACAGTGCGGTAGTTCACGGCTGTGGCTACCTCTGTGTCGGCAGTCGGCAGGCAGTCCGTCCATCCATAATTGTATTATTATTATAATATATACCACCTAACCGTGGTTTTTTTATACCACCTAACCGTGGCAGTCCGTCCATAATTGTATACTAGTATCCAATCCATCCATCTCCATTGTTTACCTGAGGTGCCTTTTAGTTCTGCCTATAAAATATGGAGAACAAAAAAGTTGAGGTTCCAAAATTAGGGAAAGATCAAGATCCACTTCCACCTCGTGCTGAAGCTGCTGCCACTAGTCATGGCCGAGACGATGAAATGCCAGCAACGTCGTCTGCCAAGGCCGATGCCCAATGTCATAGTACAGAGCATGTCAAATCCAAAACACCAAATATCAGAAAAAAAAGGACTCCAAAACCTAAAATAAAATTGTCGGAGGAGAAGCGTAAACTTGCCAATATGCCATTTACCACACGGAGTGGCAAGGAACGGCTGAGGCCCTGGCCTATGTTCATGGCTAGTGGTTCAGCTTCACATGAGGATGGAAGCACTCAGCCTCTCGCTAGAAAACTGAAAAGACTCAAGCTGGCAAAAGCACCGCAAAGAACTGTGCGTTCTTTGAAATCCCAAATCCACAAGGAGAGTCCAATTGTGTCGTTTGCGATGCCTGACCTTCCCAACACTGGACGTGAAGAGCATGCGCCTTCCACTATTTGCATGCCCCCTGCAAGTGCTGGAAGGAGCACCCGCAGTCCAGTTCCTGATAGTCAGATTGAAGATGTCAGTGTTGAAGTACACCAGGATGAGGAGGATATGGGTGTTGCTGGCGCTGGGGAGGAAATTGACCAGGAGGATTCTGATGGTGAGGTGGTTTGTTTAAGTCAGGCACCCGGGGAGACACCTGTTGTCCGTGGGAGGAATATGGCCGTTGACATGCCAGGTGAAAATACCAAAAAAATCAGCTCTTCGGTGTGGAGGTATTTCACCAGAAATGCGGACAACAGGTGTCAAGCCGTGTGTTCCCTTTGTCAAGCTGTAATAAGTAGGGGTAAGGACGTTAACCACCTCGGAACATCCTCCCTTATACGTCACCTGCAGCGCATTCATAATAAGTCAGTGACAAGTTCAAAAACTTTGGGTGACAGCGGAAGCAGTCCACTGACCAGTAAATCCCTTCCTCTTGTAACCAAGCTCACGCAAACCACCCCACCAACTCCCTCAGTGTCAATTTCCTCCTTCCCCAGGAATGCCAATAGTCCTGCAGGCCATGTCACTGGCAAGTCTGACGAGTCCTCTCCTGCCTGGGATTCCTCCGATGCATCCTTGCGTGTAACGCCTACTGCTGCTGGCGCTGCTGTTGTTGCCGCTGGGAGTCGATGGTCATCCCAGAGGGGAAGTCGTAAGCCCACTTGTACTACTTCCAGTAAGCAATTGACTGTTCAACAGTCCTTTGCGAGGAAGATGAAATATCACAGCAGTCATCCTACTGCAAAGCGGATAACTGAGTCCTTGACAACTATGTTGGTGTTAGACGTGCGTCCGGTATCCGCCGTTAGTTCACAGGGAACTAGACAATTAATTGAGGCAGTGTGCCCCCGTTACCAAATACCATCTAGGTTCCACTTCTCTAGGCAGGCGATACCGAGAATGTACACGGACGTCAGAAAAAGACTCACCAGTGTCCTAAAAAATGCAGTTGTACCCAATGTCCACTTAACCACGGACATGTGGACAAGTGGAGCAGGGCAGGGTCAGGACTATATGACTGTGACAGCCCACTGGGTAGATGTATGGACTCCCGCCGCAAGAACAGCAGCGGCGGCACCAGTAGCAGCATCTCGCAAACGCCAACTCTTTCCTAGGCAGGCTACGCTTTGTATCACCGCTTTCCAGAATACGCACACAGCTGAAAACCTCTTACGGCAACTGAGGAAGATCATCGCGGAATGGCTTACCCCAATTGGACTCTCCTGTGGATTTGTGGCATCGGACAACGCCAGCAATATTGTGTGTGCATTAAATATGGGCAAATTCCAGCACGTCCCATGTTTTGCACATACCTTGAATTTGGTGGTGCAGAATTTTTTAAAAAACGACAGGGGCGTGCAAGAGATGCTGTCGGTGGCCAGAAAAATTGCGGGACACTTTCGGCGTACAGGCACCACGTACAGAAAACTGGAGCACCACCAAAAACTACTGAACCTGCCCTGCCATCATCTGAAGCAAGAAGTGGTAACGAGGTGGAATTCAACCCTCTATATGCTTCAGAGGTTGGAGGAGCAGCAAAAGGCCATTCAAGCCTATACAATTGAGCACGATATAGGAGATGGAATGCACCTGTCTCAAGTGCAGTGGAGAATGATTTCAACGTTGTGCAAGGTTCTGATGCCCTTTGAACTTGCCACACGTGAAGTCAGTTCAGACACTGCCAGCCTGAGTCAGGTCATTCCCCTCATCAGGCTTTTGCAGAAGAAGCTGGAGGCATTGAAGAAGGAGCTAACACGGAGCGATTCCGCTAGGCATGTGGGACTTGTGGATGCAGCCCTTAATTCGCTTAACAAGGATTCACGGGTGGTCAATCTGTTGAAATCAGAGCACTACATTTTGGCCACCGTGCTCGATCCTAGATTTAAAGCCTACCTTGGATCTCTCTTTCCGGCAGACACAGGTCTGCTGGGGTTGAAAGACCTGCTGGTGACAAAATTGTCAAGTCAAGCGGAACGCGACCTGTCAACATCTCCTCCTTCACATTCTCCCGCAACTGGGGGTGCGAGGAAAAGGCTCAGAATTCCGAGCCCACCCGCTGGCGGTGATGCAGGGCAGTCTGGAGCGACTGCAGATGCTGACATCTGGTCCGGACTGAAGGACCTGACAACGATTACGGACATGTCGTCTACTGTCACTGCATATGATTCTCTCAACATTGATAGAATGGTGGAGGATTATATGAGTGACCGCATCCAAGTAGGCACGTCACACAGTCCGTACTTATACTGGCAGGAAAAAGAGGCAATTTGGAGGCCCTTGCACAAACTGGCTTTATTCTACCTAAGTTGCCCTCCCACAAGTGTGTACTCCGAAAGAGTGTTTAGTGCCGCCGCTCACCTTGTCAGCAATCGGCGTACGAGGTTACATCCAGAAAATGTGGAGAAGATGATGTTCATTAAAATGAATTATAATCAATTCCTCCGCGGAGACATTGACCAGCAGCAATTGCCTCCAGAAAGTACACAGGGAGCTGAGATGGTGGATTCCAGTGGGGACGAATTGATAATCTGTGAGGAGGGGGATGTACACGGTGATATATCGGAGGGTGAAGATGAGGTGGACATCTTGCCTCTGTAGAGCCAGTTTGTGCAAGGAGAGATTAATTGCTTCTTTTTTGGGGGGGGTCCAAACCAACCCGTCATATCAGTCACAGTCGTGTGGCAGACCCTGTCACTGAAATGATGGGTTGGTTAAAGTGTGCATGTCCTGTTTTGTTTATACAACATAAGGGTGGGTGGGAGGGCCCAAGGATAATTCCATCTTGCACCTCTTTTTTCTTTTCTTTTTCTTTGCATCATGTGCTGATTGGGGAGGGTTTTTTGGAAGGGACATCCTGCGTGACACTGCAGTGCCACTCCTAGATGGGCCCGGTGTTTGTGTCGGCCACTAGGGTCGCTAATCTTACTCACACAGCTACCTCATTGCGCCTCTTTTTTTCTTTGCGTCATGTGCTGTTTGGGGAGGGTTTTTTGGAAGGGACATCCTGCGTGACACTGCAGTGCCACTCCTAGATGTGCCCGGTGTTTGTGTCGGCCACTAGGGTCGCTAATCTTACTCACACAGTCAGCTACCTCATTGCGCCTCTTTTTTTCTTTGCGTCATGTGCTGTTTGGGGAGGGTTTTTTGGAAGGGCCATCCTGCGTGACACTGCAGTGCCACTCCTAGATGGGCCCGTTGTTTGTGTCGGCCACTAGGGTCGCTTATCTTACTCACACAGCGACCTCGGTGCAAATTTTAGGACTAAAAATAATATTGTGAGGTGTGATGTGTTCAGAATAGGCTGAAAATGAGTGTAAATTATGTTTTTTGAGGTTAATAATACTTTGGGATCAAAATTACCCCCAAATTCTATGATTTAAGCTGTTTTTTAGGGTTTTTTTAAAAAAACACCCGAATCCAAAACACACCCGAATCCGACAAAAAAAATTCGGTGAGGTTTTGCCAAAACGCGGTCGAACCCAAAACACGGCCGCGGAACCGAACCCAAAACCAAAACACAAAACCCGAAAAATTTCCGGCGCTCATCTCTAATATCCAGGCTGTAATGGGATTATGTGTGTCTTGTAGCAAATATATTTCATAAAGTCAAAAACAAGGGAATGTCCAAGACCCAGACTAATATTTACGGGAAGACTGAAGAAGTCATTGTCCATTGACCACCTCACAAATGCATGTGAGCATGTGTAACCAATACCATGAACATCTTGCTTTTGGAAGAGCACCATCTTTAGCCAAAGGTAGAGACATGATAACAATGGGCCTGATTTAGAGATGGACGGAAGTTCAATGGCGCATGCAAACAGCTTTACATTTCCCCTCCGATATGTAGGAGGGGCATACAGAAGACATCTCAGTAGAAGAGACGCCTATGCATGTAACTGCGATCCCAGCACTGTGGCCAATGTCGCAAGCTGTAATCCAGCATTGCGACCAGCTAAGAAACCCTTAGCTTCAGCATCTAGACAGCGGACGATGGGGCTGCAAGGCTAGGAAGCCTGCGTGGTGACACAGAGACCCTTGGTACTACACTCCTAGAAAACAGTGGTGTCATGCCCCCATTTAGAAGAATGCAGCCCTCTCACCTCCTCCTACCCACCCCCTCAAAGCTGCTGCCTGTCAATCAGGCAGTGGAATAGGGGAACTACAGGCGCAGCCACAGTTTCCCAATAACCAGAAATCTGCATACAGCCCCACTCGAGCACCCATCTCTAAGTCATCCTAAATGTATAAACGCTAGATTTCAGGATGCAATCACTAGGCTTTCCTGATCATTGCTAAGCAGAGGAGTCTGTATATATGTATAAAATATAATCTTACCCAATACTGTGATATGGGCTCTTTCAGAATCCTTCAGAGTGTTCTCAGGGATTATTAGAGATATCTCTTCTGTTTTAGAATGCTCTAGAAAAAACAATTGGGTCACATTTCATTAAAGTGGAAGCATCTGGTAATTCAGAACAGCCATTGCCGACAGTTGTAACATTTCTGCTCATAAAGAAACATATTTAATATATAGAAGCAGTTTTTTTTTTACATTAAAAAGAGAAGAAAACACAGTTATAATCAGGGCCTGGTAGTCATATGGGGGCACCAAAGTCTTTTTCAATGTACTGTATATGTAACTGAATTTAAAATGTGTTATAAACCCACCTAATGTTGCTGTTGCTACCTACAGTAGATCTGGTTCCATTTACATCAAGCCAATTTCATACATTTTTCAGGGACATTTTAATTTACAAATTTGCCACTGATGAAAGTGTGCATTATCACATTAAAAGTGAATGTTAAGTAGTAGGGGAATATACAGAATATTTATTTAGCGATAATAAATACAATTATCATCATCATCAACACCATCGTCATCACAACCAAATAACACATCATGTGCACATATGTGTACAATACAGTTTACTTAATTGGTATCAACACCAGCTCTTTCTTTTCTATTCGTGGACTCTCACCAATGATCCGGAGTATTAAGACGGGCGTTTACCACATTCATTTTCCATCTCCGCCTAACATTGGCAGCAGATCCACCTTTATGCTGTTTCTTGCTTCATCTTCCACTACAATTTTCCTTACAGTGATCTCTCATTAATGATCCAGGGAGTTGATGCGTCCGCACAACCTACTATCATACCACACTGAAAGACGCCCAATACCGTCCGATCTTGGAAGCTAAACAGTGTTGGGCTTGGTCAGTACTTGGATGGGGGACCACAAGGGAATACTGAGTTTAGTAGAACTCTCTATCTAGCCCCTTACTCCTTGCCTAACACTGACAGCAGAATAACTACTCTTATCTTCCTTCAATCTACAAATTCTTTCACACTGTGACCTGTCTGGCACAAAAAGACAATACTCGTGATTCATGGGTATGAGCTAAATTGCACAAATTCAGTGCCTCTATTTTCGATACCAGCTTGTGGATGTGGCCGCGTTGGTTCTCATAACTCAATTTAGGAGTTTATTTTGGTTATTATACCTTTGATCATATTTTGAGACCAAAGATCTTTAGAATTTATGTTATTCGTGTGTTTGTGTTTGTAATTTTGGATACCATATTTTAAAGAACTCTATTAAAAGTCATATTTTAATATGTTTATCATATTTTGATTATTGTCAATCAATTTAAGAGTGCACCCACACAAGAGTCTTACTTCTTCTCCACTCATTTTCTATAGTATTATCTTTGACTCAGGGTGCACCACCAAACAGACTTTATCTGGGAACATCCCCTCTAACTGTCTAAATTTGGTTCTTTGCTAATGCAGTGACTGGTGTGGAAATCATCCCTCTTACATGTTTCAAATAACACATCACACAGAGTAGTTGGCTATGGGGTCATTCTGACCCGATCACACGCTGCAGTTTATCGCAGCGGTGCGATCGGCTCAGAACTGCGCATGCGCCAGCGCCGCAGTGCGCCGGCGCATGCCAGACGGCCGAATGCCGTCGGGCTGTTAGTTACGATCGCCTCTGCCTGATTGACAGGCAGAGGCGGTCGCTGGGCGAGGGGGCGGAACGGCAGCGTTTGGCTTCCATTTCGCGGGCGTGTTCCGGCCAATGCAGGCGTGGCCAGACCGAATGGGGGGCGGGCCGCAGCATCAGCGTGATGTCACACGCACCCGCTGCGGGCCAGGGAGCGATGAGTAGCTCCCGGCCAGAACGCTAAAGCTGCGCCGGTCGAGAGCTACTCTTGAAGTGCAAAGGCATCGCCACTGTGCGATGCCTTTGCACTATTGCGGGGGAATGGGGGGCAGCACTGACATGCGGGGCGGGATAGCCCTGTGCTGGGTGTCCCCCGCATGTCAGTGTGAATGATCGTAGCTGTGACCCCCTATGTGTTTTATATCATCATAGTTATCACAGTAACTCCTCACCTTCTCCTTCTTTGATGCAGAGGAGGGAGCTGTGAGCTTTCTCCTCCAGGACACCTCCGGGCTATAACAAACATATGCAGAAAGAGAATGAAAAGTAACGTTACCAGTGTTTTCTGCAAGGTTTTATTTACACACAGATTAGGGCTGATTAGTTACATGGAGATTGGCTGTAGTTACAGATAACTGCCGAAGCCTGATTGACTACATTATGCTAATACGAGAATCAATAGGGATACTGCAGGGGTTCATGCATCTGCAACTGGAAAGACGTAAAACCCACTGATTTTACTCTAGCTGCCGCAATTCTCCATATTAGTATCTGCACAGCCCCAGGCTGGTGTGTCTTCCCTTCTCTATATGTATGACTAAGAATCGCGTGGCGCATTTGGCTGGGCACACACTTAGATGATATCGGCACGATTTGCCATATTGAAACGACAAATCATGCTGATCATCTAATGTATACCCGTGATTGCTCACTCTTGCGGGTCACATGCGACATCCTCCCGTCGGCCGTGCTGCACAGCCAACCGGAGGATATCAATGCAGTGTAATGAAGGAGGGAATGAGATGTCATTCCATCGTTCATTACTTTGCTTAGTGTTTACCAGCTATGTTGTATGGTGCGGGGCGAAGGGAAATCGCCCTCACCATTGGCCCTATTGCCGGTCATCTAAGTTTGTACCCTCCCTTAGATACATTCCCAGAACACTCCCGATACTCTCACAAGACAGGATAGTGTCATGCGCTGAAATGCCCAATTTCATGGAAAGACAGATCCAGCCAAGTTCCAATCCAAGGACAGAGTTTGAGAACCTGTGAGCTACAGTAATTCTATACTGCATCCAGTCTGTGTATTTAAGCCAACTAATACCAACTTAACTGTTACTAACATCAGTGATATGCTTTTTAAAGTTGACTCCATCTAAGACTGATATATTCCTTATTTGGACACTGAACAACTTAGACTGGTCTGTCTGCGCTCACTAATCCATATTACATTATGCATAATAGTTCATAATAGTGCATGAATACACAGGCATTTTGTCATAGGGATATATGTCATAGGGATATCATGTCAGCTAGATAGGGACCATTTTAGCCAATTGACTGTGTAAGTTATATTGTTTGATTATATAATATCTTATTGAATAAGTATAATATACTGTACAATTACTAAGTAAAAAAAAAAAAAGTAATACATATTTTGATACTGAATTGCTCTTGTATTCTAAGTATCCATCGCCCCAGCTCACAGTGAGTTGTATATTTAATCATCGGTGGACGATGATGAATAGGCCCCTATAAGAATAAATAATTTTGTTCATTAGGAAAGAGAATATTATATAGGATACTGACCTGTACAAGTAAGGGCTTCACAACTGTGTCCGTGCTGCCTTGCTTAGGGACAACGGGGATCTCATTTTGACAGAGGTCTTTTGTATCCACAGCCTCTGTCCTCACAGTGATATTGACTTCTCCTGGATTTGGGGTAAAGACAACATAATATATTATTTAAATAATAAGTACAATTTAATAGTTTAAAGTGGACTGGGTCACTTTGGGTGCTATTCTCTTTACAATGTACAGCAGAAATATTTGTTATCCGTTCTGCTGTTGTCTAGATAAATTGATTTTAATATTTTTTTCAGAATTTCCTGTTTGCATTCAGAATGTTCTGTGAGATTATGAGATGACAAATTCAGGTAATGCGATAGCTACAGTACAAATTGGTGAAAAATTTATAAACATAATCAAAAGCACTCTAGCCCATACTTCTATGTTTTGTTCCATAGAAATACACCTTAACAAAAGGAAAATAAAAAAAACGATTTAGTTGAATAACAATGAATATTAGCAGACTTTACAGTGGTATTGTGAAGTAAAGGGCCCTACACACTACCCGGTTCCCGCCCACGCCAATAATGACGGCGGCGGGAACCCAGCGGGGAATCCAGCATCGGCAAGTGCATACACACTTGCTGATGCGGCCGGGACAGACAGTGATGGCGGGGGGGGGGGGGGGGGGGGGGGGTTGGGGCGAGGGGAATTAGCCCCACACACACTAGACGAGATTGTGAAAGATCTCGCTCAGAATGGGCGATCTGAGCGAGATCTTTCTAAATCTGGTCTAGTGTGTGTGGGGCTTGGGATAGTCTTTACAGATGAATAGCAATGTTGTAGCCTGAACAGGTTGCAGAACAACATCTGTAACTGAATAATGTGAGTGGCTCGTATTTTAAGATTATACTTGTCTACTCTATCAAAATGTCAATGCTCAGATTTTCGTGGAGTTCACCAAGCCTCCTGAGAATTATGTCACCATGCCTCACGCACTTGCCACAGTGAGAGGAAAGATCCCAAAGTAGACAGTAGTAGCTCAAAATATTTAGCAACAATGTTGCAGCATCAAGATATGGTTAAAGTCTGTCAACTTGTTTTTTTAAGCATATCTTGATATGACCACAATCTAGACTTACCACCAATATCACCTTAAAGGTGGGTACACACTTTTCTGATAAAGTAAACAACGTCGCTTATTTTGAGTTTCCTGAGCATTGTCGTTTACTATATCGCCCAGTGCGTATGCTGCGGACGATGAACGATGCGCGGCCCTGCGCATCGCTCATCGTCACCCTCCCTTGGCTGTGCATGCAGCTCAATTTGGACTATCATCCATGAGCTGCACGCACAAGACCAGCAGCGGCTGAGGTCACTGTGCAATATCTTTAGCGATGTCGCACAATGTTTATGCCCGCCGTCGGTAGCCCAGGAGGGGGACACACTAGGCGATGTCACTCACCAAGCACATCGCCTAGTGTGTACCTACCTTTAGAATTAAAAAAATTGATAGAAGATCTGAGGTTAGGGTAACAAGTAATACAGAATGTTATTATGTAAAACTACAGTAACCGCAAGCCCTGGCTAACATTTACTGCTTGGGTATGCTACTTTGACATCAAACCAGTGACTATTAAAGTACTATGGGGGAGATATCAACATTGGAGAGATAAAGTATCAACCAATCACTTTCTAGCTGCCATGTTACAGCCTGTGTTTGAAAAATGACAGCAAGGAGATGATTGTTTGGTACTTTCTACAGTTTACCCATACTTGCCGACCTGACCCTCTTCATGAGAGAGAAAATGCTCTGTTCCTGGACTTTCCTGGTAATGTATGATTGCCATCACCTGTGGTGAAACACCTTTCTTATCAATTAACTAGCTCACCACAGGTGATGGCAATCATACATTACCAGGAAAGTCCAGGAACAGAGCATTTTCTCCCTCATGGAGAGGGTCATGTAGGCAAGTATGTTAAGGTTTGTTAGCAAACCAGAAAAGCACACTAATGGGCAAAACCATGGCCCTCATTCCGAGTTGTTCGCTCGGTTTTTTTCATCGCATCGCAGTGAAAATCCGCTTAGTACGCATGCGCAATATTCGCACTGCGACTGCGCCAAGTAACTTTACTATGAAGAAAGTATTTTTACTCACGGCTTTTTCTTCGCTCCGGCGAACGTAATGTGATTGACAGGAAATGGGTGTTACTGGGCGGAAACTCGGCGTTTCAGGGGCGTGTGGCTGAAAACGCTACCGTTTCCGGAAAAAACGCAGGAGTGGCCGGAGAAACGGTGGGAGTGCCTGGGCGAACGCTGGGTGTGTTTGTGACGTCAACCAGGAACGACAAGCACTGAACTGATCGCACAGGCAGAGTAAGTCTGGAGCTACTCTGAAACTGCTAAGTAGTTAGTAATCGCAATATTGCGAATACATCGGTCGCAATTTTAAGAAGCTAAGATTCACTCCCAGTAGGCGGCGGCTTAGCGTGTGTAACTCTGCTACATTCGCCTTGCGAGCGAACAACTCGGAATGAGGGCCCATGTGCACTGCAGGGAGGCAGATATAACATGTGCAGAGAGAGGTAGATTTGGGTGGGTTATATTGTTTCTGTGCAGGGTAAATACTGGCTGCTTTATTTTTACACTCCAATTTAGATTTCAGTTTGAACACGGCCCACTCAAATCTAACTCTCTCTGCACATGTTACATCTGCCCCACCTGCAGTGCAGCATGGTTTTGCCCATTAGTGTGCTTTTTTGGTTTGCCAACAAAAACAAGTGACCTTGTACAAGGTGTATTTGTTTATTTCTAAATACTGTATAATGAGGTATTGCAGGTCCAAGCTAATGGAAATGTGGCTTGCTGAGAATAGACCATATCCATGCCAGTACTGTAAATTAGTTGCACTTGCACAATCTCGATCTGCAACTTACTTAAAAAAAAAACAACAAATCGAAATGTATGCCTAATAATACCCAATGGAAGGATATGCCCAGTGGTGCAAGTAGAAAAAATGTCTTACAGGTACGGTGCGCGCGTCAAAAAATGGGTGTGGCCAAATGTCATATGGTGTGTGGCCAATGAAAATGTGGGCGTGATACACATATGGGGGAGGGGAGGATACACATATGACACCCACAGTGCCAGATACACGTTGCCCCACAGTGCCAGATACACGTTGCCCCAAAGTGCCAGATACACAAATTCCCCACAGTGCCAGATACACGAATGCCCCACAGTGCCAGATACACGAATGCCCCACAGTGCCAGATACACGAATGCCCCCCACAGTGCCAGATACACGAATGCCCCCCACAGTGCCAGATATACATTGCCCCCCACAGTGCCAGATATACATTGCCCCCCACAGTGCCAGATATACATTGCCCCCCACAGTGCCAGGTATACATTGCCCACAACAGTGCCAGATATACATTGCCCACAACAGTGCCAGGTATACATTGCCCCCCACAGTGCCAGGTATACATTGCCCCCCACAGTGCCAGGTATACATTGCCCCCCACAGTGCCAGGTATACATTGCCCCCCACAGTGCCAGATATACATTGCCCCCCACAGTGCTGCCTACCCCCCCTTCCCCAGCTCACCGCTGCTGCTGTTGTGTTGTCTCCCGTGTGTGAGGGGAGGAGAGCGCAGCCTGCGCCTCTCCTTCCCCTCAGTCTCCGGTGGGTGAGTTCAATATTCAGCGCCGATCCGTGAGCCAATCAAAGCTCCGCGAGCTCTGATTGGCTCACGGGCGGCGCTGATTTGAACAAAGACACTGAGGGCAGGAGAGGCGCAGGCTGCGCTCTCCTCCCCTCACATCATCGGTGGCAAGCGGCGGCCCGTCGGTGTCGGTACGGCGTACCCACGGCGAAATTCTTAAGGGTACGCCGTACCCACCCGTACCCGCATACTTGCACCGCTGGATATGCCTCATAGTTGGACATATGTCAGACATTAAATGGGGCCCTACATGACTCCCAGGATGCTCTACTACTTAAAACCAACAAAACTGGCAGTGCCACCTTGGGCTCTGGAATCATCTTACCCAGTTTAGAGGCTTTCAGGTTCCAGTAGAAGGTTTTGCTCTGATCAACACACAGGCAGCTGCTGTACTGACAGTCTGCACATGGTGTCTGCTCTAATTCCAAGGTAGGCTGCAGGGTGATCTGTACCTGTCAATATAAAAGATAGAAAGAAGTGACATGTGGTAGGTCTGATTGGCAAATGGAGTTACAGTAATTATTAGGGGGACGTGTACTAAGCAGTGATAACAGTGGAGAAGTGAGCCAGTGGAGAAGTTGCCCTTGGCAAACAATCAGCTACTCTGTATACTTTTATAGTATGCAAATTATAAATGTTACGTCAATGCTGATTGGTTGCCATGGGCAAGTTCTCCACTGGCTCACTGCTGCACTTTTATCACTGCTTAGTAAATGTCCCCCCTTAGTCACCAATCACTGACTAGCAAATGTTTTTAATTTTTAATAAATATTTTAAAAAATTGGAACTCTCAAATGTGGAAAAATATTTTCTAATGCATAACTGAAACCTTCATACAACACTAGCTGTTCTACCCGTTCTTTGCACTGTAGTTTCTAATTTTCACGGTTGCACAATGCACATATAAATGAGTGTTAATAATTTGGTAAATCTATAGAGGTGTAAATTTGAGACGTCTTAATGTAAGTAAATATTAATCCATGGTTCTTGGCGTTATCCGAGGAGCACCCATAGCAGATACTGTATTGTAAGAAGTGACAGGACCATTTTTGTGGTTTATTAAATTCTACACACTGGAGGTACAATCCAAATTTTGATCCAATTGTCCATGTGGGCGTTATCGTTCACGAAACGCAAGCCACGCATCGGTAATGAAATCATTATGTCAACCCACTTTTCATAAATTCAAGGTCACTCTGCGCTCATTGATACTTTCTCTCGGGTTTTGAAATGAGTGAAGTCACATGTGTATATATATATATATATATATATATATATATATATATATATATAAAAATGTATTTAATATGCAAATCACTTTAAACAGTGCACAGATATAATCAAGGTACCTTATAAATAATTACTTCTATCCCTATGTATACAATAAAAGTTTCAATATTTAGTAATCTTTTTAAAGAAAAAACCCTGTTTAGGTATATTCACAAAGAAACCGGTAGGCAATTGCCTATATATAATAGCAAGCTCACCATCCAATTGTATTTAGTAGGTGAGTCCGGCTGTGGACATCCGTGCTGGAGTAGAAGGATGCAGCTAGGAGGTGCCGGACGTCTCCGTCCTGCAAGATGAACGTGCCGCTGCAGTGTCCAGTTAGCGCTGTAGAAAAGGCTGGCGTCTGCCGCTCAATGTAGTGCCTCTGTAATGGAGTCCACAGCTGCTGGTGGCAATGTCACCGGTGTCCCCTAATGCGTTTCGCTCGTTTTTTGGCACTACTCTCCTGTTTTTTTAATAGGAGTGTATATATACTTATTGTGCTTACACAGGCACAATTGACACTCTGCAGCTGTTTAAAAATCACCCACTTTGGGTCACTAGATCATTAAAAGGCAATTTAATTATTAATAGTGCCAGGAGACATTTTTGGAGAGGATCATTTAACCCACTTTTCATACCCTTAAGGGAGGTTTATTAAAATTCTAATTACCTAGTTTTCCTATTTCCACCTGAAGAATACCTATGTTACATTTCAGATTCCCAACATATCGGGAAGTAAGAGAATTAGGGGGTAATTCAGGCGCGTCGAACGGCTACAAAGCGGATCACCGCTCAGCGATGGGTTTGTGCGAAGAATCCATTTGCACCGGCGATCGCAAGCAGATTGACAGGAAGAGGGCGTTTGTGGGTGTCAACTGACCATTTTCTGAGAGTGTTTGTAAAAACGCAGGTGTTTCCAAGCGTTTGCAGGGCGGGTGTCTGGCGTCAGTTTCGGTTCTGGACAGGCTAAAGTGATTACAGCGGCTGAGTAAGTCCTGGGCTACTCAGAAACTGCACAAGATCTTTTTGTACCGCTCGGCTGCACATGCGATCGCACACTTGCACAACTAAAATATACTCCCCGGTGGGAGGTGACTATGCGAACGCAGGACTGCAAAGAACAGCTAGCAAGCGATCAGGTCTGAATTACCCCCTAAGTGATAAGTTAGTGAGTGAGGGCTTTCGCATTTATATATATAGACTAAGTTTATCTTAAATAAAGTTTCTGGGTATACTGGCCACCTAACAGAGAGAGAAAAGTACGCCATGAAAAGAATGGAGAAGTGAGCCAGTGGAGAAGTTGCACATTGTAACCAGTAACCAATCAGCTGCTATATATAATTTTATAGAATGTACTTGATAAATGTTACCTCAAAGCTGATTGGTTGCCAAGGGCAACTTCTCCACTGCCTTACTTCTCCACTCTTTTCACTGCTTCATGATTAGACCCAACTGTATACCAAATGCCATGAATACATTTTGTTTGAATGGGATATGTTAGGCACAATCACTTTCTTTACCTTTATGCATTGCTTTAGGTAGTTAAAGACAGAGGCTTTGAGGGTGAATGACTCTCCTCGTACCACAGAGTATGGGAGGGTGAGATCTACAAAGAAAGGCTGGAAAACTCGTAGTGATGAAGGAGGAGAGAGTCCAAATCCACTGGGGCCCATACATACAGCTCCTGCATTCCAGTCTGTGATGGTATCTGGGGCCTTGTGGTTGATCTCAGCACTGCCAGAGTCTCTGGATAAGACAAACAAAAGGTGATTATGAAAGTAAAATATGTGATTCTTCAGTGCATTTCCCTTTCTCCTATACTTTGTAATGTCATGCTCCAATTTGCAAGCCTGTATTTTACTGTATGAATAAGTGCAAGATTTGTTAGTATGGACTTTGTGACATCAAGTTTGGATCCCTTTGACTGGTGTGACCAGCACATACATTTCTGAATGCTCAGTAGCCACAGTAATGCCCCTCACTATGCACCCAAAACACAATAATGAAGCATCACGTGAGTGGAAACTTAAGCTCTCTCTTACAAGAAATGAAGACTCTGATGACCTCTGTGGGAGAGGTACTGTATGGATGACAACCTCCCTGGATTATAGGTTCACAGTGTTACTTGGCTCCTGTAATGCAGTGATGTTGAGCAAGGGACCACTTTTCCATGTGCTAAAAGCACCTGATGAACCAGCAGCCTGATCAGTTTGCAGCTTAGAGGGCCGAGACTTGAAAGGAGCCACTGAGCACTACAAGTAAGGGTGTCTTTGCAATAGGCATCCTTATGCTATTTTATGCTGGCAGTGGGTGGCTATGGATTTTGTAAGTCGCTACCGTACCACTTAACATTTGCCTGATCCAGTAATTCAGCCACTCCAGTAACTAGTACAGCAAGCCATCCCCTCCCTTTCCTGTCCCCTCACCTCCCAGCTAGAGAAGCTCCATTCTTAGAGGAGGCAAGGAACTTTTGACCAAAGAAAGCAGTTCCAGTTAGATAGTGGTATTTATATATATATTGTATATGTATATATATATATATATATATACACACATACATACATACATACATACATACATACATACATACGGGAATCCTTAAGCAGGCCATGGCTAACATAATGAAAATTTTCATAATGGATGGAAAAGATCAAATGCACAATCAGGGTGTAGGTGGAGGCACAGAGGCACAGAAGTGTCTCAAAACGACCTTGTGAGAATGGAGATGGCTGATAGCCGTGAGAGGACAATTGTTCTGCTTTTATATTTAATCACAAGCAGAGTACACAGTAGGCAAATGTATTGATTAGTAAGTGGTGCCTGGATATAGTAGAGAGCACATCCAATTCAGGACATTATTCTGTTGTATACAGTATATTTACTAAGGGTCCTACTTATTAAATTAATACAATCAGCCGAATATTACTGTTCCCATAGTACTTTGGGGTAACAGCAGTCTGGCCAAATTTATCAAGCTTCAAAAAGCTTATCTTGTCTCTGATAGCTTTGTATGAGAAGAGCTATCAGAGAGCGTAGGGGGGTCCCTTCAGGTTCCTGACTTCTTCCTATTCTGTGTGGGCACAGTGAAGACAACCAGGACAGAAAGGGCAACTGGATCTTACAGCCAGAGACGAGAGAATACATGTGCTATCTGCTAGGAAAACTGTTTGTCCTTGTATAAGTAAAATGCTCAATAGTCACATTACATTGTCTTGTTTTATCACCGAATAGTGGCAGTAGCGATGTTCGTTACAAGCAAAACGGAAGAGAGTTCTCAATAGACCCTTAAATGTTGTAAGGAATAAATCCAATATTTAGGTTCTAGCCTTTACAAGTCTTGTGTCTGGTGCCTTTATGGAGTCCATGCCTGAAATAAGGCTACTCTTGAAATGACAAACCCAGTCTATATAGTACAGTACATGTAAATCTCTATGCTAGTGTATCAAGGTTTAATTACAAGGGCAGCACTGTTATTAAGCTGGAGGAAGAGAGCTGCAGATGCACACTCTTAGCACTAAGAACACTGATAGTAAAAATAATTTAAATAAACCCTCACAATTAATATGGAGCATAATTGAAGTTCTTAGCACACATTTGCGCAAATATGCAGGCCTATTTACCGCTGCCAAATTTATAGAATGTGATAGTTAGTATTAGGAATGTTAGGGACCCATGTGATGAAGTCACCTGGCCACGGTACATAGGCCCGCATATTTGCGCAAATGTGTGCTAAGAACTTCAATTATACTTCATATTAATTGTGAGGGTTTATTTAAATTATTTTTACTATCAGTGTTCTTAGTGCTAAGGGTGTGCATCTGCATCTCTCTTCCTCCAGCATGGTATTAGAAGCCTCAGCATGATAGCACCTCTTGATATCTTTAGTAATAGGATGTGCAATCCAGGTCCCCCCCCTTTTTCAGCACTGTTATTAAACCTGATGTGGATCATTAGAGATAAGTAAGGTCAAAGTAAAGGGGGGTACACACGGAGAGATCCGTGCTTAAAATCTAAGCAATCTTGCTAGATTGCTTAGATTTTAAGCACGGATCTGCCGTGTGTATGCCCCCCAGCGATAGCGATGCGCGGCCCCGCACATCGCTATCGCCGATGCTAGATTGAGCTGCATGCAGGCTCAATCTAGCGGGTCGCTCACTTCACCGTTGTGTGAAGTGAGCGGCTCCCCGTCGGCTTTCCCCCTCGCTCAGCACATCGCGCTGTGCTGAGCGGGGTGAGAGATGTGTGCTGAGCGGTCTGTGTTAAGATCGCTCAGCACACATCTCTCCCGTGAGTACCCCCCTTAAGAGTAACCCTGCGATAGTGTGTTAGTGGTGAGTGTGAACATCTACTTATGATGCACCAATGCTGGAACCACTATGGGTTTAATTCACCATTGCACATAGACAATAGATTCAAAGGTAAGTACGGTAAATCATTGAATAGGTGCCATACAATGAGAGAGGAAGAAATAGGTGCAGTCATTGACCGTAAGTAACAAAGGCACACACAGTCTAGTGTGACAGCTCTTTGTAGTCTTGGCCATGAACTGCCTGTAGCATTAGAGAGGCAGCATGCAGCCATTTACATTGTACCTTACTGCCCCCTTTTATACTTCATTTGCAAACTCCGCTTTCGTTCAGGCTGGTAAGCAGGGTTTAAGGTGCGGGGGGGGGGGGGGGGGGTTGGGATGGAATCGGGTTCCGGCAGATATAATGGTAGGTGGAACTCTAGTCCCACCCCCTCCATGGCTCTACAGAGTAGTTCAAACAGAAAAGCTTGCCATGCCACCCATGTCAAAATATGATGTGGGTGGCACTAGTGTCATAGATGAGCAGTAGCCACCTCCCCTTTCCTCAGGTCCTGGCAGCTCCATGGTGGTCCACCTGTGGCCCGCCCCTCCTGGTGCTCACACACACTGTTTATGCTGAAGATAAGGTGAGAGGGGGATGAAGGGACACAGAGAGGTGGGAAAGCTGCTGGAGGGACACAGGGCAGGGAGCTGTTGGAGGGACATGGGTGGTGAGCTGCTGGAGTGACAGGCAGAAATGTGTATAAGGGGCACTACTTTTGTGGGAATTATGTGTATAAGAGGTACTACTGCAGGCATTATGTGTATAAGCAGCACTTCTGTGGGCATTATGTGCATAAGCAGTACTACTGTGGGCATTATGTGTAAGGAGCACTACTATTGTGGGCATTATGTGTAAGGGGCACTACTACTGTGGGCATTGTGTATAAGGGACCCTACTGAGTGACATTAGTGAATAAGGGCCACTACTGTGTGGCATAATGTGAATAAGGGGCACTACTGTGTGGCATAATGTGAATAAGGGGCACTACTGTGTGGTGTAATATATAGCAGGGACCCTATGTTCAGTATAATGTGAATAACATTGTTCTACTGTGTGGCATAATATGAAGTGGGGGTACTATTGTGTGACCATCCCCCTTCCTGTGAGACCACACCCTATATTTGTAACTTGGGGGGTGCCAAAACACTAGCACTGGTCCTGGCTCTGACTAATTGGTAAGTGGTTAGGGAAATGAGTTCCACCACCTCTCCTGGACAACTTTAAGCCCTGCTGGTAAGTAAAAAAGGGAGATCACTAAGAGAAGACAAATACCTTTGGGCGCCAAAGATATGTACTTTTTAGACACTGACTCACCCAAGAGGAAAGAGTTCCCAAATCCACGTCTCAGGAAAATATGTTCGAACTTTCTGCTCTTCCTTTTCCCTATCCTCTGTCTCTGAAAGGAGTACAGGCATTGGTGCATCTGGGGCACTCTCTCCCATCCTATCTAACAAGAAAAAAAGATACATTATTTTATCTTGTCTTAGTTATGGTTGGCAGTAATTTCCGAATTAGTTGCAAGGGATCAAATAATAATCTTACTCAAAATTTCAGATCCTCCAGGTCCTGGAGCTCCTGGAAATCCAGCGAAACTATACATTATAATCTCATCAAAGCACTTTTTAGGCTTCTTAATTTTATCACTTGTTACTATTTTTAATCTCATGCCCTGTAAGGAAAAACAAAGGGAGAACTTTGTAAACAACCTTCAGTGAAATTAAAAGGAACATTTCACAATGGCGTGTTGACACTAACTGAACTATGCTTTTATCTATAATGCACTGGTGTCAAGAAAGGCAGAAGCCACTTGTGTCGCATAAACTGTTTGTGTCTACTTAATTTATCTAGTCCTCAGTATCCCATATACTGTAGTCTCAGTGGCCACTTTATTAGGTAGACCAGTAAGTGTGTGGGTTATTTGATCTACACTAAAAAGGTCTACAGTCAATAGGTCTACCACTAATGGTAGACATGCATTAGATCAACAGGGTCAAAAGGTTGACAGGGTCAAAAGGTCAACATAGAATAGATAGACAGTAGTAAAGGTCAATAGGGTCAAAAGGTCGACATGGAAATGGCCGACACAAAAAGGGTAGACATACATTTTTGGGAGTGTTTTGCCACTTTTTCTGCCACAAACAAGCCCCATTAGTGTACTGCTTTGCTTGCCATGCTTCAGACAAGATTACTATTCCCAATCGTAGTCCACGTGGATGGTAAAGTATGAAAAAGTTTAAAAATATGCAAAAACATCCCAAAAAACTTGTTTCTACCTTATGTGTGTAGACCATTGTCATGTCTACCTTTTGACCATGTCAACCTTTTGACCCGGTTGACATTTTGACCCTGTCGACCTAATGCATTTCTACCATTAGCGGTAGACCTATTGACTGTAGACCTTTTTAGCGTAGATCTATGGACCAAATACTAACCTGTACACCTGCTCCTTAATGCAAATATTCAGGGTTTATAGAGAATGGTGCATAACACTAAAAAAAAAAAATCCAGAGTGTCAGTTATGTGGGTACAAATCCTCTGTTAATGATAAAGGTCAGAGCAGAGTGGCCAGACTGATTCAAGCTGAAAGAAAGACAATAGTGACTGAAATAACCATGGACCTCATTCAGGTCTGGTTGGATGTGTGCCCTGATGCACAAAGGAGGTCATTCCGAGTTGTTCGCTCGCAAGGCGATTTTAGCAGTATTGCACACGCTAAGCCGCCACCTACTGGGAGTGAATCTTAGCTTGTTAAAATTGCGAACGATGTATTCGCAATATTGCGATTACAAACTTCTTAGCAGTTTCAGAGTAGCTTCAGACTTACTCGGCATCTGCGATCAGTTCAGTCAGTTTCGTTCCTGGTTTGACGTCACAAACACACCCAGCGTTCGCCCAGACACTCCTCCGTTTCTCCAGCCACTCCCGCGTTTTTTCCGGAAACGGTAGCGTTTTTTCCCACACGCCCTTAAAACGGCCTGTTTCCGCCCAGTAACACCCATTTCCTGTCAATCACATTACCGATCGCCTGAGCGAAGAAAAAGCTGTGAGTAAAAATCCTAACTTCATAGCAAATTTACTTGGCGCAGTCGCAGTGCGGACATTGCGCATGCGCACTAAGCGGAAAATCGCTGCGATGCGATGAAATTTACCGAGCGAACAACTCGGAATGAGGGCCAAAGTATGGTAGTTTGCACATATGCAGGACACACTCTGCGTGGGCACGGACCGGTCCTGCAACATAGGTTTGGGGGAGGGGGTGGCGGTGGCCACCGTTTGTGAAATGGAGGTGTGTTACTGCCATTTAGTGGGAGGGAAGAGGCCAGTGATCTCCATTGTTGCACAGAGACTTCCTGGCCTCTGCAATTGGCCGCTTGCATATCCCCAAGGGTGTCACAGGCCACCCGATGGTTGGTCAGTGATCCGATGCCTGCATCCTAGAATGCAGATCGGATCACTACTGCAACAGGGGGTGCAGGAGCAATAGCCACTCTAAACACATCTGCATGACCTCCTATGAGTTACAGTACAAGGTGCAGGAGCAATAGCCACTCTGAACACATCTGCATGACCTCCTATGAGTTACAGTACAAGGTGCAGGAGCAATAGCCACTCTGAAGACATCTGCATGACCTCCTATGAGTTACAAGGTGCAGGAGCAATAGCCACTCTGAACACATCTGCACGACCTCTTATGAGTTACAATAATGGTATATCTGAATTCACAGCGGTTTGCACTATGAAGTAAACTGGCTAACCCAGAATTTAAGCATCATAATTGATTATTAAAATACATTAAAATACAGCTGATAATTTATAACTAGAAATGGGGATGATGGTCAGTAATACAGACAGGCAAATCATTGTGGGACGTTTGGAAACTTGGACAAATTTTACAGAATTGTAGTAAGAAAATTAATTTGTAAGTAGGTGCTACTGCAGTAAATAATTTGCAGCAAATAATTAATGCCCACTGCTATATAACAATATAAAGAATCCATTTAAAAACAGTTATGTTTATCTATTGCTCATTTCCTATGTTGTTCGGATAAGCCATAAGAGAGCGCTATTTTAAGAGCTATCAGAAATAATTTATGCAATGAAAGGATTCTTTCCAACGTGGAAAAAACTTTAAGGCGTGTCCAAAAACCTACGTGCATGTCTATATGTGTTATTGTCATGCACATTTCTTGATAAATTGTACCCTCCATCTCCCACCTCTCTTGTTTTGGGGTGTGGCATGACTTGCCAGCAGCCGGGTTCCCGGCGCCCAGCATAGCAGCGCCGGGATCCTGACCGCCAGAATGCTGGCAGCGGGGCGAGCGCAAATGAGCCACGCTATTTTTTCTCCCTCCATTGGAGTCGTGGACCCCAAGAAGGAGAATAGGTGTCGGTATGCCGGGTGTCGGGATTCCAGAGACTTTGGGGCTGATAGTGTAGGTAGTGTACACGTCTGCATGGCCACTGGACATACATCTGCATCTTCTCAAAATGAGCCCTTCATTATTTTCAGCCCAAGCCAATGTAGCACTTAATCCAGCCCTGGGCAGTGGCATCAGTTTGCGCTGCTCCCGTCTGCCAGAAGAATTATTTAAAAACAGCAGAGAAGGAAATCTGCATTACCCATACAGTCCACTGCAGTTCTGTTAATAGTTTTGTCACCTCACTTCATTAAAGACAAGTGAAGCTCTCCCTACCGTATATGCTTTGGACAAAACCTCGATGAGATGTGGAGCAGGTCAGGATGTTGAGAGTGCAGCCATTTGAGCTGCTGTGACATCAGAGGTTCTGCATCTAGATATGAATTAACCAATCCACAGAGCAGTGTGTTTCTGCAAGCTCTCAGAGACTCTGGTAGAGAAGCATCTCAGTGCTAATATTGCAATCTGCTCATCAAAAAGGCAATAAGACCTAACATAGGGATACAAGGGCTCAGTAAGTGGATTATTGTTATTGTTGTAACCTTTTATGGCCCAAATACTCAGGGATCATAAAATGAAGGGTGGAGAAGGTACTAATTACCCAGGCCTGTTGTCCCCCTTTGCAGCGCTATTGTGGGGGACAAATTCTCACCTTTGTAGCATGTGGCATAGTATTTTTTTATTATTATTTTTGTTGTCTCCCACCAGTACCCAGATCCGAGTCAGTTCTTGGTGGCCCTGTGAATAAGATTAACTACACAGTCATCTTCCGATGGCTTTTTCCACCATGTATGGTAAAGATCCTTCTACTATTAAGAGGAGTATTATTGGGGATGATGGATATTTTCATATTAAGACTAATAAATGACTTTAGGACACTGCAAAATTTGCATGCCATGTGTCCAAATCAATAATTTCTGACTTAAATCAAGTTTCGTTAAATGTTGAGGTTCGTCTAACAAATGCAGTTGATGTTATTTTTTACACTGTAGAGCCCAATATGGTGTGTATTCACATTAGAACTTCAACTTTTTTGGCATTATAGTTTTTATTTAGAATTTACACATGTACTGTACCTGAAATAAGCTGTAGACATCATGATCATCTTCACCAAAATAGGGGTTTATGATGCGTCTAGTTGTTCTTCTTGGGGAACCACCAGGAAATACAGGTCGTGGCAGTAAAGGTGGAAATATAGGTCGTCGAAAACATCTACGTCCTGGTTCTTCAATACGATAGTCATACCCTTGACTAAGCCGGAGGGGGAACAGATCATAAACCTTTCAAAAACAGGACGCAAGCAACAAAAACAGTTGAGAAACTGGCCAAACAATGAAAGAAAAATACCAAAAAGATATTAAAGATCAAATAGTAAAATATAGTTATACTTCTTTATAAAAATGAGACAAACAATATTGTAAATATTCTTAATAATACTAGTAATTCTGAAATATACACGGTCCAGTCACATTATTATGACCATCAGCTCAGAGCCAGAGTAAGCGCTGTGTGCAGCACAGATAGCAGCTAGATGGGCTGGTAGTGACTCAATCAGGTGCTGGTAGGTTGGCACAGGTACATTCTGACGGTGAGTTGCTCCACTGTAGCGTGTCGGTTGGCACTCATGCACCTTCATAGCTGACGTTCACCTCTCACATCAATGACACGTGGTGCTCCACAGTTTACACATTGGTTATTCACAATGGTGCCATTTGTCCAGTCTCGATACACCACAGCAACACGCGAACAGTTCACAAACTGCGCTATTTCAGATGTACTGCCATCCTTGGCCGAAAGCCGATAATCATCGCTTTCTGCAACTCTGATAAATCTCCCCTTTTACCCATGACAGCAACTAGTGATGTGTGCAGATGGTCTATTGCACACATCATATACCCACCAAACCAGCGCACGATATGTGATGTACAGTACTTCATGGGCTACGCGCTGCCGACATTAAACATAGGAGGTGATCATAATAATGTGACTTGACGTGTAGCAGTGAAATGAGGTTCAGATACTGTAATTACAAATTGTGTTAGTAAAACAGCATTGTATATGATAAACCAGATGTTCTCAAACACTGTCCTCAAGGCAACCCAATGGTCCAGGTTATAAGTACAGTATATCCATGGCTCAGCACAGATGGTTAAATCTGATCGACCGAGGTACTGTCACCTGTGGCCAAGTATGGATATACTTAAAACCTGGACTGTTGGGTAGCCTCAAGGACCGCGTTTGAGAACCTCTGTGATAAACAATACTAGCAATTATGAAATTTATAACTAATGTTGCCCTCTGCGTGGTTTAAGAACACACCTTAAATTAGTAATTTGGCATGTCACATGCTCTTTGTATAACACCTTCGTAGTTTTACAGGGAAATAAGAGGTCATTGTAAAAGACCAAGCTAAAAAGATAAATCCAGTGAATAAACATTTCTGCACTGGACCTGGATCAGTACTGCAAATGTATAGTTGCCAAATTGTACATAGAGCTTTATTTTGAAATACTGTAAAGTTATTTCAAAGTGACAACAAATTACAATATCTTTCACATGATTTGCATAGAGTACTTCATCTGGTTATTCAAAGGTGTAGAGAAGGTTGGAGAATACTACAGTATTTGATCTTGGTTTAGATGCATAAGGAGAGAGATTCCATGATTCCTGATAGTCTGAATGGGCGTAATTAATTTTAACTGACCTACAGTATTCAGATTTAGTGTCTTTTTTTCGGGGGGGGGGGGGTACTTGTATTTTGTATATATACAGTACCGTTCAAAAGTTTGGGGGTCACCCAGATAATTTCCTTATTTTTGAAAGAAAAGCACTGTTGTTTTCAATGAAGATAACATTAACTTAATTAGAAATATACTCTATACATTGTTAATATGATAAATGACTATACTAGCTGCAAACATCTGTTTTTTAAAGGAATATCTACATATGTGTATGGAGGCCCATTTCCAGCAACCATCACATGTCCTTAAGAAAGACTATAGGGAAATAGGCAAGAAACTTAAGGCAAGGACATCTAAGGTAATATTCTCCGAATTATTACCCGTGCCACGCGCTAGCCCAGGGAGACAGAGGGAGATTAGGGAGGTAAATGTGTGGCTTAGGGATTGGTGCAGGAAAGAGGGGTTTGTGTTCCTAGAACACTGGGCGGACTTCTCAGTCAGGCGCCATCTTTTTTGTCGTGATGGATTGCACCTGAATGAGGAGGGGGCAGCGGTGCTGGGGGGGGGGGGGGGGTGGTTAGAAGGTTGGAGGAGATTTTAAACTAGGAGCCTGGGGGGAGGGTTTAGCAAGAAACTACGGGTCATGCAGTAAGAATAGTGGGGATGGCGGTAGTAAACAAAATGGGGGAGAAGTTGGGGGGAGGGTAAGAGCAGCCGGTAAGGTTACTAACATGGGTACTAAAAGAGATTTTACCAAAGCACTAACCAATGACGATTACAGGTCATCGTTGCTACATACGGTGAAAGATGTCCCTCATGCAAGGGGAAATACTTATCTTAGTTGTATGCATGTGAACGCTAGAAGCCTTGCTGGTAAAAAGGGTGAACTAGAAATACTTGCAGCAAGCAAACAGTATGATATTATAGGCATTACTGAAACTTGCTGGGATGAATCTCATGATTGGACAGTCAATCTAGAGGGCTATACGCTGTTTAGGAGAGACAGACTAAATAAAAAGGGTGGAGGGGTGTGTCTTTACGTAAAGCTGTTTTTAATACCTGATATACGGGAAGATGTTCAGGAGGGGACTGTAGACACTGTCGAGACGTTATGGGTAGAAATTGCATACAGGGATAAAGGAATTAAAAAGTTGGTATTGGGTGTATGCTATAAGCCGCCTGGTATTAATGTATC
The DNA here is from genome assembly GCF_028390025.1 of Pseudophryne corroboree. Lineage (NCBI taxonomy): Eukaryota > Metazoa > Chordata > Amphibia > Anura > Myobatrachidae > Pseudophryne > Pseudophryne corroboree. Next base: position 711,944,386 of record NC_086446.1, on the reverse strand, counting down.
TGATGAGGAATTGTTACTGAAGCAAATTGAAAGAGCAGCAGGCATAGGTGACATAGTAATGATGGGAGATTTTAACTATCCAGAGATAAACTGGAAAAACGATTCATGTGATACTGCTAGGGGTAATATGTTTTTAAACACACTAAATGATAACTACTTAGTTCAACTAATTGAGGAACCTACCAGGTACAATGCAATCTTAGACCTGATATTAACAAACAATGGGGATTTAGTATCAGGTATTATAGTAGGGGAACCCATAGGAAACAGCGACCACAATATGGTCACATTCAATATCAGTTTTCATAAACAGTCCTATACTGGCTCGATTAGGGCTCTAAACTTTAGCAAAGCGAATTTTGAAAAGATGAGGGTATTTTTCAGGGATATTGAATGGGAAGGTTTGTTTCTAGGAAAAAATACTACAGAGAAATGGGATGTACTAAAATTCCTGCTAGCTAAAAATACTCTCAAATTTATTCCTACGAGCAGCAAAAAAAAGGAATAAAAATCATAAACCGATGTGGCTTAACAAAAAGATAAAGAAACTTATGGGCAAGCGGAGTCATTTCAGCACTGTAAGGACTGTAACAAAATATGCAAAAAGGAAATAAGAGCGGCTAAAGTAGAAACTGAAAAACTAGTAGCAAAGGAAAGCAAAGCGAATCCCAAAAAATTCTTTAAATACATTAATAGCAAGAGATTAAAGAAGGAGAGTACAGGCCCTTTAAAAGACAAGTTGGGAGTCTTAAGCAAAAATGATAATGACATAGCGGACACACTAAATGAGTTTTTTTCAACAGTATTTACTAGAGAGGACCCAATTCAGGGACTAACACATAATCTCAATAATGAGAATATCCCACTGATAGGTACTTATTTAAGCGAGGAGGTAGTCTGTGATAGATTAAAACATTTAAAGATTAATAAATCACCGGGTCCTGATGGAATTCACCCAAGGGTTCTAATGGAGCTTCACTCTGAACTTGCAAAACCGCTATTTTTGATCTTTAAGGATTCAGTAATATCAGGTATGGTTCCCAAAGACTGGCGTGTAGCGGAAGTAGTGCCTATATTCAAAAAGGGAAGTAAAGCTGAACCGGGTAATTATAGACCAGTTAGTCTTACATTTGTAGTGGGGAAAGTATTGGAAGGTATTCTAAGAGATAGTTTTCAGAAGTTCCTTGAAGTCAATAAGGTCAATAAAAGGAATCAACATGGATTTGTGAAGGACAGATCCTGTCAAACCAACTTACTTGGCTTTTATGAAACAGTAAGTGCAAACTTAGATCAGGGTAAAGAGGTGGATGAAATCTTTTTAGACTTTGAGAAAGCTTTCGACACTCTACCACACATGTGATTTATCTACAAGCTACAAAAAATAGGACTAGGAAGCACAATATGCACTTGGATCAAAAACTGGTTAGATAATAGGGAGCAGCGCGTTGTGGTTAATAGATCTTTTTCAAATTGGACTGAAGTGTTAAGTAGTGTGCCACAAGGCTCAGTATTAGGACCGCTATTGTTCAATATTTTCATTAACGACCTAACAGAAGGTCTAGAGAGCATGGTGTCAATTTTTGCAGATGATACCAAATTGTGTAAAGTTATAAATATGGAGGGGGATGCTGAGTCGCTTCAGAACGACATAGTTAAATTAGAAGTATGGGCAGCAAAATGGAGAATGCGCTTCAATACAGACAAGTGTAAGGTAATGCACTGTGGTAGCAAGAACGAAAATAACACCTACATACTAAATGGGGTAAAATTAGGGGATTCTGTACTGGAAAAGGACTTAGGTGTTCTCATAGATAGCAAACTAAGCTGTAGTACCCACAGTAGGATTGCAGCAAAAAAGGCGAATAAGATGCATGCATAAAACGGGGAATTGATGCTAGGGATGAGAGTGTTATCCTCCCGTTGTATAAATCACTAGTAAGGCCACACCTTGAATACTGTGTACAATTCTGGGCACCATACTACAAAAAAGATATCCTGGAGCTAGAAAAGGTTCAGAGGCGGGCGACCAAACTAAGGGCATGGAGACGCTGGAATACGAGGAAAGGCTTGCAAGGCTAGGCATGTTTACATTGGAAAAGAGGAGACTAAGAGGGGACATGATCTTCAGCTACAAATATATAAGGGGACAATACACAGATCTTGCGCAGGACCTGTTTTTGGTTAGCAACACAGAGAACTCGTGGACACTCGCTCAGGTTAGAGGAGAGGAGATTCCGCACAATACGGCGTAAAGGCTTTTTCACGGTAAGGACGATACGTGTTTGGAATTCCCTGCCTGAGGGAGTTGTAATTGCGGACTCAGTCAACACCTTTAAGAATGGATTAGATAAATTCCTAATGAATAAGGATATCCAGGGTTATGGTGCATAGTCACGCACTATAGTTAATATAAAAAAGAGGGATGAAACGTAACGGCAGACATCAGCATCAGTCAAAATTTTATACCAAATAATCCTGCATAGGAGACCACAAATAGGTTGAACTCGATGGACAAATTGTCTTTTTTCAACCTTAGATACTATGTTACTATGTTAGTAAAGACTAATGGATGATTAGAAAACCCTTGTGCAATTATGTTAGCACAGCGGAAAACGGGTTTGCTTGTTAGAGAAGCTATAAAACTGGCCTTCCTTTGAGCTAGTTGAGTATCTGAAGCGTCACATTTGTGGGTTCGATTATACTCTCAAAATGGCCAGAAAAAGAGAACTTTCATGTGAGAGTTTCACATGAAAGTTCTCTTTTTCTGGCCATTTTGAGAGTATAGTCTATTCTTGTTCTTCGAAATGAAGGCTATTCCATGCGATGCATAGAAGGCTATTCAATGCAATTCCCAAGAAACTGAACATTTCCTTCAAAGGTGTGTACTACTCCCTTCAGAGAACAGCACAAACACCCTCTAACCAGAGTAGAAAGAGAAGTGGGAGGCTCCAGTGCACAACTGAGCAAGAAGACAAGTACATTAGAATCTCTAGTTTGAGAATTAGATGTCTCACAGGTCCTCAACTGGCAGCTTCATTAAATGGTACCCGCAAAATGCCAGTGTCAATGTCTACAGTGAAGAGGCGACTCCGGGATGCTTGCCTTCTAGGCAGAGTGGCAAAGAAAAAGCCATATCTGAGACTGGCCAATAAAAGGAAAAGATTAATATGGGCAAAAGAACACAGACATTGGACAGAGGAAGATTGGAAAAAAGTGTTATGGACAGACAAATCAAAGTTTGAGGTGTTTGGATCACACAGAAGAACATTTGTGAGACGCAGAACAAGTGAAAAGATGCTGGAAGAGTGCATGACGAGATCTGTCAAGCATGGTGGAGGTAATGTGATGGTCTGGGGCTGCTTTGTTGCTGGTAAAGTGGGAGATTTGTACAAGGTAAAATAGGTTTTTAATTACCTACCGGTAAATCCTTTTCTCATAGTCCGTAGAGGATGCTGGGGTGCAATTTAGTACCATGGGGTATAGACGGGTCCTTTGGGAGCCACTGGCACTTTAAGAGTTTGATAGTGTGGGCTGGCTCTTCCCTCTATGCCCCTCCTACTAGACTCAGTATAGAACCTGTGCCCGAGGAGACGGACATACTTCGAGCGTAGGAAATAGACAGATAGTGGTGAGATTCACACCAGCTCACACATAACAAAAAAGGAAAGCCAAGCTAACCAACTTGGAACAATTCAGCAATGGCTGAAACAACAATACTTAACCAAATAACAATGCAGGAATACGAAGCACTGGGCGGGCGCCCAGCATCCTCTACGGACTACGAGAAAAAGATTTACCGGTAGGTAATTAAAATCCTATTTTCTCTAACGTCGTAGAGGATGCTGGGGTCCAATTTAGTACCATGGGGATGTACCAAAGCTCCCAGTATGGGAGGGAGAGTGCTGAGGTTCCTGCAGAACTGATTGACCAAACTTCAGGTCCTCAGAGGCCAAAGTATCAAACTTGTATAACTTAATGAAGAGAGGTTCTCTTCACATAAATCTTCAAAGCCCTCACCACATCCAAGGACTTTGAGGTAACTGAGGAGTCAGTAGCCACTGGCATCGCAATAGGTTGGTTGATATGAAAAGCCGACACAACCTTAGGAAGAAATTGCTGACGCGTTCTGAGCTCAGCCCTATCTTCATGGAAAATCAAATAGGGGCTCTTGCAAGACAAAGCCCCCAATTCAGACACACGTCTAGCAGATGCCAATGCCAACAGTGTGACTGCCTTCCATGTAAGAAACTTGACGTTCACCTGCAAAGGTTCGAACCAATCTGATTGCAGGAACTGCAGCACCACATTAAGATCCCAAGGTGCTGTAGGAGGCACGAAGGGAGGTTGGATGTGCAGAACCTCTTTCAAGAAAGTCTGAACCTCAGGGAGGGCAGCCAATTGTTTCTGGAAGAAAATGGACAAGGCCAAAATCTGGACTTTAATGGAGCCCAAGCGTAGGCCCACATCCACACCAGCCTGCAGAAAGAGGAGAAACCGTCCTAGTTGAAACTCCACCATTGGATACTTCTTGGATTCACACATATATACTTTTTCCAAATGCAATGGCAATGTTTAGACGTAACTCCCTTCCTAGCCTGAATCAGGGTAGGAATGAACTTTTTTGGAATGCCCTTCCGAGCTAAGATCTGGCATTCAACCTCCATGCTATCAAACGTAGTTCAACCTCCATGCTATCAAACGTAGCCGCGGTAAGTCTTGATAGGCGAACAGCCTTTGTTGAAGATGGTCCTTGCAAAGAGGAAGAGGCCTCGGAACCTCCAGGAGTAATTCCAGAAGATCCACGTACCAAGCCCTCCTTGGCCAGTCCGGAGCAATGAGGATCGCCTGATCTCTTGTTCTTTTTATTAGTTTGAGAATTCTTGGGAGGAGTGGAAGTGGAGGGAACACATACACTGAGTGGAACACCCACTGAGTTACCAGTGCGTCCACCGCCACGGCCTGTGGGTCTCTCGACCTGGAGCAGTACCTGCGAAGCTTTTTGTTGAGACGAGAGGCCATCATGTCTACCTGAGGTACACCCCAACGGCTTGTCACCTTTGCGAACACCTCTGGGTGGGGGCCACCTTCTCCTGGATGGAAATCGTGTCTGCTGAGGAAGTCTGCTTCCCAATTGTCCACTCCCGGAATGAAGATTGCTGATAGCGCCACCGCATGCTTTTCTGCCCAGAGGAGGATTCTTGTTACCTCTGTCATCTGCTGTTCGTTCCGCCCTGTCAGTTTATATAGGACACTGCCGTCACATTGTCCGACTGAACCTGAATGGCCTGATCTTGCAGAAGATGTGCCGCTTGTAGAAGTGCAGAAAACGGAAGAAAAATTACCCTAAGGTAATTCTCTCCAGGCGCTGACTGGGGAGGTTCAACACAGCAGCTAGATGAATAGGTTGGTCATACAATCACACAATAATACAAACAGATAAATAATCAGCGCTAAAAGGTCATAGATGAGATGAGTAGGTCAGTAATCATAAACATTTAATTCATATTAAAAGACAATGAAACATCCATATGGAATCAATGAAATAATTAAAGAAATAACCCTTAAAAAAGGGGGGAATGTAGAATGTTACTCCCGATCACTTTACTCTCAAAATGGAGGAGATAATAGGACCTGTTCCTTTAATATAGTCCCCTTTTAGGTTTGTGCGAACCAGATAGATAGCCTGAACTAGGCAATAGTTACCACAAGTTTGTCCAAGGGTTTTTAAGCGGCTCAGCACTCCGCAAGATTGCAGTTCCTTGGTGAAGTGGAAACAAGGCAATGTCCTCAGTTCAGATGGTATACCTCCAGCACAAGTCCAAGAAAAGCAGTAGTGGGGTCTTGTTTCAGGTCCTCAGGTCTCCAGATGTTGCAAATCCAAGAAGTGATCCAAGGGAGCAGCTTACACCAACGAGTTTCGTTGTGTTCACACAACTTTTTCAAGGTGCTTACTTGGCTGTAGGCAAGGGTTTATATACCCAACTAATATGGCTGCTCATTAGCATAAATGATTGACAGTAACCAACTCATCTCATAATATGACCAAGAAAATTACAGACATAAGTATCAGGGATGAAACCCATATTTGTAATTATAATATATATGTTAAATAACTACCAAATATCCAAAACAATCTATTTATTTATATGTATAATGGTCACATGACCATTCATAGAAGCTTGACCTGGGTTGTGATATCTAAAACCCGGAGTAGCATCTGGTTAATTTGTCCTCATGAACACTGGCAGGTCTCCTGGTTAGGAGGGGAAACCCAATCCACTTCTTATGCTTAACGAGAGGGGATCCCCTCCCCCTCGTCAATAGTAATGGCATTGGAGAATCGGATGACGCGATCGGATCTCATCCCGTCGCGTCATCAGTCCCCGCCCGGCCGCACGTAGTCACGTGATCGGGCTAGTTGCGTTGCGTCATTACCGCGCGCCCGGATATCCATCATTCCCATGCGTCCGGGTGCGCGTCCCATGACGCTGTGGATGTTTATTATGGTTGCCAGGGCGGCGCGTCGCTATATGCGCCATCATGGCCTTACAAATATTGTGGATGGTCTCACACGGTGACGGCTATGTAATCCTGCCAATCATCATGCCAACCACAATAGTGACACTGTTTGTCACATACAGTATCTTTACATCACTTTAGTTAGCTTGGAGTACACTGTGCAGTGGTCAATGAGGATTTATATACTTTACATAAGACAAAAAATAATAATATATATATATATATATATATATATAGTTAGAGGTAATGCATAGTAAGTATATGTATTGGTGAGCAATAAACAATAATGACTAGTAATGAGCCTCCATTAATTTGTCCAGTAGCCATCTTTCAAAGAATAAAGGTGGGTATAAATAAAGATTAAAAATTAATAATGACACTAATAAATAACCCTTTGGTGCTTTACTAATTATAACATATATCCAGAGAGATATGTGTCACATAGTACTGATGTACATAGAATAAATCCCCCAAAAAGAAGAATACACAGGGTCTTATTTGGAGGCATATATATAGGTAATAGAAAACGGATCATACTATAATCTGAGAATGCTATATATATTAATATGTTACCAAAAATATATATTTGCACTGAATGTCAACAGTAATGTATAAAGAAACTGCTTTCATAAGAAAAGAGGGCATCAGTCTGGGAAAATGTGTATGAATATATATATATATATTACTGTTGAAAGGTGGTCATAACACAGAGTTGAGTTCCACTGCTTCATTTAGTCCTTTTGGATATATAGTGTTCAATTTGAACATCCAGTACAGTTCTTGTTTACACAGGATTTTGTACCGGTCCCCCCTTCTCTTTTTTATGCCCACCCGTTCAACCGCTGTTAAATGGAGGGAGCTAGGATCCCCCTCATGATGATCTCTAAAGTGTCTAGAGACACTATGCGTGGAGATTCTCCTGACTATGTTACGGCGGTGCTCCATGAAGCGAGTCTTAATGCTTCTTGTAGTCCGCCCCACATATTTCTGACCACATCCACAAGAGAGGAGGTATATGATATAAGTTGAATCACAGTTCATAAAGCTAGTAAGTTCGTAATCCTCTCCATCTCTCACGTGGAGGTGTGTGGTTTTACGAAACGTGTTTACAGGTAGTGCACCTGGTAGCCCCACATCGGAAGAAGCCTTTAGGTTTTTGCGTCAACCAGGTGTCCCCCATTGTCCGTTGTGTGGTGACTTTTTGTCGATATAAAAGCCAAGCCGTCTAACTCATCATTAGGGTCCTGACCCTAATGATGAATTAGACGGCTTGGCTTTTATATCGACATACAATAATGAAAGTATGCAGATCAAAAAGATTGTATGTAAAAACTTTAATATTCTGAATCAAGATAATCTATTGAGAAGTCATCTGCCACCCAAGCCAAAATTCATTTTTAAAAAGAATAAATCACTTAAAAACATCCTTGCTCCCAGTTTTATCATATACCTCCTCTCTTGTGGATTTGCAACATCTGGAGACCTGAGGACCTGAACCAAGACCCCACTACTGCTTTTCTTGGACTTGTGCTGGAGGTATACCATCTGAACTGAGGACATTGCCTTGTTTCCACTTCACCAAGGAACTGCAATCTTGCGGAGAGTTTATGATTACTGACCTACTCATCTCATCTATGACCTTTTAGCGCTGATTATTTATCTGTGCTGCTTGTAGAAGGCCATTGTATACGGCCCTTAGTTCCAGAATGTTTATTGGAAGGATGGATTCCAGACTTGACCCCTTTCCTTGGAAAGTTTCCCCTTGGGGGACTGCTCCCCAACTTCTGAGACTTGCATCCATGGTTAGAAGGATCCAATTCTGAATCCCGAACCTGCGGCCCTCGAGTAGGTGAGAAGTTTGCAGCCACCAGAGGAGTGAAATTCTGGCTTTCGGCGACAGGCGTATCCGCTGGTGCATGTGAAGATGTGATCCTGACCACTTGTCTAGGATAGGAGATCCAGTTGGAAGGACCTCGCATGGAATCTTCCGTACTGAAGAGCCTCGTAGGAGGCTACCATCTTCCCCAGAAGGCGAATGCACTGATGAACCGATACCAGGGCTGGCTTCAAGACCATTGATTGGATCACCAATGCTTTCTCCACCAGTAGAAATACTCTCTGCACTTCCGTGTCGAGTATCATCCCCAGGAAGAGCAGTCTCCTTGTCGGTTCCAAATGTGACTTTGGGAGGTTCAGGATCCACCCATGATCCTGGAGTAGTCGGGTTGAGAGAGCAATACTCTGCAACAATCTCTCCCTGGAAGATGCTTTTATCAATAGATCGTCCAGATATGGAATTATGTTCACTCCCTGCTTGCGGAGGAGTAGCATCATCTCTGCCATGACCTTGGTGAACACTCTCGGCGCTGTAGAGAGGCCAAACGGCAGCGATTGGAATTGATAGTGACAATCCAGCAGCGCAAATCTGAGCTAAGCCTGGTGAGACGGCCAGATCGGAATGCAAAGGTATGCATCCTTGATATCCAGGGATACTAAGAATTCCCCTTCCTTCAGACCTGATATCACCGCTCTCAGAGATTCCATCTTGAATTTGAATTTCCTTAAGTAGGGGTTCAATGATTTTAGGTTTAAAATCGGCCTTACCGAACCATCTGGTTTCGGCACCACAAACAGGTTGGAATAATTACCCCTGTGGTGTAGGGTAGGTGGAACTGAGGCAATAACATCTGTTTTGACCAATTTTTGAATGGCTTCCTGTAGGATAGCACTTTCTGTCAGCGAAACTGGTAAGCCTGATTTGAAGAATCTGTGAGGTGGGAGTTCCTGAAACTCCAGTTTATAGCCCTGGGTAACAATTTCTGTTACCCAAGGGTCTAGGCCTGATGATGCCCAGATGTGACTGACATTTTTTAGTCTTGCTCCCACCTGCCCGATCCCCAGGCTGGGAGGTCCACTGTCATGCTGACGATTTTGAAGAGACAGAACCTGGTTTCTGTTCCTGAGAACCTGTTGGTGCAGGTTTTCTGGATTCTCCCCGACCACCCCTAAAGAAGGTGGAAGAGGATTTGGATTTTTTAAATTTTGCAGTCCGAAAGGACTGCAGTGTGGACGTAGGATAAGCTTTCCTAGTCGGTGGAGCTGCTGAGGGTAAAAAGGTTGACTTACCCACAGTTGCTGTGGAAACCCACGCATCCAATGCGTCCCCAAACAGAGCCTGACCTGTGAAGGGTAGGTTCTCCACACTTTTCTTTAATTCTGCATCTGCAGTCCATTGGCGTAGCCATGGAAGTAGTCCTTGCATTCAGCATTCCAAGGGCTTTCATGGCCTCCACCATGAACCCAGCAGAATCCTGTATGTGATGCAAAAATAAATCAATGTCACACTTACCCATTGAATCGAATTCCTCTAGTAATGTCCCTGACCACTTTACTATGGCTTTAGAAATCCATGCACAAGCAATAGTGGGTTTTAAAGCCATGCCTGTAGCAGTATATATAGATTTGAGCGTAATCTCAATCTTGCAGTCAGCCGGCTCCTTTAGGGCGGTTGAACCAGGGACAGGTAAATCCACCTTTTTAGACAACCTAGATACAGAAGTGTCTACAATAGGTGGTGTTTCCCATTTCTTCCTATCCTCTTCAGGGAAAGGAAAAGCAATGAGAATTCTTTTAGGGATCAGGATTTATTTCTTTGGGTTTTCCCAGGATTTTTCAAATACAGAGTTCAGCTCTTTAGAAGCATGGAAGGTGAGAGGATTTCTTATTTTCTGTAAAATAAGATTCCTCTTCCGGCTCAGGTACCATCTCAGTAACATGCAAAATATCCCTAGTAGCTTCAGTCATCAACTGCACCCCCTTAGCAAGGGATGCATCTCCCCCCCCCCCTGCATATCCCCATCACAGTCCCCTGTATCAGAGTCGGCATCAGTGTCAACTTGCATTATTTGGGCAAGTGTACGTTTTTGCGGGTATGTAGGTGGGGTATGGGAGGAAGTAGGAGCTGAATGCTGTAACCCCTCTACAGACTTCCTCAAAAACTGTGTTCCTTTTTCATTATGGTGGTCATTCCGAGTTGTTCGCTCGCTAGCTGCTTTTAGCAGCATTGCAAACGCTAGGCCGCCGCCCTCTGGGAGTGTATCTTAGCTTAGCAGAATAGCGAACGAAAGATTAGCAGAATTGCTACTAAATATTTTCTTGCAGTTTCTGAGTAGCTCCAGACCTACTCCTAGATTGCGATCATCTCAGTCCGTTTAGTTCCTGGTTTGACGTCACAAACATGCCCTGCGTTCGGCCAGCCACTCCCCCGTTTCTCCAGACACTCCTGCGTTTTTCCCTGACACGCCTGCGTTTTTAGCACACTCCCGGAAAACGCTCAGTTACCACCCAGAAACGCCCCTTTCCTGTCAATCATTCACCGATCAGCAGTGCGACTAAAAAGCGTTGCATGAACACCAGCAAATCTACTAAGTTTTGTGTTAAATAACTTAGCACATGCGCTCTGCGTACCATGCGCATGCGCATTTAGCAACAAATCGCAGCATAGCGAAAATCGGCAACGAGCGAACAACTCGGAATGACCACCTTTGTGACATCCTAGGTGAAATCTGTGATATCATGCCCCTTAAAGAATCCACCCACGGGGGCTCGGATTCGACAGGTTGGGAAAGCACATTGCAGTCCTGAGTACATGGGATAGACTCTTCAGGAGAAGATACACACTCTGCAGCACAGGATACAGATCCCTTAGACATGTCTAATACTGATAAATGCACATACACAAACACACAGAAAAATGTCAAGCACAGGTTCCCCAGAGTACCTTCAGAGAGTCACAGAGAATAAGAAACCAGCCACACAGCGCCCCAGTAGACGGTTCATAGAAGAAACAGTTGGCACTGACTGAGTAACCTTAATAGGATAAGCAGTTGTTATAACACTCCCCCCCCCTGTCTATAACACCCTGGTACCGCAGAGGTATGCTGAAGTTATGAGGAGGGCAGCGCTCCCTGTCAGCATCTCATCTGTGTGATCTGCAGGGAGAAAATGGCGCTGGTGAGTGCTGGATCCACTCTGAGGAGAATCCCCGCCCGCTGTAATGGCGCATCTTCCCGCACTTAATGGATTATACTGGCCTGAGGTTTTGTGCTACTAACAGCGGCATTAGCCCTTGTTAGCATATTTGACCAGTATAGGGTATGTGCGCTGGCCCAGGACGCCCCTTACAGCGCCGTACACAAAGTGCCGCTGAGCCTTCCGGAGCGCAGCCTGTCATAGCTGTGCTCCCACTCTTGTGCCGCCATTCCTGCTGGCGACCCGCTTCCCGGGCCGCCAGCGTCATACTCACCACTCTTCTTTCTCCTGGCTCTGTTAGGGGGTGGCGGCCGTGCTGCGGGAGTGAGCAGTCGCCTCGTGGGCTTGCGATCAGCACCCTCAGGAGCTCAGTGTCCTGTCAGCGGAGATAGAGAACCATTAACTTCTAGAGTTGGTTCCTACTCCCCCCCTAAGTCCCACGAAGCAGGGAGGCTGTTGCCAGCAGCCTGCCTGTACCTAACTAAACTCAAAAAATAATTAAACTAAAAAAACTCCTAAGAGCTCCCCTAGCTGTGACCAGCTCCTCCGGGCACATTTTATAAACTGAGTCTGGTAGGAGGGGCATAGAGGGAGGAGCCAGCCGACACTATTAAACTCTTAAAGTGCCAGTGGCTCCCAAAGGACCTGTCTATACCCCAGCATCCTCTAGGACGTAAGAGAAAATGGATTTTGAATAAGGAAAGCTCCATTTTGCAACGCCATGCCATACCCTGTGGACAGCACTTGATTGGAGCCAATTTCCTCCTCCAACAGGACAATGACCCAAAGCACACCTCCAAATTATGCAAAAATTATTTAGGGAAGAAGCAGGCAGCTGGTATTCTGTCTGTAATGGAGTGGCCAGCGCAGTCACCAGATCTCAACCCCATTGAGCTGTTGTGGGAGCAGCTTGACCGTATGGTACGCAAAAAGTGCCCATCAATCCAATCCAACTTGTGGGAGGTGCTTCAGGAAGCGTGGGTTGAAATTTCTTAAGATTACCTTGTCAAAGTCGGAAAAATATCATGCTACACGTTGCCATATATTCCCCATGCGCTTGCCCGCTGCACATGCACATTCTCTCCCGTGCGTGCGCATACTCGCAGTTGCGTGACGGCGCCTCCTCGGCCATGCGCTCGAGCGCATGGTATGTGCATTTACGGTAGAGTTTGTGTGCGTCTAGCGGGCGACTCAATCGTTACATAGTAAATCCAAATAGTATGTTTTATAGATAATGTTCCCCTTAATAATAACTGTAAGTTTGTTTATTGTGACTGGTCCCTGGACAGAGGTATTCCTCTTTGCATGATATGAAGGGTCAGATAGGATTTGAGCAGTGGTGTTTGGTACCTAACTAAAGAAAATTTTATTAGAAACAATCCGGTGCTGGTTAGGTAAAGATTAATCGCTCCTGCATATAGTTATGTCTATTAGTAGTTTCCGCACATTTATTCATTGTCCATGTGTTGGAAATCCTGAGTTTCCCTCCCACCTGAGCAGTCTGAAATAGTCACAGCCCACCTGTTCAAACAAACCTATGACCTTTTGTTGTAATATGAAGACAGATTCCTGTGTCCAATGAACAATGAGATTAAAGGTCCCTTTGTAGTGTACTGTATGCAGTGTATATAAGGACAGCCAGCCTGGCCAGCTCATTCTCTCTCTCTCCACACAACGGTTATCATCTTTGACTAACTCGGAGCGGGTACCCGGACTGCGTAGCGAATCATTCCCAGTGTGTAAGTTCTCTCTGTGACCATTCTTATTAATCTCTGACTGTATTGTGCCACGTTCTCTCTCTCTCTCCCCCTCTCATTGTATGTTATTGTTTGTAATTGTGCTGCTATTGTGTATTTACGTGTAGTTATTCTGTTAGATACTGATGTTAGACTGTAGAGTATAAGCTGTAATTGTGTTTCCCCTTTTGATATATCTAAAAGCTCGTTAGTAAAGGTTTTGGAGCCTCAGTGTTATGCGCCGAGGGTCCGTTCGTCAGTGCGCCCGGCGCCTAGCAACCAGGGACGCCGTACGCGGACAGCCGCCGGCTCCCTGGCAACGCTAGACGCCGGGCGCACGGAGCCGCACAGACCCTAGCAACGGGGACGCCACTGTCGGACCGCGTTCCCCGTTGCTGGGTCCAAAGTTAATTACCACACTTGTTTCCTGGCCGTGCAGTATGGCAGCTGCACGGCATGTTTGTAATTAGCCCTGTCTGGCACCTGATTGGAGGGCTTCCATTTAAAGGCACTCTCAGGACTTCTCACAGACGCCGGTAATAGCTTCCTGTTTGCTGTATCTGTTGCAGAGAGTGTTTCCAGTCCTGCTCTATCCGGTCGTTCCTGTCCTCAGTGGTCCAGTACTCGGAAGTTGTCATCTGTTGCTGGAGTCCTGACCGAGCACCTTTAACATCCTGTGGTGTTCGTGAGTCGCGGCGTAGCCGTGTGTTGCGGCTTGACCGCTTACTATTTATTATTTGTTATATTGAGTCTCGGAGCTTTTGCGGAGGATTCCGCTCCCACAAATCCACTCTGGTATCCAGCGGTGCTGGGTAGGAGTAACGGATTAGTGGATTTTGGTTGTCCTTTTCCCTGGCGGTTTGTCCGCACATACTTCTGGTTTAAGTTTAGTTAGCTTGTAGCCCCTGGCCTGGTTGTTTAGTCAGAGGGCCCCTTGTTATCACCCTGTCTCGGATTTCCCTTTGTCTCCCATTAAGACCTGAGGGGGCATCGGATTTGGGCAGACATAATCCGCCCTTCAAACGCGGCTGCCATGGGCTCAAGCAACCATAGTCTCGCAGGGGATTTCTGATAACACGGGCGAGACAACGGAGTTAGGGCGCCAGGGGTTACTAGGCTTTCCTGCTCCCGTAACCAGCATTCCCTTCCAGTACTCAGGCCTTTGTCATAAAATCTCTTCTGGTCAGAAGTACTGGAATCATAACATTATTACCGGCCGCACCAAAACTTAAAATTAAACAAGGTTTGATTTTTTCCCTTATTTCAGTTTGGAAGATTTGTCGGCCTCATGAATCCCACTGGTTTAGGGCCAAATCCTGGCCAGCTTCTAGTTAGCCAGATTCAAGAACTTACTCAGATGGTTCAGGATCTTTCCCTTCGGGTGAAGTCGCAGGAAGATCTTTTACGGACTTCCCCGAGGGTCGTCCCTGAACCGAAAATGCATTTGCCTGACCGTTTTTCTGGTGATAGGAAGCAGTTTTTTAATTTTAAAGAGTCTTGTAAACTTTATTTTCGCTTAAGACCAATCTCCTCAGGTACGGAATCTCAGCGGGTCGGAATTATTATTTCTTTACTTCAGGGGGATCCCCAGACCTGGGCTTTTGGTTTAAGAACAGAGGATCCGGCATTATTGTCTGTAGACGCCTTTCTGGGGTCTTTAGGGCTTTTGTATGATGACCCTGATAGAGAGGCATCCGCCGAGAGTCAGTTGCGTGCTCTCAGACAGGGTAGGAATCCCGCAGAGATTTATTGTACGGAGTTTCGCCGTTGGTCGAACGACTGTGGCTGGAATGACCCTGCCCTGCGCAGTCAGTTTCGCCTCGGCTTATCTGAGTCTATAAAAGACAGTCTCCTTCAGTATCCCGCTCCTGAGACTCTCGATAAACTCATGAAGCTTTCTATTAAGATTGATCGTCGTCTCAGAGAGCGGAGGGCTGAAAAAGGAGCACCTGTCGGGTCTTCTCCTTGTGTTTTTTCCATTCCTGTGGACTTAGAGGAGCCCATGCAGATGGGTCTCTCCAAGCTGTCTCCTGAAGAAAGAACCAGAAGGCAAAATTCTGGTCTTTGTTTGTACTGTTTGTAAGGGACATTTTGCCCGTAATTGTCCGAACAAGTCGGGAAACGCCTCGACCAAGTGAATTGTGAGGGGGTTCACTTTGGTCTGCAGCTTATCTCCTCGAATAATTCCCTGTAAGTCCCAGCTAAAGTTTCCTTTGGCAGCCTCTGTTCTTCGGTGTCGGCTTTTGTTGACAGTGGAGCTGCAGGGAACTTTATGGACTTAACGTGGGCCAAGGCCTTAGGTATTCCTCAGTTAACCTTGGGTAGGCGTATCACCATGCATGGTTTAGATGGGAGTCCCTTGTCCAATGGGGTTATTTCCCTCTGTACACCCCCTGTTCTACTTTCGGTAGGAGCTCTTCATTCCGAAAAGATTGAATTTTTCCTTACCCATTGCCCTGCAGTTCCAGTGGTTCTGGGTCACCCTTGGCTGGCCTTTCATAATCCCATCATTGATTGGCAGTCGGGGGAGATCTCACAATGGGGTACCATCTGTAATAAGGAATGTATTACGTTTCCCATCAGAATAGCTGCTGCCATTCCCGAACCCATTCCTGTGGAATACCAGGATTTTGTTGATGTATTTTCCAAGGGCAATGCAGACATTCTGCCTCCCCATCGGCCTTATGATTGTGCTATTGAGCTAATTCCTGGTGCCACATTGCCAAAGGGAAGGTTATATGCATTGTCCGGACCAGAAACTGTGGCCATGAAAGAGTATGTTAAAGAGAGCCTAGGGAAAGGATTTATCAGGCCATCTAAATCCCCGTTAAGTGCAGGCTTCTTCTTTGTGGAGAAGAAAGATGGATCACTCAGACCTTGCATTGACTTTAGAGCCTTGAATAAAATCTCAGTAAAAAATACTTACCCTTTGCCGCTGATTTCTGTCCTCTTTGATCAGCTACGTTCGGCTGTGATTTTTTCTAAGATTGACCTGAGAGGAGCATATAACCTCATCCGAATCAAGTCAGGAGATGAGTGGAAAACGGCATTCAGTACTCAGTCGGGTCACTACGAGTATCTGGTTATGCCATTCGGCTTGTCTAACGCTCCTGCAGTTTTCCAGGATCTCATTAACGACGTGCTCCGTGATTTTCTTGGAAGATTCGTGGTCGTTTACTTAGACGATATCTTGATCTATTCTGACTCTATTGAACAACATGTTACCCAGGTGCGTCAGGTTCTTCAAAAATTACGTGAAAATCACCTATATGCCAAGCTGGAGAAGTGTGAATTTCATGTCACGGAGGTATCCTTTTTGGGGTACATTATTTCCCCTCGGGGATTCTGTATGGAACCAAAGAAGCTCCAAGCCATCCTTAGTTGGGCGCAACCCACCAACTTAAAAGCAATTCAGCGCTTTTTAGGGTTTGCGAATTATTATAGAAGATTTATTCATTCTTTTTCCGACCTGGTTGCTCCCATTGTGGCACTTACTAAGAAGGGAGCGGATCCAACCAGTTGGTCTCGTGAAGCTGAGTTATCTTTTCAGGCCTTGAAACAAGCCTTCGTCTCAGCCCCAGTCCTCAGACATCCCAACCCAGAATTGCCTTTCATTGTTGAGGTTGATGCCTCGGAGGTTGGAGTAGGGGCTATCCTGTCTCAGAAGGATCCGGACTCTCTAGAATTACATCCTTGTGCCTTTATGTCCAGGAAATTCTCATCTGCTGAATCCAACTACGATGTTGGTAACCGGGAATTACTGGCTATTAAATGGGCTTTCGAGGAGTGGAGGCATTGGCTTGAGGGAGCAACACATACCATTTCAGTTTTGACTGATCACAAAAATCTTCAGTACATCGAATCAGCTAAACGGCTGAATGCCCGGCAGGCTCGTTGGGCTTTATTTTTTACTCGTTTCAAGTTCATTATCACCTTCAGGCCAGGTTCCAAGAATACCAAGGCGGATGCCCTATCACGCAGTTTTCTTCCAGTTCATGATAACAGTCCTGTTACTCCCATACTTCCGTCTTCAGTCATTCGGGCAGGCCTCACACAAGATTTATTTACCCAGTTAAAGCAGCTTCAACATCAAGCTCCTGGAAATACTCCTGCTGGTCGTCTTTATGTCCCTGAGTTTTTGAGAGCAACTGTTTTGACTGAGTTTCATGATAGCAAAGTTGCCGGGCATCCGGGGATCTCTAAGACTTTGGAATTAGTCTCCCGCTCAGTATGGTGGCCTGGTCTTTCTAAAGACATTAAGGAGTTTGTTTTTTCTTGTCAGGTCTGTGCACAGCATAAGTTCCCCGTTCCTTGCCTATCGGGCAACTTATGCCCTTGAATGTTCCTCTCAGGCCATGGTCTCATATTTCCATGGATTTTGTGGTAGACCTCCCTCTGTCAGCCGGATGCCGAGTCATATGGGTAGTAGTGGACCGTTTTAGCAAGATGGCCCATTTCATTGCTCTTCCCCGACTGCCATCTGCCCAGGGATTGGCAGTTTTGTTCCTCCGTCATGTTTTCAGACTCCATGGGTTACCTACTGATATTGTTTCTGATCGGGGTCCACAATTCATTGCACAATTTTGGAAGTCTTTTTGTGCCTCATTAAAGATGAAATTGTCTTTGACGTCTGGCTACCATCCCCAATCCAACGAGCAGACTGAGCGAGTTAATCAATCATTAAAACAGTATTTGCGTTTGTACTCAGCCAAACTCCAAAATGATTGGTCTGAGTTTCTTCCTTTGGCGGAGTTTGCTTACAACAATTCCTGTCATTCCTCCACCAATGTGTCTCCATTCTTTACAGTTTTTGGTTTTCACCCCAGAGCTAATTCCTTTTTTCAACATTCCTCTGTCTCCTCGATAACCTTAACCTCTCATCTCAGACTCATTTGGAGAAAAGTGCACCTTGCTCTCAGAAAAGCGGCATTTCGGGAGAAAAAAAATTTCTGACAGGCTCCGGCGGCCTTGCACTTTTAAGGTAGGAGATAGGGTATGGTTGTCGACTCGCAACATTAAAATTCGACAAACTTCAGCCAGATTGGGTCCCAAATTTATTGGACCATTTCATATTATTAAAAAAATCAATCCAGTTGCTTTCCGGTTACGTTTACCAAGAGCTCTCCGGATCGGAAATACGTTCCATTGCTCCTTGTTGAAACCATACGTTTCTTCCAGTAGATTTCCTCGAAAGATCTCTCAGGGGAAATCACCAGTAGATGTACAGGGTCATCAGGAATTCTTGGTGGAGAAGGTTCTTGATTCCAAGTTGTCCCGGGGTCGGCTTTATTTTCTGGTACACTGGAGAGGTTATGGTCCAGAAGAAAGGTCTTGGGTCCTGGATAAGGATCTCCATGCCCCGAGGCTCAAGAGGGCATTTTTTCGAGAATTTCCTCGGAAACCTGGCTTTAGGGGTTCCTTGACCCCTCCTCAAGGGGGGGGTACTGTTAGGCGCCGAGGGTCCGCTCGTCAGTGCGGCCCGGCGCCTAGCAACCAGGGACGCCGTACGCGGACAGCCGCCGGCTCCCTGGCAACGCTAGACGCCGGGCGCACGGAGCCGCACAGACCCTAGCAACGGGGACGCCACTGTCGGACCGCGTTCCCCGTTGCTGGGTCCAAAGTTAATTACCACACTTGTTTCCTGGCCGTGCAGTATGGCAGCTGCACGGCATGTTTGTAATTAGCCCTGTCTGGCACCTGATTGGAGGGCTTCCATTTAAAGGCACTCTCAGGGCTTCTCACAGACGCCGGTAATAGCTTCCTGTTTGCTGTATCTGTTGCAGAGAGTGTTTCCAGTCCTGCTCTATCCGGTCGTTCCTGTCCTCAGTGGTCCAGTACTCGGAAGTTGTCATCTGTTCCTGGAGTCCTGACCGAGCACCTTTAACATCCTGTGGTGTTCGTGAGTCGCGGCGTAGCCGTGTGTTGCGGCTTGACCGCTTACTATTTATTATTTGTTATATTGAGTCTCGGAGCTTTTGCGGAGGATTCCGCTCCCACAAATCCACTCTGGTATCCAGCGGTGCTGGGTAGGAGTAACGGATTAGTGGATTTTGGTTGTCCTTTTCCCTGGCGGTTTGTCCGCACATACTTCTGGTTTAAGTTTAGTTAGCTTGTAGCCCCTGGCCTGGTTGTTTAGTCAGAGGGCCCCTTGTTATCACCCTGTCTCGGATTTCCCTTTGTCTCCCATTAAGACCTGAGGGGGCATCGGAGTTGGGCAGACATAATCCGCCCTTCAAACGCGGCTGCCATGGGCTCAAGCAACCATAGTCTCGCAGGGGATTTCTGATAACACGGGCGAGACAACGGAGTTAGGGCGCCAGGGGTTACTAGGCTTTCCTGCTCCCGTAACCAGCATTCCCTTCCAGTACTCAGGCCTTTGTCATAAAATCTCCTCTGGTCAGAAGTACTGGAATCATAACACTCAGCAGGGTGTCTGTGTGTTTCTAGCTAGTACAAAGGGTTTCTGTGTATTTCAAATCACTCAAACAGCTTGCTTATATATCCAGGTTAACCAGTTGTATATCATTACAGTGTTACAATTCTAAGGTTTACAGTGTAAGCATATTCTGTGTTTAAAGTTTATAAAAGTACTGTCTGTGTGTGCGCTCGCAGTGTGTATTCCATACACCCAGCGCAGTGTGTGTACGTTACTTGCGTACCACGTGTGAGGCCTTCATACGCAAATAGCGTATGAAGTGCGTAGCATGTGCACGAGGTTTAGCGGCCACTACGGCTACACGGTATTAGTATATAGCTAATGTTAAAAGGTAGATATCTGACTCTATCAATTGGGGGCAAGTCCGGTCCATCTCATATCCGCAGTCAGGCGAAAATGCGCAGACTTTATCGACCAGCAAAGGGAGGAAAGGTAGTATCTTGTAGTGCTGATCAGATGAGAGTCTGCGTCTGATTCTTTTGGCTTGTAGGGATGCTGGTGGAATCCGAGGAAGGTAGGAACATTAAGCTATTGTCTTTGTAAATCTGGTTTTTATTTCTATTTGGTGCCAACTGCACACGCAGATTGGATGGCTTGTCTGTTTAAATAGGTTTAAAAGTATTTTTAATCGCTCTGCATAGCGTGATAGTTTTTACCTAGGCTTAAAAATAACTGCAGGGGCTGGCATGATGATTTTCTTTGTGACAAAAGGAGCCGCATGGTCTGTCCCCCATTTTGTGTAACCCTCATGGAGGTGGAAGGGGGAGGAGCAGCGGCCATTTTGGGAAGGTCAAATTTTTTTTTCCTAAGCAGCTGATTTTCAGTTGACTCAGGAAATAATCAGCCATCCATTGTCAAAAAGAAATCATCATTTAATTCGTTTTTTTTTAATGCACTTGTTTAGTCCATGTCATGGTCAATCATGAGTGGTTCAGATAGAGTTTGATAAAAGTTAATAATAAAATAAATATTTGATTTAGGAAATACACAAATAACACAAAGTAGTGTTTTTTGTTCTTTTTGTTTTTTTGTTTTGTCACTGTCTCCATTCAAGAGCCTGTTTAACTCTGCTACTTGTAAGATGGGCCATTGAAATGCAAATGAACCTGTGTAACAGGGTTTTGGGTTTTTTTCTCCCAGCAGTGAAGGAAATCGCCTCCACAGATGGTTAGAAAGCACATTCATATGCAAATTAGAAGCACTGAATAAGGTCTCATATATGTAATAGTGATTAGTACATATATGTAATATCTATATGTGCGTGCTTACATCAATGTATGTTATTAGATTAATTTAGAATTGCATTTTCATTTGTGTATTTTCACGTATCTCACTTTCCTGTTTGCCATTTATCATTGATAACGTGCTGAGAAAGATTTGTTGCTATTTGTAGTTAAAAGTAAAAATAATACGTAAGGAAGTAATTTGTAAAACACGCACACGGCTTGCCTAAGATACAAGGAAGTTCTGTGTGGTGTTCAGTAGATGATTACAGTTAAAGGTCATTTACATTGATAAACGTGTTAGTTGTGTTACTGTGGACATACCTGGCTTGCGTACACGTGTCTCTAACAAGGGGCAGAACGAGTGTACGCGACGCAAGGGCCGACGCACGGAGCGTATATTACGCAACGGAGCGTCTGGGTACGCCCACATGATACAAAATCGCACGATAGTATTGTTTTAGTAGGCGATAAGGAGGCAACGCGATAATAGCGCACATCAATCTCAGTGTCCAAAATTTTAAGCTAATAGATCCTTCTCTAGTTGCAACTCCTCTGGACTAGACTGCGATACTGAATGAAAGGGATTTCTGCGCAGAAACAAAAGTAAAAAGTATATGAGGTGAAAGTGTGTGTATACATATATAAGTATTTTCTCATTTTTGGGTGGAACCACAGGAAATCGAGTTCTCGTGAGGAACATACGTGTCAGTGACGGCACGGTGGCTTGGGAGGCATCCCTTGTTAAACATATATAGGAGCATTAGAGTATAGCAGACCAGGAGGTCTACTGTAGCACAGACCAGGAGGTCACGGACCAGGAGGTCCAGGTACAGCAAACAAGGAAGTCCGCTATAGATAAGAGTCAAGAAGCACAACACCAGGAAGGGTTGGTGCGGTACCCATATAGGCCATTAAGCTCCGGCTGAAGGAATTCGCAGCCACAATTTTCGATTCCATTGGTCGTTCCGCACATAAGATTAGTTGCTTATGTGCAGTACGATTGTACCGCACATAATTGTGTGCATTAGTTTGTAACTTGACCCAGTACCGTTTGCGTACGCTAGAGGGGTCATAAACACTATTTGTACATTCTAACGTGATTTGTGTAACTTTTTTTATTTTAAGGGAGGTTCGCTGGTCACTCGGGAATTCTCTAACAACCGATACTTGCTGGGGACGGGTAACCTACTCCCACACGCCCCAGTAAATAAAGGTTCATAGGGGCCCTAGGTTGGGTACAGCAGCTCTGAGTCAGTGATTGCAGTACTGGCCAACGTGGGCGAGAAGTGAGTGGAGGTACTCGGTAAACTTTCACCGTCGGCCTACCCCGGACATCTTGGTTTTTGTAAGGGTTCGCTGAAGACCCTGATTTGAAGGTCAGAGGTAGTGAAAGCAACACCTGCAAAGATGGGGGCCAGTTGTTCAGGTAGGGGGCGATCAACCCTGGTTCAGGTTGATTTAGTAAACCCGCCCATAAGGTCGGCAAGGTCTATAACATGTGATACAGACCAGGAGGTCCGAGATGGATCACACACAGAGGTTTTATTCAATGAATGGGAAAGAATGACTGTGCATGATGGGGAAAAGTTCCCATGGGTAGGCAGTTTTAGCCCAGAGGTGTTACAAAATCTAAGTAGAAGGATATGTCTCATTAAATCTGCAAAGAGACGGATCAAATATTATGATTGTTTACAGTTATGGCAACGGGAAAGTGAAACACAAGGAGAATTAGCTTATACAGCTGACTCTCACTTTGGTAAGAAAAATATGGCAACAAGAGAGAAGGTGGTTACAGAGAGTGGCACACTGGTGTATGATAAAAATGCACTTAGCAACTGTATTATAGATGATAAGAGTAATTGTAACAAATGTAACAATGATAAAAGTAAAACTGTTAAATGTACAACTGTTAACCTGTTCAAGTCGCACCCCATGTTAAACTTCCCTCAGGCTTACAAGCAAGAAAGTGAGCCCAGCACGATGTCGGCACCGTTTCCAGCAGTCATCACACAAGACATCCAGGTGGACGCGACCAAATCGGTAAAGGCAGTAATCAAACCCCCTAACGGAGGGTCAGGTGAGGTCGTGTCCACAGGTACGTACGGTGTTATATATCACGCACAAACAAATGCACCGCATAGAGAGATAGCGGTTAAGGTATTAATGAATGGTTTAAAGGAAGTACTGAAAACAAGGGTACAGACCACCAACCCAAACTGGAGGAATATCTCGGTGACTGCATTAAGAAAGTCCGCTGTTGGGCATGAGCAAAACATCAGCAAGCACAGGGAAGCACAGAGAGGTAAGAAGCCTCAGATCCCTGTGGGTAAGTCAAAGGTAATAAGGTGTTATAATTGCCAGAAGGAAGGTCATTATGCACGAGATTGTAGGTTTAAAGAACCACAGAAGGTATATAAACCCCCTAGACAAAGACATGAGCAAAGTTATGACACACAAAATTGTAATCAGGGATCATATAGGAAGAAGTTTGGGCCGCACCTGTAATATGCAGTCAGGAAAGTTGATCATTAGGACTGGTAGTAAACCTGAGGTTACAGTTAATGATATTGGGAGGTCAGTTCCTTGTAGACACAGGAACGGCCGGGTAAAACGTTGAAATTTATTTGTAAATGTTTCTTTTTCCCCATCTCTGACGTTCATCGGCAGAACTCAAACATCACATAGCTACTTGGTCTTTGCAGAAGTCTACCTAACCCCAGTGTGACCTACCGACATCGGTGTGTCCTGGCCAGGCACAGAAGGGTGGAGTGTGGAAATACTGGTGGGGAGGGGACTGCGCAAAGATACCAATGGATGTGTTGGTGTGACAGCCTGATGGTGAACGGAAGATCTGACAATGTTTTTTTGTTTGTTGCTTAATGCAAAATGTGATGAATTGTTCTCTCTCTCGTTTTTTTTTTTTCCCTCTTCTCTCTCGTGTTCTCATGCTTTAAAGATGGTATGTCACACATCAGTTGGACAAATGGTAATGCAAGATTTTTGCTCCTTACAGAAAGATCGCAGATTTGGAAGGAATATTGTATCACCGGAATGTTCGTTTGGAAGACTGAGAGACAGCACCTTTGAGATGACAGCAGAGCAAGAAGAACAACAAGACTAGAGGACAAAAGCATCATAACATTTTTTCTTTCCCCTCAAAGTATTTTTTTTTGTGCCCCCATTACAAATTTATCTTTCTCCTCCTGTAAGATGGACTCGCCCCAAGAGACTGCAGTCCGTGTTTTCCTGTTGACCATGATGTTGACCAGAGCAGTCTGTTTCGGTGAGAGTACCAGTGAGGTCGAGAAAGGATCCGGAATGGGTTTCTGATGACTGAGACGGAGCCGTAAATTTCCAATAGCAACACAATCACCAAGCAAAGGCTAGCATCCAGAAAACGATCTAGCTGTTAGGCGCCGGGGTCCGCTTGTCTGCGCGGCCCGGCGCCTAGCAACTAGAGACGCCGTGCGCGTACAGCCGCCGGCTCCCTAGCAACGCTAGACGCCGGGCGCGCTGAGCCGCATGGACCCTAGCAACGGGGACGCCACTGGCGGACCGCGTTCCCCGTTGCTAGGCTTTAGGAAATTAAGATATTCACCTGCTCTCTGGCCGTGCAGCAAGGCAGCTGCACGGCATTTATTCTAATCAGCCTTTAGCAGCTGATTGGAGGACTCCTTGTTAAATATACTCCCAGGGCTTCTCACAGACGCCGGTAATAGCTTCCTGCATGCTGCCTTTGTTTGCTGAGAGTCTGTTTCCAGTCCTGCTGTATCCGGTCATTCCAGTCCTCAGAAGTCCGGTATTCGGGAGTTGTCATCTCATCCCAAGAGGTCGTTTGGTTCCCTGGAGTCCTGACTGATCACCGTTTTATATCCAGTGGTGTTCGTGAGTTGCGGCTCTGCCGTGTGTTGCGGCTCAGCCGCTTTACCTTTTATATTTTGTGTTTGGAGCATTTGCGGAGGGTTCCGCTTCCACAAGTCCTCTCTGGTACTCGGCGGTGCCGGGTAGGAGAATTGGACAAGTGGATATTTTGGTTGTCCTTTTCCCTGGCGGTTTCTCCGCACATATTATAGTTTTGAGTTTGCTTAGCACCTGGCCTGCTTGTTTAGTTAGAGGGCCTCTTGTTATCACCCTGTCTCGGGTTTCCCTTTGTCTCTCATTAAGACCGGGGGGCATCGGAGTTGGGCAGACATAATCCGCCCTTCAAACGCGGCTGCCAAGGGCTCAAGAAACCATAGTCTCGCAGGGGATTTCTGACAACACGGGTGAGACAACAGAGTTAGGGCGCAAGGGGCTATTTTCCTGTCTTGCTCCCTTCCCCAGCATTTCGTTCCAGTGCTCCGGTCCTTGCCATAAGATCTCCTCTGACCAGAGTGCTGGAATCATAACACTAGCAGCCATGTTATTTTTAGACATTGTGAAGGATTGTTAGCTAAAGAGAACTACATCTGTAGGCATTGTGACAATATAGTTGAGGATGGGTGCATCAAGAAATGTCAGTCCAGTTTTAATATCCACATGGACCGGCATCCATTGAGTAACTATCACTCCTTAGTGGGTAAAGTGTTAAACCAGACAGACTGTTGGGTATGCTCTCAAGTACCTCAAGGTCATAGCAAATCAGAACTAGTACCATTCCCTTTAACTATAGGAGAGGTACTTGAGCTAAGTGGTGGGAGGCCAGTGGACAAGAGGTTTAATATCTCTAGTCCTCCTAGTTTGAAGCTCCACCAATATCATGTGGATAGGTCCTTAGTATGCTTTAACATTTCCAATCCCCGAAAGCCGGGAAATTGGGAAGTGTCATGGAGTAATCAAACCATGACCTTTTCATACAGAGCCGACAGAATGCCCATAGACACAGAACTTATACGCCAGATAGCCGACCATAGAAAATTTTTCCGGTATAGGTACCCTCTAGAAAGTAGGACCATGCGAGTTGGAGAAGTATCACCAGGATACTGTGCACATATCGTACAAACAGATACGTGTACTAAACAGATGGGAGAATTAGGGTTAGGAGATTTCACATGGAAAATTTGTAACATGGTAATGTCATACTCCGTCCCATATGTTCTCCCCGATGATGCATATTTCATATGCGGGAGGAAGGCGTATAAGTGGCTTGCCCCAAACTCAGAGGGATTATGTTATATTGGAAAAGTACTGCCTGAAATAATGACTGTAACCCATAACAAAATGAAAGACATTCACCGCAGTGCCCAAGCTCCTTATACTCACACTCATTACGAGCACGTCGTTAAACGGCACCTGATAGAGAGGACAGAGCATCCGGCCTCTGATCTGATCCATGAATCCACCGGGATTCAAGTTCTACTCGCGTTAGATATCACTCGTACCGCCAGAGGAGTGATAAATTATAGATATATATCTGCGCTTGCAAATTTATTAGACAATATCACCGAAATGTATGACGACACATTCAGGTACACTGGGAAAGAGTTACAAGCCTACAAAACAGAACTGGTTCAGCATAGGATGATTCTCAATTATCTCACAGCTGTGACAGGCGGGTATTGTGTTACCCTAGCAACTCAATATGGAATAAAATGCTACACGTATATCACAAACAGCACGGAGGACCCGGCCGAGGTCATAGACCAAAAGATGGATGACATCTTACAATTAAAATGGGAGTTCCGAAGAAGACATAATCTCACTCTCGCCGCTGTGGGTAATGAGCTGACCAGTTGGGTGTCATGGTTAAACCCACGAAATTGGTTCTCTGGTTTAGGAGAATGGGCCCAAGGTATTATTATGGATGTAGGGAAATTTCTTTTGTGTATTCTAGGAGTCGTCATATTGGTTGGACTGATATTTAGATGCGTTCGGGCTTTAACGAAGTGTAAAGGTAGTACTAGAGTGATGAGTCTGAGGAGCGAGGACACTGTAATAACAACAACTAATTTGATTTATGACCCAACGATAGAGACAATGTTGTGATGAAAATGTGATTCCACGGTCCGTTTCTTTCACCCGTTTCTCCTTTGTTTTCCTCCAAGGTACAAAGACATCCGCTTGGAAGAAGAATTTGACAACCTCTTTTATACAGACCATTGATGGACTATGCCACAGACCCCCAATATCCCTAGTGACTTTAAATTTTTACGATAGCCCAAATACTTTAGAGACTGTAACTTTATGGACAATGGAACAACTTTTGCTCGCTATTTATAGCAAAAGCATCGAGAGACATCAGACAACATGTACATCAAGACAAGACATCAGACAAGACCTCAATCGGCGAATGCATATTAAACTCACATAGTTTATGACTGCATTTGTACTAATTACTTCTTATCTTCACCTCTACAACCTTCAGGTAATGACACACATAGTCGATAGGGAATATAGACACAGATATCAGCACTCACATACCCCCCCCCATTCATGTATCATCAACTAAAATGTGCTCCCCCATTTGTTGCAACCAAAAGCCGAAAAGAGCTCGGTAAAGTTTGACAGCCCATCCACAGACCCTTAATACGGGATAAGAAGGATTCAAATGTATACTTCGCAATACCTCGAAGCTTGATTTAAAACACGTACGGCACGATGATATATGACCCCTCAAACATGGATTCATACACACATGCTTCTACTATCTCACTAGGTCATACCTTTTTCCCACCTTCTCCTCTCCTCCCTTTTCTCAATCATAAAATAGTACTAACATGATGGTATATATTTTTCTTTTTGAATTGTTTTAGGAAGTGGCAGTTATTGATGACTGCCAAAGGGTGGACTGTCAAAGTCGGAAAAATATCATGCTACACGTTGCCATATATTCCCCATGCGCTTGCCCGCTGCACATGCACATTCTCTCCCGTGCGTGCGCATACTCGCAGTTGCGTGACGGCGCCTCCTCGGCCATGCGCTCGAGCGCATGGTATGTGCATTTACGGTAGAGTTTGTGTGCGTCTAGCGGGCGACTCAATCGTTACATAGTAAATCCAAATAGTATGTTTTATAGATAATGTTCCCCTTAATAATAACTGTAAGTTTGTTTATTGTGACTGGTCCCTGGACAGAGGTATTCCTCTTTGCATGATATGAAGGGTCAGATAGGATTTGAGCAGTGGTGTTTGGTACCTAACTAAAGAACATTTTATTAGCAACAATCCGGTGCTGGTTAGGTAAAGATTAATCGCTCCTGCATATAGTTATGTCTATTAGTAGTTTCTGGACATTTATTCATTGTCCATGTGTTGGAAATCCTGAGTTTCCCTCCCACCTGAGCAGTCTGAAATAGTCACAGCCCACCTGTTCAAACAAACCTATGACCTTTTGTTGTAATATGAAGACAGATTCCTGTGTCCAATGAACAATGAGATTATAGGTCCCTTTGTAGTGTACTGTATGCAGTGTATATAAGGACAGCCAGCCTGGCCAGCTCATTCTCTCTCTCTCTCCACACAACGGTTATCATCTTTGACTAACTCGGAGCGGGTACCCGGACTGCGCAGCGAATCATTCCCAGTGTGTAAGTTCTCTCTGTGACCATTCTTATTAATCTCTGACTGTATTGTGCCACGTTCTCTCTCTCTCTCTCTCCCCCTCTCATTGTATGTTATTGTTTGTAATTGTGCTGCTATTGTGTATTTACGTGTAGTTATTCTGTTAGATACTGATGTTAGACTGTAGAGTATAAGCTGTAATTGTGTTTCCCCTTTTGATATATCTAAAAGCTCGTTAGTAAAGGTTTTGGAGCCTCAGCAGGGTGTCTGTGTGTTTCTAGCTAGTACAAAGGGTTTCTGTGTATTTCAAATCACTCAAACAGCTTGCTTATATATCCAGGTTAACCAGTGGTATATCATTACAGTGTTACAATTCTAAGGTTTACAGTGTAAGCATATTCTGTGTTTAAAGTTTATAAAAGTACTGTCTGTGTGTGCGCTCGCAGTGTGTATTCCATACACCCAGCGCAGTGTGTGTATGTTACTTGCGTACCACGTGTGAGGCCTTCATACGCAAATAGCGTATGAAGTGCGTAGCACGTGCACGAGGTTTAGCGGCCACTACGGCTTCACGGTATTAGTATATAGCTAATGTTAAAAGGTAGATATCTGACTCTATCAACCTCAACAAATTAACAGCTAGAATGCCAAAGGTCTGCAATGCTGTAATTGCTGCAAAAGGAACATTCTTTGACGAAAGCAAAGTTTGAAGGACAAAATTATTATTTCAAATAAAAATCATTATTTCTAACCTTGCCAATGTCTTGACTATATGTTCTATTAATTTTGCAACTCATTTGATAAATAAAAGTCATTTTTTTTCATGTAAAACACGAAATTGTCTGGGTGACCCCAAACTTTTGAACGGTAGAATATATATATATATATATATATATATATACTGTATGTGTGTATAGCAGGTGGGAAAGATAGCACTCTCTAGTCTTGTTCAACAACTCAAAAAAAAGGGTATTTAATTTATGCATCACACTATGCGAAGCCTTTACCTGAATGATAGCAGATGCGTTCGCGGGGCAGAACAAGGCGGCGACGCGGCTTGTGGGGGCATCGACTCGCGTTGGGCAGATCGTGTCGGTAGAAATGGGGGCAGGTTCGGGGCAGCCACGTGACATCACATCCGGCCACTGCAACCTGAAAAATGGCTGCCCTGTGTCAGCCACTGCAGCCTAGCTGCAGAGGAAGGGGGGAGCTTCCACAAATCAGTGGTGCAATCACAATTACATAGCAATCATCAATGCTGCAGGTTATTTGCATGCTGGGGGGACTTGCACTGTGCTGGGTGGCCCCCAGCATGCGATCGCAACCAGCTGCAGTTTTGCGAAAAAAACACAAAACTGCAACTGAAGCTGAATGAGAGCCAAAGAGGGTTATTCAGAGTTGCTAGGAAACCAAAAAAGTTAGCAATTGGGCAAAACCATGCTGCACTGCAGGTGGGGCAGATGTAACGTGCACAGAGAGCTAGATTTGGTATGGGGTGTGTCCAAACTGAAATCTAAATTGGAGTGTTAAAATAAAGCAGCCAGTATTTACCATGCACAGAAACAATATAACCCACCCAAATCTAACTCTCTCTCTCACATGTTACATCTTGTTTTTCCCAATTGCTAACTTTTTTGGTTTGCTAACAACTCTGAACAACCCCCTATGTCTTCAACCAGCCATTTATCACATTTTGTGTTCTGCTCAAATTCCACTGATTACCATCTGCTGGAATTTCTGTAGAGTATTCCTTCCCCCTTCCCCCTCTTCTTCCCGTTTTGGTTATTGAATAGCTCAGTTGTGTATGCAGCAGTATAGCAGTCTTCTACTGGGCCCTAGCTAATGGGCTATACAGTGCTATACTTAGACATTTTGGTGCCCTGTGCCAAAAAGAGAATTGGTGCCAGTGCCAAATTAAGGTCCACATGGGCCTGGAGCTGAGATGTAGGAAGGGCATATTTTGTGCTGTTGTAGGTAGTGTGATCAGCGCCGTAGAGAAGTTCTCCTGGGTGGGAAGAGGGGTTGTGGTAACATACTATATCACTGCACTACCTCCCCACACTACATCACTATGCTACCGCCCCACATTACATTACTGTGCTACCTCCCCACACTATTTCCCCACACTATACCACTATGATACTTATTCACACTACATAACTGCACTACATCTCTGAAGTATATCACTACGCTACCTCCCCATACTATATCTCCACACTATTTCACTGCACTACCTCTCCAGACTATATTCCCACACTACATCTACCTACCCACACCACATTACTGCACTACCTTCCCACACCACATTACTGCGCTACCTTCCCACACCACATTACTGCGCTACCTTCCCACACCACGTTACTGCTCTACCTTCTCACACCACATTACTGCGCTACCTTCCCACACCACGTTACTGCTCTACCTTCTCACACCACATTACTGCACTACCTTCCCACACCACATTACTGCACTACCTTCCCACACCACATTACTGCTCTACCTTCTCACACCACATTACTGCGCTACCTTCCCACACCACATTACTGCACTACCTTCCCACACCACATTACTGCACTACCTTCCCACACCACATTACTGCGCTACCTTCCCACACCACATTACTGCGCTACCTTCCCACACCACATTACTGCGCTACCTTCCCACACCACGTTACTGCTCTACCTTCTCACACCACATTACTGCGCTACCTTCCCACACCACGTTACTGCTCTACCTTCTCACACCACATTACTGCACTACCTTCCCACACCACATTACTGCACTACCTTCCCACACCACATTACTGCGCTACCTTCCCACACCACATTACTGCACTACCTTCCCACACCACATTACTGCGCTACTTTCCCACACCACATTACTGCGCTACCTTCCCACACCACATTACTGCGCTACCTTCCCACACCACGTTACTGCTCTACCTTCTCACACCACATTACTGCACTACCTTCCCATATCAAATTACTGCTCTACTTCCCAACACATTATTGCACTACCTTTTAACACACTATTACTACACTACATCACTACACTACCTACCCACACTACTTAACTGCACTGCCTCACCACAATACATAACAGCACTATACTACCACCCCACTCTGCACCACTACACTACCTACCCATACAACATTACTACACTGCCCCTACAGTACATCACTACCTGCCTACCATACTACTGTACATCACTACACTGCCCCCCTCAATACTTACCATACTACATCAATACTCTGCCCCCCCTCACTAACTACCCATACAACATCACTCAGTGCCCCCCTTCACACACATTACATAACAGCACTAACTCCACACACTACATCCCTGCAATACACTCCACTGACCCTCTCTCCCACTACATGAGATCATACCCTACACAGGCAAGTTACCTGTAAGGAGGATTTATCTGTCTCTTACCTCTGGTTCCTGGCTGCAGGCACAGAAGCCCCGCCTCCAGAGAATCAACATAGAGAGGACAGGCTCAGATAGGACAGCGGGTAAGGAGTGTCAGGCCTGAGGATAGGGGTGGGAGGAAGAGACGGCAGCTGGGGCTATAGGAGCAGGAGGGGAGCGGGCCTGGTCCTGGAGGTGGGAGGGGCTATCTGGACATCTCTGCTAGTCACAATGCAACAGCAGCAGGGCAGTCCATGGAGGGACCAGCCACAGCATCCCAGCATGTCACGCGCGGTACACCAGCAGAGGTGAGCAGGAAGGCGGGAAGGACTTTGCACGGGGGTAGAGGAGAGGGGTGTTGATGCCAGTGAGGGCGGGGCCTAGGACGCTGCAGGCTGCAGAAACATTTGCTTCCTATCTACAGCAGCACAGAGATCTGCAGAAGCTGTGGGCCTATTCCGGAGAGTGGCCCTGGAACTGCAGCTCCATCAGCCACATTGTTAAGCCAGCACTGGACATGGCCCCAAAATGGGGAACATGTTGTAAAGCCACGCCCACACACTTGAGGCCACACAAACCCATTCCACCAATGCCACACCCTTTCAGACAGGCGCACCTCTGATGCGTGAGTGTCACAAATCAGACCCATCAAAAGCTGGGAGTTATGTAATATAGCCTGTACATTGCACAGTTCAGATGTTTATAACCTTAATGGTGCACTCACTCTATCCTCGGTCAGTTCTTTCTCTGGCTTCATTAGCACCACACTCTGATCCACCACCCTCAGGCCACAGAGAGATCCTGGAGCTGCCTGAACATGGAGCAATACATCTGATCCTGGGAGAACCTCATCTGGGGAGAACCCGACTGATACCTGGAAAAGAGTGAAGACAGTGTAATGGGAGAGGAGACTGACTTAACAACATCAACCCTCCATCTATGATAAACAGCTTTTCTTCTCTATATTTGGTTAACATTTTGTACAGTTAGAGGTGTAACAAACATTTTGTATGAGCATGATTCGCAACATACAATATTTAATGTTACTGAGCACATAAAATGTTGCACACTGTTTATGACTGAAAGTGATATAAATGGTATAAGGGGCTTAGGTTTGAGAATTGTTCTGACATTTGTTAAAACAGATAATTGTTACATTTTGAAGGCACAGAATAGATATACATACTGTAAAACAGGAAAATATGACATGAATGTGATATCCACAGTCTAGCTTTATACGAGAGAGAGAGAGAGAGAGAGAGAGAGAAACACCTTCCTTTGGACACAACTCATAACAGATAAAGAACAGATGCTCTTTATCTGATATGGCTTGTGTCCTGAGGAAGGTCCCCTTTTGTTACAGAAACGTTGACTTCTAAATGATGACCACTCTTTGTAATAAATGTAACTCTCTTTTGCAAAGTCTCTGGTGAGTGCACTCTACTTTTTGCAAAAAGACTACATATACAGTATATATCATCTATATATATACTGTATATATCTATAAAGAGAGAGAGAGAGAGAGAGAGAGAGAGAGAGGGGGGGAGGAGAGGGAGAGAGAAAGAGAGAGATAGAGAGAGAGTGAGACTGTTGGTTTATTCACCTTATTCTTTAAACACCTTAACACGTTGAATGTTGCTGAGTCTGCCAGAATCTCTCCATTAGGTAGGAAAATGTACACAAGTGCATGAAGTTTTGGTGATATCCCGGCACTCAGTGGGAGCTTCAAAGTGACCTCACCATGAAGATCTGTGAAACACATACAACACAAGGAAGGAGAACGTTATTTAAAAAAATCCACATCAGGACTTCCCAACTTTTTATTATTCAAAGTCTCATTAAATCCCGGTGCTTTGGCAACACTTTTGCAGCGGTTCTGCTATGTGCAGATTTACGAAGGCCAAATCATCTGCAAAACCACAGAGAATGCACACTTTAGAATAGAACAGAACTAAATATCAGAAAATCTAAATAGAAAATTTTGTGCTTCTGTTTTAAGACATACAATATGCCATGCAGCGTTAGTGAGCCGCCAGGTCCAGTGCAATTCTGCCAGTGCCAGGAGTCCTTTTTTCAGTTGTTGCCATAAATGCACCTTAGTTGCATGCAATGGGATAGGACATGCCGGGATTAATTTGTGCTGATTAATTTGATATATAACATACTGTATATTGTGTGTGACTGAGTCTGTATACGGAGCACTTTCGGAACTTGTATTGGAAAAAAGCTGTAGCTGCTACATTGTAGCACTTCATATACAGATTCAGAGACGCATACGGATATACTGTACAAGTGTCACATATAGCACAGTCTCCTGGAGAGTTGCGTTGCAACTTAGATGCATTTTTGTCAAAAAAGACATGCGACGCTAGGAGAGCCTCATGGGACCTGGCGTGCCAAAAGGGTCTGTTTGGCACAACTGCAGCGATGATGTATGACAATATGTGTTTGGGGTTAGCATTACCACCATGTAAATGCATTTGCAACTAATATCTATCTATTTATCTATAATTTTTCCCCCACCTTCTGGAGCAATTTTTTTTAAATATGGAAAGAATGTATATAGTGGCCATCTCAGTCTCCTGACCTCAATATCATTGAGCCACTCTGGGGGAGATCTCAAACGTGCAGTTCATGCAAGACAGCCCAAGAATTTACAGGAACTGGAGGCTTTACCATCTGAGAAAATAAAGAGCCTCATCCACAACTACTACAAAAGACTTCAAGCTGTCATTGATGTTAAAGGGGGCAATACACGGTATTAAGAACTGGGGTATGTAAACTTTTGATCAGGGTCATTTAGGTAGTTTCTGTTAGGCGCTGCGGTCCGGGACATCCTCCCGGCCCGGCGCCTAGCAACTAGGGACGCCGAGCGCACTTAGCCGCCGGGTCCCTAGCAACGCTGGGACGCCGTGCGCGCTGAGCCGCCGGCTCCCTAGCAACGCTAGGACGCCGGGCGCGCCGAGCCGCCGGGACCCTAGCAACGCTGGGACACCGTGCGCGCTGAGCCGCCGGCTCCCTAGCAATGCTAGGACGCCGGGCGCGCCGAGCCGCCGGGTCCCTAGCAACGCTGGGACGCCGTGCGCGCTGAGCCGCCGGCTCCCTAGCAACGCTAGGACGCCGGGCGCGCCGAGCCGCCGGGACCCTAGCAACGCTGGGACACCGTGCGCGCTGAGCCGCCGGCTCCCTAGCAATGCTAGGACGCCGGGCGCGCCGAGCCGCCGGGACCCTAGCAACGGGGACGCCACGGGCGGACCGCGTTCCCCGTTGCAGGGTGGATTAATCACTATGCACACATGTTTCTGGTCGTGCAGCAGGGCAGCTGCACGACATTGGTGGTAATCAGGCTCTGGACTCTGATTGGGGAATTCCCTGTTAAATGCCTTCTCAGTGTCTCACACAGACGCCGGTGATAGCTTCCTGCATGCTGCTCATGTTTGGTTTAGATCTGTTCCTGGTCTGCTGTGTCCAGTCATTCCAGTCTTCAGAGTTCCTGAGTCTTGGTGTTTGTCATCTCATCCCAAGGAATTCTCCTGCTCCTCATTTACCTGTGACACTCTATTGAGGATCTCGCTTGGTTTCGTGAGTGACGGCTCTGCCATGTGCTGTGGCCTAGGCCGCTTAATATTGTTTGCTGGTTTTGGAGCATTTGCGGAGGTATCCGCTTCCACAGTCCTCTCCGGTACTCGGCGGTGCCGTGTAGGAGAGTGGACAAGTGGAGTATTTTGGTTGTCCTTTTCCCTGGCGGAGATCCGCACATACTTTAGTTTTAGGTTTGTTAGTAGCCCCTGGGCTTGTTGTTTAGTTAGAGGGCCCCTTGTTATCTCCGTGTCTCGGTTCACTATTTGTCTCCCATTAAGACCTGAGGGGGCATCGAAGTTGGGCAGACGTAATCCGCCCTTCAAACGCGGCTGCCATGGGCTCAAGAAACCATAGTCTCGCAAGAGTGTACTGACAGCACGGGCGAGACAACGGAGATAGGGTGCCAGGGGCTAATCCAATTCCTTTCCCCTTTCCCAGCATTACGTTCCGGTATTCAGGTCTCTTCACATAAGATCACCCCAGACCTGAGTACTAGAATCATAACAGTTTCTGTTGTCATTATTATTTAAAAAGAGTAAACACAGTTGTTTGACAATAAATGGCTTCACCCAACCACTAAACATGAGTGAAAGAAAAGTTTGTGAGTTATCATTCATATTCTCTGACAAATGGCCAGAAAATCACAAATTCTGCTAGGGTATGTAAACTTATGAGCAAAACTGTATATATATATATATATATATATATATATATACTGTACAGTGCTCAAAGTGGCCTGGTATACACAGGTATGGTATACTGGCACTTCAAGCACTGACTGAAGACCCCCGCCGCCGCAGCTTTTCAAATTCAGCGCTATTTACACACCAATTGGAGCACTAGAACCGGCAGCCAATCAGGATCGGTCCGTGGCAGATTTAAAATGGTGGCGGTCATGGGAGCCGTAACGAAGGCCACCGACCATAGCCTCCTCCTTCACACTGCTGTCCATCGCGTTCAACCTGTATTTTGTATTAAGTTGAGTTGATTTTACTGTACCTGCTGAAGAATGTTTTATGACTAGTTAACAACTACAAATCATGTTACACCCAGATTAACAACGTCAATATTTTAAATGTTGTAACCTTGGATATCCTTTTCAATCAGAAATTCATCCAATCCCCTTTTAAATGCATTTACAGAGTCCGCCATTACCACCTTCCCTGGCAGGGAATTCCAAATCCTTATTGCCCTAACAGTGGAGAACCCTTTTCTCCATTGTGTACAGAATTTTCTCTCCTCCAGCCTCAACGAGTGCCCACGTGTCCTAGACAGAGTTCTTTTAATAAATAATTCCTCTGATAACTCTTTGTGATGCCCCTTTACATATTTGAAGACATTAATAATGTCTCCTCTAAGATGCCTCTTTTCCAGTGTATACATGTTCAACCTAGTAAGGCTTTCCTCGTAATCCAGTCCCTCTAGGCCTTTAATCAATTTAGTAGCTCGCCTTTGAACCCTTTCTTTTTTATACCGGGGTGCCCAAAACTGAACACAATATTCTAGGTGCGGACGTAACAGTGATTTGTACAGCAGCAGAATTACATCCTCGTCCCACACTCCCTGTCCCTATGTGTCCCTGCTGTCACTCTCCTTGTCCCTATGTCCCTTCTGTCACACTCCCTGTCCCTATGTCCCTGCTGTCACTCTCCCTGTCCCTATGTCCCTTATTCCAAAGAGTAATAAATTTTCTAAAATGCGCAATAAATGTTAAAAAAGGCAGCCGTCACATATAAGTAAGGGAACACCACATCCCTATTAGTATAATCAAATGAGAAAAATTAAAATAAAATATGTGCATAGGTGCTCTTATAACAAAGATGAATACCAAGGTGTTATAATACAAAACACACTTTTTAATGAAACTACAATAAAATGTAGAAAAGTATATACAACATATATGATTGCACTGATCCCAAATAGATTTCTCACCCTTTAGAGGAATTGCAGTGGGCAAAGAGCTTTTATTCTAAAAGCAATAGGGTCCCGGTAGGATAACATGGCACCGCCGCAAGAGGCTTGTTTCCTTATCCATGTTGTCTAAACAATGCGTTTCGGAGAAAATCTCCTTTTTCAAGCTTGAAAAAGGAGATTTTCTCTGAAACACGTCGTTTGGACGACATGGATGCTGTTTGTGACTGATTCACTGTTGAACTCCCTACTCAACCTCCAAGGAAACAAGCCTCTTGCGATGGTGCCGTATTATCCTACCAGGACCCTATTGCTTTTAGAATAAAAGCTATTTGCCAACCGCAATTCCTCTAGAGGGTGAGAAATCTATTTGGGATCAGTGCAATCATATTTGTTGTATATACTTTTCTATGTTTTATTGTAGTTAGTGATGTGCACCGGACATTTTTCGGGTTTTGTGTTTTGGTTTTGGATTCGGTTCCGCGGCCGTGTTTTGGATTCGGACGCGTTTTGGCAAAACCTCACCGAAATTTTTTTGTCGGATTCGGGTGTGTTTTGGATTCGGGTGTTTTTTTTCAAAAAACCCTAAAAAACAGCTTAAATCATAGAATTTGGGGGTCATTTTGATCCCATAGTATTATTAACCTCAATAACCATAATTTCCACTCATTTCCAGTCTATTCTGAACACCTCACACCTCACAATATTATTTTTAGTCCTAAAATTTGCACAGAGTTCGCTGGATGGCTAAGCTAAGCGACACAAGTGGCCGACACAAACACCTGGCCCATCTAGGAGTGGCACTGCAGTGTCAGACAGGATGGCACTTCAAAAAAATTGTCCCCAAACAGCACATGATGCAAAGAAAAATGAAAGAAAAAAGAGGTGCAAGATGGAATTGTCCTTGGGCCCTCCCACCCACCCTTATGTTGTATAAACAGGACATGCACACTTTAACGAACCCATCATTTCAGCGACAGGGTCTGCCACACGACTGTGACTGAAATGACTGGTTGGTTTGGGCCCCCACCAAAAAAGAAGCAATCAATCTCTCCTTGCACAAACTGGCTCTACAGAGGCAAGATGTCCACCTCATCATCATCCTCCGATTCCTCACCCCTTTCACTGTGTACATCCCCCTCCTCACAGATTATTAATTCGTCCTCACTGGAATCCACCATCTCAGATCCCTGTGTACTTTCTGGAGGCAATTGCTGGTGAATGTCTCCACGGAGGAATTGATTATAATTCATTTTGATGAACATCATCTTCTCCACATTTTCTGGAAGTAACCTCGTACGCCGATTGCTGACAAGGTGAGCGGCTGCACTAAACACTCTTTCGGAGTACACACTGGAGGGAGGGCAACTTAGGTAGAATAAAGCCAGTTTGTGCAAGGGCCTCCAAATTGCCTCTTTTTCCTGCCAGTATACGTACGGACTGTCTGACGTGCCTACTTGGATGCGGTCACTCATATAATCCTCCACCATTCTTTCAATGGTGAGAGAATCATATGCAGTGACAGTAGACGACATGTCAGTAATCGTTGGCAGGTCCTTCAGTCCGGACCAGATGTCAGCACTCGCTCCAGACTGCCCTGCATCACCGTCAGCGGGTGGGCTCGGAATTCGTAGCCTTTTCCTCGCACCCCCAGTTGCAGGAGAATGTGAAGGAGATGTTGACGGGTCACGTTCCTATTGACTTGACAATTTTCTCACCAGCAGGTCTTTGAACCTCTGCAGACTTGTGTCTGCCGGAAAGAGAGATACAACGTAGGTTTTAAATCTAGGATCGAGCACGGTGGCCAAAATGTAGTGCTCTGATTTCAACAGATTGACCACCCGTGAATCCTGGTTAAGCGAATTAAGGGCTCCATCCACAAGTCCCACATGCCTAGCGGAATCGCTCTGTTTTAGCTCCTCCTTCAATGTCTCCAGCTTCTTCTGCAAAAGCCTGATGAGGGGAATGACCTGACTCAGGCTGGCAGTGTCTGAACTGACTTCACGTGTGGCAAGTTCAAAGGGTTGCAGAACCTTGCACAACGTTGAAATCATTCTCCACTGCGCTTGAGTCAGGTGCATTCCCCCTCCTTTGCCTATATCGTGGGCAGATGTATAGGCTTGAATGGCCTTTTGCTGCTCCTCCATCCTCTGAAGCATATAGAGGGTTGAATTCCACCTCGTTACCACCTCTTGCTTCAGATGATGGCAGGGCAGGTTCAGGATTGTTTGGTGGTGCTCCAGTCTTCTGTACGCGGTGGCTGAATGCCGAAAGTGGCCTGCAATTCTTCGGGCCACCGACAGCATCTCTTGCACGCCCCTGTCGTTTTTTAAATAATTCTGCACCACCAAATTCAATGTATGTGCAAAACATGGGACGTGCTGGAATTTGCCCAGATGTAATGCACGCACAATATTGCTGGCATTGTCCGATGTCACAAATCCCCAGGAGAGTCCAATTGGGATAAGCCATTCTGCGATGATCTTCCTCAGTTTCCGCAAGAGGTTGTCAGCTGTGTGCCTCTTCTGGAAAGCGGTGATACAAAGCGTAGCCTGCCTAGGAACGAGTTGGCGTTTGCGAGATGCTGCTACTGGTGCCGCCGCTGCTGTTCTTGCTGCGGGAGGCAATACATCTACCCAGTGGGCTGTCACAGTCATATAGTCCTGAGTCTGCCCTGCTCCACTTGTCCACATGTCCGTGGTTAAGTAGACATTGGGTACAACTGCATTTTTTTAGGACACTGGTGACTCTTTTTCTGACGTCTGTGTACATTTTCGGTATCGCCTGCCTACAGAAATGGAACCTAGATGGTATTTGGTACCGGGGACACAGTACCTCAATCAAGTCTCTAGTTACCTCTGAATTAACGGTGGATACCGGAACCACGTTTCTCACCGCCCAGGCTGCCAAGGCCTGAGTTATCTGCTTTGCAGCAGGATGACTGCTGTGATATTTCATCTTCCTCGCAAAGGACTGTTGGACCGTCAATTGCTTACTGGAAGTAGTACAAGTGGTCTTCCGACTTCCCTTCTGGGATGACGATCGACTCCCAGCAGCTACAACAGCAGCGCCAGCAGCAGTAGGCGTTACACTCAAGGATGCATCGGAGGAATACCAGGCAGGAGAGGACTCGTCAGACTTGCCAGTGACATGGCCTGCAGGACTATTGGCTTTCCTGGGTAAGGAGGAAATTGACACTGAGGGAGTTGGTGGTGTGGTTTGCAGGAGCTTGGTTACAAGAGGAAGGGATTTAGTGGTCAGTGGACTGCTTCCGCTGTCATCCAAAGTTTTTGAACTTGTCACTGACTTATGATGAATGCGCTGCAGGTGACGTATAAGGGAGGATGTTCCGAGGTGGTTAACGTCCTTACCCCTACTTATTACAGCTTGACAAAGGCAACACACGGCTTGACACCTGTTGTCCGCATTTGTGTTGAAATAATTCCACACCGAAGAGCTGATTTTTTTTGTATTTTGACCAGGCATGTCAATGGCCATATTCGTTCCACGGACAACAGGTGTCTGCCCGGGTGCCTGACTTAAACAAACCACCTCACCATCAGAATCCTCCTTGTCAATTTCCTCCCCAGCGCCAGCAACACCCATATCCTCATCCTGGTGTACTTCAACAGTGACATCTTCAATTTGACTATTAGGAACTGGACTGCGGGTGCTCCTACCAGCACTTGCAGGGGGCGTGCAAATGGTGGAAGGCACAAGCTCTTCCCGTCCAGTGATGGGAAGGTCAGGCATCGCAACCGACACAATTGGACTCTCCTTGGGGATTTGTGATTTAGAAGAACGCACAGTTCTTTGCTGTGCTTTTGCCAGCTTAAGTCTTTTCATTTTTCTAGCAAGAGGATGAGTGCTTCCATCCTCATGTGAATCTGAACCACTAGCCATGAACATAGGCCAGGGCCTCAGCCGTTCCTTGCCACTCCGTGTCGTAAATGGCATATTGGCAAGTTTACGCTTCTCATCAGATGCTTTAAATTTTGATTTTTGGGTCATTTTACTGAACTTTTTTTTATTTTATTTTACATGCTCTCTACTATGACATTGGGCATCGGCCTTGGCAGACGACGTTGATGGCATTTCATCGTCTCGGCCATGACTAGTGGCAGCAGCTTCAGCACGAGGTGGAAGTGGATCTTGATCTTTCCCTATTTTAACCTCCACATTTTTGTTCTCCATTTTTTAATGTGTGGAATTATATGCCAGTATCAATAGCAATGGCCTACTACTATATATACTGCGCACAACTAAAATGCACCACAGGTATAGAATGTAGATGGATAGTATACTTAATGACGACACAGAGGTAGGTACAGCAGTGGCCTTCCGTACCGTACTGCTATATATACTGGTGGTCACTGTGTCAGCAAACTGCAAAACTAAACTGCACCACAGGTATAGAATGTAGATGGATAGTATACTTAATGATGACACAGAGGTAGGTACAGCAGTGGCCTTCCGTACCGTACTGCTATAAATACTGGTGGTCACTGTGTCAGCAAACTGCAAAACTAAAATGCACCACAGGTATAGAATGTAGATGGATAGTATACTTAATGACGACACAGAGGTAGGTACAGCAGTGGCCTTCCGTACCGTACTGCTATATATACTGGTGGTCACTGTGTCAGCAAACTGCAAAACTAAAATGCACCACAGGTATAGAATTAGAATGTAGATGGATAGTATACTTAATGACGACACAGAGGTAGGTACAGCAGTGGCCTTCCGTACCGTACTGCTATATATACTGGTGGTCACTGTGTCAGCAAACTGCAAAACTAAAATGCACCACAGGTATAGAATGTAGATGGATAGTATACTTAATGACGACACAGAGGTAGGTAGGTACAGCAGTGGCCATCCGTACCGTACTGCTATATATACTGGTGGTCACTTTGTCAGCAAACTGCAAAACTAAAATGCACCACAGGTATAGAATGTAGATGGATAGTATACTTAATGACGACACAGAGGTAGGTACAGCAGTGGCCTTCCATACCGTACTGCTATATATACTGGTGGTCACTGTGTCAGCAAACTGCACAACTGAAATGCACCACAGGTATAGAATGTAGATGGATAGTATACTTAATGACGACACAGAGGTAGGTACAGCAGTGGCCTTCCGTATCGTACTGCTATATATACTGGTGGTCACTGTGTCAGCAAACTGCAAAACTAAAATGCACCACAGGTATAGAATGTAGATGGATAGTATACTTAATGACGACACAGAGGTAGGTACAGCAGTGGCCTTCCGTACCGTACTGCTATATATACTGGTGGTCACTGTGTCAGCAAAACTCTGCACTGTACTCCTCATATATAATATTATACTGGTGGTCCCGACTCCCCAGTCCCCACAATAAAGCAGCACACTGAGCACAGATATGGAGTGTTTTTCAGGCAGACAACGTATACTGGTGGTCACTTTCAGCAAAACTCTGCACTGTACTCCTGCTATATAATACAGCTGCTCCCCAGTCCCCACAATTAAGCAGTGTGAGCACAGATATATTATGCAGCACACTGAGCACAGATATGGAGTGCTTTTTTCAGGCAGAGAACGGATAAAACTGGTGGTCACTGATCAGCAAAACTCTGCACTGTACTCCTCCTATATTAATATAAAGCTGCTCCCCAGTCCCCACAATAATATAAGCAAGCACAAATATTTGCATCAACTCAACAATGAATAAACGGAGAGGACGCCAGCCACGTCCTCTCCCTAACATTTCCAATGCACGAGTGAAAATGGCGGCGATGCGCGGCTGCTTATATAGAATCCGAATCTCGCGAGAATCCGACAGTGGGATGATGACGTTCGGGCGTGCTCGGGTTAACCGAGCCATACGGGAGAATCCGAGTATGGCTCGGACCCGTGTAAAAAGGGTGAAGTTCGGGGGGGTTCGGTTTCCGAGAAACCGAACCCGCTCATCACTAATTGTAGTATCATTAAAAAGTGTGCTTTTTATTACAACACCTATGTCCCTTATGTCACACTCCCTGTTCCTATGTTCCTGCTGTCACTCTCCCTATCACTCTCCCTGTCCCTCAGTCACTGTCCCTATGTCCCTGCTGTCACTCTCCCTGTCCCTATGTCCCTGCTGTCACTCTCCCTGTCCCTATAGCCCTACTGTCACTTTCCCTGTCCCTATGTCCCTGCTGTCACTCTCCCTGTCCCTATGTCCCTGCTGTCACTCTCCCTGTCCCTATAGCCCTACTGTCACTTTCCCTGTCCCTATGTCCCTGCTGTCACTCTCCCTGTCTCTGAATTTTGGCTAATTCCGTGTGGCATAATATGAATTTCAACTCATTCCGTGTGAATTGGGGCTCATACTGTGTGGCTTAATGTGAATTTTGACTCATACCATGTGGTATAATGTGAAGTTTGGCTCATATCGTGTGGCATATGTGATTTTCGGCTCATATTGTGTGGTATAATGTGAATTTTGGCTAATACCATGTGGCATATGTGAAAGGGGCACCAGTACTAGATAGTATAAGGGCTCCTACTATTGTGCATAATGTGTATAAGGGTTATCTAGTGTGGTAAACTACACTAAAGGACATGCCCCCTTTTGAGTGGCCCCACCCCCATTTCCAGAGCGCCCGCGTCTTCGACGTGCGCATAATTACAGCCTTCACTTTTCAATACCCCTACTTCAAAATTTCCAGTTTGACCCCTGTGTATATATATATATATATATATATATATAAAAGAAAAAGAATGGAGGGCGCAATCGTGAGTAATAAATCACAAGTACTTTACTGACAAATAACCACTCACATACATTTCAATATAGGGTAACCGGTGCAATGAAGAAAACCAGTGCAGCCTCCGGACTGCTAACACTGGTAACCGTCGCTGCTCCTTTGGTCCCACAGTCACTGTAACATTCAGCTCTACGGACTTCACAACATAAACCTCACACTCCGGTACTCCGGTCAATGGGTATCACGTCACACGTCCTGCTGGCCACGTCCTGTGTGGCCAGCAGGACGTGTGACGTGATACCCATTGACCGGAGTACCGGAGTGTGAGGTTTACGTTGTGAAGTCCGTGGAGCTGAATGTTACAGTGACTGTGGGACCAGAGGAGCAGCGGCGGTTACCAGTGTTAGCAGTCCGGAGGCTGCACTGGTTTTCTTCATTGCACCGATTACCTTGTATTGAAATGTATGTGAGTGGTTATTTGTCAGTAAAGTACTTGTGATTTATTACTCACGATTGCGCCCTCCATACTTTTTCTTTTACATGACTTGAGGAGTACGGTAACTCCTGGAGGAGGATTGCGGCAACAT
Source organism: Pseudophryne corroboree (assembly GCF_028390025.1). NCBI lineage: Eukaryota > Metazoa > Chordata > Amphibia > Anura > Myobatrachidae > Pseudophryne > Pseudophryne corroboree. Next base: position 711,899,734 of record NC_086446.1, on the reverse strand, counting down.
ACATTTTAATATATATATATATATTTATATATCTTGTACCTGCTATCCTGCCTAGAGGTTTTCTGAAAATCATGTGGCACTCCGGCCCCCTAGAAGGGCAGGTAAGTCTCCTGGAGGCGGTGTCTCCCCCCTTCGTAAACTTCTTCCCCTATTCACCCATGTGAGCTGGGGACGTGAGCTGGGAGTGTCAGTCAGTGAAAGTGGGGATGTGAGCCAAGAGCGGCAGGCAGTGAAAGTGGGGACGTGAGCTGGGAGTGGCAGGCAGTAAATGTGGGGACGGGAGCTATCAGCAGCAGGCAGATAAAGTGGGGATGTAAGCTGGCAGCAGCAGGTATTATAAGTGGGGATGTGAGCTGGGAGTGGCAGGCAGTGAAAGTGGGGACATGAGCTGTCAGCAGCAGGCAGTGAAAGTGGGAATGTGAGCTGGCAGCAGCAGGTATTAAAAGTGGGGACGTGGGCTGGGAGCGGCAGGTAGTGAAAGTCTGGACGCGAGCTGGGAGTGGCAGGTAGTGAAAGTAGGGACAAGAGCTGGAAATGGTGAAAGTGCGGATAGGAGATGGCAGCGGCAGGCAGTGAAAGTGGGGACGTGAGCTGGGAGCAGCAGGAAATGCAAGTGGGGACATGAGCTAGCAGCGGCAGGCAGTGAAAGTGGGGGCGTAAGCTGGCAGCGCCAGGCAGTAAAAGTGGTGGTGTAAACTGGCAGTGCCAGGCAGTGAAATTGGGGATATGAGCTGGGAGCAGCAGGCAGTGAAAGTGGGGATGTGAGCTAGCAGCAGCAGGTAGTGAAAGTGGGGACACGAGCTGGGAGCGGCAGGTAGTGAAGCTGGGGACTTGAACTGGGAGCGGCAGGTAGTGAAAGTGGGAGCAAGAGCTGGAAATGGTGAAAGTGGAGATAGGAGATGGGGGAGGCAGGCAGTGAAAGTGGGGATAGGAGCTGGGAGCGGCAAGCAGTAAAAGTGGGGATGTGAGCTGGGACCGACAGGCAGTGAAAGTGGGGATGTGAGCTGGAAGCGGCAGGCAGTAAAAGTGGGGATGTGAGCCAGGAGCGGCAGGCAGTGAAAGTGGGGATGTGAGCTGGGAGCGGCAGGCAGTGAATAATTACTATAATTATTACATTTTATTTATAGGGCACCACAAGTGTTTCGCAGCGCCGTACAAAGGACAGTACAGGGAGACAAAACTTAGCATTACAGTAAATAAATAACAAAAATAGAGTACAGGTAACAAAGAGCACTACAATTCTCAAAACATAATACAGCTTAGATGTAAGTAGCGAGGGGGTAATCATTGTACAACTAGGGGAGATGAGCCTTTACCAGTAGGAGAGAAAGCAGGTAAAGATGGTCGCTGAGTAGGAGAGATCTGCGAGTGAAATGTGTCGAGAAGAGGGCTTTGACAACAAGAGAAAAGAGGGCCCTGCTCTGAAGAGCTAACAATCAGATGACATAAGGTGCAAGTAAGTGGGAGGAATCCTGATGGCAGTATGCAAGCAAAGCTGAGATGTTCAAGGCATGGGGCAGGGGGATGGAGGAGCAGCCTAAAGACTAGGTTATGCATCGGAGGGGTACGCTTTGATGAATAGGTGGGTTTTCAGTGCTCATTTGAAGCTTTGCAAGGTCAGGGAGAGTCTAATGGAGCGGGGGAGTGCGTTCCACTGAAGGGGTGCAGCACGGGCAAAATCTTGAACTTGTGCATGGGAAGCATAGACCAGGGCAGAGGAGAGGTGGCGGTCATTGGCCGACCGTAGTGGGAGGGAGGGAGTATGAAGGGAGAGGAGATTGGAGATGTAGGGAGCAGTGGAATTAGAGATGGCCTTGTATGTGAGGATGAGGAGTTTGAAGAGGATTCTGTAGGGGAGTGGGAGCCAGTGTACATTTTGTTGAAGGGGAGTGGCGGTAGAGGAAGATAAGCCTAGGTGCAGAGTTACGGACAGATTGGAGGGGAGCGAGATGGTAGCAAGCGAGGCCAGTGAGTAGAGCATTGCAGTAGTCGAATCGTGAGATGACCAGTGAGTGGATGATAAGTTTAGTTGGACTCTGGGAGAGAAATGGCCTGATGTGAGCAATGTTGCGTAGCTGGAACTGACAGGATTGCGCCAGAGCTTGGGGTGCAAAGGAGAGGGAGGAGTCAAGAGTGACGCCCAGGCAGCGGAGTTGGGGAACGGGGGAGAAGATTGTGTTGTGAACAGTGATAGAGGTATTTGTAGGGGGTGTTGCCCTGGCTGGGGGAAAGATAATGAGTTCAGTTTTGTCCATGTTGAGCTTCAGAGAGCACTCAGACATCCAGGAGGAGATGGCAGAGAGGCAGCTGGAGACCTGAGAGAGGACAGAGGGGGACAGGTCAGTAGATGAGAGGTAGTGTGTCATCAGCATAGAGGTGGTATTAAAGGAGTTAATGAACGCACCCAGGGAAGATGTGTACAGGGAGAACAGAAGAGGGCCTATGACAGAACCCTGAGGGACACCAACAGGAAGGATGGAAGGATGTGAGGTGGTTCCGGTGGCAGACACAGAGAAGAAGCGGTTAAGAGGTAAACCAGTCAAGGACGCTGCTAGAGAGGCCAATCTTTTGGAGTTTGCGGAGGAAGAAAGGGTGATCCACGGTGTCAAAGGCAGCAGAGAGGTCCAGAAGGATGAGCAGAGAGAAGTGGCGCTTGGATTTGGCCAAAAACAGGTCATTGGTGACTTTCACCAGGGCAGTCTCGGTGGAGTGGAGTGGGTGAAAGCCAGATTGTAGTGGATCAAGGATGGAGTTGTCAGAGAGGCAGCTTGTGAGACGGCTGTAGACCAGTCCTTCAAGTAGTTTGGAGGCGAATGGGAGAAGAGAGATGGGGCGGTAGCTAGTGAGTGATGAAGGGTCGAGGTTGGTTTTTTTGAGAATAGGGGAGACCAGAGCATGTTTGAATGGTGAGGGAAAGATGCTGGTAGAGAGCAATCGGTTAAAGAGGTGAGCAAGGTGGTAGCAGGCAGTGGGGGGGGGGGGGGAGCAGAGAAGACGGGAGAGAAGAGGGTCTAAGGGGCAGGTTGAGGGGGGGAAGATAAGATGAGGGAGTGGACTTCCTTGTCTGAGGTGGGATGGAAGCAGGACATGGTGGGATAGATGGAGGGGAGGGATGATGGGGGCAGGGTGGCAGCAGAGGGGTGACGGGAGGAGATGTCATTTTGCATATCTTCAATTTTTGAGATGAAGAAGGAGGCAAAGTCAGTGGCAGTGAGGGAGGAGGGGAGGGGAGGAAGAGGGGGGCGAAGGAGAGTGTAGAAAGTTTCAAAGAGACTGCGTGGACTGGAGGACTGAGAAGAGATGAGTGCTTGGAAAAAGGATTGCTTGGCGAAATAAAGAGCAGAGCTGTAGGAGGAGAGAATAAACTTGAAATGGAGGAAGTCCACCAGAGAGCGAGATCTCCTCCAGGAGCGTTCTGCGGAGTATGAACATCTTTGTAGGAATCGTTAGTTTGGTGTGCCAGGATTGGGGTTTGGAGTGGCGGAGGGGGACAGAGGAGAGGGGTCCACAGAGTCGAGAGCAGTGGTAAGGGAACAGTTATAGAAGGAGGCTGCCTGGTTGGAACAAGTCATAGTGGAAAGAGGAGAGAGGAAAGTCTTGAGGGAGCACAGGATAGCGGGGTTGAGAGACCCGAGATTGCATCTGGTGATGGTGGGTCTGGGCATGGAGAGGAGAGGGGAAGATGAGAGGGTGAAAGAAAGTAGTGGTCAAAGAGAGGGAAGGAAGAGTTTGAGAAATCAGAGAGATCACATCGGAGGGTGAAGACAAGGTTGAGGGAGTGGCCGAGATTGTGAGTAGGGGTGGACGACCATTGAGAAAGTCCAAAGGAGGTGGTAAGGGCAAGAAGATTAGTGAAAGCTGCATTAATGATGTCGATAGGGATGTTAAAGTCACCGAGAATGATAGAGGGGAGGTCGGAGGAGAGAAAGTGGGGAAGCAAGGCAGCAAAGTTTTCAAAGAAAGGTGAACAGAGGCCTGGGGGGATCACTGCCACATGGAGGTGAATGTGGTAGAAGAGGCAGATAGTGTGGACCTCAAAGGTGGAAAAGGTGAGGGAGGGCTCAGGTGTGATGACACGAAAGGTGCAGTTTGGGTAGATAACGATGCTCACGCCTTCATCCTGGCGGCCATCAGGTCTGACAATGTGGGTGAAGGAGAGGCCTCCATAGGAGAGGGCAGCAGGGAAGGTGGTGTCAGATGAGGAGAGCCAGGTTTCAGTGATGACGAGAAGGTTAAAAGAGTGGGAGATGAAGAGGTCGTGGATAGTTGGCAGCTTGTTGCAGATTGATCTAGCATTCCACAGTGCACAGGAGAAGGGAAGGGACAGGGGAGATGGGGATCAGGTTGGCTGGGTTCTGAATGCATGTGGGCGGTATGGAAATTGGGGGGGGGGGGGGGGGGGGGGTGACCCAGCAGTGAGGATTGGTATAGGACAGGATCGAGCAATGTGTGAGAGTAGTATGGCTTTTACTTAATCAGACAGGGAGGTCAGTGTCCTGGCTGTGCAGACTGCAGGCATTGGTGGTACTGGATTAGTGTTTGCAGTGCACTTTAATGGGTAAATTTACTAAGATGGGATCTTTACTTTAAGATGGGATCTATTCCATAGCAACCAATCAGATTCCAGGGGGTATATTTACTAAGCTCCCGATTTTGACCGATTTTGTGTTTTTTCTTCAAAGTGTCAGCTCGGGAATTTACTAAACTAAAATCTCGGCAGTGATGAGGGCATTCGTATTTTTTTTGAAGGCAAAGGAAAAAAAACATGAATGAATAAACCATCGGTTATTCATTCATCATTATTTAATGCCAGGGCCGCAGGGACCAATATAAAAGTGTCCCCCGGCTGTGGCATTATCTCTCTGACTAGTGGATCCCGGTGCTGGTGTTAAAAATACGGGGGACCCCTACGCTTTTTGTCCCCCATATTTTTTGCACCAGGACCAGGTGCAGAGCCCGGTGCTGGTGGTTTAAATATAGGGGAATACCAGTCATTTTTCCCCCTGTATTTTTACAACAAGGACCGGCTCAAAGAGCCTGAGGCTGGTTATGCTTAGGAGGGGGGACCCCACGCAATTTTTTGGGGGGATTTTTAATAGAGATGAGCGCCTGAAATTTTTCGGGTTTTGTGTTTTGGTTTTGGGTTCGGTTCCGCGGCCGTGTTTTGGGTTCGAACGCGTTTTGGCAAAACCTCACCGAATTATTTTTGTCGGATTCGGGTGTGTTTTGGATTCGGGTGTTTTTTTCCAAAAACACTAAAAAACAGCTTAAATCATAGAATTTGGGGGTCATTTTGATCCCAAAGTATTATTAACCTCAAAAACCATAATTTACACTCATTTTCAGTCTATTCTGAATACCTCACACCTCACAATATTATTTTTAGTCCTAAAATTTGCACCGAGGTCGCTGTGTGAGTAAGATAAGCGACCCTAGTGGCCGACACAAACACCGGGCCCATCTAGGAGTGGCACTGCAGTGTCACGCAGGATGTCCCTTCCAAAAAACCCTCCCCAAACAGCACATGACGCAAAGAAAAAAAGAGGCGCAATGAGGTAGCTGTGTGAGTAAGATTAGCGACCCTAGTGGCCGACACAAACACCGGGCCCATCTAGGAGTGGCACTGCAGTGTCACGCAGGATGGCCCTTCCAAAAAACCCTCCCCAAACAGCACATGACGCAAAGAAAAAAAGAGGCGCAATGAGGTAGCTGACTGTGTGAGTAAGATTAGCGACCCTAGTGGCCGACACAAACACCGGGCCCATCTAGGAGTGGCACTGCAGTGTCACGCAGGATGGCCCTTCCAAAAAACCCTCCCCAAACAGCACATGACGCAAAGAAAAAAAGAGGCGCAATGAGGTAGCTGACTGTGTGAGTAAGATTAGCGACCCTAGTGGCCGACACAAACACCGGGCCCATCTAGGAGTGGCACTGCAGTGTCACGCAGGATGTCCCTTCCAAAAAACCCTCCCCAAACAGCACATGACGCAAAGAAAAAAAGAGGCGCAATGAGGTAGCTGTGTGAGTAAGATTAGCGACCCTAGTGGCCGACACAAACACCGGGCCCATCTAGGAGTGGCACTGCAGTGTCACGCAGGATGTCCCTTCCAAAAAACCCTCCCCAAACAGCACATGACGCAAAGAAAAAAAGAGGCGCAATGAGGTAGCTGTGTGAGTAAGATTAGCGACCCTAGTGGCCGACACAAACACCGGGCACATCTAGGAGTGGCACTGCAGTGTCACGCAGGATGTCCCTTCCAAAAAACCCTCCCCAAACAGCACATGACGCAAAGAAAAAAAGAGGCGCAATGAGGTAGCTGTGTGAGTAAGATTAGCGACCCTAGTGGCCGACACAAACACCGGGCCCATCTAGGAGTGGCACTGCAGTGTCACGCAGGATGTCCCTTCCAAAAAACCCTCCCCAAACAGCACATGACGCAAAGAAAAAAAGAGGCGCAATGAGGTAGCTGTGTGAGTAAGATTAGCGACCCTAGTGGCCGACACAAACACCGGGCACATCTAGGAGTGGCACTGCAGTGTCACGCAGGATGTCCCTTCCAAAAAACCCTCCCCAAACAGCACATGACGCAAAGAAAAAAAGAGGCGCAATGAGGTAGCTGTGTGAGTAAGATTAGCGACCCTAGTGGCCGACACAAACACCGGGCCCATCTAGGAGTGGCACTGCAGTGTCACGCAGGATGTCCCTTCCAAAAAACCCTCCCCAATCAGCACATGATGCAAAGAAAAAGAAAAGAAAAAAGAGGTGCAAGATGGAATTATCCTTGGGCCCTCCCACCCACCCTTATGTTGTATAAACAAAACAGGACATGCACACTTTAACCAACCCATCATTTCAGTGACAGGGTCTGCCACACGACTGTGACTGATATGACGGGTTGGTTTGGACCCCCCCCAAAAAAGAAGCAATTAATCTCTCCTTGCACAAACTGGCTCTACAGAGGCAAGATGTCCACCTCATCTTCACCCTCCGATATATCACCGTGTACATCCCCCTCCTCACAGATTATCAATTCGTCCCCACTGGAATCCACCATCTCAGCTCCCTGTGTACTTTGTGGAGGCAATTGCTGCTGGTCAATGTCTCCGCGGAGGAATTGATTATAATTCATTTTAATGAACATCATCTTCTCCACATTTTCTGGATGTAACCTCGTACGCCGATTGCTGACAAGGTGAGCGGCGGCACTAAACACTCTTTCGGAGTACACACTTGTGGGAGGGCAACTTAGGTAGAATAAAGCCAGTTTGTGCAAGGGCCTCCAAATTGCCTCTTTTTCCTGCTAGTATAAGTACGGACTGTGTGACGTGCCTACTTGGATGCGGTCACTCATATAATCCTCCACCATTCTATCAATGTTGAGAGAATCATATGCAGTGACAGTAGACGACATGTCCGTAATCGTTGTCAGGTCCTTCAGTCCGGACCAGATGTCAGCATCAGCAGTCGCTCCAGACTGCCCTGCATCACCGCCAGCGGGTGGGCTCGGAATTCTGAGCCTTTTCCTCGCACCCCCAGTTGCGGGAGAATGTGAAGGAGGAGATGTTGACAGGTCGCGTTCCGCTTGACTTGACAATTTTGTCACCAGCAGGTCTTTCAACCCCAGCAGACCTGTGTCTGCCGGAAAGAGAGATCCAAGGTAGGCTTTAAATCTAGGATCGAGCACGGTGGCCAAAATGTAGTGCTCTGATTTCAACAGATTGACCACCCGTGAATCCTTGTTAAGCGAATTAAGGGCTGCATCCACAAGTCCCACATGCCTAGCGGAATCGCTCCCTTTTAGCTCCTTCTTCAATGCCTCCAGCTTCTTCTGCAAAAGCCTGATGAGGGGAATGACCTGACTCAGGCTGGCAGTGTCTGAACTGACTTCACGTGTGGCAAGTTCAAAGGGCATCAGAACCTTGCACAACGTTGAAATCATTCTCCACTGCACTTGAGACAGGTGCATTCCATCTCCTATATCGTGCTCAATTGTATAGGCTTGAATGGCCTTTTGCTGCTCCTCCAACCTCTGAAGCATATAGAGGGTTGAATTCCACCTCGTTACCACTTCTTGCTTCAGATGATGGCAGGGCAGGTTCAGTAGTTTTTGGTGGTGCTCCAGTCTTCTGTACGTGGTGCCTGTACGCCGAAAGTGTCCCGCAATTTTTCTGGCCACCGACAGCATCTCTTGCACGCCCCTGTCGTTTTTAAAAAAATTCTGCACCACCAAATTCAAGGTATGTGCAAAACATGGGACGTGCTGGAATTTGCCCATATTTAATGCACACACAATATTGCTGGCGTTGTCCGATGCCACAAATCCACAGGAGAGTCCAATTGGGGTAAGCCATTCCGCGATGATCTTCCTCAGTTGCCGTAAGAGGTTTTCAGCTGTGTGCGTATTCTGGAAAGCGGTGATACAAAGCGTAGCCTGCCTAGGAAAGAGTTGGCGTTTGCGAGATGCTGCTACTGGTGCCGCCGCTGCTGTTCTTGCGGCGGGAGTCCATACATCTACCCAGTGGGCTGTCACAGTCATATAGTCCTGACCCTGCCCTGCTCCACTTGTCCACATGTCCGTGGTTAAGTGGACATTGGGTACAACTGCATTTTTTAGGAGACTGGTGAGTCTTTTTCTGACGTCCGTGTACATTCTCGGTATCGCCTGCCTAGAGAAGTGGAACCTAGATGGTATTTGGTAACGGGGGCACACTGCCTCAATAAATTGTCTAGTTCCCTGTGAACTAACGGCGGATACCGGACGCACGTCTAACACCAACATAGTTGTCAAGGACTCAGTTATCCGCTTTGCAGTAGGATGACTGCTGTGATATTTCATCTTCCTCGCAAAGGACTGTTGAACAGTCAATTGCTTACTGGAAGTAGTACAAGTGGGCTTACGACTTCCCCTCTGGGATGACCATCGACTCCCAGCGGCAACAACAGCAGCGCCAGCAGCAGTAGGCGTTACACGCAAGGATGCATCGGAGGAATCCCAGGCAGGAGAGGACTCGTCAGACTTGCCAGTGACATGGCCTGCAGGACTATTGGCATTCCTGGGGAAGGAGGAAATTGACACTGAGGGAGTTGGTGGGGTGGTTTGCGTGAGCTTGGTTACAAGAGGAAGGGATTTACTGGTCAGTGGACTGCTTCCGCTGTCACCCAAAGTTTTTGAACTTGTCACTGACTTATTATGAATGCGCTGCAGGTGACGTATAAGGGAGGATGTTCCGAGGTGGTTAACGTCCTTACCCCTACTTATTACAGCTTGACAAAGGGAACACACGGCTTGACACCTGTTGTCCGCATTTCTGGTGAAATACCTCCACACCGAAGAGCTGATTTTTTTGGTATTTTCACCTGGCATGTCAACGGCCATATTCCTCCCACGGACAACAGGTGTCTCCCCGGGTGCCTGACTTAAACAAACCACCTCACCATCAGAATCCTCCTGGTCAATTTCCTCCCCAGCGCCAGCAACACCCATATCCTCCTCATCCTGGTGTACTTCAACACTGACATCTTCAATCTGACTATCAGGAACTGGACTGCGGGTGCTCCTTCCAGCACTTGCAGGGGGCGTGCAAATGGTGGAAGGCGCATGCTCTTCACGTCCAGTGTTGGGAAGGTCAGGCATCGCAACCGACACAATTGGACTCTCCTTGTGGATTTGGGATTTCAAAGAACGCACAGTTCTTTGCGGTGCTTTTGCCAGCTTGAGTCTTTTCAGTTTTCTAGCGAGAGGCTGAGTGCTTCCATCCTCATGTGAAGCTGAACCACTAGCCATGAACATAGGCCAGGGCCTCAGCCGTTCCTTGCCACTCCGTGTGGTAAATGGCATATTGGCAAGTTTACGCTTCTCCTCCGACAATTTTATTTTAGGTTTTGGAGTCCTTTTTTTACTGATATTTGGTGTTTTGGTTTTGACATGCTCTGTACTATGCCATTGGGCATCGGCCTTGGCAGACGACGTTGCTGGCATTTCATCGTCTCGGCCATGACTAGTGGCAGCAGCTTCAGCACGAGGTGGAAGTGGATCTTGATCTTTCCCTAATTTTGGAACCTCAACATTTTTGTTCTCCATATTTTAATAGGCACAACTAAAAGGCACCTCAGGTAAACAATGGAGATGGATGGATTGGATACTAGTATACAATTATGGACGGGCTGCCGAGTGCCGACACAGAGGTAGCCACAGCCGTGAACTACCGCACTGTACTGTGTCTGCTGCTAATATATAGACTGGTTGATAAAGAGATAGTATACTCGTAACTAGTATGTATGTATAAAGAAAGAAAAAAAAACCACGGTTAGGTCACTGGTATATACAATTATGGACGGGCTGCCGAGTGCCGACACAGAGGTAGCCACAGCCGTGAACTACCGCACTGTACTGTGTCTGCTGCTAATATATAGACTGGTTGATAAAGAGATAGTATACTCGTAACTAGTATGTATGTATAAAGAAAGAAAAAAAAACCACGGTTAGGTGGTATATACAATTATGGACGGGCTGCCGAGTGCCGACACAGAGGTAGCCACAGCCGTGAACTACCGCACTGTACTGTGTCTGCTGCTAATATATAGACTGGTTGATAAAGAGATAGTATACTCGTAACTAGTATGTATGTATAAAGAAAGAAAAAAAAACCACGGTTAGGTCACTGGTATATACAATTATGGACGGGCTGCCGAGTGCCGACACAGAGGTAGCCACAGCCGTGAACTACCGCACTGTACTGTGTCTGCTGCTAATATATAGACTGGTTGATAAAGAGATAGTATACTCGTAACTAGTATGTATGTATAAAGAAAGAAAAAAAAACCACGGTTAGGTCACTGGTATATACAATTATGGACGGGCTGCCGAGTGCCGACACAGAGGTAGCCACAGCCGTGAACTACCGCACTGTACTGTGTCTGCTGCTAATATATAGACTGGTTGATAAAGAGATAGTATACTCGTAACTAGTATGTATGTATAAAGAAAGAAAAAAAAACCACGGTTAGGTCACTGGTATATACAATTATGGATGGGCTGCCGAGTGCCGACACAGAGGTAGCCACAGCCGTGAACTACCGCACTGTACTGTGTCTGCTGCTAATATATAGACTGGTTGATAAAGAGATAGTATACTCGTAACTAGTATGTATGTATAAAGAAAGAAAAAAAAACCACGGTTAGGTCACTGGTATATACAATTATGGACGGGCTGCCGAGTGCCGACACAGAGGTAGCCACAGCCGTGAACTACCGCACTGTACTGTGTCTGCTGCTAATATATAGACTGGTTGATAAAGAGATAGTATACTCGTAACTAGTATGTATGTATAAAGAAAGAAAAAAAAACCACGGTTAGGTCACTGGTATATACAATTATGGATGGGCTGCCGAGTGCCGACACAGAGGTAGCCACAGCCGTGAACTACCGCACTGTACTGTGTCTGCTGCTAATATATAGACTGGTTGATAAAGAGATAGTATACTCGTAACTAGTATGTATGTATAAAGAAAGAAAAAAAAACCACGGTTAGGTCACTGGTATATACAATTATGGACGGGCTGCCGAGTGCCGACACAGAGGTAGCCACAGCCGTGAACTACCGCACTGTACTGTGTCTGCTGCTAATATATAGACTGGTTGATAAAGAGATAGTATACTCGTAACTAGTATGTATGTATAAAGAAAGAAAAAAAAACCACGGTTAGGTGGTATATACAATTATGGACGGGCTGCCGAGTGCCGACACAGAGGTAGCCACAGCCGTGAACTACCGCACTGTACTGTGTCTGCTGCTAATATATAGACTGGTTGATAAAGAGATAGTATACTCGTAACTAGTATGTATGTATAAAGAAAGAAAAAAAAACCACGGTTAGGTCACTGGTATATACAATTATGGACGGGCTGCCGAGTGCCGACACAGAGGTAGCCACAGCCGTGAACTACCGCACTGTACTGTGTCTGCTGCTAATATATAGACTGGTTGATAAAGAGATAGTATACTCGTAACTAGTATGTATGTATAAAGAAAGAAAAAAAAACCACGGTTAGGTCACTGGTATATACAATTATGGACGGGCTGCCGAGTGCCGACACAGAGGTAGCCACAGCCGTGAACTACCGCACTGTACTGTGTCTGCTGCTAATATAGACTGGTTGATAAAGAGATAGTATACTACTAATATTATATACTGGTGGTCAGGTCACTGGTCACTAGTCACACTGGCAGTGGCACTCCTGCAGCAAAAGTGTGCACTGTTTAATTTTAATATAATATTATGTACTCCTGGCTCCTGCTATAACCTATAACTGGCACTGCAGTAGTGCTCCCCAGTCTCCCCCACAATTATAAGCTGTGTGAGCTGAGCAGTCAGACAGATATATAATATATATAGATGATGCAGCACACTGGCCTGAGCCTGAGCAGTGCACACAGATATGGTATGTATGTGACTGAGTCACTGTGTGCTGTGTATCGCTTTTTTCAGGCAGAGAACGGATTATAAATAAAAGTGGTGGTCACTGGTCACTATCAGCAAAACTCTGCACTGTACACTACTGAGTACTCCTAATGCTCCCCAAAATTAGTAAATCAAGTGTCTAAACGGAGAGGACGCCAGCCACGTCCTCTCCCTATCAATCTCAATGCACGTGTGAAAATGGCGGCGACGCGCGGCTCCTTATATAGAATCCGAGTCTCGCGATAGAATCCGAGCCTCGCGAGAATCCGACAGCGTCATGATGACGTTCGGGCGCGCTCGGGTTAACCGAGCAAGGCGGGAAGATCCGAGTCGCTCGGACTCGTGAAAAAAAACATGAAGTTCTGGCGGGTTCGGATTCAGAGAAACCGAACCCGCTCATCTCTAATTTTTAACTCTTTCTTTACTTCTCTGAATATACACAATGAAGCCCTGCACGGATCTTACAGATCCGGCCAGGATTCATTGTGTTACGTCCGGCAGTGTTTTACTAATCACTCCCGTAAAACACTGCCAGACATTATGAATGACATCGGCATCGGAAAAAACGAAAATACAGAATATGACAGCTTAGTAAATGAGTCGTAAAAAACCCCAAAAAGTTGCAAATTCACACTACCGATGTCATTCGTGTTTAATCTCCCTCCAAATCCTGACAATTACAAACCTTAGTAAATATACCCCTAGGTATTATGTTCTAGAAAGTGCTAGATAAATGAGAAGAAGAATCTGATAGGTTGCTATGGGCAACATCCGGGCCAAATGTTATAGAGTGAGAGTTTCAGAAAGTGAGAGATTTGGCAAGGTTTTTCAATTTTTCTTAAAGTGGCAATCATTTACACTGCAAAACCAGGTTGATCTTGCTGTGTAAATGATTGCCACTTTAAAAAAAAAACTGCAAAACCTTACCAAATCTCTCACTTTTTGAAACTCTCACTCTATTACATTTGGCCCCATATCTTAAATAGAACTCCCATCTTAGTAAACTTACCCCGCAGAGTAACGAGGTGGAGTTTCACCACTAATTGCTATTGTTTTAATTTTTTTTATTGATGTATAGATATCCTCCATTAGTTAGAACTTAACCCTTAATAAAGCAGGGATGTGCAGTCAGGGGAGGCAGTGCCTCCCCTGTCATAATGATTAAAATAACATAAAGAAGATACAAATAACAGATTCTACTTTGTATTATTTTAATCATTTTTACCTGACATTCCAGCTAAATCTCTATGGGAGGCAGCGAGAGCGCTGCCTCCCAGTGACAATGATATAGTGTCTGAAGAGGGGGGCGGGCAGGGGGCGGAGCCAAGTCACGGGCTGCAAAAGCCCATTGAAAAATGACTGGAAAGCGGCACCAGCACAGTTGCCTCATTGACAGGGGCTGTGCCTTCAGGCCACATGAAGGCACACCGCTGTCAATCATTGGACAGCGGCAGGGGGTGGGCTGGGACGGACGGGCAGAGAGCCAGATGCCTCCATTCCGATTGGCCGCATGTCCCCGCTGCTCACAGCCGCTTCTTGCGTACCAAGATCCGACAAGCGGGAGCTTCTGTGTGCTGCGCTCCCACGCGGCCATCCCCCCCCCCCCCCCCGCCGCTCCTGTTTTCTCAGCCCCGGCTCTCTGTCTTGGTCCCCCCTGTGCTCAACAGTCTGACTTCTCTCCTGGCTGGCCTCCGTGTTGACTGCTGAGCTGATCTCCAGCGCCCCCCCTCCCCCCCACTCCTCTTGGCCTGCGGTCACAGTGTACAGACTGAGGGAGCGCCGGGTCAGGAGCCTGCAGCAGCACCGGAAGAAGGAATCATGTAAGTGGCTGCATTACACTATACTACAGTACACTATACTACACTACATTACAGTACACTATACTACACTACATTACAGTACACTATACTACACTACATTACAGTACACTATACTACACTACATTACACTACAGTACACTATGCTACACTACATTACACTACAGTACACTATGCTACACTACATTACACTACAGTACACTATACTACACTACATTACACCCTATGGGTAGAGGGGGGGATGTAAAGTGCTCTACCTGCCGTTATGTGTAAAAAGGGGACACAGGCTGCCGTAATGTGTAAAAAGGGGGAATCTGTCCGCGTAGTGTGTAAAAAGGGGACGCTGTCCACCGTAATGTGTAAAAAGGGGACGCTGGCTGCCGTAATGTGTAAAAAGGGGACGCTGTCTGTCATAATGTGTAAAAAAGGGGACACTGTGTGCCGTAATGTGCAAAATGGGGACGCTGTCTGCCGTAATGTGTAAAAAGGGGACGCTGTCTGCCTTAGAGTGTAAAAAGGGTACGCTGTCTGCCATTATGTTTAAAAAAGGGGTCGCTGCCTGCCGTAATGTTTAAAAAAGGGGAATCTGTCCGCCGTAATGTGTAAAAAGGGGGACGCTGTCTGTCATAATGTGTAAAAAAGGGGACACTGTGTGCCGTAATGTGCAAAATGGGGACGCTGTCTGCTGTAATGTGTAAAAAGGGGACGCTGTCTGCCATTATGTTTAAAAAAGGGGTCGCTGCCTGCCGTAATGTGTAAAAAAGGGGAATCTGTCCGTCGTAATGTGTAAAAAGGGGGACGCTGTCTGCCGCAATGTGTAAAAAGGGGGATGCTGTCTGCCGTAATGTTTAAAAAGGGATCTCTACCTGCCGTAATGTGTAATAGGAGGCTGTACCTGCCGTAATGTGTAAAAGGGAGCTCTGCCTGGCGTAATTTGTCTAAGTGGCGCTACTGTGCAGCGTAATTTGACTACTGGAAGCCCTGGACAACAAAATTGCATTCATGTCCTCCTCCCACTCCCAGTCCCAAACATGAATTATTATAATTTTTTCTATAAAAATGTACAATATATCACAAGTATGATGAGCAGGCAGGCAGCGGGCATTGGCGGCAGTGGCGGCATCGGACTGAGATGCAAATTAGTGGCGGAGGACTGGGTCAGTTGATGGTGGGCGAGTTTGTAAGCCATTGGCGGTGGCAGCAGGCATCGGCGCAGGGGCAGTAGCGGGCATTGGCTCTGCGGCGGTAGGGGTCATCGGCAGGATTTGGCGGACATTATGGCTGTAGTGCCTCACCAGCCACTGACCTCACCGCACGCCACTGTAATAAAGCCACTTTAAAAGGGTGCAGCTCCCAAAATTCTAATTACTCACCAAAATATTTTAAAATAAATGAACTAAGTGAAAAAGTAAAGACAAATGCATGGTTTAAAATTATTCACTTGTTTTGTGTCGTTATATTTCTTCCTTCTGTCTTTTACATTAGCCGTTGGGTGTAATATCAGGATTGTTTTTTTAAGGTCTTTTTGTTGGAAATGATGTGGAAAATTTAACCTTTCCCCGAAAAAGTTAACAAATTCTACCCTTACTTGAATGCAGAGGGTTATATCTAAATTGTGGTATCCGGACTCCAGGTCGACAACAAAAAGGTTGACACACCTTAGGTTGACGCCAATTGGTCGACACACCTTAGGTCGACGTGGACAAAAGGTCGACAGGAACAATGTCGACATGGAAAAAAGGTCGACATGAGTTTTTCACAATTTTTTTCTTTTTTGGAACCTTTTCATACTTAACGATCCACGTGGACTACGATTGGAACGGTAATCTGTGCCGAGCGAAGCGAAGGCACCATGCCCGAAGCATGGCGAGTGAAGCGAGCCATGCGAGGGGACGCGGTGCACTAATTGGGGTTCCCGGTCACTCTACGAAGAAAACAACACCAAAAACACATAAAAAACTCATGTCGACCTTTTTCCATGTCGACCTTTTGTCCATGTTGACCTTTTGTTATCCTATTATGTTAGCTTCCCCATACAAACATACAATTTCTCCAGGTACAGTATAGTGATGTAGTAATCCTGCCTACTCTGGTATTGGCTCCGCCTGCAATTGACTTGATGCTGCCCATGTGAGGCCACTTCCAGAAATATTTCCAGGACTACTTTTAGTCCCCAATCCGCCCCTGATTTGTGTTATATCAGGGCTTGTACTTTTTTTATTGACCAAAGGTTAACTTATTACTGCCGAAAGCAGTGTAATTTCAGATCAAGACCAGAGCAGAGGGCCGCGCTCAGTGTTAATTACACAGATTACAAACCATTTCTTGGTTGAATAAAGGATTGATCTTCTTACCTTTACTTCCACTGTCTGTGGTGATTTCTAAAGACCCAGAGTCTTGTATAGATCCTTCAGAAGCGACCTATTGGAAAAGTGAGACTCTGTTACCATTCATTAAGGAGCCAATGGGCCTGCGACTGAATATGAGCAGGGGTCTATTGTGACAGGTGGATGAGCTGTACCCAGTGCTGTGTGGGTGTGACCAGTGCTGTGTGGGTGTGACCAGTGTTGTGTGGGTGTGGCCGGTGCTGTGTGGGTGTGACCAGTGCTGTGTGGGTATGGACAATGCTGTGTGGGTGTGGCCATTGTCTACCTAAATATATGAGAAATAATTGCATCCTTTTGTGAAGAAAATATGACTGTAGCCAGCTGGGCATTTCCATGTGGTCATGATGATGGGCCTATTTTCATGTGGAGGCCTGGAGATGTACAGTACTCCCATCAGACCCATTGCCAATCTGGCCCTGAATACAGGATCATTTACTGTTTCTTTAGTTGCATGCAATTAAAGATTGATTGCAACAAATCACTCACCAGGTAATGTAGATCTAAGTGCTTGGTCTTCTTCAGCTTTGTGTGTTTAATGATATATTCCGCCTGGACCTCTTGCTGCCCCTCACATGGGAGAACTCTATCCAGGGAGTGCAGTTTCAAGAAGTTCTCATTGCGAGAGTAGAAGGGTACAAGATTCAATGATGCAGAGACGTAATCAGCAGTATAGAAGTTGGATACATATATTATAGACTCTAGTCTTGTACTTGCCTTTGGAATAAAGACACATTTGTAAATAGGTGAGATTGGAACAAAAGTTTACATTTTATTGAAAATATTGCTTGTAAAATAAAATAATGGGATAAAAACTTTAATAAGCTGGTAAGTAATGCAATCAGATAAACCCATATAATTAAAGACTACTTGAAAATGAATAATCTAAATGCATTTTATCTTTGTATACCTTTATAAAAATTAATAAAATGGTTGACAAGTATTAAAAATTAAAACATAGGTCCTATTACTGTATATTCTCAAAAAAGTACAATATTGCTTTGTCTTCTACAGTAACAGTTATCACACATAGGGGGAAATTTACTAAGCTCCCGATTTTGACCGAGATGCCGTTTTTTCATCAAAGTGTCATCTCGGTAATTTACTAAACACTAATCACGGCAGAGATGAGGGCATTCATAATTTTTTGCAAGTCCAAGTAAAAAATTACGAATGAATACACCATCGGTCAAAACGCGGCTGTTTAAGTATGAATCTCGGTCATTTACTAAGAAGTGCAAAGCAAAAAAAAAACAAACACTGCCGTGAAAAATTACAACTCGTAAAAAAGTGCTAAAAAAAACCAGACCTTTTTTTTTTATTCGTGATTGGATAGGCATGCACGGATCCATGAGATCCGTGCATGTATATCAGTGGGAAGGGGTGGGAAAGTGCTTATTTTTTCAAAAAAAATTGCGTGGGGTCCCCCCTCCTAAGCATAACCAGCCTCGGGCTCTTTGAGCCGATCCTGGTTGCCGAAATATGGGAAAAAAAATGACAGGGGTTCCCCCATATTTAAGCAACCAGCATCGGGCTCTGCGCCTGGTCCTGGTCCCAAAAATACGGGGGACAAAAAGAGTAGGGGTCCCCCGTATTTTTAAAACCAGCACCGGGCTCCACTAGCTGGACAGATAATGCCACAGCCGGGGGTCACTTTTATATAGTGCCCTGCGGCCGTGGCATCAAAAATCCAACTAGTCACTCCTGGCCGGGGGTACCCTGGGGGAGTGGGGACCCCTTCAATCAAGGGGTCCCCCCCCCAGCCACCCAAGGGCCAGGGGTGAAGCCCGAGGCTGTCCCCCCCCATCCAATGGGCTGCGGATGGGGAGGCTGATAGCCTTTGTTGTAAAAGAAAAGATATTGTTTTTAGTAGCAGTACTACAAGGCCCAGCAAGCCTCCCCCGCATGCTGGTACTTGGAGAACCACAAGCATGCGACGGAAAAACGGGCCCGCTGGTACCTGTAGTACTACTACTAAAAAAATACCCAAAAAAAGACAAGACACACACACCGTGAAAGTATAATTTTATTACATACATACACACATACATACATACTTACCTTAAGTTCCCACGCAGGTCGGTCCTCTTCTCCAGTAGAATCCAAGGGGTACCTGTTGAAGAAATTATACTCACGAGATCCAGGGGTCCAGGCTCCTCGGGAAATCCAGGGGTAATCCACGTACTTGAAAAAAATAACAAAACGGTGTCCCGACCACGAACTGAAAGGGGACCCATGTTTGCACATGGGTCACCTTTCCACGAATGCCAGAAACCCACTCTGACTTCTGGCTAAGTGGGTTTCTTCAGCCAATCAGGGAGCGCCACGTTGTAGCACTCTCCTGATCAGCTGTGTGCTCCTGTCCTCACTGACAGGCAGCACACGGCAGTGTTACAATGTAGCGCCTATGCGCTACATTGTAACCAATGCTGGGAACTTTCTGCTCAGCGGTGACGTCACTTTAGGTCAACCGCAGGGCAGAAAGTTCCCATCATTGGTTACAATGTAGCGCATAGGCGCTACATTGTAACACTGCCGTGTGCTACCTGTCAGTGAGGACAGGAGCACACAGCTGATCAGGAGAGTGCTACAACGTGGCGCTCCCTGATTGGCTGAAGAAACCCACTCAGACAGAAGTCAAAGTGGGTTTCTGGCATTCGTGGAAAGGTGACCCATGTGCAAACATGGGTCCCCTTTCAGTTCGTGGTCGGGACACCGTTTTGTTATTTTTTTCAAGTACGTGGATTACCCCTGGATTTCCCGAGGAGCCTGGACCCCTGGATCTCGTGAGTATAATTTCTTCAACAGGTACCCCTTGGATTCTACTGGAGAAGAGGACCGACCTGCGTGGGAACTTAAGGTAAGTATGTATGTATGTATGTGTGTATGTATGTAATAAAATTATACTTTCACGGTGTGTGTGTCTTGTCTTTTTTTGGGTATTTTTTTAGTAGTAGTACTACAGGTACCAGCGGGCCCGTTTTTCCGTCGCATGCTGGTACTTGTGGTTCTCCAAGTACCAGCATGCGGGGGAGGCTTGCTGGGCCTTGTAGTACTGCTACTAAAAACAATATCTTTTCTTTTACAACAAAGGCTATCAGCCTTCCCATCCGCAGCCCATTGGATGGGGGGGACAGCCTCGGGCTTCACCCCTGGCCCTTGGGTGGCTGGGGGGGGGACCCCTTGATTGAAGGGGTCCCCACTCCCCCAGGGTACCCCGGCCTGGAGTGACTAGTTGGATTTTTGATGCCACGGCCGCAGGGCACTATATAATAGTGACCCCCGGCTGTGGCATTATCTGTCCAGCTAGTGGAGCCCGGTGCTGGTTTTAAAAATACGGGGGACCCCTACTCTTTTTGTCCCCCGTATTTTTAGGACCAGGACCAGGCGCAGAGCCCGATGCTGGTTGCTTAAATATGGGGGAACCCCTGTCATTTTTCCCCCCATATTTTTGCAACCAGGATCGGCTCAAAGAGCCCGAGGCTGGTTATGCTTAGGAGGGGGGACCCCACGCATTTTTTTTAATTATTTTACAGTGTTTAATTAAAAAAAATAAATAAATAAACCCCAGCACGGATCACACAGATCCGGCCGAGATTGATTGTAAAAAAAGTCGGCAGTGTTTTGCTAATCACTGCCGTAAAAATAGAAAAAAAACCACGAATGACATCGACATCGGAACAAAAGAAAAACCCGAATACGACAGCTTAGTAAATTAGTCGTAATCAATTCAAAAAGTTGCAGTTTTACACTTTCGATGTCATTCGTGATTGAACTTTGACCTGAAACGGGAAAATACGAATCTTAGTAAATTTACCCCATATACTGTACTGTATGCTGATTGTAGCTAATCACAGCAGTGGTTGCCAAGCAATGGATGATAATGTATGCCACATGTAACACATAAGGTGCTGTACAATGAACTACAGGTGGAACAGATAAGTACCTTTGCTAATGATAATATAATTCAATGATGAATCTCACAAAAAAAAAATATTGTACAGATTTTGTGATGTTCAAAAATGCAGATGGTATATTTTATTGTCACAAATGCCATACCCTGCAGATCTCCTGTGTCAGAGCCGGCCCTAGGCATAGGCAAACTAGGCAAAGGCCTAGGGCATTTGGAATGCCTAGGGGCACAAGCAGCTTCTACTGATTAAAATGATATGCAGCATGCCAATGTTTTGTGTGCGACTGTGGCTCTATCTGTATACGAAATGCATTACTAATGTACAGCATATGTGTAAGGGGCATTATGTGTATTATTTTGTGTATAAGGGCATTAATAATGTGTGGAATATGTGTAAGGGACATTTTGTGTATAAGGACATTAATAATGTGTGTCATATGTGTAAGGGGCATTACTGTGTGGTATTATGTGTATAAAGACATTACTAATGCGTGGCATATGTGTAAGGGACATTATGTGTATATGGGCATTAATAATGTGTGTCATTTGTGTAAGGGACATTACTGTGTGGTATTATGTGTATCATGTGTATTATATGTATAAAATCATTACTAATGTGTGGCATTATGTGTGTAAGGTATACTTCTTTGTGGCATAACGTATAGAAAGGGCACTACTGTGTGGTCTAATGTGAATAAAGAGCAATATGGTGTGGTGTAATGTGAATAAGGGGCACTACTGTGAGGAGTAACGTGGTACTACTGAGTAATGTAAAGTGAATAAGAGACACTATTGCATGATATAATGTGAATAAAGTTGCAGTACTGTGTGGCATAATTTCAACTGGGGGTATTATTGTGTGGCCATGCCCCTAACCAGCAAGAACACGCCCTGTTTTGGGCTGCACACCGAATGTGCACACTGTTACTATTTAAAATATGGAGCACCAAAATGAGGACTGCTCTGGGTGAGGGGTGATGGTGCTGGGAAACCGGTATAGGGTCAGAGGAGGAACTATTGTCTGTGCTAGGGGGCACCAGCCAAAATCTTGCCTAGGGCATCATATTGGTTAGGGCTGACTCTGCCCTGTATCTCATCCATGTAGAGGAAACCACTGAGTACTAGATAATTGCAGACTTTTCACAAAATTGTTTTGCTATTTTCCTGCTTTTTTTTTTTTAAACAATTTTTTATTGAGACATCATGGATAATCACAACAGAGATTATGATGTACAGAAATCATATAGTAATAATACACAAGGATTAAACAAGGTAATATGAAACCGCACATCGATCCTTCTTTTGTTTCCAATAATAAAGACCTTAGCTTTGCAAGAGTGCAACATTCACTACGCCGACGCCATTATACATGGTGTGGGCAACCCAGGGGAAGCCGCCACCACCGCCCAGTCCTAGACCAATGATATAGGTTGGTCCTGTGTAGCCAATCTAGTCAGGTACCATGTTGTGTTCTTGAGGCTGTTGTGAATGTGCAGGCCTGTATTAAGGGGTAAAGTGGAGATATAAGATTCCCAAAGATTAAAGAATCGTTCTACGAATTTACCTTTAACTACAATAGCCTCCACCCAGTCCATCCTAAAAATGTGATTTAGCTTACTTAAAAATAGTGGTATCTGTGGTGGCGTGCTGTTTATCCATCCCTGTAGTATCGTCTTTTTCCCTGCCGCCCTCAAGGCTATCAGAATTTTTTTACATTCCGATGGCATGCGGAGAGCAGGATCAATGATACCCATAACTGCCCATTCAGGGGTAAAGGGCACATAGGTTATTAGGTTAGCCTCCGCATATCTCCTAACTAAGTGCCAGAAATATTGCACAATCGGGCATGCCCACAGACAGTGAAAGGTATCAGCCTCACTCTGGTGGCATTTTGGGCAAGAGTGCGATTCAGTCGCTCCCATGTGGAAGCACCGTAATGGGGACAGGTAGGTATTGTGATATACATTAAGGAACAATTCAGTGTACATGCTTGCAGGGAGGACTTTTCGGGAGTAAAGTAGTGTTTTTTCCATAGTTGGTATGGTCAGGGCAGGAAAGTGAGCCAACCAGGAGGACATACCACCCGTCACAGTAGCATGATTCAATATTTTTCTCAAAAAAGTATAGTGAATGGAAATGGCCTTGTGACTCAGTACAGGGTGTGTCAGGAGGCTATCCAAAGGGTTGGTCCAATCTCCATCCGCAAAGTGTGCTAGAACATGCCTGACACAGAATTGTGTTTGTAAAAATGGAAGGGGAGACGAGGCAATCACAGCATGCCTCGTTGAAACCTCGGAAAGGGTGAGCAGACGGTGGTCATCCACTGATACCAATCAGCGAATTGACGTTATACCATCCTCCTTCCACAATTTGAAGGGATGGGCAGCCATGCCGTCCAAAAAGTTAGGGTTTTTAATTAGGGGTAAGTGTAGGGATTGATAGGGGGTCAATTTTGCGTCATGTCGTAGTATGTGCCACATCTTCCTAGTAGACCATAAAAGGGGGTTAGAACGAATGTGATCAGGTATTTCCTAGTCGTGTTGGTGGAGGAAACTTGTCAAAGCTACAGTCGGTAGGAAGCACTGCTCCAATGATGTGTTCGTGTAAGTAGAGCTGCCTTGCAGCCAGTCCCTTAAATGTCTCAAAAGAGCGGCATGATTATAAACCACTACGTCTGGAAAATTAATACCTCCGTTGGATTTAGGTTGAGCAAGTTTTCGCAAAGCAATACGTGCTCGGCCACCCTTCCATATGAAAGTTCTATTAAGTCTATTAATCTGTTGTGAGTCCTGTTTAGTCAACAGAATGGGAAGCATTTGGAGGGGGTATAGTATGCGTGGTATAGCCACCATTTTTAAGAGGTTAGCCCTACCAAGCTATGACAATGGGAGCCGCTCCCACCTCTTAATGTCATCAGCCAGGGTTTGTATGGCCTTCTGTACATTGAGTTTGTATAGTTCCGAGATATAACGTGGCACCATGACACCCAAGTATATAATATATGTGGACACCCAGTGTAAGGGGAAGCGTGTGGCCCAAGTCGGGCACGTCACAGTGCCCCTCAACAGTAAAGCTTTAGATTTGTCCATATTAATACTGAAACCAGAAATTCGGCCAAATAATTGAATCTTGTTTAAGATCTGAGCTAGGGAATGTTCGGGGTCTGATACATAAAGAAGGATGTCATCAGCGAAAGCTGAAAGTTTAATTTCCTGACCACCCACTTTTATACCTTTAAAGACAGACCAATCCTGTATTGTCCTAAGCAACGGGTCGAGGGCCAAATTAAATAGCAGGGGCGATAAAGGGCATCCCTGACGGGTTCCCCATTCCAAAAAAATCGTTGACCTCTGATCCCATTAATTAAAAGAGAGGCAGATGGAGCAGTATAGAGGTATCGTATATAGTTAATAAAGCTCCCCTCAAACCCTCTTCTCTCCAATACGGTAAACAGATGTGGCCATAATACCATATCAAAGGCCTTATTAGCATCGAGGCTAAGAAGCATGTTTGAGTCTGTGCATGGAGCCTGGGACGCCGCCACCGCCGCCAGAGCTGTGCGGATAGCCTTAACCGCATGTCTACCAGTTACAAAACCCATTTGTGTCATGGTGAGGATATCAGGGAGAATAGATTGGAGCCGCGTTGCCATGATCTTGGCTAGAAGTTTGTAATCCACATTTAGGAGACTAATTGGTCTGTAGGAGGAAAGGAAATTGGTGTCCCTACCCGGTTTAGGGATAAGTGTAATAAAGGCTTCATTAAAAAGCGGGGATGGAGAGCTCCTCTCATGTATTGCATGAAACAGTTCCAATAATGAGGGGACAATGTGGGTCTGCAGCATGCGGTAATAATCACCCGAAAAGCCATCCGGGCCTGGAGATTTGCCGTGCGGCAAATTGGAGATAGCAGTGTTAATTTCCTCCGCCGTTATTGGACCCACAAGAGCTTCTCTCTGGTCTGTGGTCAGGGGGAGCAATACTGCATCCGTAAGCAACTGTGTTTGTATATCTGTGTCTATGTGAGTTGACTGAATCAAAGACTGGAAATAGGATTGAAATTGTTCTACTATTTCCTGAGATTTAGAGATTACCCGACCCGTTCTGGGGTGGTGTATAGTGGTTATAACATGTCGTTTCTGAGGGGGTCTAGAAATGACCACCAATAATCTACCTGCCTTATTGCCCCATCTGTAATATTTATTTTTGGTGAAATCTAAGGAATTCCTTGCCTGGGTAGCTAAATGGGTTTCAAGTAGGCGTCTAGCCTGCTTGTATTCGTCAAGAGTAGTCTCTGTTGGGTTGGAAGTATACAGTCGGAAGGCCCTAGTCATGGTTGTTTTTAACGTAGTGTATTCCAATTTGGAATCTCTCTTTTTCCGAGCAACATAACTGATAATGTGACCCCTCATCACGGCCTTTGAGGCATTCCAAAAGATTTCGGGTTTGTCCCAGTATTCTATATTGTCATCTACGTAATTGGTCCAATGATTTGTTAGGTATAGTTTGAAGTCTTCCGAGTCTGCCAGGTATTGTGGGAATCGCTAAATGCGATCTGTCAAATGCATGTGGGGATGGGTCAGCGCTAACGTGACGGGGACATGATCAGAGATCAATATATCGAGTATATCCACCCCAGCGATCTGGGGCATTAGGTCATCGGCAATGAAGAACCTGTCAATACGAGACAGAGTTCCGTGTGCCAACGATAAATGGGTGTGCGTCCTGTCAGTTGGATGCAGCAATCTCCAAGGGTCAGAGAGGTCTAGGGAGTCTCGAAATGTCAACAGGTGTCTGCTCTGAGAGTCAGTGGTTCTTGACATAGTCGGTGATCTGTCAACTGTAGGATCGTCCACCATGTTATAATCCCCACCCACTATTAGGGAGTAGTTAGTTCTGCTAAGAAGAATGTGGGCAAAGTCCTGAATAAATGTGTGTGTATTAACATTCGGGGCGTATAAGTTGACAAGGGTATATTTGGCATGAAAAAGCTCTATGTCCATAATGATATATCTGCCTTCGGGATCAATGATTTCTGTCAAAATAGTAACCGGGAGTTTTTTTTTAAAAAGTATGGCTACCCCTCTGGCTTTTGTGCGAAAAGGGGCAGTGACACAAGAGCCAAGCCATGGTGCTTTTAATACATTTTCCTCACCCGCCCGCCAGTGTGTTTCCTGTAAGAAAATCACATCCGGGTGAATGCGTTTAAGGTGCGTGACCACACGTCGTCTCTTGACTGGGGAATTAAGTCCCCCTACATTCCAAGAAACAAACTGTATCGGTTTCGGGGGAATTACCTCAGAAGAGGTAGAAATTACTGATGGCATGGCTACCCAATCCCCACAGGGCATTGAGAAACTTGACAGGTAGGCAATAAATTCAGGCAGACAGGGCGGCTCCCCCCCAACCCAAGGTTGCTTAGCAAGCAGTGGCTTCAACAGCATCAACATCAGCGCAACATGAGAAATATAGCACAGTCTTAAGATTTGAGATAACATTAGTGAACCATAATGACTCATAACTCTATTTTCTAACATTTTCCTAACAACCAAAAACATGGTGAGCACCAACTAGGTCTAGTGGTGCGCACACAAAATATTAACAAAACAATTACTAAGGTAGTATAAATAGATGCTTATAGGGAATTACAGTAAAGACTATAAGCTAAGAGAGAAGAAAAAAAATAAAGAAAAAAAACAAGTAATAGGCGAACACACATCCGCCCGAGGCGGGAGTACCTAAAACAGTTAACCCATAGCATCTCTGTAGCGAGTACATTAAATAGCAGGAGATTTTGAAGGGTATTTGCGAGTCAAGAAGTGAGTTCTCGCCACTTATGGGTCTGTGTAAAACAGTTATGTACCATTCTCTGAGACCCGCAGTTTGGCTGGGTATAGCAAGGCAAATATGATATTGTTACTATGTAAATGAGAGCAAACGGCAGAGAATTCCTTTCTTTTCTGAGCCACTGCAGCCGAGAAATCCTGGAATATCAGGATCTTGTGACCCTTGACCAACAATTCTCTAGTTTTACGATAAGCTGTAAGGACCTGTTCTTTAGCCCTATAGTCTAGGTAGCGAGCTATGACCGGGCGGGAGCGCTGCCGCGTCCCATCTTGCAGCGTCCCCAGTCTATGAACTCTTTCGAGGTGGGGGATTTCCATATCCTCCATGATCCCCAAGGAGTTTGGGAGGTCAATAGAAAGATAGGAGGAGAGGTCCTGGCCCGTCAAGGACTCCGGTATGCCTATAAATCGAAGGTTATGCCTACGAGATCTATTCTCCAGGTCCTCAACCTTATCCTGCAGTTCTTGTATAAATAATTGATAACAATCAGTGCGCTCAGCAGCCAACACAAATGGTGGTTAAAGTATCACCAATACTTTACAAACATGAACTGGAAAAAATGGTTTACCACCCTTTATCTTAAGGCGCTTCTTAATAGATCGTCAGATAGATGTTCACCCTCAATGTTTATAGGGATGTGATCGTCCTCAGCCAGGCAAGAAGTCCACCGGAGTCCTGCTACCCTCACCGACGCATTTCAATAACAATGGTTATCTTCCTCAAGGTGTAGATGGTAGCAGTAAGCCCTAAGTATTTATCCTCCCAGGATCCTAATTGATCACTCCTAGGGACGCCTGGCAGTTATCTAATACCAAATGCTTTTGTCTACCTTGGTAGACCACTCAGTCTGGTGAGAACCCATCTTTTAGACAATATATGTTGTTTGTGGAAATAAATTTTTAATGGTAATACACTATCCCAGTGTTATTTCCTTCACACATGTCAAATCGGTTGAATAAGGAAATATTCCTATACAGCAAGTAGGCTCAGAATACCTCCAAGTCGGTGATCCGCTCCTTAAAAAGCGAATTTTGTCTACTATCAAGTAGACCACCTCATTTGGTACGAGTCTGGACCTATATCCATATATTGTGCATTACATTGTAGTTACAGTATTACGCTATGTTTGTGTTATGTTCCATCTCTTAAAGGGTAATCATCCCTATAAACATTGAGGGTGAACATCTATCTGACGATCTATTAAGAAGCGCCTTAAGATAAAGGGTGGTAAACCATTTTTTCTTATCCTGCAGTTGTTGTATATATTTATGTTGGGATGATATCCCCTCCTGACAGGATTGGACCAAGTCCTCAGTGTCCCCCAATCTCATTTCCAATGCAGTAAGACGCGTTGCATGAGAATCTATGCGAGCCAAACCCGTTTCTAATCGGGCCTGTAGGTCATCAAATCACTTATCAAGCAAGGGCATAAGAAAATCAGAAATCTCTTTTGCCGTCAGAGGGGGGAGTTTTATCACTAGGTGGGTTGGGTGATTCTGACCCATGTCCAACCGGGGATGGTGGACCCGATTTGGAGGGGGCTTCTTTTCCCTTCCCTGCTTTGTTTGAGGCGTTGGATTGTTTCGGAGGCATGGTTTTGTCGAGGTATTTGTCCATACCCCGGAGAGTGAAATGCGGAACAATCAACGTCCCCCACAAACAAAGTTCCCACAGTTAAGAGTAGTAACAAAAAAGAAAAACACAGGTGATTACATATAAAGCTCGGGCGGATGTGTTAAACCATCTCTTAGTGTCTAAAGCATATCGCAACCTGTAAGAAGGCCCATACAACAGCCCCGGCAACAAACTGTAGTAATGCTCGGCTGTGGTAGAAACTTATATCTAGAAACAATATAGTATGTCAAGCAATACAGAATAGAGATTCTGAGCAAAAATAACAAACGTCACATAATGCCATATAAGCAAAATAACAAACGGTACATAAAGGTTGTCTCAGGAGCCAGCAGAGCAGATTATATATCTAAAGCGATCAAAGAAACATAGAAAAAGAATACAATCACTCTGTGGCACTATTCCCTCAGTTGCAGCAGTATACAAGCTGCATGACCCCTAACGTAGAGTCCAGCAATACGTTTCCTTTATACAGCAGAGAGAGCCTAGTCACGGCAATCAGGGGGAGTGATATCTAGAGTCCTCTTTTAAAAGCGAAATGTCCCAGCACTGCACCAGCCGGTGCTATGTAACCACAGAAGGAACGATAGGAACTCCAATAAGGATCTCGATATCTCAGCAAACCAGTTCCTTTCATTAATATGGATGAGGCACTCGAGGAGGGAGGAGGAAGGAGAGGAATAAGTGAGGGTAACTTTGGTAAAGGGGACAGGGATGTATTGCAGGGTAGGGGGGGAAGGTTCACACAGAAGGGGGGACGGTATCAAGTGAGGGGCAATATAGAAGAAGAAGGAGGGAAGTGTTAGTAAAGAGGCAATGGGGGGGACAAACAGTGTTAGTACCTGACAGGGCCCAGCTGGCAAGCTGCAGCAGCAGCAGGCAAGGTCATCCCTAGGAACATCAGCCACCGAAGGTCCCAAGAGGTGCAGTCCCAAGGTCTCCCAGGCGCCAGCCGCAGGGGCGATCCGTCACAGCAAAGTAGGCCCAGAGAGGGCACCGGAGCAGTCAGGGGCACATTCGGGTGGACATACAGCCGCACGGCAGGCGCACACTCCCGCCGGCTCCCGCGAACATCCACCAGGGCATGGGTCCGGGCGGGCAGCAGCAGTCACAGCCTGGGGGGCTCGTAACAGCGGTAATTGGCAGCCACGGCAATCCCCGTGGGCACCCACAGCGGTACGGGGTCAGGCGGAAGACAGTGGCCTCAGGATGATCTGCCGCGTCAGGAAGCAGCCAGGCCGGCGTCCAAGAAACGGCCCACACCGCGCACCAAGTCACAGCGAGGGGAGGCAGGGAGGTTCACCTGCCAGTAGCAGCTCTGTACGGGGCGGGAGGCCCAAGTGTGGTGTTACGAAGTGGATATCCTCCGCCGACAGTGCAGGTCCCTGGAGCCCAGCCCCAATGCTCCACAGCCGGACACTCGAGCAGCGGTGATGAGGACGCCGCCCCACAAGGCAGGCACCGAGGGCCCAGTGATGTGTTCACTGCAACAGAAACTAGCTGGGGAGAAGGGTAAGTAGTGAGGGGGGAAGCCGTGAGTCTTCAGGCGCGGTCCTTCACAGATTCGCGCCCAAACCAGACCTATTTTCCTGCTTTTATTGTGTTACAATTAAGAAAGCACAATTTGTTTCCATTATCATGGAAACAGTTTGGCATGCCCACTGTGACCTTTAGTTCCATGATTTGGGATTTACAGTAAAAGAGCTAATTTTGTTGGTGCACATGCTTGGTAAAACGAGTTTTATGGTAAGAACTTACCTTTGTTAAAACTTTTTCTGCGAGGTACACTGGGGTCCACAAGGAATGGACAATGGGGTGTAGAGTAGGATCTTGATCCGAGGCACCAACAGGCTCAAAGCTTTGACTGCTCCCAGAATGCCATAGCGCCGCCTCCTATATCACCCCACCTCCCTGCACAGAACCTCAGTTTTTAGTTAACCAGTCCAATGCAGTAGCAGGAAAAGAGACGACAACGGTTAGTAGCCACAATACCGCATTCTCACGACAGGAGACGTGTCAGCGGCTAATGCCATACCAACCCAAAGAAGCTAAGTGCGTCAGGGTGGGCGCCTTGTGGATCCCAGTGTACCTCGCAGAAAGAGTTTTAACAAAGGTAAGTTCTTACCATAAAACTCGTTTTCTGCTGCGGGGTACACTGGGCTCCACAAGGAATGGACAATGGGGATGTCCTAAAGCAGTTCCTTATGGGAGGGGACGCACTGTAGCGGGCACAAGAACCCGGCGTCCAAAGGAAGCATCCTGGGAAGCGGCAGTATCGAAGGCATAGAACCTTATGAATGTGTTCACAGAGGACCACGTAGCCGCCTTGCACAATTGTTCAAGGTCGCACCACGTTGGGCCGCCCAAGAAGGTCCAACAGACCATGTAGAATGGGCCTTAATGTGATCAGGAGCAAAGAGACCAGCCTTCACATAAGCATGTGCAATCACCATTCTAATCCATCTGGCCAGAGTTTGCTTGTGAGCAGGCCAGCCACGTTTGTGAAACCCAAACACAACAAAAAGAGAATCAGATTTCCTAATAGGAGCAGTTCTCTTCACATAGATACGGAGAGCCCTTACCACATCCAAAGACCGCTCTTTGGGGGACAGATCAGGAGAAACAAGTGCCGGAACTACAATCTCCTGGTTAAGGTGGAACGAAGAAACCACCTTAGGTAGATAGCCGGGACGAGTCCTAAGAACCGCCCAGTCACGGTAAAAAATCAGATATGGGGAGCTACAGGACAAAGCACCCAAATCCGACACACGTCTAGCTGAAGCAATAGCCAGCAGAAACACCACTTTAAGGGAAAGCCACTTAAGGTCAGCTGAACCAAGAGGTTCAAACGGAAACTCTTGTAACGCCTCCAAAACCACCGACAAGTCCTAAGGAGCCACAGGCGGGACATAGGGAGTCTGGATACGCAACACGCCCTGAGTAAAGGTATGCACATCAGGTAAGGTCGCAATTTTTCTCTGAAACCACACCGACAAGGCAGATAGTTGAACCTTGACGGAGGCCAGATGCAGGCCCAAGTCCAGGCCCTGCTGAAGAAAAGCCAGCAACTTGGCTATACTAAACTTGGAAGCGTCATAATCGTTAAATGCGCACCAAACAAAGTAAGAATGCCAGACCCTATAGTAAATCCGAGCCTAAGCTGGTTTCCGGGCCCGCAACATAGTTTGAATGACCACCTCAGAAAACCCTTTAGCCCTTAAGATGGAAGCTTCAAGAGCCACGCCGTCAAAGACATCCGGGCTAGGTCCTGGTAGACACAGGGGCCCTGAACGAGGAGGTCTGGGCATTGTAGAAGTAGAATTGGACGCTCTGACGATAGGCCTTGCAGGTCTGAGAACCAGCGCCGTCTGGGCCAAGCTGGAGCTACGAGAAGCAGAATTCCTTTTTTTTGCTTGAACTTCCGAATTACCCTGGGCAGGAGTGACACCGGAGGGAACACGTACGGCAGCCGAAACCTCCACGGTACCGCCAGCGCATCCACGAATGCTGCTTGAGGTTCCTTTGTCCTTGCTCCGAAGACTGGAACCTTGTGATTGTGTCGAGACACCATCAGATCTATGTCTGGAAGGCCCCACCTTTCCACTAGGAGTTGAAACACTTCTGGATGGAGGCCCCACTCACTGGCATGTATGTCCTGACGACTGAGAAAGTCCGCTTCCCAATTCAGGACTCCCGGAATGAATATTGCCGATATGGCCGGTAGATGGCGTTCTGCCCACTGTAGAATCCGTGAGACTTCCTTCATTGCTAGGCGGCTTCGAGTGCCGCCTTGATGATTTATGTAAGCCACTGTGGTGGCATTGTCCGACTGTACTTGAACAGGACGGTTCTGAATTAAATGCTGGGCTAGGTTCAAGACATTGAAGACTGCCCGCAACTCCAGAATATTGATCGAGAGGAGGGACTCCTCCTTGGTCCACTGCCCCTGGAGGGAGTGTTTCTCCAGCACCGCACCCCAACCTCTTAGACTGGCATCTGTCATCAACAGGACCCAGCTGGATATCCAGAACGGACGGCCCCTGCACAGTTGTTGGTCCCGGAGCCACCAGAGCAGCAACAGACGGACCTCCGGAGTCAATGAGATCATTTGAGACCGGATCCGGTGAGGCAGGCCATCCCATTTGGCTAGAATCAGCCTCTGGAGAGGGCGAGAGTGAAATTGAGCGTACTCCACCATGTCGAATGCTGACACCATGAGGCCCAGCACCTGCATTGCCGAATGTATCGTCACTTGCGGACGAGATAGGAAGCAACGAAGTTTCAGGGCTTTCTCCTAAAACAGAAAGAACCGCTGGTTGTGAGTGTCCAATCGTGCTCCCAGATGCACCATGCTCTGAGCAGGGATCAGGGATGACTTCTTCCAGTTAATGAGCCACCCGTGGGCTTGCAGAAACCGGACTGTCACATCTAGATGACGCAGGAGAAGTTCTGGGGAATTTGCCAGGATTAACAAGTCGTCCAAATATGGCAGTATCCTGACCCCTTGACGGCGGAGTACCACCGTCATCACCGTAATGACTTTTGTAAAGACTCGCGGAGCCATTGTTAAACCAAAAGGTAACGCCCGAAACTGGTAATGGCAGTTGCCAATCACAAATCTCAGGTATTGCTGATGAGACACTGCTATAGGAATATGCAGGTAAGCATCCTGTATATCCAGGGAGACCATGAAGTCCCCAGGTTCCAAGGCCAGAACTATACAGCGAAGGGTTTCCATCCGGAACTTGGAAACCTTCACAAACCTGTTCAATGCCTTGAGGTTGAGAATGGGCCGGGAGGACCCATTTGGTTTCGGGACTAGAAACAGCAGAGAATAGTACCCCCGGCCCCTCTGAGCAAGGGGCACCTGTACTACGACACCTGTATCAAGGAGGGTCTGTACCACCGAATGTAGAGTGTTTGCCTTTGTCTTGTCCAACGGGACATCTGTCTGGCAAAATCGATGAGTCGGTTTTTGAAGGCTATGGCGTAACCTCGTGTGACGACTTCACGTACCCAGGCATCTAAAGTGGTCTTCAACCATTCCTGGGTATACCCTAGAAGCCTGCCCCCCACCCTGGGATCCCCCAGAGGGAGGCCCGCCCCATCATGCGGCAGGCTTATCTGTCTTGGAAGCTGGATGATGGGCCGCCCAGGCTCTTTTGGGCTTAGGCTTACCAGGTTTGGAAGTGCGGGCCTGCTTGTTGTATGCCTGACCTTTTGCTTTACCTGATGGACGAAAGGGGCGAAAAGAAGTACCTTTAGCCTTCGACGCCGAAGGAGCAGTACTTGGCAGACAGGCAGTTTTGGCAGTAGCCAAGTCAGCCACTATCTTATTCAAGTCCTCCCCAAACAGAATATTTCCCTTAAAAGGGAGTACCTCCAGGGTTTTTCTAGAGTCCAGATCCACAGACCAGGATCTCAGCCACAATATCCGGCGAGCCAGGACTGACGTAGTAGAGGCCTTGGCTGCCAGGATACCAGCATCAGAAGCCGCCTCTTTAATATAACGAGAAGCTTTGACAATATAAGACAAGCATTGTCTAGCATGGTCAGAGGAGATTTCAACATCTAACGCCAAGGCCCATGCTTCAATGGCCTCTGCAGCCCAAGTAGCTGCAATAGTGGGCCTTTGTGCAGCACCCGTGAGGGTGTAAATCGCTTTCAGACAACCCTCCACACGTTTATCCATAGGCTCTTTTAGAGACGTGACGGTGGTGACCGGTAGAGCTGAGAAAACCACCATCCTAGCCACATGTGAGTCCACTGGAGGAGGCGTTTCCCAATTCTTAGACAGCTCTGGCGCGAGGGGATAGCGAGCCAGCATCTTCTTTTGAAGCACAAAGTTCGTACCCGGGTTTTCCTAGGGTTCCTAACGTATATCAATTAGGTGGTCAGAGTGAGGTAAAACTTGTTTAATCACCTTCTGACGCTTGAACCTATCTGGTTTCTTAGGAGGGACGATTGGCTCGGGATCATCCGTAATCTGTAAAATTAACTTAATAGCCTCCAAAAGATCATGAACATCCACATGTGAACCACCCTCCCCATCAGCCGTATCTGAGTCAGAACCTGTGGGGTCAGTGTAAGTGCCATCTTCATCCGATGAGGTGTCAGTGACAGCAGTGGATTGTGAGGAGACAAGCGCTCGCTTAAAGGACCCCTTGGACGTAGGCGCGCGACGGTCAGACTTTTTAGTAATCAGGGACTGGTTCAACTTCTTTAATTGAGCAGATAAATCGTCCGCCCACGGCGGGTTAGCTGCAGGAACCACAAACGGTTGTACCGGCATTGGGGGTCCCATAGGGGGTGATAGTTTATGAACTAGTGTATGCAGAAGCGTGGAAAAAGCGGCCCACGGCTGGTCATTATTTGCCCCCGTTGCCACCGTCCCACTGGGGGGCAAGGAGCCCCCAGAACCAGAGCCCAAAGCTGCTATATTCTCCACATAGGTATCTGCGGCTTCAGCAACACAAACAGTGTGTTCAGCCCCAGAACCGTTACCCTCAGAAGCAGACGTGATATAACTTGCAGTATCAGGTAACACAGTACAATTTGTCAGCAGCACAATACTTCTAGCCCAAACCCCTGCGCAGTGTAGTCAGCACCAGCAGAGATAAAGGAGAGATATGGTGACTAAATCACAGAGAAAAATACATAATACAGTATATCTTTGTAAAAATCCTATATCAGATAAAACCTGACGCACCAAGCCCCCTCAGGTTATAGAATATAGGGATAGCAGGTTGAGTGAAAGACACGAAATGGACACCACTCAGCTATCAAATGCACACACAAATAGTCACAGTTTGTACAATGCAGAGGTTATTACTAACAATAATACTGCACTGGACTAGCTTACACAGCTAAATAACAATAGATATAACAGTACACAGTTAGAACTGGATGTATATCACAGGGTAATTGTACTAGGAAACCCTGACTAAATGCACTCTTTCTTAACTAACACTGACTAAAAAGGCAGGTAGAATACTTAAGTGTCTTGTAAAATCACAGCACTGGCAACCAGGCGGCTTTACATAGGAGGATTTGCCCAAGCATTCCCAGGAACAGTGAGCTGAGGGATAATGGCGCCGCAGACACTGCCAGGGAGTGAGGGAGAGACAGATATGCAGCTCCAGGGCGGGAACATTTGCAGAAAATGGCGCCCTGGGGCTGGGGGAGGGGCTTCAGGTACAAGCTCTATCCCCCTGCTGGCAAAACCACCGGGTACTGCGGGCTCTAATAAAATGGTTTATAGAGAAAACCTGACCTGTCCTATGCCCTGGTGATCTAGTGGGATCGCCTGTACTGCCACAGTGTCCACCGCCAGCGCCCGCCTCCCACTGACCGAGCCAGATCGCGATAAAGACCGGGTCCCGCAAGCGGGACCCACTTACCACCCCCCGAAGCGCGGCCACGCGATCCCGGAGAGCCCCCGTCGTGTGTGCCTGACAAGAAGAAAACCGGAGCCTCCTGCTGCAGTTACCTGGCAACCAGGGCTCGGGAGTGTACAGCGCCGCTGGGGAGAGCCGGAGCTGCAGCCGTGAATGTCCACTGACATGTAACACTGCTATTGCCCTTGAAGTCTTCACTTTTTTCCTCAGAAAAAAAGCTCTTCATGGGGCTGCCTGGAGCTACTGCAGCACCAACTACAAAACTGAGGTCCTGTGCAGGTAGGCGGTGTGATATGGGAGACGGCGCTATGCATTCTGGGAACAGTCAAAGCTTTGAGCCTGTTGGTGCCTCGGATCAAGATCCTACTCTACACCCCATTGTCCATTCCTTGTGGAGCCCAGTGTACCCGCAACAGAAAGTGTCCTGGCAAAACTCAATCACTACAGAAATGAAGTCCCAAGCTTTCTTTCTTTACAGCCTAACCCTAGCCATACTTCTGCAGCCTAACCCTCCCCTCCCACAGCCTAACCTTAACCCTCTCACTCCCTCTGGCAGCCTAACCCTACCGCTCCCCTGGCAAACATACATTCGGGATTCCGGCATCAGAATTCAGGATTCCATGTACGTCGGGATGCCAACTACATCCTGCATGATCATGTAAGTCATGCCAGCTGAATATGCCACCTGGCAGGATATTACTATAAGCACAGTAACAGGGCCACAGTGAACCCTGTGCTGACCCCACCCCCTTAACCTGTGATGTCACACCTAGGGGCAAGGCCAATGGCTCTGTAAAGCAGAGCACTTCCCGCAGCATCCCTTTGACATTCTGAGCAGCTCTACAGTAGTGCTACTGGCTGCATAGTGCTATGCCAAGCTAACTGACAAATTAATTTCCTTAGATTGCTATAAAATGGAATATAGCTTTAGAATGGAAGTATATTTTTCAAATGTTCTTTTAGGAGGCCCACAAAAAAGTGTCTTTGGAGACCTGCACACACATCTATCTGCACACAAACTGACTTGTTCATACCGTCAGAAATACAGTTGTATTCCAGTTTTTAGTGTTCAGTGTAAAGGCGACCTGACCATTCTCATTTGTCACCAAGGTCTGGTTTATTGAAGCAAATTGATTTCGGAGATAGACTGTAACGCCGCCTTTTGGACTGTCACCAGCATCCACCACCTTTATCTGAAATCACACATAACGAGAAATGATCACAACCACATGAGAGCACTTTCACACGTGCATAGACAATGCATATTGTATATACTGTATTTTCATTAATGACCATGCAGATTACGTATGACATTTCCACATTAGGTTTAGGCATCTCTGTTACTGCAAGTAATATATGACACAAACTTTTTAAGCTACGTAAAAGGAGGATTTAGTCACTTTCTATTAGTTTTCACTTTGTTGAGCATTTTATTAAATTGACAAAAGGGTCTATTTACTAAGACTTGGATGGAGAGAAACCCAACGGAGAGAAAGTACCAGCCAATCAGCTCCTAACTGTCATTTTTCAAACCCAGCATGTGACATGTCAGTTAGGAGCGGATTAGCTGGTCATTTATCTCTGTTGACTTTATCTCCATCTAAGGCTTAGTAAATAGAATCCAAGCTCATTATCAAATACTGTAGATGGGGAGAAGCAGTGGTGAATTTCACATGAGGCACATGCCTAGAGGCGGCACTTGTTGGGAGGCGGCACTTGTATGCTTGTTTTAGTACTGTCAGACCAAAATGTATCTGTAACTGCTAAATATTTCCACTATACTTTACCATACGGCATCCTGCGTTGACTGTAAATGGTGGGACTGCCCCTGTAAGCTCTCCTACTTAGTAAATATGCATACATAATTAAAAATAAATTCAAATGCCATAGATAATGGCTTTTTTATTATTACATTAAATGACCAATTATCCAATAATGGCTTATAACCAATCAATGAAAATAATAAAATTAGACAGAGGGAGCAGCCATTACTGTTGTGCCTAGGGGTGCCATGGCCCCGAATTCCACTCCTGGGGTGGAGGGGTTATGACAGGGAGATAATTAGAAGGTAGATTACTGCAAGGGTGGCTCGAGAGAGGAGAGTTAGTGTTAGGTGTAAGGATTAGGGTTAAGCACTATGGCAGGGTTGACTGGCTCACAAGGGTACAGGGGAAATCCTTGATGGGCCCACCCTCTCCTTTAGGGATCAGAATTCAGATTGTGCAGTGGAAATATACATTGTTATAATGGAATTAAACATGTAACCTGATTTATCAGGACCATTGATAAACATAGGTGCTTGATTTACTTCTTAAGGGGTGTGGATGACCACACCCCTTAACAGGGGCGGATTGGGAACAAAAGGCGGCCCTGGAAAAATTTGTAGTGGCCCCACATGGGTAAGGTCTAGTCATGGGCCATGGCAGCAGCACCCTCCCCCCCAAGACTTTCCAGATAGTGGGCATGTCCAGCATCAAGGGGGAAGTTAAAAAGAAATAAAATTAAATGTTATGAGCACATTATATGATACACCTTCAGAATTTAGGACACTATATAATTCTTTAGAATGATATATTTTCTTGCTTATTACACCAACCGTATCCCAATCACTATTCACTCAATCTTATATGTCAGCCAAGCAGGCAGACAGAGCATACACTAGATCATCTGCAATCACAGGCTAAGTGGCAAAGTAATTTTCATATATGCAAATTATTTAGCATCTTATTCATTATGTCTATAAAAAGGACCACAAGTCCACAAACAAAACAGGCCCCGCGGGTGCGTCAGCCCACCGGGGATCTTCCCTATAAACCCTATGGCCAATCCGCCTCTGCCCCTTAAGCATGAGCACCTACTGTACCATTGAATTCCCCTTGTGGGCCCCTCATGCCCCAGTCCAATACTGCACTAAGGGAAGGTTGGGCTGCAGAAGGGGGGTTATGATTAGAAAGTACAGGTAGGGTTAGGTATAGGGATTAGTGTTAGGGAAAGGAGAATAATACTTATTGGAATGCTGAAAGATCGGACGTCTGATCCAGAAATTACATCAGAAGTCACATGACCACCGTGATTCATAATCCAGGTTTAGCCACTGGGGAGCAGGTAAGCGATTGTTGGGCCAACATTCATCTTATGTCGACATTCTAACATGTCAATATGTCAGCGTTTACATGATAACTGACAACATATCATACAACACTTGGTTATTTTATGCTACTGTGAAAAATATCTTCTAATACAGTCCTTCAAAGTATATGATACTGCTTTTAATTTATTTTTATTTTTTTATTGCTATATGCAAATATGGAGACTGACCTGCTCCTTAGCTGCTGCAGACACCTTCTAGTAATTAAAATAAAATTAAAATCTAGAACCCTATTGGCAACTACAGTAATATCTGGAAGGATAGTAAATGACAGGTAAAAATGCCTAGTCCATGTACAGTAGGCAGATGGTTAGTCTCAATATGTTTCTTGAATTACCGAACAGCTGGATGAGTCATTTTGAGGTCAAGGTGAGTGTCAGGGTGTAGCAGATAAATACCGGTGCTGTAGGTTATTGAGGGGCCGGGATGGCATCTAATGTGCTTAGACGTAGGAGGACATTTTTGGTAGATCTGTGGAACCGGGATGCATTCAGCATACCGGCGTTTAGGATGCCGGCAGTCAAAATACTGATGCTGGAATCCTAACACTGGTCAGAAAACAAGCGCCGGAACTCCGACACCGCTCAAAATGCCAATGCCGGAATCCTGACTGTCGGCATCCCAAACGTAAATTTGCAGGGGCTGGTTAGGGTTAGGCCATGGGGGGTTTAGGGTTAGGCACTAAAAAGGGAGGGTTAGGGTTAGGCACTAAGTGGGTACGGTTAATGTTAGGCTGCAGAGGGGAGGGTTGAGGTTAGGCACGAAGAAGAGTGGGTAGGGTCAGGCTGCGGGTGGGGGTGTGGAGGGTTAGGGGGCAGGGGAAGAGGGTTACTTACTAGAAAACTTACCTAGCAAGTGTCTGGGTTCTGAGCTTTGGTATGCTACTGTTGGTATTCTGACTGCCCGTATCCCAAGCACCGGCATCCCGTACCCAACCCGATAGAGTGACATATAACTTACCAGTCCTTTGTATGGGATCCCAGGCTTGTAGGCACTATCAGCATCAACAAATGTCACCTTGTTGATTACAGTTGATATAGAAGTTTGACTGGTTGTTGATAACTCAATTTCTACAAAAAGAATGTTGATATGGAAGAGTGAGCACATATTTGTATTAGTGCAGAACAATTAACATAAAACTCAGTTCTAGACTAAAGGTGTGAACACACTAGGCAAGTGCGCCTCGGAACACTTATGCCCTTGGTTGGTGCTCCAGGACCAATTAAAATTATTTACAGTCAAAGTAATAGGCAAAACGAGTGCTGGTGACTGTCAATCATAAAATATGTGGACAAACAGAAGCAAATCCTGTCCCTCACCACACAGTTAAACCTGAGGATGACATATAAACATAATTTACTTAATTTAATATTTCTTTCTAAATTTCTCAAAAAGAAACTTTTGGCCTAGGGGAGCCAAGAAAAAATTCTGATAGATACTCCAGGGCGCTGTGATTCAAAAAAGTTTGAGAACCACTGCACTAGGCGATATTTTAAACAATTTAGCTCATTTTCACCCTTCTGAATGATATTGTTTGTAATATCACCTAGTGTGTACGCTACAAATGATGAACAGTGTGCGCTCCCCTCTGTCAGCTGTGCATGTAGATCAATTTGGACTTATCGTCCAAAACTGCATGTACAGCTTGCGTGATGTTACTGAATGATATCGTTAGCGATATCGCACAGTGTGTACACACTAGATCGCCGCCCAAGAGGGTAGGGAAAACACTAGGCAATATCGCTATTGAGCGCATCGCCTAGTGTGTACGCACCTTTAATATGATAAATGAAAACTGGCAACGTACAGTATTTCGGAGAGATGTATTATTATGAGTTATTTTCATGCTAGATCTCCACTTTTTGCTTAAAGAAAATAAGTGTGCGATAATGCTCTACTACTGAAAATTACAGGCATATTACCGAGGAGTTCTCTGACCAAGTATGGTATACCATGTAGCCCGTATCCCGGTAAGATGAAATAGCAGTCAAACCTCTACTAACTAAGCATAATTTTACACACCTAACGAGTCTATTTAATATGTGGCACCTATTCAATGCCACAGCTTGTTGGCATTTGTGGGCGCAGAATTTAGAACAGCTCTAACATTTAATGCAAACCACTCCTGATTTTGCTTTTAATATTAGTGAAAATTTAAATCCCAGTTCCAGAACCTCCAATTAGCAGCAGATTTGAAAAGGACGCAGCATCGGATCACCTGTGACATCATCGGCCGGCTACGTGACCCATGGGGCCGCCGTAGATCCAACCAAGAGGCCAGGAAATCTTCAGCATCCGACGGATATCCTGGCCTCATCACTCCTCCAAAATGGCGGAAACACGCCGCCATTTTGGGAAACAGAGGCCGTCTCCCCATCCCCAAATGGAAGCAAACTGTCAATCACTGACAGTCTGCTGCCAATCTGCATCCTACGTCGCAGCCTCGTACTGCAAATATGCAGTACAGGTCCGGCTCATGCACAAAGAACCGAACGTCAGTACTTTGCAGAATAAGCTGCACATCCGTCCACATCTAAATTTGACCTAATGTGCATTGAACATTTCAAACCTTTCTGGGTGAGAAACAGAAGTGATTGCTACAGTATGTAACGCACAGTACTGTACATTCCTGCTTAAGTGTCAAGGGACAAATGTCTTATATTACTGATAATGAACTTACCTGTTCCCTCTTCAAAAATAGAGGCCGTTCCCCTTAACGTTTGTTCATACTTGGAGTTGTTCAATTTTAAAGTCTCAGATTTAACTTCTAGGTTGTGACATCCCGACTCATCCAACTGAGAGTGAGAGAAGAACAATTTCAGGAAAAATTTATTAAACAGATGATTTCCAACTCCCAGGTTAAAGTAAGCTTTGTGCTTTTATTCAGCTGCAAAATACCATGAATATCTGTGGCAAGGTTTGCAGTGATATATTATTCACACAGTATATATTAAGGGCTGCATGAACATAGCTTACTAAAAAAGTTAACTTGGTTATTTATTCAAACAAGCTAAACAACTATAAATTAATGTTTTTGTTTATTATCTTGATGAACCATACATACATTTATCAGTTGTAAGTCAAACTCAATTGGAGAATATCTAATGAAGTTACAATAGTCAAGATGGTTTGAGTTGAATATTGGCTTGAGGCTGTCCTGCTGCCTCTAAAGCACTGCCGCTGACTTAGAACTTGACATGGCTTGACACTAAAGGACAAGACTCAAAATTTATATGTATGTACACATAATAATGATAATAATAATAATAATAATAGTAATTATTATTATTATTATTTTTATTCTATCTCAAAGCGCTTAACAGACTGAACATATTGCAGTACAGAAACAATGAAATACAGAAAAGATTTTCATAAAACACAGAGACCATGGATATACTAAAGGGAGATTAAGGAAATACTGAGTAAACAGGAAGGTCTTGAGTTTGTTTTTGAAGGATTCTAGAGTGGGGTTCTCTGGAAATGTGCAGGGAAGTGAGTTCCATAGAGTCAGAGCCACATGGCTAAAAAGCTCGACCTCAGGATGAATTACAGGAGATTCTAGGTGCTGCTAAAAGTCATTCATATACAGATTGCAGAAATTAAGCAGGGCTGTATGGAATCAGAAGCTGCTTCAGGTACCTTAGACCCTGGTTATATAGGATGTTGAAAGTTAGTACACCAAACTAGACATAGAATTTAGAGATGAGCGGGTTCGGTTCCTCGGAATCCGAACCCGCCCGAACTTCAGCTTTTTTTACACGGATCCGAGCGACTCGGATCTTCCCGCCTTGCTCGGTTAACCCGAGCGCGCCCGAACGTCATCATGACGCTGTCGGATTCTCGCGAGGCTCGGATTCTATCGCGAGACTCGGATTCTATATAAGGAGCCGCGCGTCGCCGCCATTTTACACGTGCATTGAGATTTATAGTGAGAGGACGTGGCTGGCGTCCTCTCCGTTTAGAGAAGAAATAGATAGGAGAGTGAGAGTGAGACAGTGACACTTCATTTACTGGAGCTTAGGAGGAGTACTCAGACAGAGAGTGCAGAATTTTGCTGATAGTATTAGTTAGTTATACTAGTGACAGAGTGAGACAGTGACACTTCATTTACTGGAGCTTAGGAGGAGTACTCGGACAGAGAGTGCAGAATTTTGCTGATAGTATTAGTTAGTTATACTAGTGACTGACCAGTGACCACCAGTGCAGTTTTATATTATTTAATATAATCCGTTCTCTGCCTGAAAAAACGATACACAGTGACTCAGTCACATACCATATCTGTGCTCAGCCCAGTGTGCTGCTGCATCATCTATGTATAATATCTGACTGTGCTCACACAGCTTAATTGTGGGGGAGACTGGGGAGCAGTTAGGTTATAGCAGGAGCCAGGAGTACATATTAAAATTAAACAGTGCACACTTTTTTTCTGCAGGAGTGCCACTGCCAGTGTGACTGACCAGTGACCTGACCACCAGTATATAGTATACTATATTGTATTGTGAATGTCTGCCTGTAAAAGTTAAACACACGTCGTGTGACTTGTGTGGTGTTTTTTTATTCTATAAAATAAAAAACTCATTCTGCTGACAGACAGTGTCCAGCAGGTCCGTCATTATATAATATATACCTGTCCGGCTGCAGTAGTGATATATATATATTTTTTATATCATTATTTATCATCCAGTCGCAGCAGACACAGTACGGTAGTTCGCGGCTGTAGCTACCTCTGTGTCGGCACTCGGCAGTCCATCCATAATTGTATACCACCTACCCGTGGTTTTTTTTTTCTTTCTTCTTTATACATACTACATCTCATTATCATCCAGTCTATATTAGCAGCAGACACAGTACAGTACGGTAGTCCACGGCTGTAGCTACCTCTGTGTCGGCACTCGGCAGTCCGTCCATAATTGTATACCACCTACCCGTGTTTTTTTTTTTCTTTCTGGCTTTATTCTGGCTTTATTCTACCTAAGTTGCCCTCCCACAAGTGTGTACTCCGAAAGAGTGTTTAGTGCCGCCGCTCACCTTGTCAGCAATCGGCGTACGAGGTTACATCCAGAAAATGTGGAGAAGATGATGTTCATTAAAATGAATTATAATCAATTCCTCCGCGGAGACATTGACCAGCAGCAATTGCCTCCACAAAGTACACAGGGAGCTGAGATGGTGGATTCCAGTGGGGACGAATTGATAATCTGTGAGGAGGGGGATGTACACGGTGATATATCGGAGGATGATGATGAGGTGGACATCTTGCCTCTGTAGAGCCAGTTTGTGCAAGGAGAGATTAATTGCTTCTTTTTGGGGGGGGGGTCCAAACCAACCCGTCATATCAGTCACAGTCGTGTGGCAGACCCTGTCACTGAAATGATGGGTTGGTTAAAGTGTGCATGTCCTGTTTATACAACATAAGGGTGGGTGGGAGGGACCAAGGACAATTCCATCTTGCACCTCTTTTTTCTTTTCTTTTTCTTTGCGTCATGTGCTGTTTGGGGAGGGTTTTTTGGAAGGGCCATCCTGCGTGACACTGCAGTGCCACTCCTAGATGGGCCCGGTGTTTGTGTCGGCCACTAGGGTCGCTTATCTTACTCACACAGTCAGCTACCTCATTACGCCTCTTTTTTTCTTTGCGTCATGTGCTGTTTGGGGAGGGTTTTTTGGAAGGGACATCCTGCGTGACACTGCAGTGCCACTCCTAGATGGGCCCGGTGTTTGTGTCGGCCACTAGGGTCGCTTATCTTACTCACACAGCTACCTCATTGCGCCTCTTTTTTTCTTTGCGTCATGTGCTGTTTGGGGAGGGTTTTTTGGAAGGGACATCCTGCGTGACACTGCAGTGCCACTCCTAGATGGGCCCGGTGTTTGTGTCGGCCACTAGGGTCGCTTATCTTACTCACACAGCGACCTCGGTGCAAATTTTAGGACTAAAAATAATATTGTGAGGTGTGAGGTATTCAGAATAGACTGAAAATGAGTGTAAATTATGGTTTTTGAGGTTAATAATACTTTGGGATCAAAATGACCCCCAAATTCTATGATTTAAGCTGTTTTTTAGGGTTTTTTTGAAAAAAACACCCGAATCCAAAACACACCCTAATCCGACAAAAAAAATTCGGTGAGGTTTTGCCAAAACGCAGTCGAACCCAAAACACGGCCGCGGAACCGAACCCAAAACCAAAACACAAAACCCGAAAAATTTCCGGCGCTCATTAGAATTGCCATGTTACAGGCAGCCAGTGGAGGGAGTAGAGAATGGGTGTAATGTGGCTGGAGCGGGGCTGGTTGGTTAACAGTCTGAGAGCTGCATTTTGTACCAGCAGCAAGTGATGCAATTCTCTTTCTGGGAGACCAAGGTTATAGGGCATTGCAGCAGTCTAACTGAGATGA
This sequence comes from Pseudophryne corroboree, assembly GCF_028390025.1. Classification (NCBI taxonomy): domain Eukaryota; kingdom Metazoa; phylum Chordata; class Amphibia; order Anura; family Myobatrachidae; genus Pseudophryne; species Pseudophryne corroboree. Next base: position 711,854,743 of record NC_086446.1, on the reverse strand, counting down.
AACAAATGCATGTATGACTTTTTGGCAGATCCTCAGAAGGAATTAAGTGCTTGATTCTGACTATGTTCCTCAAATGAAAGATTGTGGGTTTGATTGTGACTGATACCTGATGTTTAAGTGTCAAGCCACCATCCAGGACAACACCAACATTCTGCACATGATCAATGTTTTGCAATCCTGAACTCCCATGCATAGGTCTAGTTGGTTGGCTATGCTGCAGTCTTGTCCTTTGAGGTCCTATCATAAGGACCTTTGTTTTATCAGGATTCAGTCGCAAGCCAACTGGCACTCATCCACTCCTGGAGCTCAGCTAGACAGCCATTTAGGGTTGCTATTGGGTTCTCAGTACCCAGATCAAAGGACAGGTACAGTTGTGTATCATCTGCATAGCACAGACCAGGCAATGTCATCTGATTATATAACCCAATGGTAGCATGTATACTGCAAAAAGCATGGTAGATAGTATAGAACCTTGTGGAACACCACATGGCAGTGGCACTGGTGATGATGAGTATACTCCAGGTGAAACTCTCTTGCCATCAGAAGATCAGTAAGCACACATACCAGGGTTGATTCTGTACTACTGTGTCTTCTGCTGAATCCTTACTGAAATGGATCATAAATATCATGGGTTGCCAGGTGGTTTTCCAGTTGAGTTGCAATCACTTTCTCAATAACCTTTCTTAGGAAATAACGGTTTGATACCGGTCTGTAGTTGGTCATGCAGTCGGGATCTAAATTAGGTTTTTTAAGAAGAATAATAACAATTGCTTCTTTAGGGTTTAGGAAAATGCCTGTCTGTAAAGAGCATTGAATGATTTTTGCAAATGCAGGGCCAACTATGTACATACACCCTATTAGAAACTTGGTTTATGCAGAGTCCATAACACAGGTAGTGGAATGCAACATTGGGAAATTTCAGCAATGTCTTTTACGTACATTGGGTCAAAGCTGGTCCATGAAGAAATGCAGCTTGAAAACTTGTCATTCCTTTGGCACTGTGGAAAGTCCAGCCCAGATGAAGGATACTTTAGCTGCAAAAAAGTTTGCAAGCTCATTTGCATTTTGACTGGGAGATGGTTTCATCGGGCTTCAAGCATGCTGGCTTTTAAAGCATCTCCAGTGTACAGAAAAGCTTAGCTGGCCTATTGTTTGGTGCAGTGATTTCATTTGACAGGAACTCTGTTTTCTTATGGGTGATTATGACTAGATATACTCTAATATGTTTGATTCATTTTAACTTATCCTCCTCCAGGTTAGCCTTTCTCCATCATCTTTCAAGTCAACTCTCCCTTTTCTTGAGCTCATTAACACTGTTGATAAACCAATGAGCTTGGCGCACAGGGGCATTAATATCAGGTGCAATCGTCACATATCTTTTATAGTAATGAACTAAAGAATAATGATCTTTACAGGCACCCCTTATGATAGAGAGATCCAAATTTGCTGCAAGATCCTGGGGACTCATTCTCCTTCTTGGATAATACCTGGTCCACTCCATGGGCAAAGATCTAATTTGAGAGGTTACAACTGAGAACCAAATTGAGTGGTGGTCCGTCCATGTGACTGGGTTTATTTTTAGGTCAGAGACTTCTAATCCTATCTGGAAGACAAGAGCAAGAGTGTAGCAGAAGAAATGACTTGTGTGAGGCCCAAATCATTCATTGCCACAGAAGGTCTTGACCAAGGTGTGAGAGCTTATCATCAACCCATGCATTGAAATCCTTCAGGATGAGCCATCTTTGATGCTGCAGAACTTGTCCAGCATCAGTGTCTGCAATTTCTTGTAGAAATCTCCAGGGGGGCAATAGATCAGAAGTACTCTGAAACCTAATCATGTAGAACTCAGGGCAGCGATATATCCAAAAGAATGAGAAATTTCCATTGGCTGGACCCTAAGTTTAAGTGCTTTTTTAAAGCAGATGGCCACCCCGCCTGCCATGCGGTTCAGTCTTTGTTTGTAGATGAGTAATTTGTTGGGATGGTACTGTAGCTTCTAAAATATGTGCTGTATTTTCATCTAGCCAAGTGTTAGAAATCCCTAATGAAAACAAATAAACTCAAAAATATTATGGTCAATATATTACAAATCTATATAAACACCATTGTAAAGTGAGTACCCATATTAAATCACTCTCTAAGCAGAATGTGCCCCAAAACGTCAGACCATGGCCCTTTCTTGAAAATAGTGTACATGTGGTGGTAATTGCAGAGTAGTGTACACACTGGCAGAATGTTTCTAACCCAAAGAGCTGCCCAGTGACTTAACCAGTAGTGTGGTTTATTGAGAGTTGCAGGTACAGCCGTTCTCACTGTGGTTATACTGACTAAGACATGAATCAGGGCAGGGTTGTAGCAGTTCACCAGCTCTTGACTATATACATGGTGCGGGTATCAGTGCAGGATGCTGGAACAGCAGTAATGCAGGTAAAAGAGGCAGTTCTCTTGGGGCTATGGGGGAGATGAGCATGTCCCACTACAGTATGTCACTCTACACAGTAACAATATGGCAATGCTCATATGCAGTGTTAACTCTGGTGGTCATCTTCCTTGGCTTTAAGCTCCCTCCTGCCAGGTCTGAGCAACTGCGGTCACAGTGGTATCCCATACCGTGATTCATGGGTGCCTCCATCTTTGTTTTTCTTCCTTCTGCTGCTGGCCTATCCCTGCTTGGGGTATATTTACTAAAAATTCGATTTTGGAAGGGGCTTTATGAATCTTCCAAATCGATTGAAATCGATTCTATTTGGTTTTTCTAAACATTTAGAATGTTGCCTTATTCACTTAAAATCAATTTTGATTTTAAAATCGAGTTCGATGTTGATTCATGGTTAGAAGGGTTTTAGAATTAAATCTATGAAATCCCTTCCTAAATCAAACCTCAAATCCCCATTGACATCCCAACACCCTAATTGCTTCCAATTGGTCCAAATGTATCTCATGCTCACTGATTAAAGTGGAAACACACTCATTACATTGTTTAATACATTAATACATGACATGTTTTTTAATTTTTAATTTTTGCAGGTGAGCAAAAAGACACATTTTGCGAATATTGATGAACATATATGCAATTTGTAAAAAATATTATTGGATTCAAACAAAGATGCATTCTGCCAAGGATTGGGTGACTATATGTGCCTCTAAAATTAACAAATTTAACACATACTGCTATCTTACACAACAACCTGCAATTTGTTAAAAAAGATTTTAAACAGACAGGGATGAGTTGTTGAGGATGTAAGCATCATGGGCAGAATCTGAATAGGCACTTATTTCACTCATGTTGTTTGCTAATTTCATCATAAGTTACTGTAAATTTCCAAATATTGTGCTTTGGTGCTATCTTTTGCATATATATTTTTTTTTGCCTAAAAGTCTAAATATGTGCTTTACTCAACTAATGAAGCTGCTGACAGTACTCAGAATGTTTTTTCAGTCAGGTGGTGTTCTGCATGATATAGGTAGGTGCAGAACATACCATTGTTTTAGGCATCCATTTTTGATACTTTCTATGTGTTTCTGGGTACTTAAAAAAGTAATCCATATTATTTTCCTGTCTTTAGAATGTGGTTATAAACCAAAATTGAATGTCTAGGATCATTCTAAACATTTGGAGATTTGTGGTTCGATTTGTGTTTCGATTTGGTTTCAAATCAAATCTTAGTAAATGAGGTGATCATGTTGTTCTATGGGCAAACGTTGATGTTTTTTAGAAATTCATTTTCTGTTGGGCTATAAATTGAATCTGCCAATAGAATCGATTTGACATTCGATTTGGGCTTAAGTAAATCTGTTCAACGCAAATCGAATGGCAATTGAATTAATACAGAATCCCGAATCCCTTGAATCACCAAAATCGAACTCTAGTAAATGTTGCCCCATGTCAGCTGAGTGCTTCTGTCCATTTACAAAGCAGCTCTTATTTGGTGGGCTATATGACCTACTTCTGGACACCCCTCTCATTGCCTGGTCTTCACCTTACTTACTGTGCTCACTAGCTATTGGCTCTTGGTTCCTGTCGATTCTCCTGAGTTCCACTTGTTCCAGATCATCCTTATGATAATCCTCTGGCACATTACCTACTGGTGCCTGATTACTAACTTTAACAAAACCCCAATATTAAAATCTTGCAATAAACCAAACCAGAATCATTAATACATATTTCTATGTTTGAAAATAAGTGTGAATTGCAACTAATGTAAATTGTCCCTGCATGCTTTAGAACACAGATGTCTCTCTTACGTCCTAGAGGATGCTGGGGTCCATATTAGTACCATGGGGTATAGACGGGACCACCAGGAGCCATTGGCACTTTAAGAGTTTAATAGTGTGGGCTGGCTCCTCCCTCTATGCACCAGACTCAGTTTAGAAAATGTGCCCGGAGGAGCCAGTCACAGCTAGGGGAGCTCTACAGAGCTTTTCTAGTAAAGTATATTTTTGGAGTTTGGTTTTTTACAGGAGGCTGCTGGCAACAGCCTGCCTGCATCGAGGGACTGAGTGGGGGCAGTGTCCCCCCCTGCGGGGTCTGAGCCATTGACTTCGCTGACTGGACATTGAGCTCCAGAGGGGATAGATCACGCCCCGCCACAGGGGAACGCTCACCCCGGCAGCAGGCCGCCACCCCCTTGCAGAGCTGAAGTGTGGCGAGTCAGTCACCGCCCCCCCTAACAAGCAGGGGGTCGGTGTGAAGATGGCAGCTTCAGGGTAGGATCGCAGTATTAACTGCACTCCCGGATGGCTCAGCGGTATATAGGTGCGGCGCTGTGAGGGGTGCCCTGAGCCAGCGCCTGACCCTACACTGACCAATCCAGCCTGTCGGGGTCAGTGGATCTCAGCCAGCACATCAATACCTTAGGTCAGTATAATCTTGAAGAGCGGGAAGACAGCGCCATTAAGGGGGCGGAGCTTCTCCTCAGAGCGGACCCAGCAGTGTTTTAGCGCCATTTTCCTTCCTGCAGTTGGATGCAAGTGGAAGATCAGTCCCTCTAGTGCAACTCCAGCAACCAGAGGGTTGTAGAAGGAGGGGAGGCTGTGTATAGACTGTGTCACCTATTAAGGGACACAGTCAGCGCGGGTTTAGGGTCTCCCTATACCTCTAATAGTGCTGTGTGTGGGTTGGCTCCAATCTCTGTGTCTCTCTGCCATTCTTGGGGGGGGAAACTCTGTCTACCCAGTACCCTGTGTGTATGTGGGGTGAGTAGTGTGTATTAGCAAACATGTCTAGAGACTCTCTCATGTCTAGCCTCTCTTAGGGGGACTATTTTTCAGATTTCTGAAAGGGTTGCAAGAACTGAGCATGTAACTCAGGTATTGCAATCCTCTATTGTTGTATGGTCTGATACTGCTCCCTCCGGGTCCCCTGTGGTACATTCTCACAAATGTGCACTTGCCAAAATTATGCAGGATGACCCGGACACCGATTCTGACACTGCAGACAGTGACGGGGATGTGTCGAGGGGAATGGCATCACTTGCTAAGGGGGTGCAGTTGATGATTGAGGCCGTACGGGATGTGTTGCACATTTCTGATGCAACTCCTGAGCAGGTTGAGGAGGCCTTTTTCACGGACAGTAAAAAGCCCCCCCCCCCCCCCCCCCCCTCACCTTCCCAGCATCTAAGGAATTAAATGCTATCTTTGAAAAAGCCTGGGAAAATCCGGAGAAAAAAATCCAGATCCCTAAGAGGGTCTTGTTTGCTTTTCCCTTCCCAGAGGAAGATAGAAAGAAGTGGGAGTCTCCACCGATAGTAGACGCCTCTGTCTCCAGGTTGTCTAAACAGGTGGTTTTGCCAGTACCGGGATCTACCACGTTGAAGGACCCGGCAGATCGCAAGGTGGATGCTACGCTCAAATCCATTTACACAGATTCAGGGGGTATACTGCGGCCTACTATTGCCTTTACATGAATTTCTAAAGTTATTGCCAGGTGGTCAATTACTCTGCAGGAGGACTTGACTACGATGGATAAAGGTGACGTTGATTTATTTTTACGTAATATTCAGGATTCTGCAGGGTTCCTGGTAGATTCCACGAAGGACCTGGGTTCCATGGCTGCGGGGATCTCCTCCATGTCCGTCTCGGCTTGCAAGGGTATCTGGCTGTGCCAGTGGTCTGCGGACTCGGAATCCAGGAAAAGTGTGGAAGGCCTACCATATACAGGTCAGGCTCTTTTTGGGAAGGCGCTGGATGCGTGGATTGCCACGGCTACCGCGGGTAAGTCTCCTTTTCTCCCCTCAGCTGCACCGGCTATGAAGAAGCCTTTTACACCAGCCACGTCACAGTCCTTTCAGCCCGCGAGGCCTAGAAAGAACAAGCCTTCTCACACCTTCTTCAGAGGTGGTCGTGCTAAAGGAAAGAAGCCTGCTCCCGCAGGTTCCCAAGACCACAAGCCTGCTTCTGGTACCCCAAAGTCCTCCGCATGACGGTGGACAGCTCAGCCTGGAGGAAGGTCAGGTGGGGGCAAGACTCTGGCATTTCAGCCACGTCTGGGTGTTGTCTGGCCTGGACCTTTGGGTACAGGATATTGTGTCCAGGGGTACAGGCTGGAGTTTCAAACTCTCCCACCTCACCGTATCTTCAAATCAGGCTTGCCAGCTCTGCCGGCAGACAGAACAATTCTTCTGGAAGCTATCCCAAAACAGGATATTGTGTCCAGGGGTACAGGCTGGAGTTTCAAACTCTCCCACCTCACCGTTTCTTCAAATCAGGCTTGCCAGCTCTGCCGGCAGACAGAACAATTCTTCTGAAAGCTATCCCAAAATTGGTGGTATCCGAGGTCATTGTTCCAGTTCCGCCTCATCAGTGGAACAAAGGTTATTATTCGAACCTTTTCATGGTACCGAAGCCGGATGGTTCGGTACGGCCAATTCTGAACTTGAAATCTTTTAACCCTTATCTCAGGGAGTTCAAATTCAAGATGGAGTCTCTGAGAGCTGTCATCTCATGACTGACGGAGGGGGAGTTCCTGGTGTCTCTGGACATCAAGGATGCGTACCTCCACATTCCCATTTGGTCGCCGCATCAGGCATATCTTAGGTTTGCACTGTTAGATGATCACTATCAGTTTCAGGCGCTGCCGTTTGGCCTCTCCACAGCACCGAGGGTCTTCACAAAGGTGATGGCATAGATGATGGTTCTCCGCAAGCAAGGGGTGAACATAATTCAGAATCTGGACGATCTCCTGATCAAGGCGTCGTCCAGAGAGAAGTTGTTAAGACCCATTGCTCTCACGACACAGCTGCTCATGGAGCACGGTTGGATCCTGAACCTTCCAAAGTCCCATCTGGAGCCGACAAGGAGGCTGTCTTTCCTGGGGATGATCCTAGACACGGAAGTGCAGAGGGTGTTTCTACCGGTGGAGAAAGCATTGGTGATTCAAACAATGGTCCGGGATGTCTTGAAGCCTGCCCGGGTATCGGTTCATCAGTGCATCCGCCTTCTGGGGAAAATGGTTGCCTCCTAAGAGGCTCTGCATTATGGAAGGTTTAATGCTCGATCGTTTCTGCTGGATCTCTTGGACCAGTGGTCGGGATCTCACCTACATATGCACCAGAGGATACGTCTATCACCGAAAGCCAGGATTTCACTCCTCTGGTGGCTACAACTACCACACCTTCTGGAAGGTCGAAAGTTTGGAGTTCAGGACTGGATCCTTCTAACCACAGATGCAAGTCTAAGAGGTTGGGGAGCAGTCGCTCAGGGGGAAACCTTTCAAGGAAGGTGGTCGAATCAAGAATCCCTTCTCCCAATAAACATCCTGGAGCTAAGAGCCATATACAACAGTCTTCTACAAGCAGCACACCTTCTACAGGATCGGGCTGTTCAGGTGCAGTCGGACAACGTGACCACAGTGGCCTACATAAACCGACAAGGTGGAACGAAGAGCAGGACTGCAATGTCAGAGGTGTCAAGAATCCTCCTCTGGGCAGAAAGACACACGGTGGCGATGTCAGCGATCTTCATTCTTGGAGTAGACAACTGAAAAGCAGACTTCCTCATCAGACACGATCTCCATCCAGGAGAGTGGGGCCTCCACCCGGAGGTGTTCGAGGAGGTAACCAGTTGGTGGGGGGTTCCTCACATAGACATGATGGCCTCCCGCCTCAACAAGAAACTGCGGAGGTACTGTTCCAGGTCGAGAGACCCACAGGCTGTGGTGGTGGACGCACTGGTGACACCGTGGGTGTTCAAGTCAGTGTATGTGTTCCCTCCACTTCCTCTGATACCAAAAGTTCTTCAACTGGTAAGAAGAACAAAGGTTCTGGCGATCCTCATTGCTCCGGCCTGGCCAAGGAGGGCTTGGTACTCGGACCTGCTGGACCTTCTGCTGGAAGATCCAAGGCCCTTACCTCTTCGGGAGGATCTGCTACTGCAGGGGCCGTTCGCCTATCAAGACTTACCACGGCTACGCTTGATGGCATGGTGGTTTAACGCCAGATCTTAGCTCAGAAGGGTATCCCGAGTGAGGTTATTCCTACCCTGATACAGGCTAGGAAGGGGGTAACATCTAAACATTACCATCGCATTTGGCAAAAATATGTTTCTTGGTGTGAATCCAAGAAATTTCCTGTGGTGGAGTTTCAACTTGGACGTTTTCTCCTTTTCCTGCAAGCAGGTGTGGATATGGGTCTGAGATTGGGCTCCATCAAGGTTCAGATCTCAGCTTTGTCCATTTTCTTCCAAAAACAACTGGCTGTCCTCCCTGAGGTTCAGACCTTTTTGAATGGGGTTCTGCACATCCAGCCTCCCTTTGTGGCGACGATGGCACCCTGGGATCTTGATGTGGTATTGCAGTTCCTGCAATCAGCTTGGTTTGAGCCTCTACAGGAGGCTGACATCAAGTTTCTCACGTGGAAGCCTGTCACTTTGTTGGCCTTAGCTTCTGCTCAACGCGTGTCGGAATTGGGGGCTTTGTCTTGTAAAAGTCCCCATCTGATCTTCCATGAAGATAGGGCGGAACTTTGGACTCATCCGCAGTTACTGCCTAAGGTTGTATCCGCTTTTCATATCAACCAACCTACTGACTCCTCAATTGCTTCAAAGGCCTTGGATGTTGTGAGGGCTTTGAAGATTTATGTGGCTCGTCATAGAAAATCTGACTCTCTGTTTGTCCTCTATGATCCCAAGAAGGTTGGGTGTCCTGCTTCTAAGCAGTCGATTTCACGCTGGATCAGGTTCACCATCCAGCATGCGTATTCTGCAGGATTGCCGTGTCCAAAATCTGTAAAGGCCCACTCTACTCGTAAGGTGAGCTCTTCCTGGGTGGCTGCCCGGGGTGTCTCGGCTGTACAGCTTTGCCGAGCAGCTACTTGGTCTGGGTCGAACATGTTTGCTAAGTTTTACAAGCTCGATACTTTGGCCTCTGATGACCTCAAGTTTGGTCAAGCAGTCTTGCAGGAGCCTCCACGTTCTCCCTCCCATTCTGGGAGCTTTGGTACATCCCCATGGTACTAATATGGACCCCAGCATCCTCTAGGACGTAAGAGAAAATAGGATTTTAATTACCTACCGGTAAATCCTTTTCTCGTAGTCCGTAGAGGATGCTAGGCGCCCGCCCAGTACTTCGTTTCCTGCATTGGTTTTGTAGTTCATTACTGCCTGGTTCTTAGGTAAGTTCTGCGTTGTTTACTGTTTCAGTACTTTTTCAGCTGTTGCTGAGTTTTCCGGCATGTTAGCCAGATTTGCCTGTTGTGTGAGCTGGTATGAATCTCGCCACTATCTGTGTATTCCCTTCTCTCGAAGTATGTTATCTCCTCGGGCACCGTTTCTACACTGAGTCTGGTAGGAGGGTCATAGAGGTAGGAGCCAGACCACACTATTAAACTCTTAAGGTGCCAATGGCTCCTGGTGGACCCATTTATACCCTATGGTACTAATATGGACCCCAGCATCCTCTACGGACTATGAGAAAAGGATTTACCGGTAGGTAATTAAAAAATTTTTTTTAGAACACAATGTTCTGTAACATTTGTCAAAAATCACTGAGTGCCACAGACACTAATCAGCCAATGGAGGAGGCTAAAGGCTAAAAAGGACAATTATGTAAGGAAGAAAGTTGGGCATTTGGAGAAATCATAATATGCTGTACAATACAGATTCCTCACATACAGTAGATAACACCATCTTTGATCTCACTTAAACTTTCATTAATCTAAATCAGCCTATTGTATATGAACTTGTAATTCATCTATGCAGCCTTTCTAATGATCTCACCTTTCCACTGAAATTAACACAAAGTTCAGATTCTTTTGTAGGATTAGCATTCCACCCATAATAATAAGAAGGCTTTCGGCACACAGTAGCGGTATAATTCCCTTGTACTGGCTTTCCATATGTGTACCTAAGAGAGATGTGATGAACAAACAATATATCACTTGTAAACTAAGAGTTTATTGTTAGGAAATTTAGGGACATATTCAATTAGCCACATGGTTTACACTGCAGCTCATTACTGAACTGGGCCGATTAGCTGGGTGGGTGTAAGCCCAGCAGCTAAGTGAATATGCCCATAGAGATGGAAATACAGAACATTGACAGAAAACTGGAACATAAAAAAGACAAATCCTGTTATAATTTAGGAATAATAAACATATTATACTCAAGCCCTAATATACTAAAAGCATACTAATTATGAAAACTTTGGATTATACAGAAGAGGTACACAGTAGCATCACAGATATATACACTGCTCAAAAAAATAAAGGGAACACTTAAACAACACGATGTAACTCCAAGTCAATCACACTTCTGTGAAATCAAACTGTCCACTTAGGAAGCAACACTGATTGACAATCAAGTTCACATGCTGTTGTGCAAATGGAATAGACATCAGGTGGAAATTATAGGCAATTAGCAAGACACCACCAATAAAGGAGTTGTTCTGCAGGTGGTGACCACAGACCACTTCTCAGCTCCTATGCTTTCTGGCTGATGTTTTGGTCACTTTTGAAAGCTGGCGGTACTTTCACTCTAGTGGTAGCATGAGACAGAGTCTACAACCCACACAAGTGGCTCAGGTAGTGCAGCTCATCCAGGATGGCACATCAATGCGAGCTGTGGCAAGAAGGTTTGCTGTGTCTGTCAGCGTAGTGTCCAGAGCATGGAGGCGCTACCAGGAGACAGGCCAGTACATCAGGAGACGTGGAGGAGGCCGTAGGAGGGCAACAACCCAGCAGCAGGACCGCTACCTCCGCCTTTGTGCAAGGAGGAACAGGAGGAGCACTGCCAGAGCCCTGCAAAATGACCGCCAGCAAGCCACAAATGTGCATGTGTCTACTCAAACGATCAGAAACAGACTCCATGAGGGTAGTATGAGGGCCCGACGTCCACAGGTGGGGGTTGTGCTTACAGCCCAACACTGTGCAGGACGTTTGGCATTTGCCAGAGAACACCAAGATTGGCAAATTCGCCACTGGCGCCCTGTGCTCTTCACAGATGAAAGCAAGTTCTCACTGAGCACATGTGACAGACGTGACAGAGTCTGGAGACGCCAAGGAGAACGTTCTGCTGCCTGCAACATCCTACAGCATGACCGGTTTGGCAGTGGGTCAGTAATGGTGTGGGGTGGCATTTCTTTGGGGGGCCGCACAGCCCTCCATGTGCTCGCCAGAGGTAGCCTGACTGCCATCAGGTACCGAGATGAGATCCTCAGACCCCTTGTGAGACCATATGCTGGTGCGGTTGACCCTGGGTTCCTCCTAATGCAAGACAATGCTAGACCTCATGTGGCTGGACTGTGTCAGCAGTTCCTGCAAGACGAAGGCATTGATGCTATGGAATGCCCTGCCCGTTCCCCAGACCTGAATCCAATTGAGCACATCTGGGACAACATGTCTCGCTCCATCCACCAACGCCACATTGAACCACAGACTGTCCAAGAGTTGGCGGATGCTTTAGTCCAGGTCTGGGAGGAGATCCCTCAGGAGACCATCTGCCATCTCATCAGGAGCATGCCCAGGCGTTGTAGGGAGGTCATACAGGCACGTGGAGGCCACACACACTACTGAGCCTCATTTTGACTTGTTTTAAGGACATTACATCAAAGTTGGATCAGCCTGTAGTGTGTTTTTCCACTTTAATTATGAGTGTGACTCCAAATCCAGACCTCCATGGGTTAATAAATTTAATTTCCATTGATAATTTTTGTGTGATTTTGTTGTCAGCACATTCAACTATGTAAAGAACAAGGGGGGTAATTCCAAGTTGATCTTAGCAGGAATTTTGTTAGCAGTTGGGCAAAACCATGTGCACTGCACGGGAGGCAGATTTAACATGTGCAGAGAGAGTTAGATTTGGGTGTGGTGTGTTCAATCTACAATCTAATTTGCAGTGTAAAAATAAAGCAGCCAGTATTTACCCTGCACAGAAACAAAATAACCCACCCAAATCTAACTCTCTCTGCAAATGTTATATCTGCCTCCCCTGCAGTGCACATGGTTTTGCCTAATTGCTAACAAACTTGCTGCTGCGATCAACTCAGAATTACCCCCAAAGTATTTAATAAGAATATTTCATTCATTCAGATCTAGGATGTGTTATTTTAGTGTTCCCTTTATTTTTTTGAGCAGTGTATATATATATATATATATATATATATATATATATATAAAAACAGATTCTAGAAAAAGTCAAGCATTATCCTTACATCTTATCTACTCTTCCAGAAGTACTAGATGTAATCAGGAACGGTTCTAGGCGTGAGCAAGCCAGGTGGGTGACTGATGCACTGCAACCTGAGGGCGCGGCCGCAGTCCCCATGCCGGCGGCCGCCGCCCACCCGCACCTTGCATCCCGCACCATGGGCTGTGTGGGCACCCGCTGCAGCCGGCACCTTCCCCTTAGTGGCAGCCGGAGGCCGGCACTCACTCCTAAGCTCCCGCTTCTGGCTTAGATAGTGTGCTGCTGTGTGGCGCTATGGGAGAAACATCATGACATCTCTTCCATAGATCAGAGGAGCGGGCGATGAGTATTTTTTTTTGTGTGTGTGTGTAAGCAGCGCTACTAGGGGGCATAACTACAGGGGGCATTTCTACTGGGGGCATCTCTACTGGGGACATCTCTATTGGGGGCATAACTACAGGGGGCATATATACTGGTGGCATCTCTAGTGGGGGCATATATACTGGGGACATTTCTACTGGGCGCATAACTACTGGGGACATAACTACAGGGGGCATATCTATTGGGGGCATATCTACTCGGGACATAACTACAGGGGCATAACTACTGTGGGCATTACCACTGAGGCATTACTACTGGGGGCACTAGTAATGAGGGCATTGCGTAGGGGTCACTTAATAAGTACAATGTGTATAAGGGTCTACCTGGTGCAATGTGTATAAGGGGCTACCTGTCACAGTGTGTATAAGAGGCTGCCTGTCACAGTGTATATAAGGGTCTACCTGGTGCAATGTGCATAAGGGGCTACCTGTCGCAGTGTGTATAAAGGTCTACCTGGTGCAATGTGTGTAAGGGGCTACCTGGCGTAACGTGTATAAGGGGCTCTGCTCTACTGTGGTGTAATGTGTGTAAGGGGCTCTAACATGGTATAAGGGTAGTGTCCCTTATTCCATGTTAGAGCCCCTTACACACATTACAATAGAGCATTAACTCTGTGCAATGTGACTGACGGACACTACTGTGGTGTGTAATGTGACTGACGGACACTACTGTTCGGTGTAATGTGAATTGGTACTATTCTGTGGCTACGCCACTTCCCTATGAAGCCACGCTACTTTTTTTTGTGCGCACTAACCCTATTTTGCCTGGCAAGGGGGGCGCCAAAGGAAACTTTCTCCCTGGACGCCACAAGGTCTGGAACTGGCCCTGTATATAATATCAAATGACAGTAAGTACAAGCTATTCATTGAAAAAATTTGTCAAGAATGACCACACAACTGAGTCAAATATTCAACTAGAATTTATGTAAAATATAACTTAAAACAAAATCATACTACAGTGCCTTGTCAGTATAAACACACCTTTTCTGAAAGGCCCCAGAGGCTGTAACACCACTGAGCAAGAGGCATCACACCATGAAGACCAAGGAGCTCTCCAAACAACTCAGACAAAGTTGTTGAGAAGTACAAGTCAGGGTTAGGTTATACAAAAATATCCAAATCTTTGATGATCCCCCGGACCACCATTAAATCCATCATCTTCAAATGGAAAGAACATGGTACCACAACAAACTTGCCAAGAGAGGGCCGGCCACCAAAACTCACAGACCGGGTAAGGAGGGAATTAATCAGAGAGGCAGCACAGAGATCAAAGGTAACCCTGAAGGAGCTGCAGAGTTCCACAGCAGCGACTGGTGTATCTGCGCATGTGACCACAAATAAGCCGTACACTCCATAGAGCTGGGCTTTATGAAAGAGTGGCCAGAAAAAAATAGGATTTTGGTACCTACCGGTAAATCCTTTTCTCTTAGTCCGTAGAGGATGCTGGGGACTCCAAAAGGACCATGGGGTATAGACGGATCCGCAGGAGCTTGGGCACACTATAAAGACTTAAACTGGGTGTGAACTGGATCCTCCCTCTATGCCCCTCCTCCAGACCTCAGTTAGAAAACTGTGCCCAGGAGAGATGGACATTTCGAGGAAAGAATTTATTGTTATAAACACGGTGAGTGTCATACCAGCTCACACCTCAAACACACCGTAGAGCGTGGCATTCAGTAGAATACCAGCCAAAGGCATGAACAAAACACAGCCAGATGCTGAGAGAATATGCAAAACAAACCGTGTGTCCACATAAGTTAAATAAGACCCCGCATGCCATGGCATGAACAACGGTAGCAACCGCCTGACAGAGAAGACACACCACCAGGGTGTAACCAAAAGCAATAACTGCAGACACAGTACGCACTGGGACGGGCGCCCAGCATCCTCTACGGACTAAGAGAAAAGGATTTACCGGTAGGTACCAAAATCCTATTTTCTCATACGTCCTAGAGGATGCTGGGGACTCCAAAAGGACCATGGGGTTTATACCAAAGCTCCAAAACGGGCGGGAGAGTGCGGACGACTCTGCAGCACCGAATGAGCAAACAAAAGGTCCCCAAAAAACAGGGCATCAAACTTGTAGAGTATAGCAAAAGCGTTTGATCCCGACCAAGAATCCGCTCGGCAAAGTTGAACCGCCGAGATTCCTCGGGCATCCGCCCAAGAAGAGCCCATCTTTCCATCAGAATGGGCTTCCACCAACTTCGGTAACGGCAATCCAGACGTAGAACGAACATGCCAAACCGCATCACAGATTCAGCGTGTAACAGACTGCATAACGCAGTCTCCCAAACTATGTTGGGAACATACCAGACAAACAGAGCCTTTGTTTCACCAAACTGAGCCAAAATTGGCGACCTACATACTCAAATCCCTGGCTAGATCGAGGGAATTTGAATCAGCTAATGCCTAATTGACCACCGGCATCAAAATAGGCCGATTTCTGCGAAACCCAGAAACCACTCTTGGTAGAACTACCAACCGAGTACTCAATTCCTCTCTATCCACCTGAAAGATCAAACAAGGCACTTGTGAGACAAAACCACCACTTCCGACACCCGCCTTGCGGACGTCAAAGCCAATAGCATGACCACTTTCCAAGAGAGAAATCTTGTAAAGAAACTTAGTAGGCTTGCATCCACACCGGCTAGTAAAGTATGGATAAGCACGTCCTAGCTGAAAATCTGCCATAGGAGCCTTCCTGGATACACCAAGACACATAACTACTCCAACTACAGTGGTAACGCTTTGCCGTTAGTTCTCTCCTAGCCTGAAGAATTGAGGAAACGACTTCACTGGGAACACCCGTTCGGCTTAGGATATGGCATTCAACCGCCCCGCCGTCAGACGCAGCCACGGTAAGTCATGATACACGCCCTGATCTTGTTGTAACATTACCTCACGTAGAGTAAGAGGGCAGTCATCTTCTATGAGTAAACCATGAAAAACTGGATAGCCAACCCTCGCTGGCTAGACCGAATTCAAGAGTATCACCGGAACCTTTGATCCTCTTATGCTTACCATCGTCAGAAAAGTGAAAACGGAGAGGCGACATAGACCGACTAAAACCCCCACGGTGTCACGAGGATGGCCACTGCTATATCTTGAGTGTCCCTTGACCTGGAACAATCTCCCTGAGGCCTCTCGTTGAGGCGAGACGTCAACATGTCCAATTGCGACACTCCTCAAAGACTTGTCACGTCTGGGAAAGCTTCTCGATGACGACTGAATTTTTTCCGGCTGGATATCGCGTCAGCAGAGGAAATCTATTTCACCGTCATTTACCTCCGGAACGAAGACTGCTAACATAGCGTTTACCAGACTTCCCACTCAACTGCAAACTGTGCATCTTCCGCCATTGCCGCTTTGCTCCTTGTTCCGCCATAGTGGCTTACTTACGCCACTGCTGACAAGTCGTCTGGCAGAACTAACACGGGCAGAACACGAAGAATACGTTCGTCGAAAATAGCTCTTAATTCAAGAAAGCTTATAGCAGACAAGTTTCCCAACTTGACCTTATCCTCTGGAAATACGTCCCTTGCAAAGGACTGCTCCCCAGCTTCGGAGATCTGTATGCACGGACACCAGGATCTAAACCTGGATCCCGAACCTTCATTCCTCTAGAAGGAGAGAACCGAGCAGACACCACAGGAGCGATGTCCTGGCCGTTAGGATTATATTCCGGTGCAGGCACATGTGAGACCCGGATCACACTTCCAACTGGTCCCTTGAACACCACTCTGGTATTAGACCTGCTCACCGAAAAAGGCCTCTTAGGCTGCACCCATCTGTTTTATTAACAGAACATATTGATGAGGTGTCACCTCAAATCCAATCCAAGTCTGGATCCTCAGACCTCTTTCCACAGGAAAAAACACCAAACCTTAATCGGTCAGTATCTACTCTGAAACCCACTTTCGACCTCTGCGTCGTTGGGAACAACAGTCAATCCCTGTGCCGAAGAACAGTCAGAGAGAAACAACGATTTGCACCTTTATACAGGGACAATCAGACAGTGTCCTGAACCAGACGCACCTCTGCATGGCATCGCGTACTACCTCCCCTTCCAGAGGGGAACGGCAAGCTCTATTAGAAAAAACAGTAAGGGGAAACAACCGTAAGTCAGAATGCCCCCCTTTGGATTATATAAATAACTTACAGGTCCTAGTCTATTCCTGGACTAACTGTTAGGTTCCTGGTGCTCAGAACAAGGGAGATGTTATGAAGCGAGTCCAGAGCACCAGGACGTAATGCTGGGAAAGGGGAATGGAAAGGGAATAGCCCCTGGCGCCCTATCTCCGTTGTCTCGCCCGTGCTGTCAGTACACTCTTGCGAGACTATGGTTGCTTGAGCCCATGGCAGCCGCGTTTTAATAGTCTAACTTGGTGAAGTAAAATTAGAAAAATGTATATAAAAAATAATTTTTATAAATAAAAATTTAAAAATTGGCATGTGCATATGTATTTACCCCCTTTGCCATGAAGCCCCTCAAAAGTTCTGGTGCAACCAATTACCTTCAGAAGTCACATAATTAGTGAAATGAAGTCCACCTGTGTGCAATCTAAGTGTCACATGATCTGTCAGTATAAACACACCTTTTCTGAAAGGCCCCAGAGGCTGTAACACCACTAAGCAAGAGGCATCACACCATGAAGACCAAGGAGCTCTCCAAACAACTCAGACAAAGTTGTTGAGAAGTACAAGTCAGGGTTGGGTTATACAAAAATATCCAAATCTTTGATGATCCCCCGGAGCACCATTAAATCCATCATCTTCAAATGGAAAGAACATGGTACCACAACAAACTTGCCAAGAGAGGGCCGGCCACCAAAACTCACAGACCGGGTAAGGAGGGCATTAATCAGAGAGGCAGCACAGATACCAAAGGTAACCCTGAAGGAGCTGCAGAGTTCCACAGCAGAGACTGGTGTATCTGCGCATGTGACCACAATAAGCCGTACACTCCATAGAGCTGGGCTTTATGGAAGAGTGGCCAGAAAAAATAGGATTTTGGTACCTACCGGTAAATCCTTTTCTCTTAGTCCGTAGAGGATGCTGGGGACTCCAAAAGGACCATGGGGTATAGACGGATCCGCAGGAGCTTGGGCACACTATAAAGACTTAAACTGGGTGTGAACTGGATCCTCCCTCTATGCCCCTCCTCCAGACCTCAGTTAGAAAACTGTGCCCAGGAGAGATGGACATTTCGAGGAAAGAATTTATTGTTATAAACACGGTGAGTGTCATACCAGCTCACACCTCAAACACACCGTAAACACACCGTAGAGCGTGGCATTCAGTAGAATACCAGCCAAAGGCATGAACAAAACACAGCCAGATGCTGAGAGAATATGCAAAACAAACCGTGTGTCCACATAAGTTAAATAAGACCCCGCATGCCATGGCATGAACAATGGTAGCAACCGCCTGACAGAGAAGACACACCACCAGGGTGTAACCAAAAGCAATAACTGCAGACACAGTACGCACTGGGACGGGCGCCCAGCATCCTCTACGGACTAAGAGAAAAGGATTTACCGGTAGGTACCAAAATCCTATTTTCTCATACGTCCTAGAGGATGCTGGGGACTCCAAAAGGACCATGGGGTTTATACCAAAGCTCCAAAAACGGGCGGGAGAGTGCGGACGACTCTGCAGCACCGAATGAGCAAACAAAAGGTCCCCAAAAAACAGGGCATCAAACTTGTAGAGTATAGCAAAAGCGTTTGATCCCGACCAAGAATCCACTCGGCAAAGTTGAACCGCCGAGACTCCTCGGGCATCCGCCCAAGAAGAGCCCATCTTTCCATCAGAATGGGCTTCCACCAACTTCGGTAACGGCAATCCAGACGTAGAATGAACATGCCAAACCGCATCACAGATTCAGCGTGTAACAGACTGCATAACGCAGTCTCCCAAACTATGTTGGGAACATACCAGACAAACAGAGCCTTTGTTTCACCAAACTGAGCCAAAATTGGCGACCTACATACTCAAATCCCTGGCTAGATCGAGGGAATTTGAATCAGCTAATGCCTAATTGACCACCGGCATCAAAATAGGCCGATTTCTGCGAAACCCAGAAACCACTCTTGGTAGAACTACCAACCGAGTACTCAATTCCTCTCTATCCACCTGAAAGATCAAACAAGGCACTTGTGAGACAAAACCACCACTTCCGACACCCGCCTTGCGGACGTCAAAGCCAATAGCATGACCACTTTCCAAGAGAGAAATCTTGTAAAGAAACTTAGTAGGCTTGCATCCACACCGGCTAGTAAAGTATGGATAAGCACGACCTAGCTGAAAATCTGCCATAGGAGCCTTCCTGGATACACCAAGACACATAACTACTCCAACTACAGTGGTAACGCTTTGCCGTTAGTTCTCTCCTAGCCTGAAGAATTGAGGAAACGACTTCACTGGGAACACCCGTTCGGCTTAGGATATGGCATTCAACCGCCCCGCCGTCAGACGCAGCCACGGTAAGTCATGATACACGCCCTGATCTTGTTGTAACATTACCTCACGTAGAGTAAGAGGGCAGTCATCTTCTATGAGTAAACCATGAAAAACTGGATAGCCAACCCTCGCTGGCTAGACCGAATTCAAGAGGATCACCGGAACCTTTGATCCTCTTACGCTTACCATCGTCAGAAAAGTGAAAACGGAGAGGCGACATTGACCGACTAAAACCCCCACGGTGTCACGAGGATGGCCACTGCTATATCTTGAGTGTCCCTTGACCTGGAACAATCTCCCTGAGGCCTCTCGTTGAGGCAAGACGCCAACATGTCCAATTGCGACACTCCTCAAAGACTTGTCACGTCTGGGAAAGCTTCTCGATGACGACTGAATTTTTCCCGGCTGGATATCGCGTCAGCAGAGGAAATCTATTTCACCGTCATTTACCTCCGGAACGAAGACTGCTAACATAGCGTTTACCAGACTTCCCACTCAACTGCAAACTGTGCATCTTCCGCCATTGCTGCTTTGCTCCTTGTTCCGCCATAGTGGCTTACTTACACCACTGCTGACAAGTCGTCTGGCAGAACTAACACGGGCAGAACACGAAGAATACGTTCGTCGAAAATAGCTCTTAATTCAAGAAAGCTTATAGCAGACAAGTTTCCCAACTTGACCTTATCCTCTGGAAATACGTCCCTTGCAAAGGACTGCTCCCCAGCTTCGGAGATCTGTATGCACGGACACCAGGATCTAAACCTGGATCCCGAACCTTCATTCCTCTAGAAGGAGAGAACCGAGCAGACACCACAGGAGCGATGTCCTGGCCGTTAGGATTATATTCCGGTGCAGGCACATGTGAGACCCGGATCACACTTCCAACTGGTCCCTTGAACACCACTCTGGTATTAGACCTGCTCACCGAAAAAGGCCTCTTAGGCTGCACCCATCTGTTTTATTAACAGAACATATTGATGAGGTGTCACCTCAAATCCAATCCAAGTCTGGATCCTCAGACCTCTTTCCACAGGAAAAAACACCAAACCTTAATCGGTCAGTATCTACTCTGAAACCCACTTTCGACCTCTGCGTCGTTGGGAACAACAGTCAATCCCTGGGCCGATGAACAGTCAGAGAGAAACAACGATTTGCACCTTTATACAGGGACAATCAGACAGTGTCCTGAACCAGACGCACCTCTGCATGGCATCGCGTACTACCTCCCCTTCCAGAGGGGAACGGCAAGCTCTATTAGAAAAAACAGTAAGGGGAAACAACCGTAAGTCAGAATGCCCCCCTTTGGATTATATAAATAACTTACAGGTCCTAGTCTATTCCTGGACTAACTGTTAGGTTCCTGGTGCTCAGAACAAGGGAGATGTTATGAAGCGAGTCCAGAGCACCAGGACGTAATGCTGGGAAAGGGGAATGGAAAGGGAATAGCCCCTGACGCCCTATCTCCGTTGTCTCGCCCGTGCTGTCAGTACACTCTTGCGAGACTATGGTTGCTTGAGCCCATGGCAGCCGCGCTTGAAGGGCGGATTATGTCTGCCCAACTTCGATGCCCCCTCAGGTCTTAATGAGAGACAAAGAGTGAACTGAGACAGGGTGATAACAAGGGGCCCTCTGACTAAACAACAAGGCCAGGGGCTACTAACAAACCTAAAACCAAAGTATGTGCGGCTTGCCGCCAAAGGAAATGAACAACAAAGGAAATGCTGACCACACGCCGACACAATACTTTTGTGTACCGGCGGTGACAGCATAAGCAGAACCCTCTGCAAAACACCAGTGACAGAAATAATAAGGGAATACAGCGGCCTAGGCCGATGGACGCGGCAGTGCCACTACTCACGGAACCGGTACGAATACTGGCAAACGGACAGGAACTCCCAATGCTGCTGACACAGACTCTCAGAACTGGAGGACAGACAGAATCCCAAACGACAGACCGGTGGACACCAAGAAGCCAGAAACTTGACCAGGCACAGGCAAAGGTACTGGACCTCAGGACAGGAACGCCTCACGGCAGGACACGGGATCAGACATAGGAATCGACACAGGGACTGACACAGGAATCGACACAGGAAGCTCAGGAACTAGCAGGAACCAAGCTCAGAACTCAAGCAGACTGGAAACCCAGAAATATCACCAGCGTCTGTGAATAGCACTGAGCCAGCATATAACACAGAGAGGCCTAATTAATAATCACATGCAGCTGCCCTGTTGCATGACTCCAAACTGACAAGATGCAACTAGCAGCCAGGTGAGGCTGAACACATGGGAACAAGCTGCAATTACACAGACTCACCAGCGGCAGCAACCAAGAGTACTCTTAAACAGAGCAACGGGAAATCCTGGCCTGCGAAAAAACTAATAAACATAAAATAGGAATGAACCACTACCTGTGGTTCATAACAGTATCCCCTCCTTAAGGGTGAGTTCCGAGCACCTCATGACACCCACGGGGAACATGAACAGAAGAATAACATAAAATACCTAACTGACATGCAAAACAGGAATGAGCCACAGCCGTGGCTCATAACACTAACTGAAAATTATTAGACGAGTGCTCACCAGAGTGAGGACCAGCCCGATAGACTCAGCGACAAGTGGTGGATGTAGTGGAAACAGAAAACGACATCCACTTCTGCGAACCTAACAAGGCTGCAGAACACTTATCTTTTCACCCTCCACTGTCTGCACAGAAAAGGAAAAAAAAAGAACGGTATAGAACGGGTGAAAACGACTGCATCCCACAAAAGAATGCGTCACCAACCGTTGCGAAGAAGGCTAACTCACGAAGTTAGACTTACCAGTGGTATCCGCCGAGATTGACTGACCAGAGGCCACACCAAACAGCTATATACCTCCCACCAGCATCTCCCGGAGACATCCTCCGCATTTTTCCGGTCACACCTTCTGCTGTCACGTGGCAGCCTGCTCTAATGTTATACGGTAGAATAAACATAGGCAAGCCTACCCACTCTGGGTAGGGTAATTTTGTCGGATGCCTACCCGAACACAACACTCCCTCAAGTGCATACAGTGCAAATAAGGTCAAAGTATAGAAATAAAATTTCACTTAGCTGCCTGTGTATGATCCTTTGCGACCGGGCTCTGCGTCGACCAGGAGTTGACTGTCATGATTTTCTCTCCGCGTTGTGAAGAGAAGAATATTTGGACTCCTCGAGAGGATCGAAACCAACTCTTCCCGGCCAATCTAAAGCTTAATCAACAGAGCGATCAGCACATGATAAGAATACCATTATTTCTGCATTCATAGAACAGATTGAAAGATCCTACTTGCGCTTATACTTAGGTGGCAGCCCTTAGTTACACAGAAAAACCTTCACCGTGGTTTTAATAAAGAACCATACATCCACAATTAGTGAAACCAAGTGGCGCCGCCTTATCACTATCATATACATCATGTAATACACAATAAAACACATATATCCTAACCATGCATATATAACCTATATCTACATATATACACATATAGATATAACCTATATGCAAGTGGATTGTCCCGACCTGTCAGGTCTCTAGTGACAGTAATGTGTTGCGAATGTGTATGACCATGTACTGACATGCCCCCGATGTGGATCTACCAGGAACGTTATGATCGACAGAAACTTAGTAAATGTCGACAGCAAGGAATAGTAAGTGGGCAAAAAATACTAATAATCACGGAACCCCGAGGGGTCTGAGGGAAGCATACAAATACAATTTTGATAATACTCCCCCCACATATACCTATAAATATACATACAGTATATATACAGGTACAAGGCAATGATAGCCTGATAATTCTTCACCCAGGAAATACCGTTGATGCCGACAGGGCATCCATAAACAACTGTATCTCCCCTATCGTGTTTACTGTTTAAGCACACAAACACCCATTTGCTAATACTTAATTTTCCGAATCAAGTACCGCCACGCGCCGGCAAAGCTGACAGTTATCCCCACAGCAGCTTATGACAAAGCCCTCACACCTGCCGACATATGTCGACTAACCAATAGTGGGTACAAACAGGGAAACAGTGAATTAATGTAATATAAGAGTGATTATGCGTCCATTATCAAACATAATGCTATATGACAACCATATAGCATTAAAAACACTGTGCCCCCCCCCTGGTGGGGATCTGAGGAAAATGGCGCTGACTCTATGAGGGCTAAGCTCCGCCCCTTCCCGGCGCGCTTAAGCCCGCACATATATACATACATAACCTTAAAATTGAGCTGGGGGCTTATATACAGGGATTAACCCCTTGTATATACCCCTATATGTACAAAACGCAGCCCAGGCCCCCCCCCCCCCCCCACGCCCCGCACCCACGGAAATTGTTGGTGTGTGGGAGCGATGGAGCGCAGCGCGCATGCTGCGGTGCCCTGGCGGGGTGAAGACACCCGGTGTCCGGATATGTTCCCCCGCCCAGGATGATTCCATAAATGCTGCCCAGGGCGCTCCCTCCCAGTGCCCTGCACCCATGGAGCCGGCGGCGGTGGGGAAATGGCGCGCAGTGCGCTACAATACGCTGGCGGGGGTCCGGGACACGGAGCCCCGGCACCGCCAGCTTAACTATACACCATCACCTGTAATATGCTGCCCAGGGCGCTCCCCCCAGCGCCCTGCACCCGTGAGAGCCGGCGGCGGGGAAGAAAAGGCACGTAGTGCGCTACAACATGCTGGCGGGCGTCCGGGACACGGAGCCCTGGCACTGCCAGAGTGTCACACAGATAACTGTAAAATGTCTGCCCAGGGCGCTCCCCCCCCAGCGCCCTGCACCCGTGGGAGCCGGCGGCGGGGAAGTAATGGCGCGCAGCGCGCAGTTATATGCTGGCGGGGGTATGATACACGGTGCCCAGGCACCAAAATGCTTTTATGCCAGCCTTAAGAAGAAATCAGCAGCCTGCTGCCCAGGGCACTCCCCCACCCCCAGCGCCCTGCACCCTGTGCGTGCCATTGGTGTGTGGGAGCATGGAGCACAGTGCGACCGCTGTACCTCCGTTACTGAAGTCTTCTGCCGTCACTGAAGTCTTCTGTTCTTCACATACTCACCCGGCTTCTTTCTTCTGGCTTCTGTGCGGGGGGTGACGGCGTGGCTCCGGGAACAAGCAGCTAGACGCACCAAGTGATCGAACCCTCTTGAGCTAATGGTGTCCAGTAGCCGAGAAGCAGAGCCCTTGAACTAAGAAGAAGTAGGTCCTGCTTCTCTCCCCTCACTCCCTCCGCTGCAGGGAGCCTGTAGCCAGCAGGTCTCCCTGAAAATAAAAAACCTAACATAAAGTCTTTTAGAGAAACTCAGGAGAGCTCCCCTAGTGTGTGTCCCATCACTTCTGGGCATAAACTCTAACTGAGGTCTGGAGGAGGGGCATAGAGGGAGGAGCCAGTTCACACCCAGTTTAAGTCTTTATAGTGTGCCCAAGCTCCTGCGGATCCGTATATACCCCATGGTCCTTTTGGAGTCCCCAGCATCCTCTAGGAAGTATGAGAAAAAGCCATTACTTAGTATTTAAAATAAGAAGGCACATTTTGAGTCTGCCAAAAGGCATGTGGAAAACTCCCCAAATGTATGGTGGAAGGTGCTCTGGTCAGATGAGACTAAAATTTTACTTTTCAGCCACCAAGGAAAACGCTATGTCTGGCGCAAACCCAAAACATCCCATCACCCCAAGAACACCATCTCCACAGTGAAACATGGTGGTGGCAGCATCATGAGGTGGGGATGTTTTTCAGCAGCAGAGACTGGTAAACTGTTTCGAGTCAAGGGAAAGATGGACGGTGTTAAATACAGGGATATTCTTGAGCAAAACCTGTTTCAGTCTGCTTGTGATTTGAGACTGGGACGGAGGTTCACCTTCCAGCAGGACAATGACCCAAAGCATACTGCTAAAGCAACACTCGAGTGGTTTAAGGGGAAACATTTAAAAAGTGTTGGAATGGCCTAGTCAAAGCCCAGCATCTCAATCCAATTGAGAATCTGTGGTCAGAGTTGCAGATTGCTGTTCACAAGGGAAAACCATCCAACATGAAGGAGTTGGAGCAGTTTTGCCTTGAGGAATAGGCAAAAATCCCAGTGGCAAGATGTGGCAAGCCCATAGAGACTTATGCAAAGCGACTTGCAGCTGTAATTGCCGCAAAAGGTGGCTCCACCAAGTACTGACTTTAGGGGGGTGAATATTTATGCACGCTGAAGTTTTCTGTTATTTTGTCCTATTTGTTGTTTGCTTCACAATAAAAAAAAAACATCTTCAAAGTTGTAGGATTGTTCTGTAAATGAAATGATGCAAACCTTCCAACAATCCATTTTAATTCCAGGTTCTGAGGCAACAAAACATGAAAAATGCAAAGGGGGGTGAATACTTTAGCAATGCACTGTAATATTAAGAGACAAGGATTTGACAAACATTAGGAGTAAAGCCCCTATCAGTAGACATCATAAACTACATAGAACATTTTATTATTGATAGTTTAAGTTTGAGACTTAAAATTTGTAAATATTTGTAGTGATTTATCCTTACTGAGATCAGATATCATTTGGGTTCCAGATGGCTAACCTCTAATTTTGTCTGTTTAAAAGTAATAGGGTGTACCTAATTGAATTTAGCTGTACTTTTTAATTATGAAAAAAGCAAATTGATACTTTTTATATCAAAGTTGCTACAGTTCTCAATAATACTCCAGTATACAGAAAGAAAAGTAGACTGCCTTGAATAAATTGGGAAACATAGGAGCTGTACTGTATGCATGCACTACTTGCCCAATTGAATCTTCTGCAAACTCAACCTATGTATCCAATAAGAAACATCAGAATCAGATTGCAGACTCATCAGGTTTAGATTAACTTTGTGGAATGCATAATGGGGGTCATTCCGAGTTGATCGTAGCCTGTAAAATTTTGCAGGACTACGATCATAACCATAGACATAGACGCCCAGCACAGGGATATCCAGCCCCGCATGTCAGTACCGCCCCCCCCCCCCCCCCCCGCAGAAGTGCAAAAGCATTGCACAGGGGCGATGCTTTTGCACTTGAGGAGTAGCTCCCGGCAAGCGCAGCTTAAGCGTGCTGGCCGGGAGCTACTCGTCGCTCCCTGGCCCGCAGTGGCTGCGTGTGATGTCACGCAGCCGCTGCGGCCCGCCCCCGCACGGTCTGGCCACGCCTGCGTTGGCTGGACCGCGCCCACGAAACGGCAGCCAAACGCCGCCGTTCTCCCCCCCCCCTGCCCAGCGATCGCCTCTGTCTGTCAATCAGGCAGAGGCGATCATAGCGCAGCGACGGGCGGCCATGTGCCGGTGTACTGCGGTACCGGCGCATGTGCAATTCTGACCCAATCGCTGCGCTGCGATAAACTACAACGTGCGATCGGGTCAGAATGACCCCCAATATGTGCAGAGAGATTTAGATTTGGGTGGGGTGTGTTCAAACTGAAACCTAGATTGCAGTGTAAAAATAAAGCAGCCAGTATTTACCCTGCACAGAAACAATATAACCCACCCAAATCTAACTCTCTCTGCACATGTTATATCTGCCCCACCTGCAGTGCACATGGTTTTGCCCATTTGGGGAAAATGTTATTTTGCAATCAACCTGAATTAGGTCCTATATTTGAAGATCTGCATGCTAAGCTATCATATTTGTTACTCTATAAGAAGGAAAAAATCTTTATGGTGATTACTCTAATTAAACAGAGATTTGTCAAAGTACCGCAAACAATGTGTATTATAAACTGCACAATCGAAGTTCCAGTCTTATTAATTTGATAACTTTATGCCAATTGGGTACTAAGCTAAGTTGTGTGATGGATGATGGGTGGCTCCTAGTAGATGGGTATTATTTGAAAGGTTAAAGATTTATTATGAAAAAATGTTCGTAGTTCACCAATTATTAAAAAATTATTAAATCATTACGGAATTCTCATGCATTCCTGTCTGTGAAACTGTTACATAACTTTACTTATCTGTTCCACTTACCGTCCACATAACTGAGCTGAGAAGTGATCACTGTTAAACATAACATACTTCGGGAACTGAAGGGTGACCTCAAATTTTGGAAGCACTGTAGAGATAATTTGGAAAGAAGTCAGAGGTGACACAGGAACTCATTGTAAATATTGCAGCTTAGGAAGGTTCCTTACCATATTCCTCTACAGTGAATGTATGGACTGTATTATCCAGCCGAATAGAATATTCTCCCAGCTGGGGTTCGGAGGAGAGAGGAAGGGAACGCTCAGCAATTCCCTGATTAAGACTCACATTCAACCATTGACCAATCCGATTCTTGCTTGGATCCTAAGAGAAAAACTTTCATTCATTTCATAGGCCATGTCTCATTTTGTGTATGTCCAAATGGTTAGTACCTAACAAAGGAGGGTATTCAGTATCAGACACTAGTGAGATACGATCGCATCTCCCCGTCTGCCCCCGCAGTGCGCATACGCAGGACTCGCACTGCATTTGCGCATGTTGGGGAGATGCGATCTCATCAGCGATGTAATCACAAATGAATTGCGATCGCATTGCTGCTGGCCAGTTGCAGTTTTGCTAAAATAGCAAAACTGCAACTGAAGCTGAATAAGTGCCAAAATACTGATCGCAACGTACTGTATTACACTAATGTCAGCTCTGGTGCAAATATTCCTAACTAAACCCACTGCGAAAACCCACTGGGGTATATTTACTAAGGTCCCGATTTTGACCCATTTGGTGTTTTTTCGTCAAAGTTTCATCTCGGGAATTTACTAAACTAAAATCTCGGCAGTGATGAGGGCATTCGTATTTTTTTGGAAGTCAATGAAAAAAAATACGGTAGTTTACTAAAAATTCTAATTCACAAACACTGCCGGCAATAGCCAAACACTGCCGTGAAAAACTACAAATCGTAAAAAAAGCAGTTTTAAAATAGACCTGCTTTTTTTTTACCGTGTTCTGATAGGCATGCACGGATCCGTGAGATCCGTGCATGTTTATCAGTGGGAAGGGGTGTGAAAGGGTTAAAAATCAGAAAAAAAATTGCATGGGGTCCCCCCTCCTAAGCATAACCAGCCTCGGGCTCTTTGAGCCGGTCCTGGTTGTAAAAATATGGGGGGGAAATTGACTGGGGATCCCCCATATTTGAACAAGCAGCACCGGGCTCTGCGTCTGGTCCTGGTGCCAAAAATACGGGGGACAAAAAGCGTAGGGGTCCCCCGTACTTTTAACACCAGCACCGGGCTCCACTAGTCAGAGAGATAATGCCACAGCCAAGGGACACTTTTATATAGGTCCCTGAGTCCCTGTCATTAAATCACTAACTAGTCACCCCTGGCCGGGGTACCCTGGAGGAGTGGGGACCCCTTAAATCAAGGGGTTTCCCCCTCCAGCCACCCAAGGGCCAGGGGTGTAGCCCGAGGCTGTCCCCCCCATCCAAGGGCGGCGGATGGGGGGCTGATAGCCAAGTGTAAAAATAAGTATATTGTTTTTTGTAGCAGTACTACAAGTCCCAGCAAGCCTTCCCCGCAAGCTGGTACTTGGAGAACCACAAGTACCAGCATGCGGCGGAAAAACGGGCCCGCTAGTACCCAATGGTGGGAACTTTGCGGTCAGCGGTTGAGGTTACTCGCGGTCAACCCCTGACCGAAAAGTTCCCACTATTGGATACAATGGAGCGCCTATGCGCTACATTGTATCTTCAGTGCGCAGCCTGACTAACAGCTCAGGAGCGCACAGCCAATCAGGAGAGTGCCACGATGTGGCGCTCCCTGATTGGCTGAAGGGACCCTCTTTGACAGGAGTCACGGGGGGTCCCGCCAGTCGGGGGAAAGGGGTCCCATGTGTAAACATGGGACCCCTTTCAGTGCGTCGTTCGGGTTTTCCGGTTTGTTTTTTTGCCAAGTACGTGGATTACAAAGAGGACAGAAGCTGCACTGGATTGTGTGAGTATAATTTTATTCACAGGTACCCCGTGGATTCTACATGGAGAAGTGGACCAAGCCTCGTGTGAACATAGGTAAGTATGTGTGTATGTAGGTGTGCATGTATGTAATAAAATTTTACTGTCACAGTGTGTGTGTTTTGTTTTTTGTTGGGTATTTTTTTTGTAGTAGTACTACAGGTACCAGCGGGTAACTAGTTAGTGATTTAATGACAGGGCCGCAGGGACCTATATAAAGTGTCCCCCGGCTGTGGCATTATCTCTCTGACTAGTGGAGCCCGGGGCTGGTGTTAAAAATATGGGGGACCCCTACACTTTTTGTCCCCCGTATTTTTGGCACCAGGACCAGGCGCAGAGCCCGGTGCTGGTTGTTCAAATATGGGGGATCCCCAGTCAATTTTCCCCCCATATTTTTACAACCAGGACCGGCTCAAAGAGCCCGAGGCTGGTTATGCTTAGGAGGGGGGACCCCACGCAATTTTTTTTCTGTTTTTTAACTTTTTAAACACTGTTTTTAAGGTACACAATGAAGCCCTGCACGGATCTCACAGATCCGGCCGGGATTCATTGTGTTAAGTTCGGCAGTGTTTTACTAATCACTCACGTAAAACACTGGCTGAAATTACG
This sequence comes from Pseudophryne corroboree, assembly GCF_028390025.1. Classification (NCBI taxonomy): domain Eukaryota; kingdom Metazoa; phylum Chordata; class Amphibia; order Anura; family Myobatrachidae; genus Pseudophryne; species Pseudophryne corroboree. Next base: position 711,824,725 of record NC_086446.1, on the reverse strand, counting down.
AATGACATCGACATCGGAAAAAACGAAAATGCAGAATACGACAGCATAGTAAATGAGGCGTACAAAATTCAAAAAGTTGCAAATTCACACATTCGATGTAATTCCTGTTTGAACTTTAACCTCATTCAGAAAAATACGATTTTCAGTAAATATACCCCACTGAGTCAGCATAAAATGCAGAATCTAATAGATTTCCCCATGCAATAAATGCAGAGGACGCATTTAATGCAGATTTTCTGAAAACTCCTGCCTGTAATGAATAGCACGCAGGCAGTGTTGGACTGGCCCACAGGGGTACAGGGGAAACCACTGGTGGGCCCCACCGCCTGGGGCCCCCACCCCCTCCTCTAGTGATCAGATTTTGCACTTGAATTACACATTATGCATATGTTACATTATACTGCACAGGACTATGGTGTACTTTCTACAGTGTTATTAATCTGGTACAGTACATTATCATGCATGCACTAGCTGTATTTGCCATATATATGTATCAAAGGGCCCAGAACCTGCACTACTGGTTAGCCAAGCCTCTAAGCATGGGCCCCTATTACTGCATTTCCCCGGTGGGCCCTCCATGCCCCAGTCCGACACTGCGCGCAGGGTTACCACAGCTAATTGAATCAAACAGTGCTGACACTTAGCTGTGGGGCAAGCACTGCACAAAATTGAATCTCTCCGTAAGTGTTCCCCAGCATTACAATGTTATGGAATCTGGTATATGTTGGAAATGATAGACAATTGAAGTGGCCTTTACATTGGTGGATATTTATTTAATACTTATTATAAAATGCATTACTTTAATGGGACTGGATCATTGTATCTATCATTGTATGGCCAGTATCCTATTACCAATGGTAAATACCGCAAGGCAAAAACAAGTATTACCACGGCAGGCTATCCTATTGTGGTCCACTTTTACCATGCAGTGTATTACCCTGTGTCATAGAGAAACACATAGCTTCTGTGAAAAGCCAAGGACCTATGTGTTTCTGCGGCAGTCATTGCAGACTTTGACATTACTTATCTTGACAAGCAGGAATGCAGGCGGACCAAACCCCCGTGAAGTGCCAGCGCCCGGAGCTAATAGGATAGCCTTGGCTGCAATTATTAGCTACAGTAATTCACCGCAGCTAATTGCATACTGGCCAAAGTCGTGGAGAATAACCCTGGTGCTATTAGTACAGGGTTGGTTCTTTTTAGGGTAGGGGGCCACATAAGTTTTGTTCAGGCTCCACTTACCCGTGAACTGTGTACGCCTCTACCTGTCAATCAGGCAGTGGCGTTTGCATCCGTAAGATGCGATCGCAGAACATTAACTCATTGTTATCAGTCTGACCTTGGCCATGAGAAAAGCAACTGGTATGAAATGGATCAGCAGAAAGGGGGCTCAAAACCAGTATCTTGCCAGGATTCCTACTGGGTCATTATCTGGCTCTTTGAGCACTATATAATAGGAGATTACATTGCAGCCAAAGATACCTTTAAGTAGCTATCGGGAAAAGCTACTGAGACAACTTTCACTACAGCAGTGGCGTCACAAGGGCCGACTCCTGCTCAGTGACAGGAGCCGGGTGCTGCACTGTAACATTACGTGCAGCAACCCGGCTGCTGTCACCCTGTAGAAGCCAGCACTGCATCTCCTAGACCCCGGAGTGATGAAAACCATGCTTGGGATGCTTGGCCCCATCCACTCCATGAAGCCACTCCCCTACCCATGAAACCACGCCCCTTTTGCATCCCCACTAGGTGTCCTTTCGGTAAGTGACTACAGTAAGATCCACAAAATATCTTAAATTGCAGATTTCATGAAATGTGCTTTATATTATTTAAATATATGTATTACAAGTTTTTACCTGCAGCTCAACAACTGGAAACTGAAAAAGAACAAAAAAAAAGACATTTAAAAATATATCCATGTATTTACATTACAGCATTTGTGTTACTGACAATGGTAGCCTCTAGTACTTTCAGTAACTCTATAACGCTGTACTAATGTCAATTATAGCTAATGCTTTCAAATGTTTTTCACTTTAATCAAAAGTAATTCTTTTTAAATAAATTGGATCAGTTGAAGATACATGTACTGTACAATTTTTCAGTATTTCGGCAAAAGTATGAACATTCACAAGTAACTCACATTCATAACAAGTTTAACAATTTATTTCACTGGAATGCAGCAATATCTGTATATTTCTTCAGTTACCTATGGTAGACATTACTCAATCCTTTTTTATCACAAACTAAGAGCCCGATTCAGCATCACACAATATTGTGCTAAAATCGCTATGAAGCGATTTCAGCATATGTGCACCTGCGTGTACACCGATGCGCTCATATGCAAGGTCTTAAACTGCATTCTCTTCAGAACACTGTCTAATTCCTTGCAATGGGGGCGGTGACGGGGAATTGATGCCGCATTTTGTGGGCATTGATGCACCGTTTGGGGGGCGCGGTCCGGACAACACACAACTACAACCCATGCTGAATCATGGCCTAAGTTCCATTCTGCAAAGATAAATATTTCTTCCAAGTATTAGAGGTTTATTTATCACCATCCGCATCTGATGATGTGGATGACATGTGATAAAATTGACCAAACCCGCACTGCGAAAATTGAGTACATTGAATGGATGTACTCTGTCCCTGCAATGCCTTTCCGCAGCATTATAGGGGTATTTCTAATAAAAAATACCCTTATGTTCTGCTGCGCATGCGCCACTGTCCATCGCTACCGCCGCCGCCAGGTTCCCCCTGCCATCACTACTACCCCCGTGCCGCAACCCCCCGCGCCCCCCCGGATTTTATATTTACCAGTGTGGAGGTGGATCGCTCTTCATACTCCTGAACTCTTTCCAGTATGATGAAGTGGGCCATTGGGAACTAATGCCATCTCAAGGAGTCAGTTCCCACAACTCTCTTGCAGTGTGGATTAAAAATTTAAGATTTGACTGGACAACTGAAGACTCTTTTGGCGGTGAAATGCGTTATCCACATGGTACCCCTGTGCAGACAAGACACCACTAATCTCTGTCCTGGTCATGGGCGTTTTAAGAAAAGAGTGGACCCGCATGCAGCCTCCGTTATGGGCCCCCCTCCTCTTCGGCAGCTAATAGACTCTGGCATAATGCCAGAGTCTATTGCGCATGTCTCCATGAGCATGGCGCCTGCGCCTTGTTCCCGGGGACACCTTCAGTGCGCATGCGCAAATTACTCAGAAATGACCGTGGTGGAAACTTTCTGAGTGATTTGTGCCCACACTGCAGGGCCACTGCCGTGGGACTCCAGAGGGGTAGTTAAAGTTATACTATATGGGTGCAGTGTGTGCGGTGTGTGCACACACCCTGCACTCAGGGCCGGTTCTACACCTTGTGGCACCCAGGGCGCCCCCGCCCCCAATAGGTAAAACAGAGTTGGTGCACCCCAAAATAGGGGCGTGGCTTCATATGGAAGGGGTGTGGCCACTGTTATGCCCCCTGTAATTGTGCCCCCAGTAGTTGTACCCCCAGTAGCTGTGCCCCCTGTACTTGTGCCCCCCTGTACTTGTGCCCCCCTGTAGCTGTGCCCCCAACAGTTGTGCCGCCAGCAGTTGTGCCCCCAGTAGCTGTGCCCCATGTAGCTGTGCACCCTGTAGCTGTGCCCCCAGTAGCGCCGCTTACAAACACACAAAAAAACAACAACAACACAATACTTACCAGCCCCGCTCCTGCTTCCCAACCGCTGTTGCGCTGCCCTTCGTCTCTGGCCGCCCGTTCCTCTCTATGGGAGAGACGTCATGACGTCTCTCCCATAGCAGTGTCGCACAGACACTAGAGGTCAAACCGCTCTTGCCTGCACCCATTATAGAAACGCTTATGGTCCAGGCATACATAGCACTATGTTATACACAATCGGTTTATGCAATTGAACAGGTCTGAGCAGGATAATATGTACAATTCTGAACATTTAAATATTGTAACTAGGGGGTGATTTAGACCTGATCGCTGAACTGCAATCTTTGCTGTCATGCGTTCAGATAGTCGCTGCCACCAGGGGGAGTGTAAATTCGCCGTGTAAGTGTGTGATCCACTTTGTGCAGTCTGTGCGCAGCCCAGCCCAGGACTTACTCCTACAGTGCGATGAGAACAGGCTGATCAGGGCCGGAGCTGACGTCACACACCCTACCTGAAAATGCTTGGGGACGCCTGCGTTTTTCCGGACACTCACAGTAAATGGTCAGTTGCCACCCACACACGGCCTCTTCCAGTCAATCACCTTGCGATCGCCCGTGCGAATGGAACTTTCGCACCATCCTGTCACTGACCGGCGATGCCCTTTGTTGCTGTCCAACGCGCATGCGCATTGCGGTGCATACATATGCGCAGTTAGTATCTGATCGCCCGCTGTGCGAAAACGCACAGCAGTGATCAGGTCTGAATCACCCCCCTAGTTTGAACTACAGGTTTGTGCAGCTTATCTGGCAGCTTAATTGATATTTAAAAATCACAAATAAATATTTTTTGCTTATACTGGTGGCCTCATTAAAATGTGAGCTCCTTAACTGTATCTTATAAGTGCTACAAAATATTACATCTCAAAGTAATATACAGTATGTTACTGATACAATTATTACCACTGTATGAGAAAAATGATACTGCCTGAGACATACAGTGCATACTTTCTGCTACAATTCCTACAAGAGAAAATAAGCACTAAGTCTAGACCAGGCATTCCCAACCGCGGTCCTCAAGGCACACCAAAAGTGCAGGTTTTAGTGATATCCAGGCTTCAGCACAAATGGTTAAATTAAAATAACTGAGGTACTAATTCAGTCACCTGTGTTCAAGCCTGCAGATCACTGAAACCAGGACTGTTATAGGCCCTACACACTTGCCGATATTCCTTAAAGATATGAACGATCTCGTTCATTATTGAACAAGATAACGTTCATATCTTTCAGTGGGGAGTCATCAGCGATGAACGATGCGCGGCCCCGCGCTCGTTCATTGCTGGTTCCCCGTCGGCTGTGCATGCAGGCCAATATGGACGATTTCGTCCATATTTGCCTGCACTTCAATGGAGCCGGGTGACAGGTGGAGTGAAGAAACTTCACTCCCCCCGTCACTGCCCCCTCCCGCCGCCGGGTCGCCCGTCGGCCTTATCCGCCGTCGGGCAGCTCGGCGGCGGATCTTTATATGTGTAGGGCCCATTAGTGTGCCTTGAGGACAGAGGTTGGGAATGCCTGGTCTAGACAATATATTCTCTATACACCTACTGTATGATGAGGATACTGCTATATATATAATGTGCAATATAAGATACACAAAACCTATGAATTCTTGATTCAGAATACAGTGGTCTATGTTTGGAAATACTAAACACACTGGGGTAAATTTACTAAGGTGGGAGTTTTTTTTAGAACTGGTGATGTTGCCTATAGCAACCAATCAGATTCTATCTATTATCTTCTAGAAGCAGCTTGATAAATGTTAAGTAGCATCTGATTGGTTGCTATGAGCAACATCACAAGTTCTAAAAAAACTCCCACCATAGTAAATTTACCCCACTGTATTAAGAAAATATCTAGTATTTTATTTATGCAAGCATTCCGGGTTATTTGGTCTATGCAATGTCAGCATATGATTAACATTGAATAAAACATTCACCATTACCAACCAGGGGCCACTAACCAATTTATTTAAAAAAATATTTTTGATATAAAAAACTGCCATAAATAATATTTAACAGAAAAATAATTATCGAAATACATATACAGTATATATATGTATATAAATATATATATATATATATATATATATATATATATATATACAAATATTATACAGATAATAGGATTTTGATACCTACCGGTAAATCCTTTTCTCCTAGTCCACAGAGGATGCTGGGGATGATATCAAGACCATGGGGTATAGATCCGCAGGAGACATGAGCACTCTAAAGACTTTCATTGGGTGTGAACTGGCTCCTCCCTCTATGCCCCTCCTCCAGACCTCAGTTGTAGGAACTGTGCCCAGGGAGACTGACATTTCGAGGAAAATAATTACTTAACTAGTGGTGAGATATCTACCAACTCACACCCTCAACCATGCCGCACACATGGCAATCAACATAACACACACCAACAGGCATGAACCAATTGCAGCAACATGCTGAAACTAAGATAACACAACTTCTGTAAATGTAATAACTAAACTGCAGGTAAAAAACACACTGGGACGGGCGCCCAGCATCCTCTACGGACTAGGAGTAAAGGATTTACCGGTAGGTTATCAAAATCCTATTTTCTCATACGTCCTAGAGGATGCTGGGGACAACATCAAGACCATGGGGTCTATACCAAAGCTCCAGTACGGCGGAAGAGTGCGGATGACCCTGCAGCACCGATTGACCAACCTTGAGGTCCTCATCGGCCAAGGTGTTAAACTTGTAGAACTTAGCAAATGTGTTTGACCCTGACCAAGTAGCTGCTCGGCAAAGTTGTAATGCCGAGACCCCCCGGGCAGCCGCCCAGGATGAGCCCACCTTCCTAGTGGAGTGGGCCTTTACCGACGTCGGTAATGGCAATCAAGCCGTAGTATGAGCTTGCTGAATCATATTTCTAATCCAACGTGCAATAGTCTGCTTGGAAGCAGGACAGCCAATCTTGTTGTGATCAAACAGGACAAACAGAGCCTCTGTTTTCCGCATAGGAGCCGTTCTAGCAACATAGATTTTCAAAGCTCTAACCACATCTAGAGATTTTGAATCAGTGAATATGTCAGTAACTACTGGCACTACAATAGGTTGGTTTATGTGGAAAGATGAAACCACCTTCGGAAGAAAATGTGGACGAGTCCTCAACTCTGCCCTATCTTCATGGAAGATCAGGTAAGGGCTCTTGTGAGACAAGGCCTCCAATTCAGACACTCGCCTTGCGGATGCCAAAGCCAAAAGCATCACCACTTTCCAAGTGAGAAACTTCAACTCTATCTTTTGTAGAGGCGCAAATCAATCCGATTGAAGGAACTGCAATACCACGTTAAGGTCCCATGGTGCCTCTGGAGGCACGAATGGAGGCTGGATGTGCAGAACCCCTTTCACGAAGGTCTGAACCTCTGGAAGAGAGGCCAATTGTTTTTGGAAGAACACTGACAAGGCCGAAATCTGGACCTTGATTGATCCCAATCGGAGGCCCGCCTCCACACCATCCTGCAAAAAATGGAGAAAACGTCCTAAGTGAAACTCTTCCGTAGGAGCTTTCTTGGCTTCACACCAAGACACATATTTTCTCCAAATTTGGTGGTAATGTTTCGACGTTACTCCCTTTCTGGCCTGAATAAGGGTGGGGATGACTTTCTCGGGAATACCCTTCCTGGCTAGGATACGGCGCTCAACAGCCATGCCGTCAAACGTAACCGCGGTAAGTCTTGATACACGCACGGCCACTGCTGCAGCAGGTCCTCTCGAGGAGGAAGAGGCAGAGGATCTTCTATGAGCAACTGCTGGAGATGTGGGTACCAAGCCCTCCTTGGCCAGTCTGGGGCAATGAAGATTGCTCGAACCCTTGTTTTCCTTATGATCCTGAGTACTTTTGGGATTAGCGGAAGTGGAGGGTAGACATACACTGACGGAAAAACCCACTGTGTCACCAGTGCATCCACTGCTACTCCTTGAGGGTCTCTCGACCTGGAACAGTATCTCTGAAGCTTCTTGTTGAGACGAGATGCCATCATGTCTATTTGAGGAACTCCCCAAAGACTTGTCAGACTTCTTGGTGGAGGCCCCACTCTCCTGGATGGAGATCGTGTCTGCTGAGGAAGTCTGCTTCCCAGTTGTCTACTCCCGGAATGAATATTGCCGACAGAGCTTGTAGATGTTTTTCTGCCCAGCTGAGGATTTTTGTCGCCTCTGCCATTGCCACTCTGTTTTTCGTTCCACTCTGCCTATTTATGTATGCGACTGCTGTTACATTGTCAGCCTGGATCTGCACGGGACGGTCTTGAAGAAGATGTACCGCTTGTTGAAGGCCGTTGTAAATGGCTCTTAGCTCCAGAATGTTTATGTGAAGGCAGGCTTCCTGATGTGACCAACGTCCCTGGAAGTTTTCTCCCTGAGAGACTGCTCCCCAGCCTCGGAAACTTGCATCCGTGGTTACTAGGACCCAGTCCTGAATCCTGAATCTGCGTCCCTCTAGCAGGTGAGAGCTGTGCAACCACCACAGGAGCGAAATCCTGGTTTTTGATGACAGGATTATTTTCTGTGCATGTGTAGGTGTGACCCCGACCACTTGTCCAACAGGTCCCACTGGAATACTCTGGCATGGAACCTGCCAAACTGTATGGCCTCGTAGGCCACCACCATCTTCCCCAACAACCGAATGCACTAATGGATCGACACACTTGATGGTTTCAATATCTGTTTTACCATTTTCTGGATTTCCAGAGCCTTTTCCAGCGGAAGAAATACTCTCTGAACTTCTATGTCCAGAATCATCCTGAGGAAAGACAACCTTGTCGTCGTTCCAACTGTGACTTTGGGTAATTTATGATTCACCCGTGTTATTGGAGTATCGACAGAGAGAGTGATATGTTTTGTAACAACTGCTCCCTGAATCTCGCCTTTATCAGGAGGTCGTCCAGATGAGGAATTATATTGACTCCTTTCTGACGAAGGAGGACCATCATCTCCGCCATCACCTTGGTGAATACCCTTGGCGCCGAGGAGAGACCGAAAGGTAACGTCTGGAATTGGTAATGGCAATCCTGAACCACAAATCTCAGATAAGCCTGGTGAGGAGGAAAAATGGGAACATGCAGGTAAGCATCCTTTATGTCCACCGACACCAAGTAGTCCCCCTCCTCCAGACTGGCAATCACCGCCCGAAGTGATTCCATCTTGAACTTGAACCTTTTTAGGTAACAATTCAGATCCTTTAGATTTAGGATCGGTCTGACCGAGCCGTCCGGCTTCGGAACAACAAAGAGGCTTGAATAAAAACCCCTCCCTTGTTGTGACAACGGTACCAGGACTATGACCTGGTCTTGACATAATTTTTGGATTGCCGCTGTTACTACTTCTCTTTCTGGCGGAGAAACTAGCAAGGTTGATTTGAAAAATCGGCATGGAGGAACGTTTTGAAACTCCAGTTTGTATCCCTGGGATACTATTTGCAACACCCAGGGATCCAGGCCAGACAGAATCTAATCCTGGCTGAAGAGTTTGAGACGTGCCCCCACCCGAGCGGCCTCCCGCAAGGGAGCTCCAGCGTCATGCTGGGGATTTGGCAGAAGTAGGGGTAGACTTCTGCTCTTGGGAACCTGGAGCCGCTGTGGGCTTCTTTCCCCTTCCCCTTCCTGCAAAGAAGGGGGAACCTCTCGTCTTTTTGTATTTATTGGGCCGAAAGGACTGCATTTGCGGGTGATAGGTCTTTTTTGCCGGTGCAGGCGCAGAGGGCAAAAATGTCGACTTACCTGCAGTAGCCGCCGAGACTAACGCATCCAGGCCATCGCCAAATAAGGCCTCACCTTTATATGGGAGAGCCTCCATGTTTCTTTTGGAATCTGCATCCGCGTTCCACTGGCGAATCCACAACGCCCGCCTAGCCGATACTGCCATTGTAGCGGCTTGTGAACTCAAGAGTCCAATATCCTTCATTGCTTCCAGCATGTAGGCGGCAGCGTCCTTGATATTCCCTAACTTAAGGAGTATCTCATCTTTATCAATCATGTAAATTTCTGATAACACGCTTTCTGACCATTTTTCAATAGCGCGACTCACCCATGCGCAGGCAATAGTGGGCCTGAGCAGTGTACCATTGGTAACATAAATGGATTTCAATGTCGTTTCCATTTTGCGGTCTGCCGGCTCTTTAAGAGAAGCCGTGCCAGGAGCAGGGAGAATTACCTTCTTTGTCAACCTGGAAAGTGCACTGTCTAACACAGGGGGTGACTCCCATTTTTTCCTGTCCTCAGCCGGGAAAGGGTAAGCTACAGTATGTGAATCCTTTTGGGAACATGAAATCTTTTATCAGGATTCACCCACATCCCTTCAAACGGAGCATTTAGTTTGTGTGAAGGAGGGAACGTGACTTTGGACTTCTTTTCCTTACATAAATAAGCCTTCTGCTGAGGTACAGGAGTGGTTTCTGTAACCTCCAACACGTCCCTTATAGCCACAATCATATATTGTATACTTTTTGCCAATTTATGATTTATCTCTCTGGATTCATTAGCATCGACACAAGAATCAGAATCCGTGTCGGTATCAGTGTTTACAACATTTGCAAATGGTCTCTTATGTGACCCAGAGGGGCCGCCCGCATAAAGAATAACAGCATCCTGAAAAATCACATCTTCCACAGATTTTCTCCAGCATGCAGCCTTAGATTCAGACTTATCTAATCTACGGTTAATCAGATGCATACTGTCACGTAACTCTTTCACCCATGCAGGCTCTTGGTGTGCTGGTAGCGCCACCACATTACAACCCTGTGTCCCTAAAATGGATTCTTTCGGGGAGGAACTCCCTGCCTCAGACATGCCTCACACGTGTACAGCACACTCACAGACACACTGGGACTTATTTTGGGGACAGACCCACAGTAAAATCTCTCAGAGGGACACAGGATAGGAGCAGCCAGTTCACAATCCCAGCGCCAGTATTACCTGTGAACACAGTATGTCCACAGCCCAACAGCGCTTTTAAATAGTAATATACACTATCAAATGCACCACAATCGCTTTGTGCCCCCCCTTAATAGCACCCTGTACTTGTCGGAAGTGAAGGAGAGGACCAGCGTGTTCTCTGTAGCCTGAGGAGAGAGAGAAAATGGCGCTGAGTAGTGTGCTGGCTGCCTGAGGAAGAAGCTCCGCCCCCGCAATGGCGCGTCCTTACACTCATAAAATCACTGTAATATTTATACTGGCGGGGGTAGGGCTGTGGCCCCCTTTAACCAGTTTGAGGTATTTTTCTTGCTGCCCAGGGCGCCCCCCCCAGCGCCCTGCACCTTGCAGTGCCTGTGTGTGTGGGCAGCAATGGCGCTGCGCTCCCACCAGCCGCGCCGCACCTCAGCCGTCACTTACTTGATAGAAGATCATTCTTCTTATACTCACCTGTCTTCTGACTTCTGGCTCTGTGAGGGGGGTGACGGCGTGCTGTGGGAGTGAGCATCTAGACACGGCTAGTGTTCAGTACCCTTCAGGAGCTAATGGTGTCCTGTCAGCCAGAAGCAGAGCCATGAAACTCTTTAGGAAGTTGGTCCTGCTTCTGCCCCCTCAGTCCCACGAAGCAGGGAGTCTGATGCAAGCAGATCTCCCTGAAAATAAAAAACCTAACATAAGTCTTTTCAGAGAAACTCAGTAGAGCTCCTCAGAGTGCATCCAGTCAGCCTGGGGACATTTCTAAAACTGAGGTCTGGAGGAGGGGCATAGACGGAGGAGCCAGTTCACACCCAATGAAAAGTCTTTAGAGTGCCCATGTCTCCTGCAGATCCCATCTGTACCCCATGGTCTTGATGTCATCCCCAGCATCCTCTAGGACGTATGAGAAATTAACTTCTAACCCCAGTCATTGACCATTAAACCACCTTTTAACATATATCCAATAAAGGTTATATTTCAACTTAAAAACTTTTTCTATTCGTAGTTACCTTAATTTTTTTTTTTTGAAGAGTACTCCCGAAAAAGAGTCTTTCTATTATCCAGTCTAATATTATAGTTATATCTGACACAGGGGAGCACCACTGACCCATTTATTTCTAACACAGGTATCATCATATATTTTTTGATACTCCTAATAAATACTAAAGGCTAGTCAGTATTACCTACAATATTTTCATCTCCTCATATATTCCTGGCAATATATTTAAGGGGTTGGGACTGAAAAGCCAGTGAGAGGGATGCCTGCAGTCAGAAAACCCTGACAAACCTCCCCCTCCCCCCCCCCCCATCCCCCAGCCAGGTGGCTTACCTCTCCGACGGCATGGATTTAGGTCTACATGCAAATGGTCAACACAAAAAAGGAAGAAATGTTTTTGTTATTTTAACCCTAAACATAACTCTCCCCCTAGTGCCATACCCTAACCCTCACCCTAGTGCCTAACCCTAACTGTCCCTTCTGCAGCCTAGCCATAACCCTCCTCTAAGTGCCTAATCCTAAACCCTAAGCCTAACCCTAACCCTAAGCCTAACCCTAAAAATCATGCAAAATCATGTGTCGACCATATGCATGTTGGCTTTTTAACCCTCCAGACCTTTTAACCCTGTTGACCTAAGTCCATGTTGACCATTTGACTGTCAACCTTATGACCCTGTCAACTTTTTGATGCTGTTGACCTATTGACTCATACCTCCCAACATGACCCTCTCCAGGAATGGCACAATGCTCTGCTCCTGGACTTCCATCTTAAGTTATGATTGCCACCACCTGTGAGGAAACACCTTTCTTATCCATTAACCTGTTCGAAACAGGTGCCGGCAATCATAAATTAAGAGAAAAGTCCAGAAGCAGCGCATTCTGTCCCTCCTGGAGAGGGTCATGTTGGGAGGTATGTTGACTGTCGACCATCTGGTGTTGATCTATTAACTGTCTGTTTACTGTCTAACTTACTGTACATCTGGATACAACTATGCTGAATATGGGACAGTCACATCAGACCTCTAATGCTGTATATGCCTGTTACTTAAAACATTGGGAAACTAGTGTTTCTGCATGTGTAAGGGGCTTTGGGGGTCATTCCGAGTTGTTCGCTCGTTATTTTTTTTCGCTACGGAGCGATTAGTCGCAAACTGCGCATGCGCAATGTACGCAGCGCGCCTGCGCCAAGTAAATTAGCACAAAAGTTTGGTATTTTACTCACGGCGTAACAAAGTTTTTTCATCGTTCTGCTGATCGGAGTATGATTGACAGGAAGTGAGTGTTTCTGGGTGGAAACTGGCCGTTTTCTGGAAGTGTGCGTAAAAACGCAGGCGTTTCAGGGAAAAACGCAGGAGTGTCTGGAGAAACGGGGGAGTGGCTGGCCGAACGCTGGCAGTGTGTGACGTCAAACCAGGAACGAAACTGACTGAACTGATCGCTATTTGTGAGTAGGTCTGGAGCTACTCAGAAACTGCTAAGAAATTTCTATTCGCAATTCTGCTAATCTTTCGTTCGCACTTCTGCTATGCTAAGATACACTCCCAGAGGGCGGCGGCTTAGCGTGTGCAATGCTGCTAAAAGCAGCTAGCGAGCGAACAACTCGGAATCACTCCCTGTAGGTGATGATGAACACTGTATGCCCCTATATTATATAAAAAAAATAAGTTATTAGAGTTTTTTATATATTTTACTAACTTTTTATATATATTTATAATCAAACATACATTATTGATCTTATTATAAATATTTTCAGATCACTCTGCATCTATGACTGTGATCCTAGTTTTAAGAACTAAAAGTAATATTGCAACATTATTTATATTGCAACATTATTTATATTGCAACATTATTGCAATATTGTGCAATTAATTATATTGCAACATTATATGTGAATACATTAGGTGGAAACGTTCCACATTTCTGCTAATTACTTTATTTGCACAAAGTTGTTTGATACAGGTGATTAGTTGGCCTATTTACCATTGTGGTGATAAGGCACATTTTTAAATCACTACCTCTTGCCACAATAACTGTTTACAGATTATCAGCAATCTAACAATAATATCCTGAAGAAATACAGGGCCACTGGCTGCATTTATCCTCAATTGAGCACCCTGACGCGATTTGCAATTAGTGTACCGTCTTTTCTAAGTTTAATTTGCATCCTGTCACTTCTGCTGTTTGACCATGTTCTGAATATGCACTATGGGGGACATTCCGAGTTGTTCGCTCGCAAGCGGATTATAGCAGATTTGCTCATGCTAAGCCGCCGCCTACTGGGAGTGAATCTTAGCATCTTAAAATTGCGAACGATGTATTCGCAATATTGCGATTACACACCTCGTAGCAGTTTCTGAGTAGCTCCAGACTTACTCGGCATCTGCGATCATTTCGCTACTTGTCGTTCCTGGTTTGACGTCAAAAACACACCCAGCGTTCGCCCAGACCCTCCTCCGTTTCTCTGGCCACTCCTGCGTTTTTTCCGGAAACGGTAGCGTTTTTTCCCACACGCCCATAAAACGGCCTGTTTCCGCCCAGTAACACCCATTTCCTGTCAATCACATTACGATCGCCAGAACGATGAAAAAGCCGTGAGTAAAAATCCTAACTGCATAGCAAATTTACTTGGCGCAGTCGCAGTGCGGACATTGCGCATGCGCACTAAGCGGAAAATCGCTGCGATGCGAAGATTTTTACCGAGCGAACAACTCGGAATGACCCCCAATGTTATATGGATTCACAAGTTTTTCCTCTTTTTATACAGTATATGAAATCCTGATGTACTGGCTTCTTGTTCTCTACATGGTAACTGTTTATGGGTCTAATTCAAGGTTGATTGCAAAAGCAAAATCTTCCTCTAATGGGCAAAATCATGCGCACTGCAGGGGAGGGGGGGGGGGGTTAGCTATAACATTTGCAGAGAGAGTTTTAGATTTGGTTGGGTTATATTGTTTCTGTGCAGGGTAAATACTAGCTGCTTTATTTTTACGCCGCAATTAAGATTTCAGTTTGAACACACCACAGCCAAATCTAACACTCTCTGCACATGTTACATCTGCCCCACCTGTACTGCACATTGGGGGTAATTCAGACCTAATCGTAGCAGCAAATTTGTTACCAGTTGGGCAAAACCATGTGCACTGCAGGTGTGGCAGATATAACATTTGCGGAGAGAGTTAGATTTGGGTCGGTTATATTGTTTCTGTGCAGAGTAAATAGTGCCTGCTTTATTTTTACACTGCAATTTAGATTTCAGTTTGAACACACCACACCCAAATCTAACTCTCTCTGCACGTTATGAAGAGCGAGTGCTAAATAACGCAAGTGACTGTAAACATCAAGGTAGTAGGATTGTATGATCCTTGCACAATTTAGTTAGGTAAGCAAACAGTTAACAGGTTGGGAGCAGGAGGCTATTAGAATAGTGGGAGTGTTTAGGGAGGAGCTAGAGGACACTTTGTGGAGAAAGGAGTATTCTTCTTCCTCTTTCTCTTTTGGAATTCCCACCCTCTCTCCCCAAGTCACCTTTTTGCCCCACCCGTTTTTTATTTTTCTTTGCCGGTTGGGATTTGTCAACCTATAGGTGGCAGGAAAGAATGGCAGTCACAGTGGCTATTGTGCTGCTGTTCGGAGGGCGCTCTTTGCCCAATACATTGTATACTCTGGCCTTCCTTGACGGGGGTCATTGGGCTTGGCTGTTTGACCGGGCCTATTATGGTGTATTGGGAAGAGAGTTGGAGCCTCAGCATTTATTGGCATAGCCAATGAGTGATACATAGTCATGTCGTGGACATGTGTTGTGGCAATAAGTGGTAATGTCACTGGTGATCTGGCCGTTCTTTCTTTTTGCCACCATACTTAGTTTAAGTATTATAAATAAATAACGGTTTACCGATTTTAATGGCATTTCAGTGGTCTGTGTCATTATTTCTAGATAAGTTAAGTTAGTTATTTAATAGATAAGGTTATTGTGTGATGATGTCATTCAATCCAACATCTGCCGATAGAAAGTTTATATCTGGCCCCCCTGCAGTGCACATGGCCATGCCAAACTGCTAACAAATTTACTGCTACGATCATGTCTGAATTACACCCAATGGTTTTGTTTATTAAAGGAACATTTTGCTTTTGTGATCAACCTTGAATTAGGACCTATGTGTCATGTACTCCGTGTGCTACTTTTCTAAGGATTTGTCTATTTTTCGGTCTGTCTGTCTGTCTATCTATCTATCTATCTATCATCAGATATATGTGGGTTTTTAATATGTGGCTTTTCAACGACATGAATCATTTTTGTTTTTCTGAATGTCTGTATCCGAGCTTACCTGTCTATTCTCTGGCTGCAGATCTTCGTTAAGAGAAAGAATTCTGAATTTCACTGCAAAAGTATAAATACAGGGTAAACGTATAGTTCTAAAATTATTTAAATAGGTTCCTATATTTTAGAAAGTAACTGCCAATATTTAGTTAATCAACAAGTGCATGCAAAGATGGACTTTAATGTTTTATTTTAAATTACCCTCCACCATCTACAATTAAGATTACTTAAATGTACTTGTTAAAAAGCCATAATGTAGAAATTATGTTTAGAACAAAAAGTTTAGGTGCAGCTGATATTACAGCCAACATTCATCTGATCAAAACATAATACAAAATTAGAAACCAGAAAAATTGATTAGTACACAGAAACTACTATTAACTGTGGAGGTGCGGATACATAAAAAGGCTGACAACAGATATACCCAAACCCAACACTATTATACTGCACTTTGCCGTTATTTTATAGGGTCTGCCATATCCTTGTTATGCATCTGTTTATGTGATATAGGGGTAAATATATGAAGCAGTGATAAGTGTGGAGAAGTGAGCCTGTGGAGAAGTTGCCCATGGCAACCAATCAGCATTGAAGTAACATTTATAATTTGCATACTATACAACTGTATGGAGGAGCTGATTGGTTGTCATGGGCAACTTCTCCACAGGCTCACTTCTCCATTCTTATCACTGCTTCATACATTTACCCCATAATACTGAATGTGTATATAAAGTAGAGATGAGCGGGTTCGGTTTTACTCGGATTTACTCGGTTCTCAAAACGGCATCTTATTGGCTCACGATCGTCACGTGTTTTGGATAGCCAATAAGAAACATCCGGATAAAACCGAACTGGTGTTAATTCTGGCGTTACATCCAAACCCGCTCATCTCTAATATAAAGCAAAAACAAATGTTGATTTTATATCAGTTTACAAGTGTATTCCCACATAAAACATGGAAAACAAAATAAAAACATGAGGACATAACTGGGATTGTGCATGCAGTAGAGGTAAGTGGTGCTTATTGATGTAAGTGATACAAATTTGTCATTTGATTTTCATTCTATTTTCAGTTGAAAAGAAAAAGAATAAAAATGGCTGCGATGTAATGAAATCTGAGTTTGGCAACCATGAAGGATGCCGGACAAAATCAAATGTTTTTTTAAAGGGGTAATCATGTACAAGGCTAAACCATACCTTGGACATGATTGCCACTTTGAAAACACATCCGAGTTTGGCCGGCATCCCACACAGCTGACGAACTCAGACTTCATTACATCCCTGCCAGGGACCGGACTGCCCATCTGGCACTTCTGGCAAATGCCAGAAGAGCTGATGGGCTGGTGGGCCGGTCCTGTCACATAGAGATCTGGGAAGGCCACACGCAGCACAGCCCCCGACTCTCTGGTCTGGCCGCTCCCCCGCCTCCCCTCCCATCTCCATGGAAATGGGGGCGTGCCGGGATTCCATGGCCCCCTGACTCGCAATATGCCCCAGTCTTTAGTGCCCGTGCGCAGCCATTTACGGTGTGCATGCCCCTGAGACGGGCACGTACGTGCACACACACGAAGGGGCCGGTTTCGGCCCCCAGTCCATCCCTGTCCCAGCCTATATGTTGCATTAAAGACAGTTGGTATTAGTAAACGTTTGTGCGCCTTCTCACAAGTGAGGAATTACCAGTTTGTCCTGGTTTGTATACAGCTTTGTCTGTCTGGACTAGAACACTTGTTCTTTCCTTCTTCACAAGAACTTTAGTACTCTTGGCAATGTTTTCTTTTGCATTTTCAATGGAGACTGTCATTGTGCCGACCTGTTCTTCACCTTCAGATGGATGAGGAACCTATAGAAATTAACAGAGTGTACCAGCTATGAATTAGACAGAACTTGAATTGTCTCATACATACCATAACTAAAAAATGTATTCAACTGCTTTGGAAGTTTCCTTGCTTCATTATCTTATATAATTGAATACAAGGAGATTTTGTCTAGAAATTTTACTCCTGAACAACACAAAACAGCCTATAATAGCAAATATAAATAACTGTACAGATACAAATAAAAAACAGACAATAATTGATCACAGAAATGTTTTGCTTTTTTTTTAATTAAGTTATACCTTAATAAATCCTGCTGTACTCTTTTTTTAACAGACATATCATTAATTGATTGGCATACAGTGTATTCAATTTAAGAGTTTCAACTGGTTTCAAAATAACTGTGACTGTCTGAAAGATATCAGACTGTTGGATTGGATGTTTGGATTGTGCACTTCTAAAGTAGAGTTTCCTCCAGAAGATCAAATAGCATTCAAACAAGTATAAAAAATTGATACTAGTGGATGCACTATTGCGCAGACTCCATGTTGGTTCCTACGGGGAGGCTTCATTCCCTAATCAAGATGGCAAGATCTTCTGCAAGATCAAATATCGACAAGCCACCTAAGAGTTATGATGAGGAATTTGCTAATATACAGTAGCATTTAGTGAGCCTCACAAAATCCAGAAGCCATAAGGGGCATATGCATCAACGCTTGGAAAGTGATAAAGTGGAGAGAGATAAACTACCAACCAATCAGCTCTTGTCATTTTTCAAACACAGCCTGTTACATAACATGGCTGATCGGTTGGTACTTTATCTCTCTCCATGCATTGATGCATATGCCCCTAGATCAAGTTCTGACTGGTGGAGTGGAGACTTAAAAGCCACAAGTGCGAAAGACATCAAACATTGGAACAGTCCCAAGTTTGTAAGTTGAGAGACTGTTGCTATGGTCCATACTGTAAGTGAGGGGACTTTAATTGATATATCTAATAAGAAAAACAAATGAAGGTCATGAGATACATTGATGTTTCCTTATGTGCTAAGCCCTGTTTTCTTTTGAGTTTGCTATGAGAAAGTTTAGATTGTTTGTATAACATGCAGAAGCTTTTAGCAATGGTGTGTTGTAGAGAGCACTACAGCGTCAACCAGGGACGTGCAGTCAGGGGAGGCAGGGGAGGCAGTGCCTCCCCTGTCATAATGATTAAAATAATATAAAGAAGATACAAATAACAGATTCTACTTTGTATTATTTTATTCATTTTTACCTGACATTCCAGCTAAATCTCTATGGGAGGCAGCGAGAGCGCTGCCTCCCAGTGACAATGATATAGTGTCTGAAGAGGGGGGCGGGCAGGGGGCGGAGCCAAGTCACAGGCTGCAAAAGCCCATTGAAAAATGACTGGAAAGCGGCACCAGCACAGTTGCCTCATTGACAGGGGCTGTGCCTTCAGGCCACATGAAGGCACACCCCTGTCAATTATTGGACAGCGGCAGGGGGTGGGCTGGGATGGACGGGCAGAGAGCCAGATGCCTCCATTCCGATTGGCCGCATGTCCCCGCTGCTCACAGCCGCTTCTCGCGTACCAAGATCCGACAAGCGGGAGCTTCTGTGTGCTGCGCTCCCGCGCAGCCATACCCCCCCCCCCCCCCCCTGTTTTCTCAGCCCCGGCTTTCTGTCTTGGTCCCCCCTGTGTTCAACAGTCTGACTTCTCTCCTGGCTGGCCCCCGTGTTGACTGCTGAGCTGATCTCCAGTGCCCCCCCTCCCCCCCCGCTCCTCTTGGCCTGCGGTCACAGTGTACAGACTGAGGGAGCGCCGGGTCAGGAGCCTGCAGCAGCGCCGAAAGAAGGAATCATGTAATTGGCTGCATTATACTATACTACAGTACACTATACTACACTACATTACAGTACACTATACTACACTACATTACAGTACACTACACTACACTACATTACACTACAGTACACTATGCTACACTACATTTCACTACAGTACACTATGCTACACTACATTACACTACAGTACACTATACTACACTACATTACACTACGTTACACCCTAAGGGTAGAGGGGGGGGGATGTAAAGTGCTCTACCTGCCGTTATGTGTAAAAAGGGGACACAGGCTGCTGTAATGTGTAAAAAGGGGGAATCTGTCCGCCGTAGTGTGTAAAAAGGGTACGCTGTCCACCGTAATGTGTAAAAAGGGGACGCTGGCTGCCGTAATGTGTAAAAAGGGGACGCTGCCTGTCATAATGTGTAAAAAAGGGGACACTGTGTGCCGTAATGTGCAAAATGGGGACGCTGTCTGCCGTAATGTGTAAAAAGGGGACGCTGTCTGCCTTAGAGTGTAAAAAGGGTACGCTGTCTGCCATTATGTTTAAAAAAGGGGTCGCTGCCTGCCGTAATGTGTAAAAAAGGGGAATCTGTCCGCCGTAATGTGTAAAAAGGGGGACGCTGTCTGTCATAATGTGTAAAAAAGGGGACACTGTGTGCCGTAATGTGCAAAATGGGGACGCTGTCTGCCGTAATGTGTAAAAAAGGGGACTCTGTCTGCCATTATATTTAAAAAAGGGGTCGCTGCCTGCCGTAATGTGTAAAAAAGGGGAATCTGTCCGCCGTAATGTGTAAAAAGGGGGACGCTGTCTGTCGCAATGTGTAAAAAGGGGGATGCTGTCTGCCGTATTGTTTAAAAAGGGATCTCTACCTGCCGTAATGTGTAACAGGAGGCTGTACCTGCCGTAATGTGTAAAAGGGAGCTCTGCCTTGCGTAATTTGTCTAAGTGGCGCTACTGTGCAGCGTAATTTGACTAATGGAAGCCCTGGACTACAAAATTGCATTCATGTCCTCCTCCCACTCCCAGTCCCAAACATTAATTATTATAATTTTTTCTATAAAAATGTACAATATATCACAAGTATGATGAGCAGGCAGGCAGCGGGCATTGGCGGCAGTGGCGGCATAGGACTGAGATGCAAATTAGTGGCGGAGGACTGGGTCAGTTGATGGTGGGTGAGTTTGTAAGCCATTGGCGGTGGCAGCAGGCATCGGTGCAGGGGCAGTAGCTGGCATTGGCTCTGCGGTGGTAGGGGTCATCGGCAGGATTCGGCGGACTTTATGGCTGTAGTGCCTCACCAGCCACTGACCTCACTGCACGCCACTGGCATCAACTCCATGTTGTATCTTACAGGTAGGCTTAAATCCCTAACCAAGATAGCTACTGAAATGAGTTCTGTGCATACAATACTTGCTGCCATTTTGTTATGTATGAGTGAGACCCACGATATACCTGCTCCAATAGTGTTTCCAGAATAATCCAGCACCGCTACCCTCATCCTGCATACACTTACCGGCTGGTGAGCTGTATAACATCCTGTTCTGCTCAAGCTCCACCCCATCTATCCAGTGTGTATCTGAGTGAGTGTGGCTGTACTCATTAGTACTTCAATAAACCAATAAACTTAACTTTGTTAAGCACTGGGCATTTCATAGTTTTGAGGCACCCGCTGGTGTGTACAGTTACCTCACTCTATCATTAAGCCTCATTAACCATCATTTATCATTAACCATTATCGCATGTGAAGCAGCCGCCCAGAAAAGAAGATTGATGCCCACCGGAGCCATTGCAAGCTCATTCGCAACTGCCTATACATACAATGACTATATGCAAAAAACAAGGAACATTGAGGGTAGCCTAATAACTACATAGACTGGACACATCAGTAGTGACACAGGCACTATATTTTTGTACATACATTATCGCAGCTGATGGCATGGCCACCACACGTCTGCGTTTTTGCTGCCACTCCTTGCTGCTGCCCCCCAAAACAATCCCTTCCTGTCAATAACTCTACAATAAAAATCTCAGTGTGAGCGCAATAGCATCAACACCTCGGCGCATGCACAGTGCAACTGGGGCACATGCATATTCTGCACTTACTCGCTCCATTGAGGGAACATCAGCACTGCTTACTAACATGTATCAGGCCCTTAGTTCTCTACAATCCTGTGGGTGGGCAGCTGTAGTGTGAATAAGCGCCATGCAGCACTAAAGTCCAAAAGTTGCTACTCTAGGTGCATAACCTGCAACATGGGGACACACCCTTCTCATCAATTTACCATTTGAGCACAGCTGACAGCAATCCTACATTTGTACCTGATGGAAGGGGTCATGTTGGAGGGTCTAATGGTGTAATCTTACACCATATGTTGCAAACATAATAAATAAATACACATCTACAGTATATATAAGAAAATAAATTTTTTATAGCCACTGTATGGAGTCATATCCAGCCTAGGTGCAATGCTGGAGGATAAGATGGTGCATACGTTCCTCGCTCCAACTGTCACTTTGAGAGTTTACCTTGAGTGGAATACAGCTGAATACTGAGTTCTCCTGGAAGTTTCTGTCTATGAGTGTTGTGTTCTTTTCATCCAGAGTTAGAGACAGCTGCACCCTGCTCTCTCCCTGAGCTCCTTCCAGGTGTATACAGACATGTTCTGTGTGTTTGGAGCGAAACTCAGAGGGAAAGATGACAGCATAATGCCTGAGGATGATAAATAGGGAGGGTAGGTTACAGATACCATATGTGGTGGCTTTATAGAGAAGCAGCTAAATGATTATTATTATGTAAAATGAGAACATGTGAGAGTACAATAGCAAACTACTGCATAAGCCTGGAATGATCACAATAAAAAATGATACGTAGTTCTAAATTGTAAAAGGTTTAACTTTTTTTTTTTTTTTTCAGTGCTAGATTTATTTTTATATCAGTGGTTCTCAAACTAGTATTCAGACCGCTACAAATATATATATATTTTTGTTTGGTAATTCTCCCGATAGTACAGGGTATGTCCCTACTGAATTTCGGTTCCTATACTGTATATTAAACAGTTTTATAATGGTATTCACAAAAATATATGTAAAAGTCTCAGGTGTGTACTAGTGATGAGCGGGTTCGGTTTCTCGGAAACCGAACCCCCCGAACTTCACGCTTTTTACACGGGTCCGAGGCAGACTCGGATCTTCCCGCCTTGCTCGGCTAACCCGAGCGCGCCCGAACGTCATCATCCCGCTGTCGGATTCTCGCGAGGCTCGTATTCTATCGCGAGACTCGGATTCTATATAAGGAGCCGCGCGTCGCCGCCATTTTCACACGTGCATTGAGATTGATAGGGAGAGGACGTGGCTGGCGTCCTCTCCGTTTAGAGTAGACTAGAGAGTAGTAGAGAGTAGAGACACTTGATTTACTAATTTTGGGGAGCATATTAGGACGGAGTACTACTTGCTGATAGTGTGACCAGTGACCACCAGTTTAATTAATCCGTTCTCTGCCTGAAAAAAAACGATACACAGTGTGACACAGTCACATACCATATCTGTGCTCAGCCTCAGTGTGCCATCAGTGTGCTGCATCATCTATGTAATACTGTATATCTGACTGTGCTGAGTGCTCACTGCTCACACAGCTTAATTGTGGGGGAGACTGGGGAGCAGTTATAGCAGGAGTACATATTTTAACAGTGCACACTTTTGCTGCCAGAGTGCCACTGCCAGTGCCAGTGTGACTGACCAGTGACCACTGACCACCATTATATTGTGATTGTCTGCCTGAAAAAGTTAAACACTCGTCGTGTGGTGTTTTTATTCTATAAACGCATTCTGCTGACAGTGTCCAGCAGGTCCGTCATTATATAATATATACCTGTCCGGCTGCAGTAGTGATATATATATATTTTTTATATCATTATCATCCAGTCTATATTAGCACTGCAGCAGACGCAGTACGGTAGTCCACGGCTGTAGCTACCTCTGTGTCGGCAGTCGCTCGTCCATCCATAATTGTATACCACCTACCCGTGGTGTTTTTTTTTCTTTCTATCTTCTTGATACTAGTAGCTTACTTTAGGAGTCTGCAGTGCTGAGCTGACAGTGTCCAGCAGGTCCGTCATTATATAATATATACCTGTCCGGCTGCAGTAGTGATATATATATATATATATTTTTTATATCATTATCATCCAGTCTATATTAGCAGCAGACGCAGTACGGTAGTCCACGGCTGTAGCTACCTCTGTGTTGGCAGTCGCTCGTCCATCCATAATTGTATACCACCTACCCGTGGTGTTTTTTTTTCTTTCTATCTTCTTGATACTACTAGTAGCTTACTTTAGGAGTCTGCAGTGCTGAGCTGACAGTGTCCAGCAGGTCCGTCATTATATAATATATACCTGTCCGGCTGCAGTAGTGATATATATATATATATATTTTTTATATCATTATCATCCAGTCTATATTAGCAGCAGACGCAGTACGGTAGTCCATGGCTGTAGCTACCTCTGTGTCGGCAGTCGCTCGTCCATCCATAATTGTATACCACCTACCCGTGGTGTTTTTTTTTTCTTCTATCTTCTTGATACTACTAGTAGCTTACTTTAGGAGTCTGCAGTGCTGAGCTGACAGTGTCCAGCAGGTCCGTCATTATATAATATATACCTGTCCGGCTGCAGTAGTGATATATATATATTTTATATCTCATTATCATCCAGTCTATATTAGCAGCAGACGCAGTACGGTAGTCCACGGCTGTAGCTACCTCTGTGTCGGCAGTCGCTAGTCCATCCATAATTGTATACCACCTACCTGTGGTGTTTTTTTTCTTTCTATCTTCTTGATACTACTAGTAGCTTACTTTAGGAGTCTGCAGTGCTGAGCTGACAGTGTCCAGCAGGTCCGTCATTATATAATATATACCTGTCCGGCTGCAGTAGTGATATATATATATATTTTTTATATCATTATCATCCAGTCTATATTAGCAGCAGACGCAGTACGGTAGTCCACGGCTGTAGCTACCTCTGTGTCGGCAGTCGCTCGTCCATCCATAATTGTATACCACCTACCCGTGGTGGGTTTTTTTTTTCTATCTTCTTGATACTACTAGTAGCTTACTTTAGGAGTCTGCAGTGCTGAGCTGACAGTGTCCAGCAGGTCCGTCATTATATAATATATACCTGTCCGGCTGCAGTAGTGATATATATATATATTTTTTATATCATTATCATCCAGTCTATATTAGCAGCAGACGCAGTACGGTAGTCCACGGCTGTAGCTACCTCTGTGTCGGCAGTCGCTCGTCCATCCATAATTGTATACCACCTACCCGTGGTGTTTATTTTTTCTTTCTATCTTCTTGATACTACTAGTAGCTTACTTTAGGAGTCTGCAGTGCTGAGCTGACAGTGTCCAGCAGGTCCGTCATTATATAATATATACCTGTCCGGCTGCAGTAGTGATATATATATATTTTATATCTCATTATCATCCAGTCTATATTAGCAGCAGACGCAGTACGGTAGTCCACGGCTGTAGCTACCTCTGTGTCGGCAGTCGCTAGTCCATCCATAATTGTATACCACCTGCCCGTGGTGTTTTTTTTTCTTTCTATCTTCTTGATACTACTAGTAGCTTACTTTAGGAGTCTGCAGTGCTGAGCTGACAGTGTCCAGCAGGTCCGTCATTATATAATATATACCTGTCCGGCTGCAGTAGTGATATATATATATTTTTTTTTATATCATTATCATCCAGTCTATATTAGCAGCAGACGCAGTACGGTAGTCCACGGCTGTAGCTACCTCTGTGTCGGCAGTCGCTCGTCCATCCATAATTGTATACCATCTAGCTGTGGTGTTTTTTTTTTTTCTATCTTCTTGATACTAGTAGCTTACTTTAGGAGTCTGCAGTGCTGAGCTGACAGTGTCCAGCAGGTCCGTCATTATATAATATATACCTGTCCGGCTGCAGTAGTGATATATATATATTTTATATCTCATTATCATCCAGTCTATATTAGCAGCAGACGCAGTACGGTAGTCCACGGCTGTAGCTACCTCTGTGTCGGCAGTCGCTAGTCCATCCATAATTGTATACCACCTACCTGTGGTGTTTTTTTTTTTTCTATCTTCTTGATACTACTAGTAGCTTACTTTAGGAGTCTGCAGTGCTGAGCTGACAGTGTCCAGCAGGTCCGTCATTATATAATATATACCTGTCCGGCTGCAGTAGTTATATATATATTTTATATCTCATTATCATCCAGTCTATATTAGCAGCAGACGCAGTACGGTAGTCCACGGCTGTAGCTACCTCTGTGTCGGCAGTCGCTAGTCCATCCATAATTGTATACCACCTACCTGTGGTGTTTTTTTTTTTTCTATCTTCTTGATACTACTAGTAGCTTACTTTAGGAGTCTGCAGTGCTGAGCTGACAGTGTCCAGCAGGTCCGTCATTATATAATATATACCTGTCCGGCTGCAGTAGTGATATATATATATTTTATATCTCATTATCATCCAGTCTATATTAGCAGCAGACGCAGTACGGTAGTCCACGGCTGTAGCTACCTCTGTGTCGGCAGTCGCTAGTCCATCCATAATTGTATACCACCTACCTGTGGTGTTTTTTTTTTTTTCTATCTTCTTGATACTACTAGTAGCTTACTTTAGGAGTCTGCAGTGCTGAGCTGACAGTGTCCAGCAGGTCCGTCATTATATAATATATACCTGTCCGGTTGCAGTAGTGATATATATATATTTTATATCTCATTATCATCCAGTCTATATTAGCAGCAGACGCAGTACGGTAGTCCACGGCTGTAGCTACCTCTGTGTCAGCAGTCGCTCGTCAATCCATAAGTATACTAGTATCCATCCATCTCCATTGTTTACCTGAGGTGCCTTTTAGTTGTGCCTATTAAAATATGGAGAACAAAAATGTTGAGGTTCCAAAAATAGGGAAAGATCAAGATCGACTTCCACCTCGTGCTGAAGCTGCTGCCACTAGTCATGGCCGAGACGATGAAATGCCAGCAACGTCGTCTGCCAAGGCCGATGCCCAATGTCATAGTACAGAGCATGTAAAATCCAAAACACCAAATATCAGTAAAAAAAGGACTCAAAAATCTAAAATAAAATTGTCGGAGGAGAAGCGTAAACTTGCCAATATGCCATTTACCACACGGAGTGGCAAGGAACGGCTGAGGCCCTGGCCTATGTTCATGGCTAGTGGTTCAGCTTCACATGAGGATGGAAGCACTCAGCCTCTCGCTAGAAAAATGAAAAGACTCAAGCTGGCAAAAGCACAGCAAAGAACTGTGCGTTCTTCGAAATCACAAATCCACAAGGAGAGTCCAATTGTGTCGTTTGCGATGCCTGACCTTCCCAACACTGGACGTGAAGAGCATGCGCCTTCCACCATTTGCACGCCCTCTGCAAGTGCTGGAAGGAGCACCCGCAGTCCAGTTCCTGATAGTCAGATTGAAGATGTCAGTGTTGAAGTACACCAGGATGAGGAGGATATGGGTGTTGCTGGCGCTGGGGAGGAAATTGACCAGGAGGATTCTGATGGTGAGGTGGTTTGTTTAAGTCAGGCACCCGGGGAGACACCTGTTGTCCGTGGGAGGAATAGGGCCATTGACATGCCTGGTGAAAATACCTAAAAAATCAGCTCTTCGGTGTGGAAGTATTTCAACAGAAATGCGGACAACATTTGTCAAGCCGTGTGTTGCCTTTGTCAAGCTGTAATAAGTAGGGGTAAGGAAGTTAACCACCTCGGAACATCCTCCCTTATACGTCACCTGCAGCGCATTCATTATAAGTCAGTGACAAGTTCAAAAACTTTGGGCGACAGCGGAAGCAGTCCACTGACCAGTAAATCCCTTCCTCTTGTAACCAAGCTCACGCAAACCACCCCACCAACTCCCTCAGTGTCAATTTCCTCCTTCCCCAGGAATGCCAATAGTCCTGCAGGCCATGTCACTGGCAATTCTGACGAGTCCTCTCCTGCCTGGGATTCCTCCGATGCATCCTTGCGTGTAACGCCTACTGCTGCTGGCGCTGCTGTTGTTGCTGCTGGGAGTCGATGGTCATCCCAGAGGGGAAGTCGTACTCGTAAGACCACTTTTACTACTTCCACCAAGCAATTGACTGTCCAACAGTCCTTTGCGAGGAAGATGAAATATCACAGTAGTCATCCTGCTGCAAAGCGGATAACTGAGGCCTTGTCATCCTGGGCGGTGAGAAACGTGGTTCCGGTATCCATCATTACTGCAGAGGCAACTAGAGACTTGTTGGAGGTACTGTGTCCCCGGTACCAAATACCATCTAGGTTCCATTTCTCTAGGCAGGCGATACCGAAAATGTACACAGACCTCAGAAAAAGACTCACCAGTGTCCTAAAAAATGCAGTTGTACCCAATGTCCACTTAACCACGGACATGTGGACAAGTGGAGCAGGGCAGACTCAGGACTATATGACTGTGACAGCCCACTGGGTAGATGTATGGACTCCCGCCGCAAGAACAGAGCGGCGGCACCAGTAGCAGCATCTCGCAAACGCCAACTCTTTCCTAGGCAGGCTACGCTTTGTATCACCGCTTTCCAGAATACGCACACAGCTAAAAACCTCTCACGGCAACTGAGGAAGATCATCGCAGAATGGCTTACCCCAATTGGACTCTCCTGTGGATTTGTGGCATCGGACAACGCCAGCAATATTGTGTGTGCATTAAATCTGGGCAAATTCCAGCACGTCCCATGTTTTGCACATACCTTGAATTTGGTGGTGCAGAATTATTTAAAAAACGACAGGGGCGTGCAAGAGATGCTGTCGGTGGCCAGAAGAATTGCGGGACACTTTCGGCGTACAGGCACCACGTACAGAAGACTGGAGCACCACCAAAAACGCCTGAACCTGCCCTGCCATCATCTGAAGCAAGAAGTGGTAACGAGGTGGAATTCAACCCTCTATATGCTTCAGAGGTTGGAGGAGCAGCAAAAGGCCATTCAAGCCTATACAACTGAGCACGATATAGGAGGTGGAATGCACCTGTCTCAAGCGCAGTGGAGAATGATTTCAACGTTGTGCAAGGTTCTGCAACCTTTTGAACTTGCCACACGTGAAGTCAGTTCAGACACTGCCAGCCTGAGTCAGGTCATTCCCCTCATCAGGCTTTTGCAGAAGAAGCTGGAGACATTGAAGGAGGAGCTAACACAGAGCGATTCCGCTAGGCATGTGGGACTTGTGGATGGAGCCCTTAATTCGCTTAACAAGGATTCACGGGTGGTCAATCTGTTGAAATCAGAGCACTACATTTTGGCCACCGTGCTCGATCCTAGATTTAAAACCTACCTTGGATCTCTCTTTCCGGCAGACACAAGTCTGCTGGGGTTCAAAGAACTGCTGGTGACAAAATTGTCAAGTCAAGCGGAACGCGACCTGTCAACATCTCCTCCTTCACATTCTCCCGCAACTGGGGGTGCGAGGAAATGGCTCAGAATTCCGGGCCCACTCGCTGGCGGTGATGCAGGGCAGTCTGGAGCGACTGCTGATGCTGACATCTGGTCCGGACTGAAGGACCTGCCAACGATTACGGACATGTCGTCTACTGTCACTGCATATGATTCTCTCCCCATTGAAAGAATGGTGGAGGATTATATGAGTGACCGCATCCAAGTAGGCACGTCAGACAGTCTGTACTTATACTGGCAGGAAAAAGAGGCAATTTGGAGGCCCTTGCACAAACTGGCTTTATTCTACCTAAGTTGCCCTCCCACAAGTGTGTACTCCGAAAGAGTGTTTAGTGCCGCCGCTCACCTTGTCAGCAATCGGCGTACGAGGTTACATCCAGAAAATGTGGAGAAGATGATGTTCATTAAAATGAATTATAATCAATTCCTCCGTGGAGACATTGACCAGCAGCAATTGCCTCCACAAAGTACACAGGGAGCTGAGATGGTGGATTCCAGTGGGGACGAATTGATAATCTGTGAGGAGGGGGTTGTACACGGTGATATATCGGAGGATGATGATGAGGTGGACATCTTGCCTCTGTAGAGCCAGTTTGTGCAAGGAGAGATTAATTGCTTCTTTTTTGGTGGGGGTCCAAACCAACCCGTCATTTCAGTCACAGTCGTGTGGCAGACCCTGTCACTGAAATGATGGGTTGGTTAAAGTGTGCATGTCCTGTTTATACAACATAAGGGTGGGTGGGAGGGCCCAAGGACAATTCCATCTTGCACCTCTTTTTTCTTTCATTTTTCTTTGCGTCATGTGCTGTTTGGGGGGTGTTTTTTGGAAGGGCCATCCTGCGTGACACTGCAGTGCCACTCCTAGATGGGCCAGGTGTTTGTGTCGGCCACTAGGGTCGCTTAGCTTACTCACACAGCTACCTCATTGCGCCTCTTTTTTTCTTTGCGTCATGTGCTGTTTGGGGAGTGTTTTTTGGAAGGGCCATCCTGCGTGACACTGCAGTGCCACTCCTAGATGGGCCAGGTGTTTGTGTCGGCCACTAGGGTCGCTTAGCTTACTCACACAGCTACCTCATTGCGCCTCTTTTTTTCTTTGCGTCATGTGCTGTTTGGGGAGTGTTTTTTGGAAGGGCCATCCTGCGTGACACTGCAGTGCCACTCCTAGATGGGCCAGGTGTTTGTGTCGGCCACTAGGGTCGCTTAGCTTACTCACACAGCTACCTCATTGCGCCTCTTTTTTTCTTTGCGTCATGTGCTGTTTAGGGAGTGTTTTTTGGAAGGGCCATCCTGCGTGACACTGCAGTGCCACTCCTAGATGGGCCAGGTGTTTGTGTCGGCCACTTGGGTCGCTTAGCTTAGCCATCCAGCGACCTCGGTGCAAATTTTAGGACTAAAAATAATATTGTGAGGTGTGAGGTGTTCAGAATAGACTGAAAATGAGTGGAAATTATGGTTATTGAGGTTAATAATACTTTGGGATCAAAATGACCCCCAAATTCTATGATTTAAGCTGTTTTTTAGGGTTTTTTGAAAAAAACACCCGAATCCAAAACACACCCGAATCCGACAAAAAAAATTTGGTGAGGTTTTGCCAAAACGCGTTCGAACCCAAAACACGGCCGCGGAACCGAACCCAAAACCAAAACACAAAACCCGAAAAATTTCCGGTGCTCATCACTAGTGTGTACCAGAAGATATTTCAATTCATGTGGTGTGTTGAGCTGATGTTGACATATATACAGATTATACATACTTTGAAAGATAAGGAGGTAGGGCTGATTGAAGGGGCCCTAATACATGACTTCCAGGGTAGTAAGGGGTATTTAATATCTAGGGGAGGGGTGGATAGTGGTGTGGACTTAATATTCATCATTTTCCGGTGGGAGGGCAGCTTGCTTGACCACGGATATATCCGGTCCCTGGTGGTGGATTTCTTAGCTTTCAATCTGATAAAAACTAGAGTTCCACCTTTCAGGGGTACTGGGGTCTTTAGGATTGGGGTTCAGGAGCCAGAGAAATCCACCAATGAAAATATAAGACTGCATCCCAGGTGAATGGAGATAGAGCAGGTACTATCACTGGAAGACTGATATCTCCTGTTCTGGGCATAGTAAAGACAAGCTCCTAGGGTCCACCAAAAGGGCAAATAGGGTAGCCTCAGCCTATTGCCTTAGAATCCTGGGGCCCTTTGGAAACTGCCCATTAAGCTCAATGGAAAAGATGACTTTCCCCCTCACCCCCATTTCACATCATGATGGTGTCTTACCCCAGCATGATGTGAAATGGGGGCCTAACAAACCAGGCTTGTCAGGCCCCCACAAAAAAATAATCAGACTCCGGGGGCATGGTCTACCAAATATGTATGTATCCATTTCACATGTGCAAGAAGTTCTGCAGAGAGACATCAAAAAGTTGGGAGGTTTGCCAAATGGGCTATTGGGTGCAATTACAGTAAAAGGTGTATGAGCACATCTGTAAATTGAATAAAGACATTGTCAAATATTTTAGTTTCCTTCTGGGATGTTGGTTTGGGTTTTAATACTGTAAGTTCCATTATACAGTACATAGGCATGAGGCCAGTCTTGCTATATGAGAAAGATAATTCCACACTGTCCACTAAACAAGAATAGTAGCATGTATTGTGTGAGAGTGGTACCATCGGGGGAAGCAGGAGGGTCGAGTTGGTTGGAATTATGAAATAGCAATGGGGTGGGTGCAACCTGAACTGCGGTGAGGTCAATGGCTGGGGAGGCACTGGCTAGTATCAGAGCCAGATCTACAGATATGAACCCAATGGTTAATTTGGGTATTATACATATTAGAGCGCTGCAATTTTAGTGAGTTTGACTATAAAACTGATTATAATAATATGAACATTATATTTCTAAGCTGTAAATGTTTGTATTATTCTAATAATTTTTATAGTCAAAACTCTGGAACATGTCTGGGAGTATGCCAGGTGAGGCTCTGCTCCCCTGCCTACCCTGACTGTACGTCACTGGGTGCAAGTCTGATGCATACGCGAGGTAGGTGGCTGTGTAGAGTGCCAGACTAGTGAGGGAGCTGCATCCATTCAGTGGGATTTGGAGCTGTCAGACAGAAAGTGCTGTACTCAGAGTGGACAGAGCAAGGGTGGAGGAAGGGGTGTCACATAGCCGGGATGAACATTGTAGCACTGCTGGGCACTGTGATTCTGCTGTACTGCTCCAGGTCTGAGGTGAGTGCCTGCTGCCTGCAATAAGAAGCACAGACCATGGGTACTGTACCTCACACAGAGGGGAACAGGACATAGCTAACTTCAACAAGAGACTGGTGTCCAGTCCACTGTCACCACTGCCTCAGCCACCCACTATCTCCCTGTCACCACTACCTCAGTCTCCCACTACATCCCTGTCACCCCTGCCTCAGTCTCCCACTACCTCCCTGTCACGCCTGCCTCAGTCACCAACTACCTCTCTGTCACCCCTGCCTCATCAGTCACCCACTATATCCATGTCACACCTGCCTCCCCTGTCACCCACTTTCTCCCTGTCACCACTGCCTCAGTCTCCCACTACTGCCCTGTCACCCCTGCCTCAGTCACCCACTACCTCCCTGTCACCCCTGCCTCATCAGTCACACACTACCTCCCTGTCACCCCTGCCTCCCCAGTCACCCACTATCTCCCTGTCACTCCTGGCTCCCCAGTCACCCACTATCTCCCTGTCACCCCTGCCTCAGTCACCCACTATCTCCCTGTCACCCCTGCTTCAGTCACCCACTACCTCCCTGTTACCCCTGCCTCAGTCACCCACTACATCCCTGTCACCCCTGCCTCATCAGTCACCCACTATCTACCTGTCACCCCTGCCTCATCAGTCACCAACTATATATCTCATCTATAGCTTCAATACCCACTACAGTAAATTGCTAAGATCAGAGATCTATAAATTTACACTTTTACTGATTTCTACTAAGTTCCTTACAGTATTTCTCTGAGGGTGATTTGAAACGCAAAATTAGGAAAACATTGTAGTTATTATTATTATTATTATTTTCATCATATGTAAAAGCACCAAATATAACATGGTAGAGTGTATACAATAAAATAAAGTAGTTTTATGTACTAAAGATATTTTTTTCAACAAACTACATAAAAGACAAAGCATTTGTGCATTCAGCTAGATACACAGTACATACACACATATGATAACTCACAGTGATGCTTCCAGCGTCCAGGAGATCTGCAGCAGGATAAGCCCTACATACAAGGTGTAGGACCCCATGTTTCAGGACTATAGGTCAGACTGAATGTCCGCGTTTGTAACTGTATGTTATATTATCACCACACACCCACTCACAGTATTGTGTACCAGTACACAAGATGGACATTGAACACAGCACAACCAATATTTGTAAAGTAATGTTTGGTTAGCTCACAGTGTTTGGATGGGCAGTGGATTTCCACATAGCTAAACAAAGCCATTTTTGTTAAGGATACATTTTGGCTGACTTTAGGCAGATTGAGCAATGTTGTCAGGCAAAACACTGCTAAATTAGCTCGTTATCTGGCTTATGCTGAACAGTTAACATTTTAAGATGAACATTAAAAGCGCTTCCCACCTTCAGATGTCTTACATCTTTTAGTTTTCAATGTCTTCCTGATTATTTTATTAAAGACTATGGTCCAGATTTATCAAGCCTTGGAGAGTGATAAATTGCCATGGTATAGGCTGTGTTTGAAAAATGACAGTTAGGAGCTGATTGGATGGTACTTTATCACCGTGCAATTGATCACTCTCCAAAGCTTGATAAATCTGGGCCTATGGGCATACTTGCCTACCCTCCCGGAATGGCCGGGAGGCTCCCGAAAAACGGGTGACCCTCCCGGCCCCCCGGAAGAGCAGGCAAGTCTCCCGATTTACGGGGGTCACCCCCTGCCCGCTGCCCACTTAACGAGTAAAGTGGGCGGTCCGGGCAGGCGATGACGCGATTCTTGTTGAATCGCGTCATCGTAACCACGCCCCCTGCTGTATAATGCCGGTAATCGCGGCATTACACAGCGGGGGCGTGGCTTAAATGACGTGTTCCATAAGCCACGTCCCGTTCCGCCTCCGGCCCGCCCCCCTTGCGCGTCACCTGACTGCCAGCACCCCCTGCTGAGCCGACGGGCTGCTCTCTCCCGGAGAGAGCAGCCCAGAAGTTGGTAAGTATGCCTATGGGCGATATTTATCAAAGCTTGGAGAAGAAGAAGTAGAGAGAGATAAAGTACACACTAATAAGCTCCTAACTGTTATTTGTTAAGCACAGTCTGTAAAGTGAACGTTAAGCTGGGTACACACTGGGTGATATATCAGTCATTCAACTGAGTTGATATATTGTGAGTGGGTCAGCAGGTGTGTACACCCAATATGTCTGTGAACAAGGTAATTCCCAAACATATCTAATTTTCCCAGCAACACAACCTATGCCCGATATATTTGCAGATACAGTACATCGGCACATCTGGTTGTGTGTACTGGTTGTGCTGCAGGGATTGATGTCACAGCTAGGCAGGCAAAGTCAAACGCCCACCCAGCTGTGATGTGAGGACCAACATATAGAGTGGCCGATCGGTAAGTGGATATGCTTACCTGAATCAGCCGCTTGGTCACCGCAATAGCGGGTCCACCATCAAGTTGTCAAAGTGTGCACCCAGCTTAAGGAGCTGAATAGGTTGGTACTTTATCTCTTTCTACTTTATACCTCCCCAAGCTTTGATGAATCTCCCCCATATATTTTATATTTCTGGATTTCCTGTGTTCACAACTATGAGAAACTAGGGAATGTAATTATGTGGTTATGTGTCACAATACCGACATGTGTCACAATCCCGACGCCGGGATACTGCCCCCTCACAATCTCGACAGTCGGCATGCCGACTAACAGGCACTATTCCCGCTCATGGGTGTCCACGACACCCATAGAGTGGGAATAGAACCTGTGGTGATCGCAGGGGCTTTGTTGCGCTCACCCCCCTCCCTCCCGCTGGGCAGCCAGAATCCCGGCATCTCCCGACAGCTGGTCAAACGAGCCCAACCCAAAAATACTTGGGACTCTTTTATCAATGAGACATAATCCCTTTAGAACTCGCTTTCAGTATGTAACAAACAGCAGGAAGCTTAGCCTACCTCTGTATGCCACTATACCATTTGCCAGCAATGGGACCTAGCAACAGCCTTTCCAGCTACGGTAAAGGCTTTCAGGCACTGTCAAGTCCCCACCTGGTGAAAGTGTCATGCGCATGCGGAGACTGGCAGACGTGGTTTATGTACCAGATACGTTAACAAATATTATCCCCATCAGTGTCATAGATCAGTGAGTCAACAGAACAGAGTCACTTCACTACAGCAAAGTGTATTGGCCCTCATTCCGAGTTGTTCGCTCGCTAATTTTCTTCTCATTGCAGCGATTTTCCGCAAACTGCGCATGCGCAATGTTCGCACCGCGGCTGCGCCAAGTAAATTTGCAAAGAAGTTTGGTATTTTACTCACGACTTAGCGAAGATTTTTCTTCGTTCTGGTGATCGTTGTGTGATTGACAGGAAGTGGGTGTTTCTGGGCGGAAACTGTCCGTTTTATGGGAGTGTGTGAAAAAACGCTGGCGTTTTCGGGAAAAACGCGGGAGTGGCTGGAGAAACGGGGGAGTGTCTGGGCGAACGCTTGGTGTGTTTGTGACGTCAAACCAGGAACGAAAAGGACTGAACTGATCGCAGTTGCAGAGTAAGTATCGAGCTACTCGGAAACTGCAAAGAAATTTCTGATCGCTATTCTATTCGCAATTCTGCGAATCTTTCGTTCGCTATTCTGCAAAGCTAAGATTCACTCCCAGTAGGTGGCGGCTTAGCGTGTGCAAAGCTGCTAAAAGCAGCTAGCGAGCGAACAACTCGGAATGAGGGCCATTGTGCGAAATAGAAAAGAGGCCGCCATAGCTACAGGCACAAGATGTCAGCAATTGTACATCCTTGCAGAGGCGTCACCGGGTGTGGTGACACCCGGAGTGCACTCTGTATTATAACCCCCCCTCTCCCGGTGGGAGCCGAGGGTGTCCGAAAAGGGGGAGTGGCCTAATTAAAAGAGGGCATGGTCTCACATATTTACCCCCCTTTGCTCCGGGGGCATGTCCAGCTTCCCCGAAGATGCTGGCTGCCCCCGGAGCCTGCTCAGCGTGCAGTGCCAGCTCTTATCTGTGACAGGAGCCGAGTTCTGCAGGGGTTTATCTCACTGCAGCACTTGGCTCCTGTCACTACAGAAGAGCTGGCACTTTGGGGTCACCCCTTCCGAGGGGGACACCCGGGTGTAGGCCGCACCCCCCACACCCGCCTTCTGACACCACTGCGTCCTTGTACACGATGATGGGCCTAATTTAGACCTGATCGCTCCTCTGTAAATTTGCAACGGTTTGCAATCGGATAGTCGCCGCCCAGCCAGAGTGAAAATCCGCCCGGTGCAAATCTGCATACAAAAAGCTTTGCAAACGCCGGCCAGCTGCAAATCCGTTCACAAGTCACTCACCATCTAATGATTTTTCCAGTCTGTGCAGTCTGTGCGCAGACCAGGACTTACTGCTACAGTGCGAAAAAAAACAGGCTGATCGGGTCAGTGCTGACATCCCACACCCTCCCTGAAAACGCTTGGGAACGCCTGCGTTTTTCCTGACATTCCCGGAAAATAGTCAGTTACCAACCACAAACGCCCGCTTCCTGTCAATCAATCTGCGTACACCTAGCAATAAAAAAAGACACAGGATTTTTTTGCAGTTTGGCCCCGCGCCTGTGCATTACGATCCATACGTATGCGCAGTCGTTCGATAATCAGCCGTCTTGCGAATTTGCACAACAACGATCAGGTCTGAATTAGGCCCTACGACAACTGAGTCACATCTATCACTCTAGAAGATTTGGGGCCTAATTCAGACCTGGGGGGTCATTCCGAGTTGATCGCACGCTGCCGATTTTCGCTGCACTGCGATCAGGTCTCTACTGCGCATGCGTATGCACCGCAATGCACACACGCGTCATACGGATACAATGCGGATCGTATCTGAGCGTTGGATATAACGAAGAATCCATATGCACAGCCGATCGCAAGAAGATTGACAGGAAGAGGGCATTTATGAGTGTCAACTGACCGTTTTCTGGGAGTGGTAGGGAAAACGCAGGCGTGTATGGGCATTTGGAGAGCGGATGTGTGACGTCAATTCTGGCACCAAAAAGACTGAAGTGATCGCAAGGGCTGAGTAAGTCCAGACCTACTCTGAAACTGCACAAAATGTTTTTGCAGAGCTCGGCTGCACAGGCGTTCACACACTTGCAAAGTGAAAATACACTCCTCCGTGGGCGGCGACTATGCGTTTGCACGGCATCTAAAAATAGCTAGCGAGCGATCAACTCGGAATGAGGGCCCTGATCGCAGCAAAATTGTTCTCTAATGGGCAAAACCATGTATGCTGCAGGAGGGGTGGGGGGCAGATATAACATGTGCAGAGAGAGTTAGATTTGGGTGGGGTATATTGTTACTGTGCAGGGTAAATACTGGCTGCTTTATTTCTACACTGCAATTTAGATTTCAGTTAGAACACACCACACCCAAATCTAACTCTCTCTGCACATGTTATATCTGCCCCCCACCCCTCCTGCAGCATACATGGGGGGTAATTCCAAGTTGATCGCAGCAGGAAATTTTTTTAGCAGTTGGGCAAAACCATGTGCACTGCAGGTGTGGCAGATATAACATTTGCAGAGAGAGTTAGATTTGGGTGGGTTATTTTGTTTCTGTGCAGGGTAAACACTGACTGCTTTATTTTTACACTGCAATTTAGATTGCAGATTGAACTCACCACACGCAAATCTATCTCTCTCTGCACATGTTATATCTGCCTCCCCTGCAATGCACATGGTTTTGCCCAACTGCTAAAAAATTTCCTGCTGCGATCAACTTGGAATTACCCCCATGGTTTTGCCCACTAGAGAACAATTTTGCTGCTGGTATCAGTGGATACGACAGTGTTCAAAAGCTACAGAACTGGATGGTCACAGGAATGTCAGTGATTAATACAGAGAAACCCATACGTGACAGATGTACTGTATATTAGGAAAACAAAGTAATCAGCCATTTACCAAGTCAGACAGTAGAGCTAGAAGTTAGTGGATACAGAAACTTAGGCCCTCATTCCGAGTTGTTCGCTCGCAAGCCGTTTTTAGCAGCTTTGCACACGCTAAGCCTACGCCTACTGGGAGTGAATCTTAGCTTCTTAAAATTGCGAACGAAAGATTCGCAATATTGCAAAAAAACATCTCTGTGCAGTAAGTTTCTGAGTAGCTCCAGACTTACTCGGCATCTGCGATCAGTTCAGTGCTTGTCGTTCCTGGTTTGACGTCACAAACACACCCAGCGTTCGCCCAGACACTCCTCCGTTTCTCCAGCCACTCCCGCGTTTTTCCCAGAAACGGTAGCGTTTTTTCACACACACCCATAAAACGGCCTGTTTCCGCCCAGAAACACCCACTTCCTGTCAATCACACTACGATCGCCTGAACGAAGAAAAAGCCGTGAGTAAAATACCGAACTTCATAGCAGATTTACTTGGCGCAGTCGCAGTGCGAACATTGCGCATGCGCACTAAGCGGAAACTCGCTGCGATGCGAAGAAATTTACCGAGCGAACAACTCGGAATGACCCCCTTAGTGATGTTCCTAGATGAATTCACATAATGACATATATGTACTTCATCAGAAATAACAAAAAGGATAGCAGAATACAGAAACTTGTAGATAAGCAAACCGGTCACAGACGCAAGACTCTGAGATCTGACAATAGTGGAGAATATCAGAATACCTAAATAAAGAGTTGGAATTCTTCTTGAAGAAATATGGAATACAGCATCAGTTGACCATTGCCTATACTCTTGAGCAAAATGGTGTAAGTAAATGAGTGAACCGAACATTGGCCCTCATTCCGAGTTGTTAGCTCGCTAGCTGCTTTTAGCAGCATTGCACACGCTAGGCCGCCGTCCTCTGGGAGTGTATCTTAGCTTAGCAGAATTGCTACTAAATAATTCTTTGCAGTTTCTGAGTAGCTCCAGACCTACTCACAGATTGCGATCAGCTCAGTCCGTTTAGTTCCTGGTTTGACGTCACAAACACGCCCTGCGTTCGGCCAGTCACTCCCCCGTTTCTCCAGACACTCCCAAGTTTTTCCCTGACACGCCTGCGTTTTTTAGCACACTCTCGGAAAACGCTCAGTTACCACCCAGAAACGCCCCTTTCCTGTCAATCATTCACCGATCAGCAGTGCGACTGAAAAGAATTGCTCGAACACCAGCAAATCTACTAAGTTTTGTGTTAAATAACTTAGCGCATGCGCTCTGCGTACCATGCGCATGCGCAGTTAGCAACAAATAGCAGCATAGCGAAAATTGGCAACGAGCGAACAACTTGGAATGACCCCCCCTTATAGGAGAAAGTCAGATGTATGCTAAAGGATGCAGGCCTAGACAAACATCATCATCATCACCACCAGTGGGTCCCTTGGAAAAGGTCAGTTTTTTTCTGGCAGCAGCAGATGGAGCCAGGGCCGTTTCTAGACAATTTGGCTCCCAGTGCGAGATTTCAAAATGCCCCCCCCCCCCCCCAATTGCTCTTAAAAAAAAAAGTGTGCCCACCCCCCATATAGCCATAAAAAGAAAAGCATGCGCGCGCCTTAGGCGCGCGCGCTCCCGACAAGGGTGTGTGGCCTGATTAAAATGGGCGTGGTCTCATTAAAGTGGGCATGGCCTCATCTGATATCATCACACCCACCACAGGGGGGAAAAAATAAAAATAAAAAAGTCCCCTTTTTACACATTACAGCAGGCAAGTGTCCCCATATTACACAGCGCGGCAGGCAGGTGTCCCCATTTTACACAGTACGGAAGGCAGGAGTCCCTATTTTACACAGTACGGAATGCAGGTGTCCCCATTTTACACAGTACGGAAGGCAGGTATCCCCATTTTACACAGTACGCAGGCAAGTGCCCCCATTTTACAAAGTGTAGCAGGCAGGTATCCCCATTTTACACAGTGCAGCAGGCAGGTATCCCCATTTTACACAGCGCAGCAGGCAGGTATCCCCATTTTACACAGCGCAGCAGGCAGATATCCCCATTTTACACAGTACGCAGGCAGATATCCCCATTTTACACAGTACGCAGGCAGATGCCCCCATATTACACAGTACGCAGGCAGATACCCCATATTACACAGTACGCAGATGCCTCCATATTACACAGTACGCAGGCAGATACCCCCATATTACACAGTACGCAGGCAGATGCCCCCATATTACACAGTACGCAGGCAGGTGCCCCCATATTACACAGTACGCAGGCAGATGCCCCCATATTACACAGTATGCAGGCAGATGCCCCCATATTACACAGTACGCAGGCAGATGGCCCCATATTACACAGTACGCAGGCAGATGCCCCCATATTACACAGTACGCAGGCAGATGCCCCCATATTACACAGTACGCAGGCAGATGCCCCCATATTACACAGTACGCAGGCAGGTGCCCCCATATTACACAGTACGCAGGCAGATGCCCCCATATTACACAGTACGCAGGCAGATGCCCCCATATTACACAGTACGCAGGCAGATGCCCCCATATTACACAGTGCGCAGGCAGGTGCCCCCATTTTACACAGTGCGGCAGGCAGGTATCCCCATAGGCAGGTGTCCCCATTTTACACAGTGCGGCAGCGGCAGGCAGGTTTCAAGTTGAGGGGAAAGAAGGAGGAGAGGGGGGGGAGAGAGAGAGAATACTTACGTCTTCCCGCTCTTCGGTCCCGCCGCCTCACGTCCCTCGCGCCGGCCACCTCCTCCTTCTTGCTTATCTCCTTATCACCTCTCCCGAGCGCTCCTGCTCGGGGGGCGGAGCTTCACGGAATGACGCGTTTGCGTCGTGACGTCACGACGCAACGCGTCATTCCTCGAAACTCCGCCCCCCGAGCAGGAGCACTAACAAGAGGCGATAAGGAGTAACAAAGTGCAGCGGCGGGCGCCCCGTGCGGTTGCACGGCTCGCCCGCCGCTAGAAACGGCACTGGATGGAGCAGGAGAAGCTGAAGCAGCAGATGTCGGGAGTAATTCTGAGTTGATCACAGCAGGATTTTTGTTAGCAGTTGGGAAAAACCATGTGCACTGCAGGGGAGGCAGATATAACATGTGCAGAGAGAATTAGATTTGGGTGTGGTGTGTTCAATCTGCAATCAAAATTGCAGTGTAAAAATTAAGCAGCCAGTATTTACCCTGCACAGAAACAAAATAACCCACCCAAATCTAACTCTCTCTGCACATGTTATAGGCAGCTTTAGGCGGCTGCCTAGGGGCGCCAGCCCTTAGAGGGCGCCACTGAATTCATCAAGCAATAAAGTGAAAGATATCTCTGTACGAGACATCCTCCTTTTACACTGCACTGGCTGTGGCTGCAGGTCTAATCAGGTACAGCTGCCACTATCAGGCTGCGCTGCATGGTGCATCAGCGCTTCCTCCGTGCTGACACGTGTATCATCAAGTCATGTGAAGGCACATAGGTGGCAGATGTAACAATCGCTCCTGAGGGGCGCCTCCATGGCTGCTCCTCATAGCCCTAATGCACCTTCTGCAGGCCCCTGGATCCCAGCTCTCCAGCAGCACGTTAAACCTGACTACATGTCTACACTCAGCAGCATCATTGTAAAGCTGCTGCCAACTGTAAGAGGAACCCTGCCAAAGATGAGGGAAAACAATATAAGGTAAGTTACCCATGGGGGTTTCTGCGGGACCACAAAGGGTGTGGGTGTGTGTGGGGGGGGCGTTTTCACAGCACATTAGAGAAAACACAGGAACATAAAAATATATGTAAGTGCATATATTGTATACACATACAATTAAATATCCCCACCAGATGAAGGGACATATAAAGCCTTGGGGGTTCCCGGGGCACTTAAGACAGGGGGGCACCAGTGGAAGGTGAGGGATGTATATTAGAGATGTGCACCGGACATTTTGGGGGTTTTGGTTTTGGATTCGGCTTTGCGGCCGTGTTTTGGATTCGGACGCGTTTTGGCAAAACCTCCCTTAAAATTTTTTGGCGGATTCAGGTGTGTTTTGGATTCGGGTGTTTTTTTTCAAAAACCCATTAAAAACAGCTTAAATCATAGAATTTGGGGGTAATTTTGATCCCGCAGTATTATTAACTTCAATAACCATAATTTCCACTCATTTCCAGGCTATTCTGAACACCTCACACCTCACAATATTATTTTTAGTCCTAAAATTTGCACCGAGGTCACTGGATGACTAAGTGGGCGGCACAAACACCTGGCCCATCTAGGAGTGGCACTGCAGTGTCAGACAGGATGGCACTTACAAAAATTGGCCCCAAACATCACATGATGCAAAGATCCCACCCACCCTTATGTTGTATAAACAGGACATGCACACTTTAACAAACCCAACATTTCAGCGACAGGGTCTGCCACACGACTGTGGCTGAAATGACTGGTTGGTTTGGGCCCCCACCAAAAAAGAAGCAGTCTCTCCTTGCACAAACTGGCTCTACAGAGGCAAGATGTCCACCTCCTCCTCATCGTCCGATTCCTCACCCCTTTCACTGTGTACATCCCCCTCCTCACAGAGTATTAAT
Source organism: Pseudophryne corroboree (assembly GCF_028390025.1). Taxonomy (NCBI): domain Eukaryota; kingdom Metazoa; phylum Chordata; class Amphibia; order Anura; family Myobatrachidae; genus Pseudophryne; species Pseudophryne corroboree. The sequence continues at coordinate 711,781,977 of NC_086446.1, read as the reverse complement.
TCGTCCCCACTGGAATCCACCATCACAGGTCCCTGTGTACTTTCTGGAGGCAATTGCTGGTAAATGTCTCCACGGAGGAATTGATTATAATTCATTTTGATGAACATCATCTTCTCCACATTTTGTGGAAGTAATCTCGTACGCCGATTGCTGACAAGGTGACCGACTGCACTAAACACTCTTTCGGAGTACACACTGGAGGGGGTCAACTTAGGTAAAATAAAGCCAGTTTGTGCAACGGCCTCGAAATTGCCTCTTTTTCCTGCCAGTATACGTACGGACTGTCTGACATGCCTACTTGGATGCTGTCACTCATATAATCCTCCACCATTCTTTCAATGGTGACAGAATCATATGCAGTGACAGTAGGCGACATGTCAGTAATCGTTGGCAGGTCCTTCAGTTCGGACCAGATGTCAGCTATCGCTCCTGACTGCCCTGCATCACCGCCAGCAGGTGGTTTTGGAAATTTGATCCAATTCCTGGCAGCTCCAGTGGCGGTAGAAAACGAAGGAGGAGCTGTTGGCGGGTCACGTTCCGCTTGACTTGACAAGTGTCTCACCAGCAGGTCTTTGAACATCTGCAGACTTGTGTCTGCCAGAAAGAGAGATACAACGTAGGCTTTAAACCTAGGATCGAGCACAGTGGCCAAAATTTAGTGCTCTGATTTCAACAGATTGATCACCCGCGAATCCTGGTTAAGCGAATGAAGGGCTTCATCCACAAGTCCCACATGCCTAGCGGAATCGCTCCGTTTTAGCTCCTCCTTCAATCTCTCCAGCTGCTTCTGCAAAAGCCTGATGAGGGGAATGACCTGACTGGCAGTGTCTGAACTGACTTCACGTGTGGCAAGTTCAAAGGGTCTCTTGCACGCCCCTGTCGTTTTTAAAAAATTCTGCACCACCAAATTCATTGTATGTGCAAAACATGGGATGTGCTGGAATTTGCCCACATGTAATGCACGCACAATATTGGTGGCATTGTCCGATGTCACAAATCCCCAGGAGAGTCCAATTGGGGTAAGCTAATCTGCGATGATGTTCCTCAGTTTCCGTAAGAGGTTGTCAGCTGTGTGCCACTTATGGAAAGCAGTGATACAAAAAGTAGCCTACCTAGGAACGAGTTGGCGTTTGCGAGATGATGCTACTGGTGCCGCCGCTGTTGTTGCAGCGGGAGGCAATACATCTACCCAGTGGGCTGTCACAGTCATATAGTCCAGAATCTACCCTGCTCCACTTGTCCACATGTCCGTGGTTAAGTCGACATTGGGTACAACTGCATTTTTTAGGACACTGGTGACTCTTTTTCTGACTTCTACGTACAGTTTCAGTATCGCCTGCCTACAGAAGTGGAACCTAGATGGTATTTGGTACCGGGTACACACTACCTCAAGAAATTCTCTAAGTCCCTGTGAACTAACGACGGATACCGGACGCACGTCTAACACCAAAAAAGTTGTCAAGGCCTGAGTTATCCGCTTTGCAACAAGATGACTGCTGTGATATTTCATCTTCCTCACAAAGGACTGTTGGACAGTCAATTGCTTACTGGAAGTAGTACAAGTGGTCTTCCGACTTCCCTTCTGGGATGACGATCGACTCCCAGCAGCAACAATAGCAGCGCCAGCAGCAGTAGGCGTTACACTCAAGGATCCCTCGGAGGAATCCCAGTTAGGAGAGGACTCGTCAGAGTTGCCAGTGACATGGCCTGCAGGACTATTGGCATTCCTGTCTGAGGAGGAAATTGACACTGAGGGAGTTGGTGTGGTTTGCAGGAGCTTTGGTACAAGAGGAAGAAGGGATTTAGTTGTCACTGTCAGTGGACTGCTTCCACTGTCACCCAAAGTTTTTGAACTTCTCATTGACATCTGATGAATGCGCTCCAGGTGACGTATAAGGGAGGATGTTCCTAGGTGGTTAACATCCTTACCCCTACTTATTACAGCTTGAGAAAGGCAACACACAGCTTGACACCAGTTGTCCGCATTTCTGTTGAAATAATTCCACACCGAAGAGGTGATTTTTTTTTGTATTTTGACAAGGCATGTCAATTGCCTTATTCATCCCACGGACAACAGGTGTCCCCCCGGAGTGCCTGACTTAAACAAACCACCTCTCCATCAGAATCCTCCTGGTCAATTTCCCCCTCAGCACCAGCATCACCCATATCCTCATCCTGGTGTACTTCAACAGTGACATCTTCAATTTGAATATCAGGAACTGGACTGTGGGTGCTCCTTCCAGAACTTGCAGGGGGCGTGCAAATGGTGGAAGGAGCCACCTCTTCCCGTCCAGTGTTGGGAAGGTCAGGCATCACAACCGACACACTTGGAGTCTCCTTGGGGATTTGTGATTTAGAAGAACGCACAGTTCTTTGCTGTGCTTTTGCCAGCTTAACTCTTTTCATTTTTCTAGCGGGAGGATGAGGGCTTCCATCCTTATGTGAAGCTGACCCACTCGTCATGAGGAACATAGGAGAGGGCATTAACCGTTCCTTGCCACTCCATGTCATAAATGGCATATTGGCAAGTTTACGCTTCTCCTCAGACGCTTTTTATTTCGATTTTTGGGTCATTTTACTGAACTTTTGTTTTTTGGATTTTACATGCTCTCTACTATGACATTGGGCATCGGCCTTGGCAGACGACGTTGATGGCATTTCATCGTCTCTGCCATGACTAGTGGCAGCAGGTTCAGCACTAGGAGGAACTGGATCTTGATCTTTCCCTATTTTACCCTCCACATTTTTGTTCTCCATTTTTTAATGTATGGAATTATATGCCAGTAATATATCTGGAATTATACAGCAGTAATGTCTGGAATTAGATACCACTATATAGATACCAGACACCACTGTGACTGGAATGATGATGACCTATGCACAGTGACAGGACACTAGCACAGCACCCTACAGCAGCAAGATGCAGCACAAGACACTGGACTTTTAGACACCACAATGCAGCACAAGACAATGAGTAGTGATACTGAGCACTGATGAGGATACTAGAACTGACACTGGGCAGTGAGAACAGCACTGGACTACTGAACTGTACTACCATATACTGGTCAGTGGTCACCACAATGCAGCAATGATAATAATGAGCACAGATACACTGTGCACTGTTCAGGATAATAGAACTGAGTGATACTTGGCAGCGAGAACAGCACTGGACTACTGTACTGTACTACCATATACTGGTCAGTGGTCACCACAATGCAGCAATGATAATAATGAGCACATATACACTGTGCACTGTTCAGGATAATAGAACTGAGTGACACTGGGCAGCGAGAACAGCACTGGACTACTGTACTGTACTACCATATACTGGTCAGTGGTCACCACAATGCAGCAATGATAATAATGAGCACATATACACTGTGCACTGTTCAGGATAATAGAACTGAGTGACACTGGGCAGCGAGAATAGCACTGGACTACTGTACTGTACTACCATATACTGGTCAGTGGTCACCACAATGCAGCAATGATAATAATGAGCACAGATACACTGTTCACTGTTCAGGATAATAGAACTGAGTGACACTGGGCAGAGAGAACAGCACTGGACTACTGTACTGTACTACCATATACTGGTCTCCACAATGCAGCACTGATACTGAGCACAGATATTGAGCTGAGATTTGCTGATATTGGGCTATTCGGGCAGAGAATGTAGCCACGTCCTCTCTCTATCTCGACAATGCACGAGTTAAAATGGCGGCGACGCGCGGCTCTTTATATGGAATCCGAATCTCACGAGAATCCGACAGCGGGATGATGACGTTTTCCCCGTTCGGGTTTTGCGTGTAAGGCGGGAAGAACCGAGGCTGCCTCGGAGCCGTGTAAACCACGTGAAGTTCGGGGGGGGGGTTCGGATCTCGACGAACCGAACCTGCTCATCTCTTGCGTATATTAGATTATGCATACCTCCCAACATGTCCCATTTCAAGAGAGACAAAATGCTCTCTACCTGGATTACCCACTTAATGTATGATTAGCGTCACCTGTGTTGAACAATCTAATTGATAAAAAAGGTATTTCAAAACAGGTGATTGCAATCATAAATTAAGAAGGAAGTCCAGGTAGAGAGCATTTTGTCCATCCTGGAATGGGTCATGGTGGGATGTATAGATTGTGTATATTAAATTTAAACCAATGGTGTATATTAGTTTGAAACTGATAGTTTAATAATGCTATTAAGCAGTCCTTGGATTTGCCGACCACTTTGACTGATGTGACGATAGCAGACTCTTTATGAAGACTTAAAGTCCTGATCCCACGAGGTTCAATCTCCCAATTCAGAAAGGGAATAAGAGAAAAAGGGGGACAAATATTGTAGTGAAGTCTGAAAATGGTAATTATCCCTTATTCCGCCCCCATGGTCAACCCGAATGGGTGTTTCCATCACCCTAGTATTCTTATAATACGGAGGATGCGTACCCTACTCACATCTGAGAGGAGTTGACCTTCCCAAAAAAGGTTTCTTTTCTCAAATTCCACTTCAGACAGATGTTAGTATCTCTTACAGGGTCACCACAGTGATGTGTATATGGGGTCGTGATACCAGAGTGTACCCAACTTACTGCTGGTAGGGCTGTTTAAATCCCTTAAAGGTATCTTTACATCAATACTGAGATAAGTTGACAGATATTGGGCGTACCCAACTTACTGTTTTCAATGTGATGTCTTTCACATAAAGTTATCTTTTCACTGTCACTCTTGCTCCTTTTTTCTCTCCTTTTCAAACATGAAATACAACAGCCCAGCCACACAGCCACCTTAGCATACCGGTTACGTGGTGGTAATGAATGATGATAACACTCCGCAAAGCCGGAACCAATTGCCTCTGAGTCCTGAGTAAGGTGTGCAAAGGAGGTGGAGTGTTATCATTGATCAGGGGGATCAGGACTTTAAGTCATCATGAAGAGTCCGCTATCGTCACATCAGTCAAAGTGGTCGGCAAATCCATGGACTGCTTAACATCATATGAACATTGGTCTTCATTATGTATGGTGACTTTTAATCCTGTTTATAGTGAGCGCTGTTTGTGGTTGTGTTCACTTTGGTTTATTTGCAGTGCTTAAAGTGGTCCTGAAGAGGTGGTGGAACTCACCCTCCCACCCTAGACCTAAAGGCATTGTGTGGGCTGTAGGTGCGAGTTACAAAAATGGGGCGTGGTCTCAAAACAGAAAGGGGCGTGGTGACCCAACATGACCACAGCAGTAGCATCCCTTATACAATGCCCTCAGTTGTAGTGCAGGCATTGTATAAGGGATACAATGTAGTAGTGCCCCGTGTGTCCCCAGGAGTGATGCCCCTTATTAAGTGCCCCCTATGCAATGCCCTCATTAGTAGTGCCCCCAGTAGATATGCCCCCCGTGGTAATGCCCTGTGTAGTATTGCCCCCAGTAGTAATGCCCTCGTAGTTATGCCCCCTGTAGTTATGCCCCCTGTACAGATGCCCCCAGTACAGATGCCCCCAGTACAGAGTACAGATGCCCCTTGTAGAGCTGCCCTCAGTACAGATGCCCCCAGCAGAGCTGCCCCCATTACAGATGCCCCCTTTAGTTATGACCCCAGTGCAGATGCCCCCTAGTAGAAGCTGTCCCCAGTACAGTTGCCCCCTGTACTTATGCCCAGAATAGATGCCCCCAGTAGAAGCTGCCCCCAGTATTTATGCTCCAGTATAGATGCCCCCAGTACAGTTGGCCCCTGTAGTTATTCCTCAGTATAGATGCCCCCAGTAGAAGCTGACCCCAGTAGAAGTTGCCCCCAGTAAAAGTTGCCCCAGTACAGTTGGCCTATGTAGTTATGCCACAAGTAGTTATTCCTCAGTATAGATGCCCCCAGTAGAAGCTGCTCCCAGTAGAAGTTGCCCCCAGTAGAAGATGCCCCAGTAGAAGTTGCCTCCAGTACAGTTGCCCCCAGTAGAAGATGCCCCCCAGTAGCACGCTTCACACACAGAAAAAAAATCAGACTAAAACCCCCCACAAAACTCACCGGCCCCGCTCCTGCTTATGGACTGCTGACCTCCGCCTGGCCGCCCACTTCTCGGATCTATGGGAGAGACATCATGATGTCACTTCCATAGCGCTGCCCAGCCGCGCACAGCCGCACATAGGCGGAAGCAGGAGCTCAGGAGTGATCTCTGGCTGCAGCTGAGGGGAAAGTGCTGGTGCCCACTGGTAACACAACCTCAGCGGGTACCCGGCATCCCCATGCGGCTCCAGGGCGGCTCATATTCTGGGTTAGGTGAGGCAGAACTGCCTTCCGTCTCCAATTGGAACTGACGGAATGCAGTTCCGCCCCGTTCCTACTCACTTTAACCTCTGTTTACTTGGAGTTTTCATTCGGTGTGTGGTGACACACCATTTACACAGTCACAGACTGCAGCTCCTGGATTGCGCAAAAAAATTCTCTTAATTTTAATTATTTGTGGATCATTTCTTGTTCACAGTGGGTTAATGGTCAGTTCAAACGTGGGCAATGTTTAGTTTCAGGATGCAGGTGCAGATGTTTGCCACTGTGTTCCCTCCATAAAGCTATTTCAAACTGTCCTTTGTCTCTTTCAATAATACATGTTAATCTGACAACACTCATAACTTGTGGTCGCAATGTGTGACAATCTATTTGCAACCACCGGAGTATTGCTGACGTGATCCTGAACATTATGAACCTAAACATGATGTTAATGCTTAGTTCCATCCCCTTATTGCATACATGGCTGTTTTTCTACTCTTTAATATATTTACAATATTGTACAAATCTTGTGTTGGATGTGTTTTGACTATTTATTAATTATGTGTTGTATAAATATGTGTTTGTGTGCATCTTTATGGCATTTCTCAGTGATTACGCCTTTTCTCGTATATACACTCACCACGCGGTAACACGCACGCTGTGCTATTCTATGCACAGCATGTGGTAAAGACGTCAATTGCGTAACTATGCCACCACCAACAAACACCACTCTGTGTAGTTTGTATGTGTTATTTTTCCGACTTTGACAGTCCAACCTTTGATAGTAAACGAAACCTATCACACTTTTCTGATATTAATATATACAAATACAATTGGCAATGTAGATATATGTGTACATCATTTACTTTCGCAATGGTATGCACAATCATACTGAGAGAAAACTGCCTTTATCGCAATCAACAAGCCCAGGATTTACTGTGACATGTGAGAGTCATGTTCCATAAAGGGCATTTGTGGAAGTATGCACGAATATATATACAACATGTATGCATGGTATTGTTATCTGATTGTAATTTCAATCACTTGATCGTACACTAGGTCATTTTGTCATTATTATTATTATTACATTTTATTTATAAGGCGCCACATGTGTTTCGTAGTGCCGTACAAAGGACAGTACAGGGAGACAAAACATAGCATTACAGTAAATAAATAACAGAAATATAGTACAGGTAACATAGAGCGCCACACAGTCTCAAGACATAATACAGCTAAGATGTAAGTATTGAGGGAGTTATCATCGTACTACTAGTGGCTGGTGGCCATAGATGGAGATGAGCCTTTACTAGCAGGGTAAAGATGGTCTTTGAGTAGGGGAGAGCTGCGAGTGAAATGTGTTGAGACGAGGGCTTAGATACCAAGAGGAAAGAGGGCCCTGCTCTGAAGAGCTAACAATCTAGTGGGGAGGGGCAACAGACAGATGACAAGAGGTGCAGGCAAGCAGGAGTTAGCCTGATGGCAGTATGCAAGCAAAGCTGAGATGTTCACGGCATGAGGCAGGGGGTTGGGTAATGCATCGGGAGGGTATGCTTTGATAAATAGGTGGGTTTTTAGTGCTTGTTTGAAGCTTTGCAAGGTCGGGGAGAGTCTAATGGAGCGGGGGAGTGCGTTCCACTGAAGGGGTGCAGCACGGGCATAGTCTTGAACACGAGCATGGGAAGCAGTGACCAGGGCGGTGGAGAGACGACGGTCATTGGTCGACCGTAGGGGGCGGGAGGGAGTATGAAGGGAGAGGAGGTTGGAGATGTAGGGAGCAGTGGAATTAGAGATGGCCTTATATGTGAGGATGAGGAGTTTGAAGAGGATTCTGTAGGGGAATGGGAGCCAGTGTAGATTTTGGTGAAGGGGAGTGGCAGATGTGGTGCGGCGGGAGAGGAATATAAGCCTAGCTGCAGAGTTTAGGACAGGTTGGAGGGGAGCAAGATGGGAGCAAGCGAGGCCAGTGAGGAGAACATTGCAGTAGTCAAGTCGTGAGATGACCATTGAGTGGATGATAAGTTGAGTTGCAATCTGGGAGAGAAATGGTCTGATATGAGCAATGTTGCGTAGCTGGAAATGACAGGATTGTGCCAGAGCTTGGATGTGGGGTGCAAAGGACAGGGAGGAGTCAAGAGTGACACCCAAGCAGCGGAGTTGGGGAATGTGGGAGATGGTGGTGTTGTCAAAATGATAGAGATATTGGTCGGGGGTGTTGCTCTGGATAGGGGGAAGATGATGAGTTCAGTTTTGTCCATGTTGAGCTTCAGAGAGTGCTCAGACATCCAGGAGGAGATTGCGGAGAGGCAGCTGGAAACCTGGGAGAGGACAGAGGGGGACAGATCAGGAGAGGAGAGGTAGAGTTGTGTGTCATCAGCATAGAGGTGGTTTTGAAGGCCAAAGGAGTTAATGAGCGCACCCAGGGAAGAGGTGTACAGGGAGAACAGAAGGAGTCCAAGGACAGAACCCTGAGGGACACCAACAGGAAGGATGGAAGGGTGTGAGGTGGTGCTGGAGGCAGACACAGAGAAGGAGCGGAGAGTGAGGTAAGAAGAAAACCAGTCAAGGACAGTGCCAGAGAGGCCAGCGTTTTGGAGTGTGCGCAGGAGGAGAGGATGATCTACGGTGTCAAAGGCAACAGAGAGGTCCAGAAGGATGAGCAGAGAGAAGTGGCCCCTGGATTTGGCCGAAAGCAGGTCATTGGTGACTTTCACCAGGGCAGTCTCAGTTTAGTGGAGTGGGCAAAAGCCATATTGTAGTGGATCAAGGATTGAGTTGTCAGAGAGGTGGCTTGTGAGACGGCTGTAGACCAGTTGTTCAAGTAATTTGGAGGCGAAAGGGAGAAGAGAGATTGGGTAGTAGTTAGTGGGTGATGAGGGGTCGAGGTTGGGTTTTTTGAGAATAGGTGAGACCAGAGCATGTTTGAATGGCGAGGGGAAGATGCCAGTAGAGAGGGACAGGTTAAAGAGGTGAGCAAGGTGGGAGCAGGCAGTGGGGGAGAGGTAGCGGAGAAGATAGGAGGGAAGGGGGTCCAGGGGGCAAGTGGAGGGGGGGAGGATAAGATGAGGGATTGGACTTCCTTTTCTGAAGTTGGACGGAAGGAGGACAGGGTGGAATAGATGGAGGGGAGGGATAGAGGGGGCAGGGGGGTAGCAGAGGGGTGATGGTGGGAGATGTCATGTTGGACGTCCTCGATTTTGGAGATGAAGAAGGAGGCAAAGTCAGTGGCAGTGAGGGAGGATGGGAGGGGAGGAGGAGGGGGGCGAAGGAGAGTGTTGAAAGTTTCAAAGAGACGGCGTGGACAGGAGGACTGAGAAGAGATGTGTGCTTGGAAAAAGGATTGCTTGGCGAGGGAAAGAGCAGAGCTGTAGGAGCAAGGGTTATTATTTCAGGTAGTACCCTTCCTAGATAACATAAACCTTTGGAGTTCGGAGAGAGCCACTTGTATGCTTTTCTTCTACATATAAAATACACATCATCTGGAAGAATATACGGTATGGAACAGAATGCATCATTATCATAGCATATAGAATTCTAACAAAAACACCTGTCCCCATCTTCTACACCTGACTAAAACACGTTTTCTGGCTTTATGATATTTGCACAGTATCCCAGTGACATTTTACCAGCCATTATATTAGCATTCCTTCTCGTGTATCTATATCGGTAGTGCTTCCCACTTATAACAATCCCTTGTACAGTCACAATATCAATTGGCTCTCTATCCGCTCTGTGTGAGCAGGCCATTGTCTGATTGGTCCAGATTACCTCCCAATTTCCTGGTTTCTTGAAATTGGTGAAATTTAAACATAAGAGGGTGTTATCTAATTGGTACTAGTGGAGCTTAAGACTAGGGGGTCTTGTTATATTATATTTCTTGTCCACTGGTCTCCCCCCTGTGTAATTCAAGTACCCCAGCTAATTTTAATGGGTATGGCACTAATCCCACATTATTTTGTCCTTGAGGTACCTGTGAGCACACCCAACATTCCATTTGGTTTAAGACCTTACCCACTAATGAATGATAGGATGTTTGTCAAATTCGGAATTATTATTCGACTGACATCTCTGTATCAACTCCTCTTCAATTATGGGGTCGCAGTAATTACAAATACAGTATTCCTCAGACAATAGCCCATCACATTGCCTCTGAACTCTGTAACTATCAGACCTCTTATTTACTCTGGCTTTGACCAAAGTGATAGGCTGATACTGGGATACTATGAAGTCATCACTCTTTTCTCCAGAACTAGTTCCAGTCCCACACTCGACTCCTAGGGAACCCTCACAAAAATATAATGTCCTGAAAAACAATGATTGTGCAAAGAGAAAAATAGAATAAAACAAGTCTTGATTGTAGTAAATCCATCTTAGTGCAACTGGCCTTTTAGTGTTTCTTTGATATGCTCATGTAATGTTCAACAGTGCTACCTTTCAGTCTTCACAGAACAGATTCTCGAGTGATATTTCTGCAATCTCACCCTCTTTACGAGTGTCTTCCGGATTCGCAACTTTCTTGCAATGGGAAGAGTGGACCCAAGTCTCTCTCTTGGCTACCTCCAATGAAGTCGTGCTGGTCAACAAAACTTGGTATGGTCCTTCCCACCTGTCTATTAGGCAACCTGAGCATAAGAATCATCACATAGTCTCCTGGTTCAAGATCATGACAGTTAGTAATTGGCACATCAGGAATAAACAGTTTCAAGTTCTTTTGCTGATTTCTCAAATGCTGGTTCATTCTGAAAAGATATTGTACCATCACTTCGCTGTTGCATTTCAAATCCTGCGAATATATCATGACATGCGGTTGTCTTCCAAAAAGGATTTCAAAGGGTGATAAGTTAAGTGTGGGTCTGGGAGTGGTTCTGATGCTATATAACACTAGTGGCAGAGTCTATGGCCACAATAGTCCAGTTTCAGCCATCATTTTTTTCCCTAATCTTAGGGATACCATATCTACAAAGAAATTCCTGCATGATTTTGTTTGCCATGAAAACAGCAGTGTTAATGGCAGCTGGAAACGTCTCTACCAAATTTGAAAATACATCCGTGCATACCAATACATATTTAAAATTCCTACAGGGTGGTAACTGTATGAAGTCAATTTGTATTACCTGGAAAGGTCCATCTGCAGGAGGAATATGGGATGGCTCTGTTGGTACTGCCTTACCAATGTTCTTCCTCAAGCAAGTAAGACGGTACATTGCTTTCCTGCTTGCCTGAGAAGAGAACCCTAGCGCACTCCAGTAAGCTCTTACCAATTTGCACATACCTTCCTTACCCAGGTGAGTCAGACCATGTGCTGCCTCAGCTAAGCTTGGGAGGCATGCTCTGGGGGCTACTGGTTTACCTTGTCCATCTCTCCAGAGCCTGGAGGACTCTTGGCCATATCCCTTCGTCTTCCAAACCGCCTTTTCCTGTAGGGAGCACAAATCTTGCATCTCAGTTTTTGTGTGTGTTTGCAATATTGAATGTCATCAGTGGAGTGTTGATTTGTGTGGTGGTGCTTGTTGCCCACTTTGCTGCTTCATCTGCTCGGCTGTTACCAAGTGAAACTGGGTCTTGGTTGTAAGGGTGGGCTTTACTCTTGATAACAGCCACTCTGTTTGGTTGCTGTATGGCTGTCAATGAAACCTTGGGGGAGGCGGGTCCAGGTATATTGTACTCCCCTTTACATGAAAGCAAAGAGGTATTGACTGTTGGGGTGAAGAGGAACAGCGAAGAAGGAAGAACAGAGGTCAGTTACAGTAAAGTGAGTAGAGGTGGAAGGATTTACATTTTTGATCCACCTCGATTAGGCACTATGGGAAATTGACTCTCAACTACTTTGTTTACCCCTCTTAAATCCTGCACTAATCTAAAGTCCCTCCCACCACTCTTCTTTACTGGGAAAATGGGACTGTTAGCCATACTGGATGTCCTGATTAAAATCCCCTGTTGTTACAATCTTTCGATTACGGGATATACCCCTAATTCTACCTCTGGCGTCAGATGATACTGAGGTATTTTTGGGGCTATCCTGCTGTCTTTTAACTGTTTCACTACTGGGGCTACACATTCATACGGCACATCATCCATGAAAGCCACTGCGTACTTACCATATTTCTTACGCATTATCCTGCAGACCCATTTGGTCCCTTCGTAACCTGAACCCTTAGTTACCACGGTCATCTCATGCAAACATTTACCTCACATTGCGGCTTTCTGCAAATGCTAAATGTTCTACCTAGAGATGCCGGTGGGAGATTTCCACAAGCTGCTCCCACACACATCTTCTCCCCTGTGATTCCACGTACTGACAATTAAGCAGCAAATGTATCCAGTGAGGTCCCACCGTTGCCACTTACCACCAGGAGTATGGAGATAGATTGTTTGAATTAGAGGTGGTATAAGCTCTTCACCCCCGTTATTCGCACTCCGTATCTCGACTCCTTAGTAGAAGCTATTCGACCAGTACTTTTTGCTGAGAGAAGCAGCAAATCTCCTACAAGTGTCACAGCAGTGAAGTATCGTTTGAATAGGGATGGAAAAGGCTCTTTCACCCCCCGACCTTCTCTGGTTCTTTTGACCTGTTTCCTTACACAAATCACGTCTGCGTATGATACGCAATGCGTATCATACACACCCGTGCGGTCCAATTGCACGACACACAGGTACTTGTTATCTGTGTGTCCTACGATTACAGAGACAATTTAACTAGGCTATGCCCTCTGCACCTGAAATTGATTTCAAATAGACTACGATCCCACACCTTTCTATAACGTGCGGTTGCGAGCCGCCATGCCACTGAACCTCTCTTTGTTCAAAGTCACATTGCGGTATCCTTTCTGGTTCAAACACTTATACTATTTACTTTCAATCTTCAACAGCTAACACAAAAATATTTTTTTTTCTGTACAGAAAAGTCACTTCACAGAAACTGATAGTAATTTCCCAGAGATTTTACACTTCTATTAATATAGTTATTAACTATAATTGAATGCCCTGTTTCAGATTGGATAGTTTTCTTGCAAAACATACAATGATATATATATATATATATATATATACATACATACAATTGTGTTCATAAGTTTACATACACTAGCAGAATTTGTGATTTTCTGGCCATTTGTCAGTTTACATACCCTGAAGATTTTGGCCTGATAACATGCACACAAGTTGACACAAACGGGTTTGAATGGCTACTAAAGGTAACCATCCTCACCTGTGATCTGTTTGCTTGTAATCAGTGTGTGTGTATAAAAGGTCAGTGAGTTTCCAGACTCCTGAAAGACCCTTGCTTCTTTCATCCAGTGCTGCACTGACTTGTCTAGATTCTGAGTCATGGGGAAAGCAAAAGAACTGCCAAAGGATTTGCGGGAAAAGGTAATTGAACTGAATAACATAGGAAAGGGATATAAAAAGATATCCAATCAATTGAGAATGCCAATCAGCAGTGTTCAAACTCTAATTAAGAAGTGGAAAATTAGGGATTCTGTGGAAACCAAATCACGGTCAGGTACACCAACAAAAATTTCAGCCACAACTGCCAGGAAAATTGTTCGGGATGCAAAGAAAAATCAACAAATAACTTCAGCTGAAATACAGGACTCTGAAAAAATGTGGTGTGGTTGTTTCAAGATGCGCAATGAGGAGGCATTTGAAGAAAAATGGGCTGCATGGTCGAGTCACCAGAAGAAAGCCATTACTACGCAAATGCCACAAAGCATCCCGCTTACAATACTCCAAACAGCACAGAGACAAGCCTCAAAACTTCTGGAACAAAGTCATTTGGAGTGATGGGACCAAAATTGAACTTTTTGGCCACAACCATAAATGTTACATTTGGAGAGGAGTCAACAAGGCCTATGATGAAAGGTACACCATTCCTACTGTGAAACACGTAGGTGGATCACTGATGTTTTGGAGATATGTGAGCTACAAAGGCACTAGAAACTTGGTAAAAATTGATGTCAAGATGAATGCAGCATGTTATCAGAAAATACTGGAGGAAAATTTGCACTCATCAGCCTGGAAGCTGCGCATGGGACATACTTGGACATTCCAACATCACAATGATCCAAAACACAAGGCCAAGTCGACCTGTCATTGGCTACAGCAGAATAAAGTGAAGGTTCTGGAGTGGCCATCTCAGTCTCCTGACCTCAATATCATTGAGCCACTCTGGGGAGATCTTAAACGTGCAGTTCATGCAAAACAGCCCAAGAATTTACAGGAACTGGAGGCTTTTTGCCAAGAAGAATGGGTAGATTTACCATCTGAGAAAATAAAGAGCCTCATCCACAACTACCACAAAAGACTTCAAGCTGTCATTGATGTTAAAGGGGGCAATACACGGTATTAAGAACTGAGGTATGTAAACTTTTGATCAGGGTCATTTGGTTAGTTTCTGTTGTCATTATGATTTAAAAAGAGTAAACACAGTTGTTTGATAATAAATGGCTTCACCCAACCACTAACCATGAGTGAAAGAAAAGTTTGTGAGTTATCATTCATATTCTCTGACAAATGGCTAGAAAATCACAAATTCTGATAGGGTATGTTAACTTATGAGCACAACTGTATGTATATATACTGAAACTTCGAGAGCAGCCATTCATTTGCATCTCAACACATTAGGGGAAATGGTTCTAAATTGCACACCCTCCAGTAATGAAAGGTGCTATGCTGCTGAGAATAAAGATGTATACACAGACAAAGGGGGTGCAGATGCACTAAACGATCATTACAGTATAATAAAATATAATATGTCATAAGAGGTTGTTGGTATATTGTTGGCCAATGATATCGGCCTGTCCACCAATCGTCCAGGTCACCTCTTGTTGAGCAGGTTCCTAACACTATGGGGCCAACATCTAGAACGCAGGGAACCCCCAAACATGGGGCATCACACTAAAAAATAGTGATAGTAAAGTGATATAAAGTGTAGGTATGTGAAGGTCCCTACTATGAGTTTAAAGGTAGAGAGTATGTGAAATAAATGTGCATACATAAATAATAGACAAACATGATATAAAAAGTGACTGTGTATTTAAATGGTGATGCCCTGAGACAGCCCAGCTCTCACCATTTAAATACACAGTCACTTTTTATATCATGTTTGTCTATTATTTATGTACAGTACGCACATTTTTTTCCCCCACATACTCTACCTTTAAACTCATAGTAGGGACCTTCACATACCTACACTTTATATCACTTTACTATCACTATTTTTTAGTGTGATGTCCTGAGGGGGCCTTTGCTGGACCATGTTTGGGGGTTCCCTGCATTCCAGATGTTGGCCCCATAGTGTTAGGAACTTGCTTGACAAGAGGTGACCTGGACGATTGGTGGGTAGGCAGATATCATTAGTCAACGATATGCCAACAACCTCTTATGACATATTATATTTTATTATACTGTAATGATCGTTTAGTGCATTTGCACCCCCTTTGTCTGTGTATACATCTCAACACACGTCCAAATACTCTTGTCTTAAGGCAGT
The DNA here is from genome assembly GCF_028390025.1 of Pseudophryne corroboree. Taxonomy (NCBI): domain Eukaryota; kingdom Metazoa; phylum Chordata; class Amphibia; order Anura; family Myobatrachidae; genus Pseudophryne; species Pseudophryne corroboree. Next base: position 711,766,247 of record NC_086446.1, on the reverse strand, counting down.
TGGACAAGGTCATTAGCATGCCAATAGCCTAGCTCAGGTAACAGACATTGGTCCTCACCCCACACAATAAGCTTGTGGCAATTTCCTGTGCTGCACGCCCATGGAAGTTTTGCTGAATACTTTTTGCAAGGCACACAAGGCAAGACACATGAATCGGGGGCCCTGGGTCCTGAGTGCCATCTAACCAGGATGGATTTGCTATATCATGCTAAGTATCAATCTCACTAGGTCTAATTGAAACACTATCTCTAATTGACTATGGCACAAACTAGTTGTATTTGTTGGTAGTTTTAAATGGTGATGGATTTGTTATCTCATAATGTAACACGATTGATGTAGATCTGGTAATATGTAGGATATATATATATATATATATATATATACACAATGCTCAAAAAAATAAAGGGAACACTTAAACAACACAATGTAGCTCCATGTCAATCACACTTCTGTGAAATCAAACTGTCCACTTAGGAAGCAACACTGATTGACAATCAATTTCACATGCTGTTGTGCAAATGGAATAGACAACAGGTGGAAATTATAGGCAATTAGCAAGACACCCCCAATAAAGGAGTTGTTCTGCAGGTGGTGACGACAGACCACTTCTCAGCTCCTATACTTTCTGGCTGATGTTTTGGTCACTTTTGAAAGCTGGCGGTGCTTTCACTCTAGTGGTAGCATGAGACGGAGTCTACAACCCACACAAGTGGCTCAGGTAGTGCAGCTCATCCAGGATGGCACATCAGTACGAGCTGTGGCAAGAAGGTTTGCTGTGTCTGTCAGCGTAGTGTCCAGAGCATGGAGGCGCTACCAGGAGACAGGCCAGTACATCAGGAGATGTGGAGGAGGCCGTAGGAGGGCAACAACCCAGCAGCAGGACCGCTACCTCTGCCTTTGTGCAAGAAGAAACAGGAGGAGCACTGCCAGAGCCCTGCAAAATGACCTCCAGAAAGCCACAAATGTGCATGTGTCTACTCAAACTATCAGAAACAGACTCCATGAGGGTGGTATGAGGGCCTGACGTCCACAGGTGGGGGTTGTGCTTACAGCCCAACACCGTGCAGGACGTTTGGCATTTGCCAGAGAACACCAAGATTGGCAAATTCGCTACTGGTGCCCTGTGCTCTTCACAGATGAAAGCAGGTTCTCACTGAGCACATATGACAGATGTGACAGAGTCTGGAGACGCCAAGGAGAACGCTCTGCTGGCTACAACATCCTCCAGCATGACTGGTTTGGCAGTGGGTCAGTAATGGTGTGGGGTGTCATTTCTTTGGGGGGCCGCACAGCCCTCAATGTGCTCACCAGAGGTAGCCTGACTGCCATTAGGTACCGAGATGAGATCCTCAGATCCCTTGTGAGACCATATGCTGTTGCGGTTGGCCCTGGGTTCCTCCTAATGCAAGACAATGCTAGACCTCATGTGGCTGGAGTGTGTCAGCAGTTGCTGCAAGACGAAGGCATTGATGCTATGGACTGGCCTGCCCGTTCCCCAGACCTGAATCCAATTGAGCACATCTGGGACATCATGTCTCGCTCCATCCAACGCCACGTTGCACCACAGACTGTCCAGGAGTTGGTGGATGCTTTAGTTCAGGTCTGGGAGGAGATCCCTCAGGAGACCATCCGCCACCTCATCAGGAGCATGCCCAGGTGTTGTAGGGAATTCATGCAGGCACGTGGAGGCCACACACACTACTGAGCCTCATTTTGACTTGTTTTAAGGACATTACATCAAAGTTGGATCAGCCTGTAGTGTGTTTTTCCACTTTAATTTTGAGTGTGACTCCAAATCCAGACCTCCATGGGTTAATAAATTTGATTTCCATTGATAATTTTTGTGTGATTTTGTCGTCAGCACATTCAACTATGTAAAGAACAAAGTATTTAATAAGAATATTTCATTCATTCAGATCTAGGATGTGTTGTTTAAGTGGTCCCTTTATTTGTTTGAGCATACATACAGCATATATATATACTTACTTGTGGCAAAGGTAATGGATAGTTTAACAATGGCTTGTCGGGATGTGTAGTTCAGGAACAGCTGAAGGTTAACTGTGAAATCCTAAGTGGATAGGAAGTGATTTTAGGTTAAGTTGGTTATGATAAGACTAATGTTGATTTGTACAGCATGGACAGCATGTGATATTTGCTATTTGTTACTGTAACTGTATTGGCGTTTGACTGTTACATTGTTTTTGTAGTAGGCTTAAAATGGCTTCTGCTCCGCCTGCTCCACGCCATGTGCCTTAATTCAAAATGGAGTCTTAAGCCATGTGGCCAGGACACACTCAAACCCTAACTCTTTTTTGTTATAAGTAAATCTTAAATTGTATTTGACTTTAGGCCTGTGCTATTACGGTGCAAATTATATGCACGTGCTAACCAAGCTGTACCAATACTAAGATGCACGCACAGTTTTTTTTTAGACTTTCTGTACAATTATTTAGCAGTCAAACAATCCAATCTGAATTTGATACAATATAACTGTTAGGTTCCTGGTGCTCAGAACAAGGGAGATGTTGCGTAGTGAGTCCTGAGCACCAGAACGTGATGCTGAAACAAGGTGTGGTGTGGAAATAGCCCCTAGCACCCTACCTCCGTTGTTTTACCCGTGTGGTCAGTTCACGCCTGAGTGACTATGGTTTCTTGGGCCCACGGCAGCCGCGTTTGAAGGGCGGATTATGTCTGCCCAACTCCGATGCCCCCAAGTCTTAGCGTGAGACAAGGCGTGAACCGAGACAGGATAATAACAAGGGGACCTCTGACTAAAGCTAGGGGCTACTAACTACCCTAAAACTAAATATATGTGCGGCACGCCGCCAAAGGAAAAGAACAACAAAGGAAATGCTGTCCACACGCCGACACAATACTTTTGTGTACCGGCGATGACAGCATAAGCAGAACCCTCTGCAAAACACCAGTAACTAAATATAACAAAAGAATACTGCGGCCTAGGCTGATGGACGCGGCAAAGCCGCTACTCACAGAACCGGTACAAATGCTGGCAAACAGACAGGAACCCCCAATGTAGCCGACACAGACTTTCAGAACTGGAGGACAGGCAGAATCCCAAACGACAGACCGGTGGACACCAAGAAGCCAGATATTCGACCAGGCACAGACAAAGCCACAGGACTTCTGGACAGGAATGCTTCACGGCAGGACACGGAATCAGACACAGGAACTGACACAGGAATCGATACTGGAATCGACACAGGAACCGACACTCAAAGCAGCTAGACAGACACTGCTAGACAGGAGCTCAGGAACTGGCAGGGACTAGCTCAGAACTCAAGAACTCTGGAACCCAGGAAATATCACCAGCGTCTGTGAATTGCACTAAGCCAGCATATAACAGAGAGGCCTAATTAATTATGTCGTGCAGCTGCCCTGTTGCATGACTCCAAACTGACAAGATGCAATTAGCAGACAGGTGAGGCCAACCACATGGAAACAGGCTGCAATTACACAGACTCACCACTGACAGCAAACAATAATCTTCTAAACCAGAGCAAAGGGAAATCCTGGCCTGCAAGAGAACTACAGTATAAACATAAAATAGGAATGAACCACTACCTGTGGTTCATAACAGTATCCGAGCACCCCATGACACCCACGGGGAACATAAACAGAAGTATAACATAAAATACATAACCAAAATGCAAAACAGGAATGAGCCACAGCCGTGGCTCATAACAATAACTTTCTTAAACCAATGGCAACAATATACAGTACACTTTTAACACTTACAGTATTATGCGTCTTTGTCGCTCCTAAAAGCACCAAAGAAATGTATTTTCCCTAGATTCGCATCAGCACCTTTATGATAGCGTAAAAACGGACGTGGTTTATCGACATCAGAAGTTTAAGTAAACAAAATGAAAACTTTTAACAGATGCGTCCACCCTTTGTCGGTATACCAAAGTACGTTTGTATTGCGCATCATATGAGGACAAGATGCCCGGTTAAGAGCCCCCAACTGTGAAATCCTACAACTTTTTACCTAACATGAAATTACCAGTGCTATCATATACTGCGGACACTAGTTGTGTCTTTTTACTTTATACAGTAATAGTGCGCTAAATGTCGCAGCACTATGTCCCTTAGAGAAAGCAAGTAGTCGTACACACACAGTTTGCTGAGTTCCAACGCTCAGTTATATATATATTTGATTAAAAGGTATAACAACAATATAACAAGTATACAGTTATACAATCAATACATCAGAATCAGAGTTACAGCCAGTATACATACGTTCACAAGTGCTCCCTGGGCCCAGAGGACAGTCATCACCAGATGACCGATAAAATCAGCAACTGTCTCTCTAGATCAGGGGAGCCACATTTATACAGTACATTGATGGGAGTATACACTGTAGGCTTTGTCTTCTTCTATTGGTCCAGGGGTGGATCATTTCTTGTTCACAGTGGGTTATTGGTCAGTTCAAACGTGGGCAATGTTTAACTTCAGGATGCAGGTACGATATTTGTCACTGTGTTCCCTCCGAAAAGTTATTTCAAACTGTCCTTAGTCTCTTTCAATAATACATTATATCTGGCAGTACTCATAACTTGTGGTCGCAATGTGCGACAATCTATTCGCAACCGCCGGAGTATCGCTGGCATGATCCTGAACATTATGAACCTAAACATGATGTTAATACTTAGTTCTATCCCGTTATTGCATACATGGCTGGTTTTTTACTCTTTAATATATTTACAATATTCTACAAATCTTGTGTTGGATGTGTTTTGACTATGTGTAAATTATGTGTTGTATAAATATGTGTTTCTGTCGTCTTTATGGCATTTCTCAGTGATTGCACCTTTTACCAAATATACACTCACCACACGGTAACACGCACGCCATGCGATTCTATGCACAGCATGCAGTCTCTGTACGTCAATTGCATAACTACGCCACCACTGACAAACGGCACTCTGTGTAGTTTGTATGTGTTATTTTTCCAACTTTGACACCCCTTACAATAAATTTATTTACCATGTCTGTCATGGCTTGAGGAATCTGAGTTTGATCAATGGTTATCCTCCTCACACGAAGCATTTGTGAATAAGGTAACCCATCCCTCAAAGGCTGTGGATGGAAACTCTCATGTTTTAAAATTGTATTTCTGTCCGTTTCTTTATTGAACAGAGAAGTTACTATGCCTGAGGATGAAAGACTGATGTTTACATCCAAAAAATTAATAGTTTCTGAAGAAATTATATAGGTAAACTGAACTACATGGCCCGAGGCATTATTTTGGTCCAATAAGTTCTTAAGCTGGAACTCAGTTCCAGTCCACACTAAGAGCAAGTCATCTTTATATCACAGGTAAACTTTTAGTGACTGTTGAATATGTGGCACTATACTATATAGAAGAGCTGTTGCTCAATCATAGTCATGAAGGCATTGGCGTATGAAGGGGCCACATTGGACCCCATCGCAAACTCCGCCAATTGCAGGTAAAAACGAGCATTGTACATTAAATATTTTCTTGTTTACACCAATCTTAATAAATGCAAAAACATATGAATAGGTGGACCCATGTAGTGCGGATTGTCTGTAATCAAGAGCTCTACAGCCCTTAGTCCCTCCATGTGTGGGATACATGTGTATAGATTATTGACGTCCACACTACGGGGTACTTTGCTGTGTAGTGCGGACGTCAATAATTGCCTGAATTGCCTGAGTGCTGAGTTCTCTGCCTGGGAACTGAGACTAGCTAATGAGCTGCATCTGTGCTGATTAACCTTCTGTGTGAATACTGAATTCAGCAAGTTTCTCCATGCTGTGCCCAAACAGCATTGTCCATGTTATCATATAACATGCCTTCCTGACTCCAGTGGTTACCAGATACAGTCATCACTGACTCTGCGGCCATTAGTACTTCCATGTACGGAAGGTCCCACAACACTATCGTTCCCTCCAAAACCAGCTATGGACATTGCCATGACAGTCTCCAGTCAGCTGATCTAAAGGAGCCAATCCGGATTCGCTTCCACATCATGTGAGCCATTCATCCACTCAGCTGTAAGCGCTGGGTAGAAGTTCCAGGTCTCAGCACTAACAAGCTGTCAGTGCTTTGGTGTCTCTCAGCCTGGAGTGAGCTCCAGAATCTCTTGCTGGTAATAGACGCAGTGCAAGTTATCATCTCATGTACTCCCTGATGCCCTGGATGATTTAAAGGGCCATCGCTGCCACTACATCCCAGCATCTCCAGATTCACTGGAAGTCCTCCAGTGATCAAGAGGGAATATTCTTTATCCCTAGCAGCATTTGCACTAGCCATCTTATGCACTCCCTGACTCCCTGGATGATTTAAACAGCCATTACTGCCACTACATCCCGGCATCTCTAGATTCACTGGAAGTCCTCCTGTGATCCAGAGGGACTATCCTATATCCCTAGTGGCATTTGCAATTGTCATCTCACGCACTCCCTGGATGATTTAAAGGGCCATTGATGCCACTATATCCTGACATTTCTAGATTCACTGGAAGTCCTCCAGTGATCCAGAGGGACTATACTATATACCTAGCAGCATTAGAGACTCTGCTGGTTCTTCCAGCTTCCAGTTCACCGCTGCGCAAGGTAGCACACCATAATATCTGGAAAACCTGCCACTGCTGTCTACAACATTGCAGTATCAATTGTGCAGAACCACCGCATCACAGCTACTGGGAAACCAGCAGTGCTGACACTGCACTGCACAGCATACAGAATCCCCATTGCACTATCACAGTTGCCCAGTGTCTGGAAACATGTATTGCTGACATCCACAGCTTTTTTTACAATTATTGCTGACATCTTCAGCTTCGTCTACAAGTATTGCTGATATCCTCAGCTTCGTCTACAAGTATTGCTGACATCTTCAGCTTCGTCTACAAGTATTGCTGATATCCTCAGCTTCATCTACAAGTATTGCCGACATCCTCAGCTTCGTCTACAAGTACTGCTGACATCCTCAGCTTCATATACAAGTACTGCTGACATCCTCAGCTTCATCTACAAGTACTGCTGACATCCTCAGCTTTGTCTACAAGTATTGCTGGTGTCCTCAGCTTCGTCTACAAGTATTGCTGACATCCTCAGCTTCGTCTACAAGTATTGCTGATATCCTCATCTTCGAGTATTGCTGATGCCCTCAGCTTCCTCTACAATCATTTCTGATGTCCTCAGCTTTGTCTACAATTATTGCTGATGCCCTCAGATTCCTCTACAGTCATTGCTGATGTCCTCAGCTTCCTCTACAATTATTGCTGATGCCCTCAGCTTCCTCTACAGTTGTTGCTGATGTCCTCAGCTTCCTCTACAAATATTGCTGATGCCCTCATCTTTCTCTACAGTCACTGAATAGAATGACCTCAGCTTCATCTACAATTATTGTTGATGCCCTCACCTTCCTCTAGTCATTGCTGATGTCCTCAGCTACGACTAAAGTTACTGCTGATGCTCTCAGCTTTGTCTACAGTCATTGCTGTTATCCTCAGCATCGTCAACAGCTATCACACTGGTCCCAGCCAGTGATCTGTGACTTCCCTGCATTGCTTATCCTCGAAGCATTCCGTCATCTCACCAGTTCTCACGTGACTCTCCATTAGGTGACAACCCAGCTACCCATTGCACTGGTGGCTTCCACAACCAGTGTTCCAATACCCATAGCTGGTCAACTTTCCTCATAGAGTATTCTGCCTGACTACCATGTCTGGATGAGCAGACCATTCATTAAGCCACCACTCTGTCCACTGCACTCAAGACTGAACCCAGTGTCCAGTACTAGTCCGGGTTCACAAATAAACTCAGCTGTGACAGTAAGCAATGACCAAATGGCTCTGACTAGTGGTACTGGGTTAAGTGCAGACCTGCTTCAAGCAATAGCAGCTCGTCTGGAAGGACTTGAGTTAGTACAGAGTCAGATGGTTAAAGGCTTACAGGATCTTTCTGCTCGACAAGACTGGTTCCAGGTGACTCTGGCTACATCGCCACCACAGTATGCAGTTCGAGGCTTTCCTTCATTACTTCCCGCCTCATCCAAAAGTTCTAGACCGAGTTCTCCAGCATCAACTCCAGGTGCGTCATCTGAACCTCTTATCCAGATAACCGAAATAACTTTGCAGTGCTGATGTTAGAAGCATTCCTTCAGAGAGGTCAACTCCTTTGTTTGATTTATTCTCCTACTACCAGGATTTCTTTTGCCCGTAAATATGAACAATTAAAGTCTCTTCTTCCACTGTTGAAGCAGTTACAAGACCTTCTCTTCAGTATTGTTCAGAATATTTCTGAACTTCTTGGTGACCCTTCTGATATGGTAAAACACCCCTCCACTCCCGCCTCACTGGAAACATTTTCTTTGCTCACTGACACTGAGGTAACCGCTGCCACTCCTTCTGGAAGAACTAAGTCTTCACCACCTGCATTGAGTAAGAAATTCCAGTCTAACCCACGGCCTAAACTTTCTGAAGAGGAATGCAAACGTCGCAGGCAGCTCCATCTTTGTTTCTATTGTGGGAGTTCTGATCATTTCATTAGAGACTGTTCTCTTTGCAAGCCTAAGAAAGAGGTCATATCCCAATCTCGGTGTGTCCATGTCCACAAATCAGCTCAAGCACTCCCTTTGTCTACAGTGTCCTCTGTTCTGGACAGTGGACTCAAGAAAGACATCTGTAAAGAGGCTCAAATCTATGATTGGGGTCCTAGGACAGTAAGAAAAGGGATTACTCTGCGCCAAGAGACACTAAATAAAATCACAGTGTGCAATCTGTCATGTGTAGTAATTGACTCAGTAAGACTTCAGATATATGTAACCACTTTTATATTTGGTCTATTAAAAATAACAAAATTGGACACACAAATCACATATACTTTGTTAAGTTATTCTCTATGAAAGCAATATAAATAATATACAATATATTTAAAACTAACTTGTTGGCTCTGTTTGGTTGGAATCAAATTACTTAACACTGGCGTCCCAGTGTCAAATTGAGTGAAAAAGTCCCGCAATGTAATAACACGGTCTCTTGATAAATAGCTTACAGAAATTTGCAGTGTATAATTACCCATGTGCTGGTTCCTGGAAAAATTAAATGCAGGGTCCGTTTTGTAGAATGATGCACATATGCAGGTAATCAATATGGTATGGAATTACCGTTCAAAAGGCAAAGCACACACTGGTTGTTTACTTTATCAGGAAGCCTCTAGGATTATTTCCACGTCACGGGCAATGAACCCCACAGCGGAGGACAATGGTGAATACCCGATGTAAGCAGGTGGAATCCTGGATGTAATTGAGGCAGCTATGTACAGCCGTGAGCGGTGATCAGCGGGTGCCCACCGGCTTTGATGACGGTGAAAAGCCGTAGATGGTGAACGTTGCGGGAGACCGCCAGCTGTGAACACCTGTCAGAAGCCTCAAGCGGTGATAACAGCGGGTAGTCGCCGGCTGGAGCGCCCGGCGTGCAGCGTGTAAAGGTGTGCTGAGACTGTAAGAGCAGTAGGTCCGCTCTATGGACAGGTTGATCCAAACAGATAACCAACGTGGAGTGGGTGTCAACGCGTTTCGTCTCCTAGGCAACCGGAGACTTCCTCAAGACGGATACCTCCCCTCTCATTGATCCCGAATTTATACTTGTCTAATAACTCTATTCACAACAGCTGTGTCAATTTAGTAAATACTATCACTCAAGGTGTATTTATAAAAGAAATATATATACACATCAACATGACTGATTATAAAGACCAAATTTGCATACAATTAAGTACATACTGAGTCAATCCACCAGAGTTGTTTTACACTTTATAACATTTTACTGCTGATTCATTAAGCTTAATTAACTTGTTTTGTCACTTACTCAGACAGAGTGCTTGTTCTCCATTCCTGAATTGTCTAATTACTTTAGTGTTAAACATAATTTGCTAGGCATAGGTAGGTTTATAGAAAGAGAGACCTTTTAGATGATATACTATTTTAAACATAAAACCAATTGAGGCATTCCGATCTTTTAAATTTTTCTCTAAAAAATAATTAATTTATTCATAAATTGTAAGGCTAACAGCTAACATACATAAACTAAATAAAGAAAAAGAAAGAGAAAAAGAGAATATAGCAATCTGAAAAGATTAACAGCCTGTAGTTTATTAACTATCTAATTGCTTTATACCGTTATTACAACCAAAAAGGTTTTTATGTATATATAAACAAAACAACATATATAAATAAAATAAGAAAAAAATGATACTCTAACATAAATTAAAATACATTTATAACTATCTATAGATGTTATATAATATTGATGGGAATATAGCTGGGCTAAAAGAACTAAATACTCAATTTAATAAACAGATAAAGGAAAAGAATTTTAAATGGACAAAATCGGCCATTTATTTAATCTAAACACGAATAATCCAGAGCTTCATTAAGGCCATTAGGATACAAAGTGTCTAACTTGAAAATCCATGAGGATTCCCCTAAACATAATTTCTGAAACCTATCTCCTCCTCTCTTTGTACAGGAAAATTGCTCCAGCCCCACAATACGAAGAGATGATGGGTCACCAGTCACCATTGTGTACTCTGAAAAAATGGTGGGATACACTGTGGGTTTGAAGTTTCTTAATGATATTTAATCTGTGTTCCCTGAATCTGGATTTAATTGACCTTGTAGTTCTCCCTACATATTGGAGGGAGCAAGGGCATTGTAACATATAAACACAGTAGTCTGAGTCACAATTAATAAATTGTTTAATCGGAAAAATGTTGCCATTAATTTTGGACGTAACATATGAGGTTTTATTCATCATGTATTTGCATGTCAAACAGACTTGTTTATTACATCTAAAGTTACCTACTGGTCTTTTTGGTAACCATGTTGAATTTACATCTAGATCTACTGGTTTTAAATAGCTAGGGGTCAACATCTCTTTGAGATTAGTGTTTCTCTTAAAGATAATCATTGGTTTCTCCAGTAGACACTTGTTTAGAACAGAGTCTTGTTTGATTATCTCATAGTTTGTCAAAACGATCTTTTTAATATCGTTTGATCTATTATTAAATGTAGAAATAAATTTTATGGAGTCTACTGTAGGTGTAATTCTTGGTTTAGTTTGACATTTTTGTGTTTCAGGGGGGAGATCTTTATAATTATCTAGACCGTCTAAATTATTTCTCATAAGCGAATTTGCAAACCGCTTAGAGTCCTCTAATATATGTGGAGGATATCCCCTCTCACGAAACTGCTGTAAGAGTATCTCAACTTGTGACTGGAATGCTGGATCTTCCGAGCAATTCCATCTAATTCTGGTAATTTGATTCTTTGGAATATTTTTATCCATGGCTTATAATGTCCACTTGAATAGTGCAGATAATTACCAGCCCCTACTGGTTTAATATAATTAGTTGATATGATCTTATCTTCATAGATCGAGAACGTGATGTCTAGAAAGTGAGTGGTTTGTAAATTAAAATTGTGAATAAATTTCAAATTATAAGTGTTATTATGCAGAAAATTAACAAAATCAAGAGCTAATTGAGCACCTCCATTCCAAATAATAAATAAATCGTCTGTGTAACGGCCATAGAGGACCAGGTTCTCTCTATATGGGCCGCTCCAGATGTATTCTTCTTCGAAGCGGCCCATATAATGGTTGGCAAAACTAGGTGCAAACCTGGTCCCCATGGCCATTCCAAGATGCTGTAAATAATAACGTGCATCAAACAAAAAATAATTGTGAGTCAAAATAAAAAGAATGGCTTCCAGTATAAAGTCGCGTCTCGCTGATTTCATATTAGGATCTCTGTCTAAATAATATTTAGCAGAGTCAATACCTTTTTGGTGTGGTATGTTGGTATAAAGTGATTGGACATCCAGAGTTAGGAAACCACAGCCTTCAGTCCAGCCTTTACCAACGGTTTGTTGTAATATATGATAAGTATCCTTAATATGTGAATCTAAAGTAGCGACGTGACCCTGCAAATGGAAGTCTACAAAGTGAGATAAATTAGAAGAAAGTGAATCTACTCCCGAAATAATAGGTCTCCCAGGTGGGTGTGACAAATCTTTATGAACTTTAGGTAAGTGATAAAAAATTGGAGTGATGGGGTGTGAGGGTAACAAAAAATAAAACTCATCTTCTGAGATCACGTTGTCGTCCTTAGCTCATCTAAAAGGTCTCTCTTTCTATGAACCTACCTATGCCTAGCAAATTATGTTTAACACTAAAGTAATTAGACAATTCAGGAATGGAGAACAAGCACTCTGTCTGATTAAGTGACAAAACAAGTTAATTAAGCTTGATGAATCAGCAGTAAAATGTTATAAAGTGTAAAACAACTCTGGTGGATTGACTCAGTATGTACTTAATTGTATGCAAATTTGGTCTTTATAATCAGTCATGTTGATGTGTATATATATTTCTTTTATAAATACACCTTGAGTGATAGTATTTACTAAATTGACACAGCTGTTGTGAATAGAGTTATTAGACAAGTATAAATTTGGGATCAATGAGAGGGGAGGTATCCGTCTTGAGGAAGTCTCCAGTTGCCTAGGAGACGAAACGCGTTGACGCCCACTCCACATTGGTTATCTGTTTGTTTCAACCTGTCCATAGAGCGGACCTACTGCTCTTACAGTCTCAGCACACCTTTACATGCTGCACGCCGGGCGCTCCAGCCGGCGACTACCCGCTGTTATCACCACTTGAGGCTTCTGACAGGTGTTCACAGCCGGCGGTCTCCCCGCAACGTTCACCGTCTACGGCTTTTCACCGTCATCAAAGCCGGCGGGCACCCGCTGATCACCGCTCACAGCTGTACATAGCTGCCTCAATTACATCCAGGATTCCACCTGCTTACATCGGGTATTCACCATTGTCATCCGCTGTGGGGTTCATTGCCCGTGACGTGGAAATAATCCTAGAGGCTTCCTGATAAAGTAAACAACCAGTGTGTGCTTTGCCTTTTGAACGGTAATTCCATACCATATTGATTACCTGCATATGTGCATCATTCTATAAAACGGACCCTGCATTTAATTATTCCAGGAACCAGCACATGGGTAATTATACACTGCAATTTCTGTATGCTATCTATCAAGAGACTGCGTTATTACATTGCAGGACTTTTTCACTCAATTTGACACTGGGACGCCAGTGTTAAGTAATTTGATTCCAACCAAACAGAGCCAACAAGTTAGTTTTAAATATATTGTATATTATTTATATTGCTTTCATAGAGAATAACTTATTGTTACAAAGTATATGTGATTTGTGTGTCCAATTTTGTTATTTTTAATAGACCAAATATAAAAGTGGTTACATATATCTGAAGTCTTACTGAGTCAATTACTATACATGACAGATTGCTTTATTTAGTGTCTCTTGGCGCAGAGTAATCCCTTTTCTTGTTTATTCGTTTTAATCACAAGCAGCCTAGCAAGTTGCTTCTACTCAGCTGCCAATTTACACTCTTCATTTAAGTTGATTATTTTTTACTATTAGCGCCGGATATTAACAAGTCTGTGACATTCGTCTAGATTTGTTTTTTATTAATTGGTTTGTACTTTTTTCCGGCAGCTTTAGTTTGATATATTTATCTATAGAGAGTATAATTAATTGGAATATTGATTTTTCATTTACTGTGTGCAGTCTGACATGGCAGAGTTTAGGAGTTATCACGACTGAAAGGGCAGACGTGATCTCTATTTATCTACCTTCTTATATGAAGGAGATAAAGAAATCACTCAAACGGACCCTGATATGAACAAACTCTTCTACCAATTAGAGGATCTCTTTAAAGATGAGATGCGTAATTGGTGGGACAGTGTTTCATTGCAGAGATATATTGATGCCAGGATCGTCCCGAGGGGTTTGAGGGTCTTTAAACATCTGTCTATTAATGATAACCCCAGCCTACAAAAACAATGGGACGAAATCCTGGACCAATGTTCCCTTTCATTAATGAAACTCCTTGTTAACTATTGAAATGAAAAAGTGGACCTTACAGTCAGTAAAATTGAAAAGGTAAAGGATGATCTTTTAAAATTGAAAAGGTAAAGGATGATCTTTTAAAATTTAAAGAACAACCAATTTTTAAAGAGAGAGATGAACAAATAAATAACAGAGTGGAAAGGTTTGAGAAAGATTTGATCTATGGGAAAAAAAGGAAATGGTTTAGGGACCAAGAAGATTACAAAACCGATAGAGTTAGATCGTACAACAAACAAAAAAGTAATATAGATAGTTCTAACACTGTAAATTATTCTAATGAATCTTTCTCTAGACCCACTAGGCCTAGAACACAGCTAAACTCGGAAGTTGATACATTTTCACCAAAAAGAAATTTCTTACAGAAAAAGTTTATTACTTCTAGAACAACAAATAGATATGGTGGTGACTACCAGGATAGAAATAGGGCTGGGGCAAATCAAAGTGTTCCCTCAGGGGATTTTCCCAGGCAGAACACCTTCCACCATCCAAACCCTTACAAGACTCTGTCAAATCATACTCCAAAGAGGTACAGAGAAAACGAGGATGCAGAGGTGGAGGAAAGAGATCTAAGAAAACCGAGATACAGATAGACAGTAAAGGAATCTATAATCTTACATCTAAGGATTTAACTAAAGATCAGATTCAACTTCTAAAAAAAGGTTTGAGTTTTGTCCCAAGTAAGGAACCTAACATTTTCGAGTTATTTGTCGATCTGAATAAATTCATGAGAGATCTTTGTAGGAAGCGTTACTTCGCTATCAAAAAGTTAACTAAAAGCCATCCAAATGAAGACATTTCTCCTGTTATTTTGGATGAATCTGATAATATAAGTCTCCATACGTTGGAAGAATTATTTAGAGAGAGTAATACCGCTAATGACACAGAATTAATGCTGTTTGATATCTCAACCAATAATTCTGATTCACCATGCCCCAAGTACAAAAGGAAATCAAATTTCTTTCCTCTAGAACATAAAAGTGCTGCCATTACTGTTTTTTATAATAAAACTTTGCAAGATTTTAAGTTATTATGCAAGAAAACAGAACGAAAAAAAAAAAAAAAGAAGGTCGTCTGTTTATCATATGCAAAATTTGACCAAAACAGAGAGAAAAGCAATTAAAGCTCTCAAAGACGATCCCCTACTGGTTATAAAACAGGCAGATAAAGGGGGAGGGATAGTCCTACAGTCCAGGGATGATTATGTAGTAAAAGCACATAGGCAGCTTAATGATACAGAATACTATACACTTTTGAAATCCAATCCTAGTAACCCCTTTCTGTTAGAATTAAAAACAATGTTACAAATAGCTAAGGACGACAACGTGATCTCAGAAGATGAGTTTTATTTTTTGTTACCCTCACACCCCATCACTCCAATTTTTTATCACTTACCTAAAGTTCATTAAGATTTGTCACACCCACCTGGGAGACCTATTATTTCGGGAGTAGATTCACTTTCTTCTAATTTATCTCACTTTGTAGACTTCCATTTGCAGGGTCACGTCGCTACTTTAGATTCACATACAGTATTAAGGATACTTATCATATATTACAACAAACCGTTGGTAAAGGCTGGACTGAAGGTTGGGGTTTCCTAACCCTGGATGTCCAATCACTTTATACCAACATACCACACCAAAAAGGTATTGACTCTGCAAAATATTATTTAGACAGAGATCCTAATATGAAATCAGGGAGACGCGACTTTATACTGGAAGCCATTCTTTTTATTTTGACTCACAATTATTTTTTGTTTGATGCACGTTATAATTTACAGCATCTTGGAATTGCCATGGGGACCAGGTTTGCACCTAGTTTTGCCAACCTCTATATGGGCCGCTTCGAAGAAGAATACATCTGGAGCGGCCCATATAGAGAGAACCTGGTCCTCTATGGCTGTTACATAGACAATTTATTTATTATTTGGAATGGAGGTGCTCAATTAGCTCTTGATTTTGTTAATTTTCTGAATATAAACACTTATAATTAGAAATTTACTCACAATTTTAATTTACAAACCACTCACTTTCTAGACATCACGTTCTCGATCTATGAAGATAAGATCATATCAACTAATTATATTAAACCAGGAGGGGCTGGTAATTATCTGCACTATTCAAGTGGACATTATAAGCCATGGATAAAAAATATTCCAAAGAATCAAATTACCAGAATTAGATGGAATTGCTCGGAAGATCCAGCATTCCAGTCACAAGTTGAGATACTCTTACAGCAGTTTCGAGAGAGGGGATATCCTCCACATATATTAGAGGACTCTAAGCGGTTTGCAAATTCGCTTATGAGAAATAATTTAGAAGGTCTAGATAATTATAAAGATCTCCCCCCTGAAACACAAAAATGTCAAACTAAAACAAGAATTACACCTACAGTAGACTCCATAAAATTTATTTCTACATTTAATAATAGATCAAACGATATTAAAAAGATCGTTTTGACAAACTATGAGATAATCAAACAAGACTCTGTTCTAAACAAGTGTCTACTGGAGAAACCAATGATTATCTTTAAGAGAAACACTAATCTCAAAGAGATGTTGGCCCCTAGCTATTTAAAACCAGTAGATCTAGATGTAAATTATACATGGTTACCAAAAAGACCAGTAGGTAACTTTAGATGTAATAAACAAGTCTGTTTGACATGCAAATACATGATGAATAAAACCTCATATATTACGTCCAAAATTAATGGCAACATTTTTCCGATTAAACAATTTATTAATTGTGACTCAGACTACTGTGTTTATATGTTACAATGCCCTTGCTCCCTCCAATACTACGTAGGGAGAACTACAAGGTCAATTAAATCCAGATTCAGGGAACACAGATTAAATATCATCAAGAAACTTCAAACCCACAGTGTATCCCGCCATTTTTTCAGAGTACACAATGGTGACCCATCATCTCTTCGTATTGTGGGACTGCAGCAATTGTCCTGTACAAAGAGAGGAGGAGATAGGTTTCGGAAATTATGTTTAGGGGAATCCTCATGGATTTTCAAATTAGACACTTTGTATCCTAATGGCCTTAATGAAGCTCTGGATTATTCGTGTTTAGATTAAATAAATGGCCGATTTTGTCCATTTAAAATTCTTTTCCTTTATCTGTTTATTAAATTGAGTATTTAGTTCTTTTAGCACAGCTATATTTTCATCAATATTATATAACATCTATAGATAGTTATAAATTTATTTTAATTTATGTTAGCGTATCATTTTTTTCTTATTTTATTTATATATGTTGTTTTGTTTATATATACATAAAAACCTTTTTGGTTGTAATAACGGTATAAAGCAATTAGATAGTTAATAAGCTACAGGCTGTTAATCTTTTCAGATTGCTATATTCTCTTTTTCTCTTTCTTTTTCTTTATTTATTTTATGTATGTTAGCTGTTAGCCTTATAATTTATGAATAAATTAATTCTTTTTTAGAGAAAAATGTAAAAGATCGGAATGCATCAATTGGTGTTATGTTTAAAATAGTATATAATCTAAAAGGTCTCTCTTTCTATGAACTTACCTATGCCTAGCAAATTATGTTTAACACTAAAGTAATTAGACAATTTAGGAATGGAGAACAAGCACTCTGTCTGAGTAAGTGACAAAACAAGTTAATTAAGCTTAATGAATCAGCAGTAAAATGTTATAAAGTGTAAAACAACTCTGGTGGATTGACTCAGTATGTACTTAATTGTATGCAAATTTGGTCTTTATAATCAGTCATGTTGATGTGTATATATATTTCTTTTATAAATACACCTTGAGTGATAGTATTTACTAAATTGACACAGCTGTTGTGAATAGAGTTATTAGACAAGTATAAATTCGGGATCAATGAGAGGGGAGGTATCCGTCTTGAGGAAGTCTCCGGTTGCCTAGGAGACGAAACGCGTTGACACCCACTCCACGTTGGTTATCTGTTTGGTTCAACCTGTCCATAGAGCGGACCTACTGCTCTTACAGTCTCAGCACACCTTTACACGCTGCACACCGGGCGCTCCAGCCGGCGACTACCCACTGTTATCACCGCTTGAGGCTTCTGACAGGTGTTCACAGCCGGCGGTCTCCCGCAACGTTCACCGTCTACGGCTTTTCACCGTCATCAAAGCCAGCGGGCACCCGCTGATCACCGCTCACGGCTGTACATAGCTGCCTCAATTACATCCAGGATTCCACCTGCTTACATCGGGTATTCACCATTGTCCTCCGCTGTGGGGTTCATTGCCCGTGACGTGGAAATAATCCTAGAGGCTTCCTGATAAAGTAAACAACCAGTGTGTGCTTTGCCTTTTGAACGGTAATGCCATACCATATTGATTACCTGCATATGTGCATCATTCTATAAAACGGACCCTGCATTTAATTATTCCAGGAACCAGCACATGGGTAATTATACACTGCAATTTCTGTATGCTATCTATCAAGAGACTGTGTTATTTACATTGCAGGACTTTTTCACTCAATTTGACACTGGGACGCCAGTGTTAAGTAATTTGATTCCAACCAAACAGAGCCAACAAGTTAGTTTTAAATATATTGTATATTATTTATATTGCTTTAATAGAGAATAACTTATTGTTACAAAGTATATGTGATTTGTGTGTCCAATTTTGTTATTTTTAATAGACAAAATATAAAAGTGGTTACATATATCTGAAGTCTTACTGAGTCAATTACTATACATGACAGATTGCACACTGTGGTTTTATTTAGTGTCTCTTGGCGCAGAGTAATCCCTTTTCTTGTTTATTCGTTTTAATCACAAGCAGCCTAGCAAGTTGCTTCTACTCAGCTGCCAATTTACACTCTTCATTTAAGTTGATTATTTTTTACTATTAGCGCCGGATATTAACAAGTCTGTGACATTCGTCTAGATTTGTTTTTTATTCCTAGGACAGGAAGACCCAATTTTCAATTCGGGCACCGAAGGAAGTCGTTAAAAACTTTTCTCAGTAAATAATTCTCTGACTCCCTATCCCCAAGTGGGGCATCTGTTCCTGCAGCCCCTGGAGAGGTATCCAAGGGTTCAGCCCAAGGAGGGGCATCTCAACTTTCTGCGCCCGGAAGGGTGATAGACTCTGTAGCCTCGAGAGAGGCATCTGTTATTCTAACCCCAGAAGCTGTGTTCCATGGTTTAGCCCCAGAAGGGGTGTCCAACCCAGTAGCTTCAGAAAAAGTATCCATTCTTCTATCCCCTGGTGAGGTATCCATTGTTCAGGCTCAATAAGTGGCATCGGAGTCTCCTACCTTAAGAGAAGCATCTAGTCTGTTAACCCCAGGAGGGGCACTTGCTTTGCATGCTCCAAGGGAGATTTACAGCATTTCAGCCCTAAGGGAGGAATCCAGCGCTAAGGCCCCAGGTTTAGATATGAACCTCGGTCCACCATCTTCTAAGATTGCATGCAGCACAGTCCAACTTCAAGGTAAGCTCCTGAACACCAAGATTCCACTTCTACTAATCCAATCATCTCCGGACCCAATCCGGTCCCATCCATATGCCCAAAGTCTCCTTCAGTTCCTACCGATTCCAGTTCCTCTGAACCCGATCTGGTTCAATCTAGTGATTCAAGTAATGGATTCCTGTCAATCCGTCAATTTGATAGTCCAGCACCCTTTTACTTTGATGGCGATTATGCTCAGTTCCGTGCATTAGCACGCCAATACCTCACTGACACTGAGTCAGCATCTTTGATAAGTATAACTCCTGCTAATGCAATTAAATATTTACTTCTTTTCTTTAGATGCAAAGCTTAAGAATGGGCTAATCCTCTCAAAGAGTCCAAAGATCCAATGTTAAACAATTTTCCGGCTTTCCTAGATGAAGTTCAACAAGAATTTGCTTCAAAGTCAGTCCGCTTGGGACCATCCAAACATTTCCCTCAATTAACCATGGATCTGCTTACAGCTATGTCCTCTGCGGCATCACTGCTTGAGCAGGACTCTCTGAATTGCATATTCTACTCTGTCTCCATCTATAACTGCAGCTCTTCTGTAAGAACCCATACCTTGGGTCAATCAATCACTCAGGTTACAGAAAATTCGTCCATTGATCAGTTCTCTGATCCATCACTCTCTAACAAGATCTAGCCTTGTTGGATGAATACATCAAAGATTTCAAGAATTACAAGAATTGGCGGACTTCAAAGACAGTTCAGAGACAACAGGATGTTGATTTAAAAATTGTTTATGCATCCTTCGACTCTACTCCTGAATTCTTGCATAGCTCCAAGTTCCCTGAACCATCGTATGCCACAGATGTCATTATTGCTAAGCAGAAGATACCTTTGCTTACCTTAGACTTGGACTCTGACTCTGATAGTGAATTTCTTGATGACTCAGATTATGTTTTGGGAGGTCCTGTTCTTCCCAGTTACGCTTTTTCGCATGAGGAAGTTCCAGAGTTACCAACAAAGTCTACAGGCCTCTGTATGAAAGGACCCCACTTCAGGACAAGATTTAACTTAAGCCTTAGTGGAGTGCTAGCTTCAAAAGCCCAATTCTCTTGCACTTCAGATCCAGGAAAGGATCCCTCTGCAGTTTGTTCCTCCTTCCTTCCTGATGATGGAGATTCAGATTTTGTTAATGATAGACAGTCTAACTGTTCAGAAGATGAAGATCAGGAAGACTTCTAACTAATCCAGCTTAGATTTTGTTTTCCCCTGGTTTCCACTTTTCTGAATTTCTGTGTGCAAGCTATTCTTCAAGTATATACAAGGGTGTCCGGAGTCCACCCAAAAGGGGGGGTACTGTCACAATTCTTATTAAAATCATAACATTTGGTGACTTACCTCTGCCATCTGTCCTATAGCCTGCATGTTTTCTGCTCAATGGGAATACAGATCTCCAGTACCATGAATTGCCTGAGTGCTGAGTTCTCTGCCTGGGAACTGAGACTTGGTAACGAGCTGCATCTGTGCTTATTAACCTTCTGTGTGAATACTGAATTCAGCAAGTCTCTCCATGCTGTGCCTACACAGCATTGTCCATGTTATCATTATATTACATGCCTTCCTAACTCCAGTGGTTACCAGATACACTGGTATATGCAATTGTGGTCGAATTGCCGCAAATGTCGAAAAACGGGGCATTTTCGACAAAAAAAAAAAAACCCTGTCGAATTGGATTCGACAATGCAATACTGTACTTTTGGACAAAAAACCTGCCGTTTCAGATTTTACTTTTTGCAATTCGACATTTACTCAAATTCGACATGTCTGCAATGGTAAAAATGCGGCTTTTCGACAAAAGTATGTTCAATTGAAGAATGTCGATTTGACAACAGTGCTTTTCGACAGTCATTTCGTCAATTTCATTCCGCCTCATTTTGCTGTTGTGATCTAATAATTTTTTTTTAAAACATGTTTTTTTTTGTGTTTTTTTGATTGCTAATAGCATATCTATTTATATTAGAAGGGATTATCTACTTGGTTTGTCTATTTAGGTGCCACAAGTATTATTTAATAGATTTTTTTTAAAGAATATTTTCTTTTTACTGACTAAAATAATATGGAGCAATCAGAGCATCTTTTTCAGTGAGAAGGGGTGGGAATGGGTTAAAAATTCCGAAAAAAAATGTGTGGGGTCCCCCCTCCTAAGCATAACCAGCCTCGGGCTCTTTGAGTTGGTCCTGGTTGTAAAAATATGGGGAAAAAAGACATGGGATCCCCAGTATTTTAACAACCAGCACCAGGCTCTGCGTCCGGTCCTGGTGCCAAAAATATGGTGGACAAAAGACGTAGGGGTCCTCCGTATTATTAACACCAGCACCGGGCTCCACTAGTCAGAGAGATAATGCCACAGCCGGGGGACACTTTTATAACGGTCCCTGTGGCCCTGGCATTAAATGACTAACTAGTCACCCCTGGCCGGGGTACCCTGGAGGAGTGGGGACCCCTTAAATCAAGGGGCCCCCCCTCCAGCCACCCAAGGGCAAGGGGTGAAGCCCGAGGCTGTCCCCCCCATCTAAGGGTGGCGGATGGGAGGCTGATAGCCTTGTGTAAAAAAAAAAGAATATTGTTTTTTGTAGCAGTACTACAAGTCCCAGCAAGCCTCCCCCGCAAGCTGGTACTTGGAGAACCACAAGTACCAGCATGCAGGGGAAAAACGGGCCCGCTGGTACCTGTAGTTCTACTACAAAAAAATACCCAAATAAAAACAGTACACACACACCGTGACAGTATAACTTTATTACATACATGCACACCGACATACACACATACTTACTAGAGATGAGCGCCGGAAATTTTTCGGGTTTTGTGTTTTGGTTTTGGGTTCGGTTCCGCGGCCGTGTTTTGGGTTCGACCGCGTTTTGGCAAAACCTCACCGAATTTTTTTTGTCGGATTCGGGTGTGTTTTGGATTCGGGTGTTTTTTTCAAAAAACCCTAAAAAACAGCTTAAATCATAGAATTTGGGGGTCATTTTGATCCCAAAGTATTATTAACCTCAAAAACCATAATTTACACTCATTTTCAGTCTATTCTGAATACCTCACACCTCACAATATTATTTTTAGTCCTAAAATTTGCACCTAGGTCGCTGGATGACTAAGCTAAGCGACCCTAGTGGCCGACACAAACACCGGGCCCATCTAGGAGTGTCACTGCAGTGTCACGCAGGATGTCCCTTCCAAAAAACCCTCCCCAAACAGCACATGACGCAAAGAAAAAAAGAGGCGCAATGAGGTAGCTGTGTGAGTAAGATAAGCGACCCTAGTGGCCGACACAAACACCGGGCCCATCTAGGAGTGTCACTGCAGTGTCACGCAGGATGTCCCTTCCAAAAAACCCTCCCCAAACAGCACATGACGCAAAGAAAAAAAGAGGCGCAATGAGGTAGCTGTGTGAGTAAGATAAGCGACCCTAGTGGCCGACACAAACACCGGGCCCATCTAGGAGTGTCACTGCAGTGTCACGCAGGATGTCCCTTCCAAAAAACCCTCCCCAAACAGCACATGACGCAAAGAAAAAAAGAGGCGCAATGAGGTAGCTGTGTGAGTAAGATAAGCGACCCTAGTGGCCGACACAAACACCGGGCCCATCTAGGAGTGTCACTGCAGTGTCACGCAGGATGTCCCTTCCAAAAAACCCTCCCCAAACAGCACATGACGCAAAGAAAAAAAGAGGCGCAATGAGGTAGCTGGGTGAGTAAGATAAGCGACCCTAGTGGCCGACACAAACACCGGGCCCATCTAGGAGTGTCACTGCAGTGTCACGCAGGATGTCCCTTCCAAAAAACCCTCCCCAAACAGCACATGACGCAAAGAAAAAAAGAGGCGCAATGAGGTAGCTGTGTGAGTAAGATAAGCGACCCTAGTGGCCGACACAAACACCGGGCCCATCTAGGAGTGTCACTGCAGTGTCACGCAGGATGTCCCTTCCAAAAAACCCTCCCCAAACAGCACATGACGCAAAGAAAAAAAGAGGCGCAATGAGGTAGCTGTGTGAGTAAGATAAGCGACCCTAGTGGCCAACACAAACACCGGGCCCATCTAGGAGTGGCACTGCAGTGTCACGCAGGATGTCCCTTCCAAAAAACCCTCCCCAAACAGCACATGACGCAAAGAAAAAAAGAGGTGCAATGAGGTAGCTGTGTGAGTAAGATAAGCGACCCTAGTGGCCGACACAAACACCGGGCCCATCTAGGAGTGTCACTGCAGTGTCACGCAGGATGTCCCTTCCAAAAAACCCTCCCCAAACAGCACATGACGCAAAGAAAAAAAGAGGCGCAATGAGGTAGCTGTGTGAGTAAGATAAGCGACCCTAGTGGCCGACACAAACACCGGGCCCATCTAGGAGTGGCACTGCAGTGTCACGCAGGATGTCCCTTCCAAAAAACCCTCCCCAAACAGCACATGACGCAAAGAAAAATTAAAGAAAAAAGAGGTGCAAGATGGAATTGTCCTTGGGCCCTCCCACCCACCCTTATGTTGTATAAACAGGACATGCACACTTTAACCAACCCATGATTTCAGTGACAGGGTCTGCCACACGACTGTGACTGAAATGACGGGTTGGTTTGGACCCCCACCAAAAAAGAAGCAATTAATCTCTCCTTGCACAAACTGGCTCTACAGAGGCAAGATGTCCACCTCATCATCATCCTCCGATATATCACCGTGTACATCCCCCTCCTCACAGATTATCAATTCGTCCCCACTGGAATCCACCATCTCAGCTCCCTGTGTACTTTTGTGGAGGCAATTGCTGCTGGTCAATGTCTCCACGGAGGAATTGATTATAATTCATTTTAATGAACATCATCTTCTCCACATTTTCTGGATGTAACCTCGTACGCCGATTGCTGACAAGGTGAGCGGCGGCACTAAACACTCTTTCGGAGTACACACTTGTGGGAGGGCAACTTAGGTAGAATAAAGCCAGTTTGTGCAAGGGCCTCCAAATTGCCTCTTTTTCCTGCCAGTATAAGTACGGACTGTGTGACGTGCCTACTTGGATGCGGTCACTCATATAATCCTCCACCATTCTTTCAATGGTGAGAGAATCATATGCAGTGACAGTAGACGACATGTCCGTAATCGTTGTCAGGTCCTTCAGTCCGGACCAGATGTCAGCATCAGCAGTCGCTCCAGACTGCCCTGCATCACCGCCAGCGGGTGGGCTCGGAATTCTGAGCCTTTTCCTCGCACCCCCAGTTGCGGGAGAATGTGAAGGAGGAGATGTTGACAGGTCGCGTTCCGCTTGACTTGACAATTTTCTCACCAGCAGGTCTTTCAACCCCAGCAGACTTGTGTCTGCCGGAAAGAGAGATCCAAGGTAGGCTTTAAATCTAGGATCGAGCACGGTGGCCAAAATGTAGTGCTCTGATTTCAACAGATTGACCACCCGTGAATCCTTGTTAAGCGAATTAAGGGCTCCATCCACAAGTCCCACATGCCTAGCGGAATCGCTCCGTGTTAGCTCCTCCTTCAATGTCTCCAGCTTCTTCTGCAAAAGCCTGATGAGGGGAATGACCTGACTCAGGCTGGCAGTGTCTGAACTGACTTCACGTGTGGCAAGTTCAAAGGGCATCAGAACCTTGCACAACGTTGAAATCATTCTCCACTGCGCTTGAGACAGGTGCATTCCACCTCCTATATCGTGCTCAATTGTATAGGCTTGAATTGCCTTTTGCTGCTCCTCCAACCTCTGAAGCATATAGAGGGTTGAATTCCACCTCGTTACCACTTCTTGCTTCAGATGATGGCAGGGCAGGTTCAGTAGTTTTTGGTGGTGCTCCAGTCTTCTGTACGTGGTGCCTGTACGCCGAAAGTGTCCCGCAATTCTTCTGGCCACCGACAGCATCTCTTGCACGCCCCTGTCGTTTTTTAAAAAATTCTGCACCACCAAATTCAAGGTATGTGCAAAACATGGGACGTGCTGGAATTTGCCCACATTTAATGCACACACAATATTGCTGGCGTTGTCCGATGCCACAAATCCACAGGAGAGTCCAATTGGGGTAAGCCATTCCGCGATGATCTTCCTCAGTTGCCGTAAGAGGTTTTCAGCTGTGTGCGTATTCTGGAAAGCGGTGATACAAAGCGTAGCCTGCCTAGGAAAGAGTTGGCGTTTGCGAGATGCTGCTACTGGTGCCGCCGCTGCTGTTCTTGCAGCGGGAGTCCATACATCTACCCAGTGGGCTGTCACAGTCATATAGTCCTGACCCTGCCCTGCTCCACTTGTCCACATGTCCGTGGTTAAGTGGACATTGGGTACAGCTGCATTTTTTAGGACACTGGTGACTCTTTTTCTGAGGTCTGTGTACATTTTCGGTATCGCCTGCCTAGAGAAGTGGAACCTAGATGGTATTTGGTAACGGGGGCACACTACCTCAAGAAATTGTGTAGTTCCCTGTGAACTAACGGCGGATACCGGACGCGCGTCTAACACCAACATAGTTGTCAAGGCCTCAGTTATCCGCTTTGCAGCAGGATGACTGCTGTGATATTTCATCTTCCTCGCAAAGGACTGTTGGACAGTCAATTGCTTACTGGAAGTAGTACAAGTGGTCTTCCGACTTCCCCTCTGGGATGACCATCGACTCCCATCAGCAACAACAGCAGCGCCAGCAGCAGTAGGCGTTACACGCAAGGATGCATCGGAGGAATCCCAGGCAGGAGAGGAATCGTCAGAATTGCCAGTGACATGGCCTGCAGGACTATTGGCATTCCTGGGGAAGGAGGAAATTGACACTGAGGGAGTTGGTGGGGTGGTTTGCGTGAGCTTGGTTACAAGAGGAAGGGATTTACTGGTCAGTGGACTGCTTCCGCTGTCACCCAAAGTTTTTGAACTTGTCACTGACTTATTATGAATGCGCTGCAGGTGACGTATAAGGGAGGATGTTCCGAGGTGGTTAACGTCCTTACCCCTACTTATTACAGCTTGACAAAGGCAACACACGGCTTGACACCTGTTGTCCGCTTTTCTGTTGAAATACCTCCACACTGAAGAGCTGATTTTTTTGGTATTTTCACCAGGCATGTCAACGGCCATATTCCTCCCACGGACAACAGGTGTCTCCCCGGGTGCCTGACTTAAACAAACCACCTCACCATCAGAATCCTCCTGGTCAATTTCCTCCCCAGCGCCAGCAACACCCATATCCTCCTCATCCTGGTGTACTTCAACACTGACATCTTCAATCTGACTATCAGGAACTGGACTGCGGGTGCTCCTTCCAGCACTTGCAGGGGGCGTGCAAATGGTGGAAGGCGCATGCTCTTCACGTCCAGTGTTGGGAAGGTCAGGCATCGCAACCGACACAATTGGACTCTCCTTGTGGATTTGGGATTTCGAAGAACGCACAGTTCTTTGCGGTGCTTTTGCCAGCTTGAGTCTTTTCAGTTTTCTAGCGAGAGGCTGAGTGCTTCCATCCTCATGTGAAGCTGAACCACTAGCCATGAACATAGGCCAGGGCCTCAGCCGTTCCTTGCCACTCCGTGTGGTAAATGGCATATTGGCAAGTTTACGCTTCTCCTCCGACAATTTTATTTTAGGTTTTGGAGTCCTTTTTTTACTGATATTTGGTGTTTTGGATTTGACATGCTCTGTACTATGACATTGGGCATCGGCCTTGGCAGACGACGTTGCTGGCATTTCATCGTCTCGGCCATGACTAGTGGCAGCAGCTTCAGCACGAGGTGGAAGTGGATCTTGATCTTTCCCTAATTTTGGAACCTCAACATTTTTGTTCTCCATATTTTAATAGGCACAACTAAAAGGCACCTCAGGTAAACAATGGAGATGGATGGATACTAGTATACTTATGGATGGACTGCCGAGTGCCGACACAGAGGTAGCTACAGCCGTGGACTACCGTACTGTGTCTGCTGCTAATATAGACTGGATGATAATGAGATGAAATCAATATATATATATGTATGTATATATAATATCACTAGTACTGCAGCCGGACAGGTAGATAATATATTTATTAGGTAATGATGACTGATGACGGACCTGCTGGACACTGTCAGCTCAGCAGCACCGCAGACTGCTACAGTAAGCTACTATACTATAGTAGTATGTACAAAGAAGAAAGAAAAAAAAAAAACCACGGGTAGGTGGTATACAATTATGGATGGACTGCCGAGTGCCGACACAGAGGTAGCTACAGCCGTGGACTAACGTACTGTGTCTGCTGCTAATATAGACTGGATGATTGATAATGAGATGAAATCAATATATATATGTATGTATATATAATATCACTAGTACTGCAGCCGGACAGGTAGATAATATATTTATTAGGTAATGATGACTGATGACGGACCTGCTGGACACTGTCAGCTCAGCAGCACCGCAGACTGCTACAGTAAGCTACTATACTATAGTAGTATGTACAAAGAAGAAAGAAAAGAAAAAAACCACGGGTAGGTGGTATACAATTATGGATGGACTGCCGAGTGCCGACACAGAGGTAGCTACAGCCGTGGACTAACGTACTGTGTCTGCTGCTAATATAGACTGGATGATTGATAATGAGATGAAATCAATATATATATGTATGTATATATAATATCACTAGTACTGCAGCCGGACAGGTAGATAATATATTTATTAGGTAATGATGACTGATGACGGACCTGCTGGACACTGTCAGCTCAGCAGCACCGCAGACTGCTACAGTAAGCTACTATACTCTATAGTAGTATGTACAAAGAAGAAAGAAGAAAAAAAAACCACGGGTAGGTGGTATACAATTATGGATGGACTGCCGAGTGCCGACACAGAGGTAGCTACAGCCGTGGACTAACGTACTGTGTCTGCTGCTAATATAGACTGGATGATTGATAATGAGATGAAATCAATATATATATGTATGTATATATAATATCACTAGTACTGCAGCCGGACAGGTAGATAATATATTTATTAGGTAATGATGACTGATGACGGACCTGCTGGACACTGTCAGCTCAGCAGCACCGCAGACTGCTACAGTAAGCTACTGTACTCTATAGTAGTATGTACAAAGAAGAAAGAAAAAAAAAAACCACGGGTAGGTGGTATACAATTATGGATGGACTGCCGAGTGCCGACACAGAGGTAGCTACAGCCGTGGACTAACGTACTGTGTCTGCTGCTAATATAGACTGGATGATTGATAATGAGATGAAATCAATATATATATGTATGTATATATAATATCACTAGTACTGCAGCCAGACAGGTAGATAATATATTTATTAGGTAATGATGACTGATGACGGACCTGCTGGACACTGTCAGCTCAGCAGCACCGCAGACTGCTACAGTAAGCTACTATACTCTATAGTAGTATGTACAAAGAAGAAAGAAAAAAAAAACCACGGGTAGGTGGTATACAATTATGGATGGACTGCCGAGTGCCGACACAGAGGTAGCTACAGCCGTGGACTAACGTACTGTGTCTGCTGCTAATATAGAGTCTAGACTGGATGATAAATTATTGATAATGAGATGAAATCAATATAATATCACTAGTATTGCAGCCGGACAGGTACTATATATATTTATTATGTAATGACTGATGACGGACCTGCTGGACACTGTCAGGTCAGCACAGCACCGCAGACTGCTACAGTAAGCTACTATAGTAGTATGTATAAAGAAGAATGAAAAAAAAAAACCACGGGTAGGTGGTATACAATATTATATATATATATATTATATACAATTATATATATATATATATATATATATATATATATATATATTAAACTGGTGGTGATTGATTATTAAACTGGTGGTCACTTCAGGTCACGTTGCAACTTGCAACTAGTACTCCGAGGCCTAAGCAGACAATCACAAAATATATTATTATACTGGTGGTCAGTGTGGTCACAACAATGGCAGTGTGGCACTGACTCTGGCAGCAAAAGTGTGCACTGTACGTTATATGTACTCCTGAGTCCTGCTCTCAGACTCTAACTGCTCCCCACTGTCAGTGTCTCCCCCACAAGTCAGATAATACACTTACAGTCACACTATCTAATCTATAAATATCACTTCAGCAAGTAGTATAGTAGTATACAGTATAGTAGTACTCCTCCTAATAATGCTCCCCAAAATACTGTGTCTCTCTCTTCTCTAAACAGAGAGGACGCCAGCCACGTCCTCTCCCTATGACTCTCAATGCACGTGTGAAAATGGCGGCGACGCGCGGCTCCTTATATAGAATCCGAGCCTCGCGAGAATCCGACAGCGTGATGATGACGTTCGGGCGCGCTCGGGTTAGCCGAGCAAGGCGGGAAGATCCGTGCCTGCTCGGACCCGTGTAAAAAACCTGAAGTTCGGGCGGGTTCGGATTCAGAGGAACCGAACCCGCTCATCTCTAATACTTACCTATGTTGACACGAAGGCTCGGTCCCCTTCTCCACGTAGAATCCACGGGGTACCTGAAAATAAAATTATACTCACAACAATCCAGTGTAGATCGGTCCTCTTCTTAGTTTGTAATCCATGTACTTGGCAAAATAAAAAAACGCAAAACACGATCCACGCACTGAAAGGGGTCCCATGTTTACACATGGGACCCCTTTCTCCCACTGCCGGGACCCCCCATGACTGCTGTCAAAGAGAGTCCCTTCAGCCAATCAGGGAGCGCCATGTCGTGGCACTCTCCTGATTGGCTGTGCGCTTCTAAGCTGTCAAGCGGCGCATAGGTGCTCCTTTATATTCAATGGTGGGAACTTTGCGGTCAGCGGTTGACCTCGAGTGACCTCGCGGTCAACCGCTGACCGCAAAGTTCCCACCATTGGATACAATGGAGCTCCTATGTGCTACATTGTATCTCGAGTGCGCCGCCTGATGCGACTATGGTTATCCCACAAGTGAAGGATCGATAAGGTACTTCTGTGATACAAATATATAGAAACTGACTGATGATAACAAATTTAGTGTGTGAATAAACCTTGTAGGCACTGGAATACACTCCTGAACAGCAGTGCTCTATTTGTTTCACCGAAGTGTCATGGCTGAGATTATTTGTGACCCCCAAGCGCTATGTCATCTGATGATAACTCTTCTATTTTAGTTGTTAAATCACGCTAGTATCAAATATTTGTGTTAACAAGTAATCACACATCCATTTGGAATAAATCTATATTTATTTAAAATATAATTTAAAACATTACTACACAAAATCAAATTACTACCTATTGTATAGTGAGTCCTAATACCGGTATACTACATACATGACAATACAACATAAAACATAAATTCTCCAAAAAAATGAATGTAAAAAGTCTAACACCTTGAAGGATATGAATGTTAAATCTCTTCTCTGGTGTATCAGCTGGTAAGTCCAGAATAGTTTGCAGTGTCCTTCTCAGGAATATCCTAACAGGCTGGTAATGTCCATATCTATCAAGAGCATATACAATAACAGCCTGACTTGTTCTTCAAAGTTGGGAATCACCGCAACTTACTTGTAAATCCGTAGGTGGTAAGGAGAGCAAAGCATCAGGTGTCCGCCGGCAGACGTGTTGTGGTGCTCTAGCATCAACTAGTTTCGCCTGTCTAGCAGGCTTCGTCAGCGAAACTAGTTGATTAAATATAGATTGATTCCAAATGGATGTGTGATTACTTGTTAACACAAATATTTGATACAAGCGTGATTTAACAACTAAAATAGAAGTGTTATCATCAGATGACATAGCGCTTGGGGTTTTTTGTCTTTGTCTAAACGGAATATTGGGAAAGGTGGATTCCCTTCACACTCCGACAGCAGCTTACCTATCTGATAGCGATAAGCGCATTACTTGATTGTTGTTTTTCTCTTTTTGAGATTATTTGTGAACCCGGACTAGTACTGGAAACTGGGTTCTGTCTTGAGCGCAATGACACCCACTCCACGTTGGTTATCTGTTTGGTTCAACCTGTCCATAGAGCGGACCTACTGCTCTTACAGTCTCAGCACACCTTTACACGCTGCACACCGGGCGCTCCAGCCGGCGACTACCCACTGTTATCACCGCTTGAGGCTTCTGACAGGTGTTCACAGCCGGCGGTCTCCCGCAACGTTCACCGTCTACGGCTTTTCACCGTCATCAAAGCCAGCGGGCACCCGCTGATCACCGCTCACGGCTGTACATAGCTGCCTCAATTACATCCAGGATTCCACCTGCTTACATCGGGTATTCACCATTGTCCTCCGCTGTGGGGTTCATTGACCGTGACGTGGAAATAATCCTAGAGGCTTCCTGATAAAGTAAACAACCAGTGTGTGCTTTGCCTTTTGAACGGTAATTCCATACCATATTGATTACCTGCATATGTGCATCATTCTATAAAACGGACCCTGCATTTAATTATTCCAGGAACCAGCACATAGGTAATTATACACTACAATTTCTGTATGCTATCTATCAAGAGACTGTGTTATTTACATTGCAGGACT
Organism: Pseudophryne corroboree; assembly: GCF_028390025.1. Taxonomy (NCBI): domain Eukaryota; kingdom Metazoa; phylum Chordata; class Amphibia; order Anura; family Myobatrachidae; genus Pseudophryne; species Pseudophryne corroboree. The sequence goes on along the minus strand of NC_086446.1, from coordinate 711,734,357 downwards.
TTTTCACTCAATTTGACACTGGGACGCCAGTGTTAAGTAATTTGATTCCAACCAAACAGAGCCAACAAGTTAGTTTTAAATATATTGTATATTATTTATATTGCTTTCATAGAGAATAACTAATTGTTACAAAGTATATGTGATTTGTGTGTCCAATTTTGTTATTTTTAATAGACAAAATATAAAAGTGGTTACATATATCTGAAGTCTTACTGAGTCAATTACTATACATGACAGATTGCACACTGTGGTTTTATTTAGTGTCTCTTGGCGCAGAGTAATCCCTTTTCTTGTTTATTCGTTTTAATCACAAGCAGCCTAGCAAGTTGCTTCTACTCAGCTGCCAATTTACACTCTTCATTTAAGTTGATTATTTTTTACTATTAGCGCCGGATATTAACAAGTCTGTGACATTCGTCTAGATTTGTTTTTTATTCCTAGGACAGGAAGACCCAATTTTCAATTCGGGCACCGAAGGAAGTCGTTAAAAACTTTTCTCAGTAAATAATTCTCTGACTCCCTATCCCCAAGTGGGGCATCTGTTCCTGCAGCCCCTGGAGAGATATCCAAGGGTTCAGCCCAAGGAGGGGCATCTCAACTTTCTGCGCCCGGAAGGGTGATAGACTCTGTAGCCTCGAGAGAGGCATCTGTTATTCTAACCCCAGAAGCTGTGTTCCATGGTTTAGCCCCGGAAGGGGTGTCCAACCCAGTAGCTTCAGAAAAAGTATCCATTCTTCTATCCCCTGGTGAGGTATCCATTGTTCAGGCTCAATAAGTGGCATCGGAGTCTCCTACCTTAAGAGAAGCATCTAGTCTGTTAACCCCAGGAGGGGCACTTGCTTTGCATGCTCCAAGGGAGATTTACAGCATTTCAGCCCTAAGGGAGGAATCCAGCGCTAAGGCCCCAGGTTTAGATATGAACCTCGGTCCACCATCTTCTAAGATTGCATGCAGCACAGTCCAACTTCAAGGTAAGCTCCTGAACACCAAGATTCCACTTCTACTAATCCAATCATCTCCGGACCCAATCCGGTCCCATCCATATGCCCAAAGTCTCCTTCAGTTCCTACCGATTCCAGTTCCTCTGAACCCGATCTGGTTCAATCTAGTGATTCAAGTAATGGATTCCTGTCAATCCGTCAATTTGATAGTCCAGCACCCTTTTACTTTGATGGCGATTATTTTCAGTTCCGTGCATTAGCACGCCAATACCTCACTGACACTGAGTCAGCATCTTTGATAAGTATAACTCCTGCTAATGCAATTAAATATTTACTTCTTTTCTTTAGATGCAAAGCTTAAGAATGGGCTAATCCTCTCAAAGAGTCCAAAGATCCAATGTTAAACAATTTTCCGGCTTTCCTAGATGAAGTTCAACAAGAATTTGCTTCAAAGTCAGTCCACTTGGGACCATCCAAACATTTCCCTCGATTAACCATGGATCTGCTTACAGCTATGTCCTCTGCGGCATCACTGCTTGAGCAGGACTCTCTGAATTGCATATTCTACTCTGTCTCCATCTATAACTGCAGCTCTTCTGTAAGAACCCATACCTTGGGTCAATCAATCACTCAGGTTACAGAAAATTCGTCCATTGATCAGTTCTCTGATCCATCACTCTCTAACAAGATCTAGCCTTGTTGGATGAATATATCAAAGATTTCAAGAATTACAAGAATTGGCGGACTTCAAAGACAGTTCAGAGACAACAGGATATTGATTTAAAAATTGTTTATGCATCCTTCGACTCTACTCCTGAATTCTTGCATAGCTCCAAGTTCCCTGAACCATCGTATGCCACAGATGTCATTATTGCTAAGCAGAAGATACCTTTGCTTACCTTAGACTTGGACTCTGACTCTGATAGTGAATTTCTTGATGACTCAGATTATGTTTTGGGAGGTCCTGTTCTTCCCAGTTACGCTTTTTCGCATGAGGAAGTTCCAGAGTTACCAACAAAGTCTACAGGCCTCTGTATGAAAGGACCCCACTTCAGGACAAGATTTAACTTAAGCCTTAGTGGAGTGCTAGCTTCAAAAGCCCAATTTTCTTGCACTTCAGATCCAGCAAAGGATCCCTCTGCAGTTTGTTCCTCCATCCTTCCTGATGATGGAGATTCAGATTTTGTTAATGATAGACAGTCTAACTGTTCAGAAGATGAAGATCAGGAAGACTTCTAAGGAATCCAGCTTAGATTTTGTTTTCCCCTGGTTTCCACTTTTCTGAATTTCTGTGTGCAAGCTATTCTTCAAGTATATACAAGGGTGTCCGGAGTCCACCCAAAAGGGGGGGGGGGGGGACTGTCACAATTCTGATTAAAATCATAACATTTGGTGACTTACCTCTGCCATCTGTCCTATAGCCTGCATGTTTTCTGCTCAATGGGAATACAGATCTCCAGTACCATGAATTGCCTGAGTGCTGAGTTCTCTGCCTGGGAACTGAGACTTGGTAACGAGCTGCATCTGTGCTTATTAACCTTCTGTGTGAATACTGAATTCAGCAAGTCTCTCCATGCTGTGCCTACACAGCATTGTCCATGTTATCATTATATTACATGCCTTCCTGACTCCAGTGGTTACCAGATACACTGGTATATGCAATTGTGGTCGAATTGCCGCAAATGTAAAAAAACGGGGCATTTTCGACAATAAAAAAACCCTGTCGAATTGGATTCGACAATTCAATACAGTACTTTTGGACAAAAAACCTGCCGTTTCAGATTTGACTTTTTGCAATTCGACATTTACTCAAATTCGACATGTCTGCAATGGTAAAAATGCGGCTTTTCGACAAAAGTATGTTCAATTGAAGAATGTCGATTTGACAACAGTGCTTTTCGACAGTCATTTCGTCAATTTCATTCCGCCTCATTTTGCTGTTGTGATCTAATAATTTTTTTTTAAAACATGTTTTTTTTTGTGTTTTTTTGATTGCTAATAGCATATCTATTTATATTAGAAGGGATTATCTACTTGGTTTGTCTATTTAGGAGCCACAAGTATTATTTAATAGATTTTTTTTAAAGAATATTTTTTTTTTACTGACTAAAATAATATGGAGCAATCAGAGCATCTTTTTCAGTGGGAAGGGGTGGGAATGGGTTAAAAATTCTGAAAAAAAATGTGTGGGGTCCCCCCTCCTAAGCATAACCAGCCTCGGGCTCTTTGAGTTGGTCCTGGTTGTAAAAATATGGGGAAAAAAGACATGGGATCCCCAGTATTTTAACAACCAGCACCAGGCTCTGCGTCCGGTCCTGGTGCCAAAAATATGGGGGACAAAAGACGTAGGGGTCCCCCGTATTATTAACACCAGCACCGGGCTCCACTAGTCAGAGAGATAATGCCACAGCCGGGGGACACTTTTATAACGGTCCCTGTGGCCCTGGCATTAAATGACTAACTAGTCACCCCTGGCCGGGGTACCCTGGAGGAGTGGGGACCCCTTAAATCAAGGGGCCCCCCCTCCAGCCACCCAAGGGCCAGGGGTGAAGCCCGAGGCTGTCCCCCCCATCCAAGGGTGGCGGATGGGAGGCTGATAGCCTTGTGTTTTTTGTAGCAGAACTACAAGTCCCAGCAAGCCTCCCCCGCAAGCTGGTACTTGGAGAACCACAAGTACCAGCATGCAGGGGGAAAACGGGCCCGCTGGTACCTGTAGTTCTACTACAAAAAAATACCCAAATAAAAACAGTACACACACACCGTGACAGTATAACTTTATTACATACATGCACACCGACATACACACATACTTACCTATGTTGACACGAAGGCTCGGTCCCCTTCTCCACGTAGAATCCACGGGGTACCTGAAAATAAAATTATACTCACAACAATCCAGTGTAGATCGGTCCTCTTCTTAGTTTGTAATCCATGTACTTGGCAAAAAAAAAAAAACGCAAAACACGATCCACGCACTGAAAGGGGTCCCATGTTTACACATGGGACCCCTTTCTCCCACTGCCGGGACCCCCCATGACTGCTGTCAAAGAGAGTCCCTTCAGCCAATCAGGGAGCGCCATGTCGTGGCACTCTCCTGATTGGCTGTGCGCTTCTAAGCTGTCAAGCGGCGCATAGGCGCTCCTTTATATTCAATGGTGGGAACTTTGCGGTCAGCGGTTGACCGCGAGTGACCTCGCGGTCAACCGCTGACCGCAAAGTTCCCACCATTGGATACAATGGGGCGCCTATGTGCTACATTGTATCTCGAGTGCGCCGCCTGATGCGACTATGGTTATCCCACAAGTGAAGGATCGATAAGGTACTTCTGTGATACAAATATATAGAAACTGACTGATGATAACAAATTTAGTGTGTGAATAAACCTTGTAGGCACTGGAATACACTCCTGAACAGCAGTGCTCTATTTGTTTCACCGAAGTGTCATGGCTGAGATTATTTGTGACCCCCAAGCGCTATGTCATCTGATGATAACACTTCTATTTTAGTTGTTAAATCACGCCAGTATCAAATATTTGTGTTAACAAGTAATCACACATCCATTTGGAATAAATCTATATTTATTTAAAATATAATTTAAAACATTACTACACAAAATCAAATTACTACCTATTGTATAGTGAGTCCTAATACCGGTATACTACATACATGACAATACAACATAAAATATAAATTCTCCAAAAAAATGAATGTAAAAAGTCTAACACCTTGAAGGATATGAATGTTAAATCTCTTCTCTGGTGTATCAGCTAGTAAGTCCAGAATAGTTTGCAGTGTCCTTCTCAGGAATATCCTAACAGGCTGGTAATGTCCATATCTATCAAGAGCATATACAATAACAGCCTGACTTGTTCTTCAAAGTTGGGAATCACCGCAACTTACTTGTAAATCCGTAGGTGGTAAGGAGAGCAAAGCATCAGGTGTCCGCCGGCAGACGTGTTGTGGTGCTCTAGCATCAACTAGTTTCGCCTGTCTAGCAGGCTTCGTCAGGCGAAACTAGTTGATTAAATATAGATTTATTCCAAATGGATGTGTGATTACTTGTTAACACAAATATTTGATACTAGCGTGATTTAACAACTAATATAGAAGTGTTATCATCAGATGACATAGCGCTTGGGGTTTTTTGTCTTTGTCTAAACGGAATATTGGGAAAGGTGGATTCCCTTCACACTCAGACAGCAGCTTACCTATCTGATAGCGATAAGCGCATTCCTTGATTGTTGTTTTTCTCTTTATGAGATTATTTGTGAACCCGGACTAGTACTGGAAACTGGGTTCCGTCTTGAGCGCAATGGACAGAATCGGCCTGGCTTAATGAATGATCTGCTCATCCAGACATGGTAGTCAGGCAGTATACTCTATAAGGAAAGGTGACCAGCTATGGGTACTGGAACACTGGTGGTGGAAGCCACCAGTCCAATGGGTAGCTGGGTTGTCACCTAATGGAAAGTCATGTGACAACTGGTTCATTGATGGAATACTTTGAGGATCAGCAATGCAGGAAAGTCACAGATCATTGGCTGGAACCAGTGTGATAGCTATTGACGAGGCTGAGGACAACAGCAATGACTGTAGATGAAGCTTAGAGCATCAGCAGTAACTGTAGACATAGCTGAGGACATCAGCAATGACTGTAGAGGAAGCTGAGGCCATCAGCAATAATTGTAGATGAAGCTGAGGACATTCTATTCAATGGGTGAGATTCAAATGACATATCACGCCCAATTTCCTTCTAAAATGATCTCCGTTATTGCGCATATTGCGCCCATAGTGATCAGGTTTAGCTGTGTAAAGGGTTGGGTGCCTCCCTACTCCGGAGGTAGCAAGCTGAAATAATGATACCACGCCCCTGAGGGCAGAAACAGAATGGGTGTGAAAAGGGGTGAAAAGAATTGAATCTCCCCCAATGACTGTAGAGGAAGCTGAGGGCATCAACAATAATTATAGACGAAGCTGAGGACATCAGCAATGACTGTAGAGGAATCTGAAGGCATCAGCAATAATTGTAGAGGAAGCTGAGGACATCAGCAACAACTGAAAAGGAAGCTGAGGGCATCAGCAATAATTGTAGACGAAGCTGAGGACATCAGCAACAACTGTAGAGGAAGCTGAGGGCATCAGCAATGACTGTAAAGAAGGTGAGGGCATCAGCATAATTGTAGACGAAGCTGAGAACATCAGCAGTGATGGTAGAGGAATCTGAGGGCATCAGCAATACTCGAAGATGAAGCCGAGGATATCAGCAATACTTGTAAACGAAGCTGAGGATGTTGGCAATACTTGTAGACAAAGCTGAGGATGTCAGCAATACTTGTAGATGAAGCTGAAGATGTCAGCAGTACTTGTAAACAAAGCTGGGGATGTCAGCAGTACAGGTAGACAAAGCTGAGGATGTCGGAAATACTTGTAGACGAAGCTGAGGATATCAGCAATACTTGTAGACGAAGCTGATGATGTCAGCAATACTTGTAAACAAAGCTGTGGATGACAGCAATACTTGTTTCCGGATGCTGAGCAACTGTGGTAGCACAATGGGGATTCCGTATGCTGTGCAGTGAAGTGTCAGCAGTGCTGGTTTCCCAGTAGCTGTGATATGGTGATTCTGCACAATGGATTCTGCAATGCTGTAGACAGCAGTGGCAGGTTTTCCGGATACTATGGTGCGCTACCTTGTGCTGCGGTGAACTGAAAGCTGGCAAGCACCAGCAGAGTCTCTAATGCTGCTGGGGGATCACTGGAGGATGCCCAGTGAATCTGGAGATGCCAGGATGTAGTGGCAGTGATGGCCCTTTAAATCATCCAGGGCGTCAGGGAGTGCGTGATATGACAACTGCAAATGCTGCTAGGGATATAGGATATCCCCTCTGGAACACTGGATGACTTCCAGTGAATCTGGAGATGCCAGGATGTAGTGGCAGTGATGGCCCTTTAAATCATCCAGGGCATCAAGAGTACATGAGATGATAACTTGCACTGCGTCTATTACCAGCAGGAGATTCTGAAGCTCACTTCAGGCTGAGAGACACCAAAGCACTGACAGCTTGTTAGTGCTGAGACCTGGAACTTCTACCCAGCGCTTACAGCTGAGTGGATGAATGGCTCACATGATGCGGAAGCGAATCCGGATTGGCTCCTGGAGATCAGCTGACTGGAGACTGTCATGGCAATGTCCATAGCTGGTTTTGGAGGGAACTCTAGCGTTGTGGGACCTTCCGTACATGGAAGTACTAATGGCCGCAGAGTCAGTGGAGACTGTGGGGTATATGCAATTGCGGTCGAATTCCGGCTGGAATTCGACCGTTTTTGGATTCGACGCAATGTGACAGTCGAATCCCGGCCGCCGGGACCCGAATTCGACATATTCAATAAAAAACGGATTCGACAGTCCCGCTGTCGAAAAACGGACCAATTGACGATAGTGTGCGTCCTGGATTCGACTTCATGGATGGCACAAAAGTGTTAAAAAAAACCCTTAGTTAGCTCTCTACAGATCTGAAATCACCAAATGGTCATTGAATAGACTTCAGGGATAAACTGGATTACTATTCCTCCTATTCCTACACAAAAAACACTAAAAAAAATTTCATTGTCACATGTTTTTATTGTGGACGTATTATATATTACTGTTGACACAATAATTGTGAAACATTGTTTTTATTATTATGTGAATAAATGAAGAATTCATAAGAGGTTGTGGTCAACTCTTGGTAACTGACACTGGTCAGTCTTATAGAAAAATTGGCACGCACCATAGTTCCCTTGGGTAGTCCACCCATTTTTCGTATATATCGTACCCTATCTGACAGAGGGTATTACTTGAGGTGAAGCACCAGTCAGCACAGATTTTTTTCTTGGTTTGTATATATATATATATATATATATATATATATATATATCCAAGGGAGTCCTGCACTCACATCCGTATGTGGTCAACTGCGGGGTGCACCCAGTAGAATCCACACAGTCACGGTGGATCCACACATATAGTCGTAATTCCAGTTTCCTGGGGGGCACTCTCCTTCACAAATCAAATCCAATCGTATTTTCTTAGATCATAATCGGCTTTATTCGGTCGACGTTTCGGCTCAACAAGCAGAGCCTTTATCAAGACAAGCCATACATATTTTCATATTGCAAAAAAGTAATAACCTGTCCAAATAACAGATACATGAAATAAATAAATGCAATCAGTCTCACAGGCCCAATCAGAGATTCACCACTAAAGTGCAATGTGCAAAATGAAGAAAGTGCCAGGAATAACACTACCAAGCATATAAATATATATCTTGGATACCAGGTAGGATGAAGAAAAGTAACCCAACAAGGACCAATCACCAAAAGGGTACTGGTAACATACTTACTAGAATGAAATAACTCAACAGTATAACACTGTGAAAAGACAGACGGCCAAATCGGCATATGGGTCCTATTGGGGGGACAACAAATATATATTACAAGTTCCCAACGTAATGAAAGTCAGGTGTAGTACTAGGTAACACCTGAGTTCATCAAGTTCAAGTTTAATAAAGGCTTCTACTTACTTCACACATAACTCCTGGGCAATTATCCATACAGTGGCACATCAGTCAATAAACCCTCTGTAATATGAGTAATGCATCATGAAAAATCTGAAAGATAAACCTAACCTGATATCAAGCCAAACAATCAAAACTATATTCATCAGAAGACGGCAATAGTAACTCTTACCACTGGAGGCAAAAGATGGACGTCCATTCAGTGTGACTGTGTGTTTCCTAAAGGGCACTGCATGCCTTATATGAGTACAAAACCGGAAGTGCAATCAACCCAGATATACTGGTAAATCACCCTATTCCCATGTTAAAGAGAGGAATATGCTCAATCCCCAATAGTTATTCATATTCGCAGAGCCCACAGCAATACCGCCAGATCAAATATAATAGAACCTGTGAAGGGGAGATTAATGCCGCCGCTCGTCCGAGCGGCGTGCGTTCCATTACCCGGAAGTCATGCGCCGGGTGCGTTCCATTACCCGGAAGTCATGCGCCGGGTGCGTTCCACCAGCTGGAAGGACCCAACAGTCATTGCGGTCGTTGCTTAGCAACGTCGTGCCGCGGATCACGATACAGGGAAAGTAACCAGCAAGATGCATGCCACAGCAACATAAATTCCCCACGGTGTGGGCTAGATAGAACTCACCATAAACAGACTGTACTGGGGACACCCCCAGACCCTACACCAGAAACGGGTAAAAACCCACGGGGCGGGAATAAGGGATAACTCACATAACCAGTCCACAGAATCCTATACATATTTTCAATCATAGTATGCATCAGAAGCTAATATGTCAAGGTCTCATACCCATAGGCTAAAGATTCATATAGGTATACAAACATATATAGGTGTATCTAATCAGGCCCGTGAGTGTAGACTTACAATCAACATAAACAAATTACAACACAATACATAAATACATTAAACACACAGTTAAAACAATGATATAATCTGTATCAGAAAACACCCATGAACAATAATACCATGTGTCCATGCCTAAAAAGAAAAAAATATATCATAGACACATCACAGGAAAATGTTCATGGTGTTGTATTCATTAAGGCCCCTCGGAGCAGTAGTATCTAGCATACTGATCCAAAAGCTTTCTTTCTTTTTTAAAGCCAATATCCTATCCCCCCCCCCATTAGGTAGAGGGGGAATCCATTAAATTAGCATACATTTAAGGTTCGCTACCTGGTGCCTATTTTCCAAATAATGTCTTGCTACAGGTTTGTCAGAAGATCCAGTTTGAATAGCAGCTCGTATAGTGCTCCTGTGATTTGCCATCCGGTCTCTAAAACACCTAGATGTAAGTCCCACATAGTACAGGCCGCAAGGACAGATTAAACAATAAATCACACGGTCTAATTTGCAATGTAGATGGTATTTAATTTTTATATTTTTTCCCATATGTGGGTGTGTAAAGCTATTCCCAATTCTCATAGCCCTACACGTGGTACAATTCCCACATGAGAAGCAGCCAGGTTTCAGACTCATCATTCGGGAGGTACTCATTCGCTCATCAGGAGTGAGAGTAGGGCGCATGAGTATCTGTCTCAAATTGGCCCTACGTCCATAGGCCATCATAGGTGGCCCAGTGTGGGTAAAGGGCAAAGTAGGATCTGTCGCTAGAATGGGCCAATGTTTGCGTATAATCTTGTTAGTTTCTAGTGCATGACTATCATATTTGGTAGTATAAATCATTCTGTTGGTATTCTTATGGTTTTTAGAAACCTTGCGCAAATATATGCTACGTGCTTTACGCAGACATTTTCCCAAAATGCGTGGAGTATAGCCACACTGCCTAAATCTGTGCATCATGTCATTCAGTTGGGCTTCTCTGACAGTGTCATCGGTATTGTTTCTCATAACTCGAAGTAGTTGTGAGACCGGCAGATTATCCTTTAAGGCAGGAGGATGGAAACTACTAGTTAACAATGTAGTGTTCCTATCCGTGGGTTTCCTAAAGAGAGTGGTAGTGAAAGCCCCCCCAGTGTGTCCAATGGTAATGTCCAAAAAGTTGACATACTCAGCTGAAATCTCAAATGTAAATTTAATCGGGCTGTCTAAGTTGTTTAACTGATCAATCATAGCAATGAAGGACTCACGTGTGCCACGTGTGCTGGTGGAACGCACCCGGCGCATGACTTCCGGGTAATGGAACGCACCCGGCGCGTGACTTCCGGGTAATGGAACGCACGCCGCTCGGATGAGCGGCGGCATTAAGCTCCCCTTCACAGGTTCTATTATATTTGATCTGGCGGTATTGCTGTGGGCTCTGCGAATATGAATAACTATTGGGGATTGAGCATATTCCTCTCTTTAACATGGGAATAGGGTGATTTACCAGTATATCTGGGTTGATTGCACTTCCGGTTTTGTACTCATATAAGGCATGCAGTGCCCTTTAGGAAACACACAGTCACACTGAATGGACGTCCATCTTTTGCCTCCAGTGGTAAGAGTTACTATTGCCGTCTTCTGATGAATATAGTTTTGATTGTTTGGCTTGATATCAGGTTAGGTTTATCTTTGAGATTTTTCATGATGCATTACTCATATTACAAAGGGTTTATTGACTGATGTGCCACTGTATGGATAATTGCCCAGGAGTTATGTGTGAAGTAAGTAGAAGCCTTTATTAAACTTGAACTTGATGAACTCAGGTATTACCTAGTACTACACCTGACTTTCATTACGTTGGGAACTTGTAATATATATTTGTTGTCCCCCCAATAGGGCCCATATGCCGATTTGGCCGTCTGTCTTTTCACAGTGTTATACTGTTGAGTTATTTCATTCTAGTAAGTATGTTACCAGTACCCTTTTGGTGATTGGTCCTTGTTGGGTTACTTTTCTTCATCCTACCTGGTATCCAAGATATATATTTATATGCTTGGTAGTGTTATTCCTGGCACTTTCTTCATTTTGCACATTGCACTTTAGTGGTGAATCTCTGATTGGGCCCGTGAAACTGATTGCATTTATTTCTTTCATGTATCTGTTATTTGGACAGGTTATGACTTTTTTGCAATATGAAAATATGTATGGCTTGTCTTGATAAAGGCTCTGCTTGTTGAGCCGAAACGTCGACCCAATAAAGCCGATTATGATCTAAGAAAATACGATTGGATTTGATTTGTGAAGGAGAGTGCCCCCCAGGAAACTGGAATTATGACTATATGTGTGGATCCACCGTGACTGTGTGGATTCTACTGGGTGCACCCCGCAGTTGACCACATACGGATGTGAGTGCAGGACTCCCTTGGATATTATGGACTGCCAGTATTTTACTGTCATTCTTTTCCTGACACCCGTCACCTACTTTTGTCTTTTTTCTTATATGTGAATGTATAATGTCAATCTAGAGACTTTCTGTATCAGGATTTTATGTTTATGTTCATGTCACTTTGATTGTGATTTACTATATTATGGCCCAAGGAGCAACATGTCTGTTCGATGAGGGACTTCTAGCACAAGCTGAGCAAGGGACAGTCTTGTTTACTGACGATGAGATTGAGAAGGTATTGTTTGATAGAGTGGACTTTGAGGCACTACCTGCCGAAACGTCAGCTGACGTCTTCTACAGGTTGTTAAAGCTTAGACGACGTGAGGTTGACCTCCAGTTGCACGGTCAATTCCTGTCCGAATACCATCGTCATAAATTAATTCCTCAGGGATTTAAGATTAACAACATCCCGACATTGGGTCGTAGTAATCCAGTGTTCTGCACTAAATGGTGCGGGATATTAAATAAATGTTCCCTTGATCTCCTTGTGCTGGTAGTCGAAGAAGCTAGCAATGAGCTCAAAAAGGTTAAAAGTGAGATAGAGCAACTTGAGATCACGTCTATCCCTACTCTTAGGGAGGATAAGAATTCTAGTTGGCTTGATAGACTACAAACTCAAGTTGATTCCTATCGTAAGGAACTTACTTCCTTTAAAAGGAAGAAATTAACTACAGTGACAACAGACTATCAGACGCATACGGTATATCGTTGGTTACTTGGCAACAATAACCAATTTTCCACAGATAGACAAACACGTCCATATAGACAGCAGCGACGCCAATATTTGTCTAGGGAGCAGGGTTCCACTATCTCTACATCAGAGACTGATCTCTTAGATAGCAAAACAGGTGATCAACATTTTTTAGATTCAGGGGCCGATTCCAGGACCACACCCCCAGTGGGCACCGCAAGAGGCACCGCCCACACACGAGGAGGGGCGGTTATAAAAAGACAGGGCCGCAGGAATCGGACTTGAGTTCTGTATTTAACCTTTCCTCTACGGTATTAGATCACGCTGAAATACGTCTATTAGCACGGGGTTTGTCCTTTGTACCATTCTTTCCACACAAACCATTTGAGACAACTGTTGACCAGTATAGATTTGGTAGAAATTTACGCCTCAGAGAGTACTTTGCGCGTAAAGATAGTTCTAAACCTAAGACACAGTTTAAGAAACACTCTAGGTTTGATCCCCCTTCGACTAATTCAAGTTTAAAAACCTTTCTCAGAATGGTTACTAAGGACACCAGTTCTATCAAACCACCCAGACTGTACGACAACCTACCCGCTGATGAGCGACAAGCACTTAAAAAATTGCGCTCCAATCTGAATCTAGTGATTCGTCCAGCGGATAAGGGTGGAGCAGTTGTCGTACAGGACTGGGTGGATTATGATACAGAGATCAATCGTCAATTTACAGATGAATTAACCTACAGGAGAGTTAGGAACAACCCTTTGACACAAGTTAAAAGTCAAGTTGACGCTTGTCTCAAGAGGGGTCTAGACAATCAATGGATTGATGTAGATTTATTTGAATATATGACAGTTGAAAAGCCTAGTTGCCCAATAATTTACACATTACCCAAAATACATAAAACTTTACATAGTCCGCCAGGACGGCCGATTATAGCGGCTGAAGGATCACTGCTGCAACCAATAGCACAGTTCATTGATTCTCTATTACAACCATATGTCATTAAAAGTCCGAGTTACATTCGTGACAATAGTGACCTATTGGAACACCTGAAATCTTATCAGGATCTCCCTGAAAATATATTGCTTGCCACAATGGATGTACAATCTTTGTACACCGTGATACCTCATTCCGAAGGCCTTAGGGCATTAAGAGAATTGATTTCTCTTGAACCCACTAAGGGAATACCAACTGAATATATACTTGAGTTGACTAATCTTATGTTAGGACTCAATCATTTCCAGTATAAAAACGAGTATTACTACCAGGTTTCGGGGACCGCAATGGGGTCTAACCTCGCACCTTCTTATGCTAATATGTATATAACGGTATTTGAACAAAGACATATATTGGCAGAGTTTGGACAGAATATTAATATTTACAAAAGGTTTATAGATGATATACTTGTGGTTTGGCTTGGCACACGTGAGTCCTTCATTGCTATGATTGATCAGTTAAACAACTTAGACAGCTCAATTAAATTTACATTTGAGATTTCAGCTGAGTATGTCAACTTTTTGGACATTGCCATTGGACACACTGGGGGGGCTTTCACTACCACTCTCTTTAGGAAACCCACGGATAGGAACACTACATTGTTAACTAGTAGTTTCCATCCTCCTGCCTTAAAGGATAATCTGCCGGTCTCACAACTACTTCGAGTTATGAGAAACAATACCGATGACACTGTCAGAGAAGCCCAACTGAATGACATGATGCACAGATTTAGGCAGCGTGGCTATACTCCACGCATTTTGGGAAAATGTCTGCGTAAAGCACGTAGCATATATTTGCGCAAGGTTTCTAAAAACCGTAAGAATACCAACAGAATGATTTATACTACCAAATATGATAGTCATGCATTAGAAACTAACAAGATTATACGCAAACATTGGCCCATTCTAGCGACAGATCCTACTTTGCCCTTTACCCACACTGGGCCACCTATGATGGCCTATGGACGTGGGGCCAATTTGAGACAGATACTCATGCGCCCTACTCTCACTCCTGATGAGCGAATGAGTACCTCCCGAATGATGAGTCTGAAACCTGGCTGCTTCTCATGTGGGAATTGTACCACGTGTAGGGCTATGAGAATTGGGAATAGCTTTACACACCCACATACGGGAAAAAATATAAAAATTAAATACCATCTACATTGCAAATTAGACCATGTGATTTATTGTTTAATCTGTCCTTGCGGCCTGTACTATGTGGGACTTACATCTAGGTGTTTTAGAGACCGGATGGCAAATCACAGGACCACTATACGAGCTGCTATTCAAACTGGATCTTCTGACAAACCTGTAGCAAGACATTATTTGGAAAATAGGCAACTGGTAGCGAACCTTAAATGTATGCTTATTGATTGGATTCCCCCTCTACCTAATGGGGGGGATAGGATATTGGCTTTAAAAAAGAAAGAAAGCTTTTTGATCAGTATGCTTGATACTGTTGCTCCGAGGGGCCTTAATGAATACAACACCATGAACATTTTCCTGTGATGTGTCTATGATATATTTTTTTCTTTTTAGGCATGGACACATGGTATTATTGTTCATGGGTGTTTTCTGATACAGATTATATCATTGTTTTAACTGTGTGTTTAATGTATTTATGTATTGTGTTGTAATTTGTTTATGTTGATTGTAAGTCTACACTCACGGGCCTGATTAGATACACCTATATATGTTTGTATACCTATATGAATCTTTAGCCTATGGGTATGAGACCTTGACATATCAGCTTCTGATGCATACTATGATTGAAAATATGTATAGGATTCTGTGGACTGGTTATGTGAGTTATCCCTTATTCCCGCCCCGTGGGTTTTTACCCGTTTCTGGTGTAGGGTCTGGGGGTGTCCCCAGTACAGTCTGTTTATGGTGAGTTCTATCTAGCCCACACCGCGGGGAATATATGTTGCTGTGGCATCCATCTTGCTGGTTACTTTCCCTGTATCGTGATCCGCGGCACGATGTTGCTAAGCAACGACCGCAATGACTGTTGGGTCCTTCCGGCTGGTGGAACGCACCCGGCGCATGACTTCCGGGTAATGGAACGCACCCGGCGCGTGACTTCCGGGTAATGGAACGCACGCCGCTCGGATGAGCGGCGGCATTAAGCTCCCCTTCACAGGTTCTATTATATTTGATCTGGCGGTATTGCTGTGGGCTCTGCGAATATGAATAACTATTGGGGATTGAGCATATTCCTCTCTTTAACATGGGAATAGGGTGATTTACCAGTATATCTGGGTTGATTGCACTTCCGGTTTTGTACTCATATAAGGCATGCAGTGCCCTTTAGGAAACACACAGTCACACTGAATGGACGTCCATCTTTTGCCTCCAGTGGTAAGAGTTACTATTGCCGTCTTCTGATGAATATAGTTTTGATTGTTTGGCTTGATATCAGGTTAGGTTTATCTTTGAGATTTTTCATGATGCATTACTCATATTACAGAGGGTTTATTGACTGATGTGCCACTGTATGGATACTTGCCCAGGAGTTATGTGTGAAGTAAGTAGAAGCCTTTATTAAACTTGAACTTGATGAACTCAGGTGTTACCTAGTACTACACCTGACTTTCATTACGTTGGGAACTTGTAATATATATTTGTTGTCCCCCCAATAGGGCCCATATGCCGATTTGGCCGTCTGTCTTTTCACAGTGTTATACTGTTGAGTTATTTCATTCTAGTAAGTATGTTACCAGTACCCTTTTGGTGATTGGTCCTTGTTGGGTTACTTTTCTTCATCCTACCTGGTATCCAAGATATATATTTATATGCTTGGTAGTGATATTCCTGGCACTTTCTTCATTTTGCACATTGCACTTTAGTGGTGAATCTCTGATTGGGCCCGTGAAACTGATTGCATTTATTTCTTTCATGTATCTGTTATTTGGACAGGTTATGACTTTTTTGCAATATGAAAATATGTATGGCTTGTCTTGATAAAGGCTCTGCTTGTTGAGCCGAAACGTCGACCCAATAAAGCCGATTATGATCTAAGAAAATACGATTGGATTTGATTTGTGAAGGAGTGTGCCCCGCAGGAAACTGGAATTACGACTATATGTGTGGATCCACCGTGACTGTGTGGATTCTACTGGGTGCACCCCGCAGTTGACCACATACGGATGTGAGTGCAGGACTCCCTTGGATATTATGGACTGCCAGTATTTTACTGTCATTCTTTTCCTGACACCCGTCACCTACTTTTGTCTTTTTTCTCATATGAGAATGTATAATGTCAATCTAGAGACTTTCTGTATCAGGATTTTATGTTTATGTTCATGTCACTTTGATTGTGATTTACTATATTATGGCCCAAGGAGCAACATGTCTGTTCGATGAGGGACTTCTGGCACAAGCTGAGCAAGGGACAGTCTTGTTTACTGACGATGAGATTGAGAAGGTATTGTTTGATAGAGTGGACTTTGAGGCACTACCTGCCGAAACGTCAGCTGACGTCTTCTACAGGTTGTTAAAGCTTAGACGACGTGAGGTTGACCTCCAGTTGCACGGTCAATTCCTGTCCGAATACAATCGTCGTAAATTAATTCCTCAGGGATTTAGGATTAACAACATCCCGACATTGGGTCGTAGTAATCCAGTGTTCTGCACTAAATGGTGCGGGATATTAAATAAATGTTCCCTTGATCTCCTTGTGCTGGTAGTCGAAGAAGCTAGCAATGAGCTCAAAAAGGTTAAAAGTGAGATAGAGCAACTTGAGATCACGTCTATCCCTACTCTTAGGGAGGATAAGAATTCTAGTTGGCTTGATAGACTACAAACTCAAGTTGATTCCTATCGTAAGGAACTTACTTCCTTTAAAAGGAAGAAATTAACTACAGTGACAACAGACTATCAGACGCATACGGTATATCGTTGGTTACTTGGCAACAATAACCAATTTTCCACAGATAGACAAACACGTCCATATAGACAGCAGCGACGCCAATATTTGTCTAGGGAGCAGGGCTCCACTATCTCTACATCAGAGACTGATCTCTCAGATAGCAAAACAGGTGATCAACATTTTTTAGATTCAGGGGCCGATTCCAGGACCACACCCCCAGTGGGCACCGCAAGAGGCACCGCCCACACACGAGGAGGGGCGGTTATAAAAAGACAGGGCCGCAGGAATCGGACTTGAGTTCTGTATTTAACCTTTCCTCTACGGTATTAGATCACGCTGAAATACGTCTATTAGCACGGGGTTTGTCCTTTGTACCATTCTTTCCACACAAACCATTTGAGACAACTGTTGACCAGTATAGATTTGGTAGAAATTTACGCCTCAGAGAGTACTTTGCGCGTAAAGATAGTTCTAAACCTAAGACACAGTTTAAGAAACACTCTAGGTTTGATCCCCCTTCGACTAATTCAAGTTTAAAAACCTTTCTCAGAATGGTTACTAAGGACACCAGTTCAATCAAACCACCCAGACTGTACGACAACCTACCCGCTGATGAGCGACAAGCACTTAAAAAATTGCGCTCCAATCTGAATCTAGTGATTCGTCCAGCGGATAAGGGTGGAGCAGTTGTCGTACAGGACTGGGTGGATTATGATACAGAGATCAATCGTCCATTTACAGATGAATTAACCTACAGGAGAGTTAGGAACAACCCTTTGACACAAGTTAAAAGTCAAGTTGACGCTTGTCTCAAGAGGGGTCTAGACAATCAATGGATTGATGTAGATTTATTTGAATATATGACAGTTGAAAAGCCTAGTTGCCCAATAATTTACACATTACCCAAAATACATAAAACTTTACATAGTCCGCCAGGACGGCCGATTATAGCGGCTGAAGGATCACTGCTGCAACCAATAGCACAGTTCATTGATTCTCTATTACAACCATATGTCATTAAAAGTCTGAGTTACATTCGTGACAATAGTGACCTATTGGAACACCTGAAATCTTATCAGGATCTCCCTGAAAATATATTGCTTGCCACAATGGATGTACAATCTTTGTACACCGTGATACCTCATTCCGAAGGCCTTAGGGCATTAAGAGAATTGATTTCTCTTGAACCCACTAAGGGAATACCAACTGAATATATACTTGAGTTGACTAATCTTATGTTAGGACTCAATCATTTCCAGTATAAAAACGAGTATTACTACCAGGTTTCGGGGACCGCAATGGGGTCTAACCTCGCACCTTCTTATGCTAATATGTATATAACGGTATTTGAACAAAGACATATATTGGCAGAGTTTGGACAGAATATTAATATTTACAAAAGGTTTATAGATGATATACTTGTGGTTTGGCTTGGCACACGTGAGTCCTTCATTGCTATGATTGATCAGTTAAACAACTTAGACAGCCCAATTAAATTTACATTTGAGATTTCAGCTGAGTATGTCAACTTTTTGGACATTGCCATTGGACACACTGGGGGGGCTTTCACTACCACTCTCTTTAGGAAACCCACGGATAGGAACACTACATTGTTAACTAGTAGTTTCCATCCTCCTGCCTTAAAGGATAATCTGCCGGTCTCACAACTACTTCGAGTTATGAGAAACAATACCGATGACACTGTCAGAGAAGCCCAACTGAATGACATGATGCACAGATTTAGGCAGCGTGGCTATACTCCACGCATTTTGGGAAAATGTCTGCGTAAAGCACGTAGCATATATTTGCGCAAGGTTTCTAAAAACCGTAAGAATACCAACAGAATGATTTATACTACCAAATATGATAGTCATGCATTAGAAACTAACAAGATTATACGCAAGCATTGTCCCATTCTAGCGACAGATCCTACTTTGCCCTTTACCCACACTGGGCCACCTATGATGGCCTATGGACGTGGGGCCAATTTGAGGCAGATACTCATGCGCCCTACTCTCACTCCTGATGAGCGAATGAGTACCTCCCGAATGATGAGTCTGAAACCTGGCTGCTTCTCATGTGGGAATTGTACCACGTGTAGGGCTATGAGAATTGGGAATAGCTTTACACACCCACATACGGGAAAAAATATAAAAATTAAATACCATCTACATTGCAAATTAGACCATGTGATTTATTGTTTAATCTGTCCTTGCGGCCTGTACTATGTGGGACTTACATCTAGGTGTTTTAGAGACCGGATGGCAAATCACAGGACCACTATACGAGCTGCTATTCAAACTGGATCTTCTGACAAACCTGTAGCAAGACATTATTTGGAAAATAGGCAACTGGTAGCGAACCTTAAATGTATGCTTATTGATTGGATTCCCCCTCTACCTAATGGGGGGGATAGGATATTGGCTTTAAAAAAGAAAGAAAGCTTTTTGATCAGTATGCTTGATACTGTTGCTCCGAGGGGCCTTAATGAATACAACACCATGAACATTTTCCTGTGATGTGTCTATGATATATTTTTTTCTTTTTAGGCATGGACACATGGTATTATTGTTCATGGGTGTTTTCTGATACAGATTATATCATTGTTTTAACTGTGTGTTTAATGTATTTATGTATTGTGTTGTAATTTGTTTATGTTGATTGTAAGTCTACACTCACGGGCCTGATTAGATACACCTATATATGTTTGTATACCTATATGAATCTTTAGCCTATGGGTATGAGACCTTGACATATCAGCTTCTGATGCATACTATGATTGAAAATATGTATAGGATTCTGTGGACTGGTTATGTGAGTTATCCCTTATTCCCGCCCGTGGGTTTTTACCCGTTTCTGGTGTAGGGTCTGGGGGTGTCCCCAGTACAGTCTGTTTATGGTGAGTTCTATCTAGCCCACACCGCGGGGAATATATGTTGCTGTGGCATCCATCTTGCTGGTTACTTTCCCTGTATCGTGATCCGCGGCACGACGTTGCTAAGCAACGACCGCAATGACTGTTGGGTCCTTCCGGCTGGTGGAACGCACCCGGCGCATGACTTCCGGGTAATGGAACGCACCCGGCGCGTGACTTCCGGGTAATGGAACGCACGCCGCTCGGATGAGCGGCGGCATTAAGCTCCCCTTCACAGGTTCTATTATATTTGATCTGGCGGTATTGCTGTGGGCTCTGCGAATATGAATAACTATTGGGGATTGAGCATATTCCTCTCTTTAACATGGGAATAGGGTGATTTACCAGTATATCTGGGTTGATTGCACTTCCGGTTTTGTACTCATATAAGGCATGCAGTGCCCTTTAGGAAACACACAGTCACACTGAATGGACGTCCATCTTTTGCCTCCAGTGGTAAGAGTTACTATTGCCGTCTTCTGATGAATATAGTTTTGATTGTTTGGCTTGATATCAGGTTAGGTTTATCTTTGAGATTTTTCATGATGCATTACTCATATTACAGAGGGTTTATTGACTGATGTGCCACTGTATGGATACTTGCCCAGGAGTTATGTGTGAAGTAAGTAGAAGCCTTTATTAAACTTGAACTTGATGAACTCAGGTGTTACCTAGTACTACACCTGACTTTCATTACGTTGGGAACTTGTAATATATATTTGTTGTCCCCCCAATAGGGCCCATATGCCGATTTGGCCGTCTGTCTTTTCACAGTGTTATACTGTTGAGTTATTTCATTCTAGTAAGTATGTTACCAGTACCCTTTTGGTGATTGGTCCTTGTTGGGTTACTTTTCTTCATCCTACCTGGTATCCAAGATATATATTTATATGCTTGGTAGTGATATTCCTGGCACTTTCTTCATTTTGCACATTGCACTTTAGTGGTGAATCTCTGATTGGGCCCGTGAAACTGATTGCATTTATTTCTTTCATGTATCTGTTATTTGGACAGGTTATGACTTTTTTGCAATATGAAAATATGTATGGCTTGTCTTGATAAAGGCTCTGCTTGTTGAGCCGAAACGTCGACCCAATAAAGCCGATTATGATCTAAGAAAATACGATTGGATTTGATTTGTGAAGGAGTGTGCCCCCCAGGAAACTGGAATTACGACTATATGTGTGGATCCACCGTGACTGTGTGGATTCTACTGGGTGCACACCGCAGTTGACCACATACGGATGTGAGTGCAGGACTCCCTTGGATATTATGGACTGCCAGTATTTTACTGTCATTCTTTTCCTGACACCCGTCACCTACTTTTGTCTTTTTTCTTATATGTGAATGTATAATGTCAATCTAGAGACTTTCTGTATCAGGATTTTATGTTTATGTTCATGTCACTTTGATTGTGATTTACTATATTATGGCCCAAGGAGCAACATGTCTGTTCGATGAGGGACTTCTAGCACAAGCTGAGCAAGGGACAGTCTTGTTTACTGACGATGAGATTGAGAAGGTATTGTTTGATAGAGTGGACTTTGAGGCACTACCTGCCGAAACGTCAGCTGACGTCTTCTACAGGTTGTTAAAGCTTAGACAACGTGAGGTTGACCTCCAGTTGCACGGTCAATTCCTGTCCGAATACAATCGTCGTAAATTAATTCCTCAGGGATTTAGGATTAACAACATCCCGACATTGGGTCGTAGTAATCCAGTGTTCTGCACTAAATGGTGCGGGATATTAAATAAATGTTCCCTTGATCTCCTTGTGCTGGTAGTCGAAGAAGCTAGCAATGAGCTCAAAAAGGTTAAAAGTGAGATAGAGCAACTTGAGATCACGTCTATCCCTACTCTTAGGGAGGATAAGAATTCTAGTTGGCTTGATAGACTACAAACTCAAGTTGATTCCTATCGTAAGGAACTTACTTCCTTTAAAAGGAAGAAATTAACTACAGTGACATCAGACTATCAGACGCATACGGTATATCGTTGGTTAATTGGCAACAATAACCAATTTTCCACAGATAGACAAACACGTCCATATAGACAGCAGCGACGCCAATATTTGTCCAGGGAGCAGGGCTCCACTATCTCTACATCAGAGACTGATCTCTCAGATAGCAAAACAGGTGATCAACATTTTTTTAGATTCAGGGGCCGATTCCAGGACCACACCCCCAGTGGGCACCGCAAGAGGCACCGCCCACACACGAGGAGGGGCGGTTATAAAAAGACAGGGCCGCAGGAATCGGACTTGAGTTCTGTATTTAACCTTTCCTCTACGGTATTAGATCACGCTGAAATACGTCTATTAGCACGGGGTTTGTCCTTTGTACCATTCTTTCCACACAAACCATTTGAGACAACTGTTGACCAGTATAGATTTGGTAGAAATTTACGCCTCAGAGAGTATTTTGCGCGTAAAGATAGTTCTAAACCTAAGACACAGTTTAAGAAACACTCTAGGTTTGATCCCCCTTCGACTAATTCAAGTTTAAAAACATTTCTCAGAATGGTTACTAAGGACACCAGTTCTATCAAACCACCCAGACTGTACGACAACCTACCCGCTGATGAGCGACAAGCACTTAAAAAATTGCGCTCCAATCTGAATCTAGTGATTCGCCCAGCGGATAAGGGTGGAGCAGTTGTCGTACAGGACTGGGTGGATTATGATACAGAGATCAATCGTCAACTTACAGATGAATTAACCTACAGGAGAGTTAGGAACAACCCTTTGACACAAGTTAAAAGTCAAGTTGACGCTTGTCTCAAGAGGGGTCTAGACAATCAATGGATTGATGTAGATTTATTTGAATATATGACAGTTGAAAAGCCTTGTTGCCCAATAATTTACACATTACCCAAAATACATAAAACCTTACATAGTCCACCAGGACGGCCGATTATAGCGGCTGAAGGATCACTGCTGCAACCAATAGCACAGTTCATTGATTCTCTATTACAACCATATGTCATTAAAAGTCCGAGTTACATTCGTGACAATAGTGACCTATTGGAACACCTGAAATCTTATCAGGATCTCCCTGAAAATATATTGCTTGCCACAATGGATGTACAATCTTTGTACACCGTGATACCTCATTCCGAAGGCCTTAGGGCATTAAGAGAATTGATTTCTCTTGAACCCACTAAGGGAATACCAACTGAATATATACTTGAGTTGACTAATCTTATGTTAGGACTCAATCATTTCCAGTATAAAAACGAGTATTACTACCAGGTTTCGGGGACCGCAATGGGGTCTAACCTCGCACCTTCTTATGCTAATATGTATATAACGGTATTTGAACAAAGACATATATTGGCAGAGTTTGGACAGAATATTAAGATTTACAAAAAGGTTTATAGATGATATACTTGTGGTTTGGCTTGGCACACGTGAGTCCTTCATTGCTATGATTGATCAGTTAAACAACTTAGACAGCCCAATTAAATTTACATTTGAGATTTCAGCTGAGTATGTCAACTTTTTGGACATTACCATTGGACACACTGGGGGGGCTTTCACTACCACTCTCTTTAGGAAACCCACGGATAGGAACACTACATTGTTAACTAGTAGTTTCCATCCTCCTGCCTTAAAGGATAATCTGCCGGTCTCACAACTACTTCGAGTTATGAGAAACAATACCGATGACACTGTCAGAGAAGCCCAACTGAATGACATGATGCACAGATTTAGGCAGCGTGGCTATACTCCACGCATTTTGGGAAAATGTCTGCGTAAAGCACGTAGCATATATTTGCGCAAGGTTTCTAAAAACCGTAAGAATACCAACAGAATGATTTATACTACCAAATATGATAGTCATGCACTAGAAACTAACAAGATTATACGCAAACATTGGCCCATTCTAGCGACAGATCCTACTTTGCCCTTTACCCACACTGGGCCACCTATGATGGCCTATGGACGTGGGGCCAATTTGAGACAGATACTCATGCTCCCTACTCTCACTCCTGATGAGCGAATGAGTACCTCCCGAATGATGAGTCTGAAACCTAGCTGCTTCTCATGTGGGAATTGTACCACGTGTAGGGCTATGAGAATTGGGAATAGCTTTACACACCCAAATACGGGAAAAAATATAAAAATTAAATACCATCTACATTGCAAATTAGACCATGTGATTTATTGTTTAATCTGTCCTTGCAGCCTGTATTATGTGGGACTTACATCTAGGTGTTTTAGAGACCGGATGGCAAATCACAGGAGCACTATACGAGCTGCTATTCAAACTGGATCTTCTGACAAACCTGTAGCAAGACATTATTTGGAAAATAGGCACCAGGTAGCGAACCTTAAATGTATGCTTATTGATTGGATTCCCCCTCTACCTAATGGGGGGGATAGGATATTGGTTTTAAAAAAGAAAGAAAGCTTTTGGATCAGTATGCTTGATACTGTTGCTCCGAGGGGCCTTAATGAATACAACACCATGAACATTTTCCTGTGATGTGTCTATGATATATTTTTTTCTTTTTAGGCATGGACACATGGTATTATTGTTCATGGGTGTTTTCTGATACAGATTATATCATTGTTTTAACTGTGTGTGTTAGGGTCTCCTGCCCTGTGCTGCCACGTCGTCATGGCAACCGGGAGACAAGTGCTAGCGGAGTGACCTGAGCGCAGCTGATACTCCGGTTCGGGTCTTTTGCTGTGCAGTGGTTATAGGCTCTGTGCATGGCAGGGGATCCGGTGCTGGTTTTTGTGCTCACAGTCTGTGAGGTCTGAGTGGGGCGTGGACAGCACCTGCTTTATAAGGCCTCTTCTCAGGGTAAGCAGATGCTGCTGAATCTTTGTTGGTTAGTCAGTTTCTGAAAGTTAGCCAGTACTGTGTAGCTTTGTATTTGTTTGTTGCTTACTGCAAATAGGCCTGGGGATTTGGTATTACACTCTGCCAATCCAGACCTAGCAGTAAGACTGGAGTCAGTCGTTTAGCTTGCTGGGGTTCTGTTACTACTCTGTGAATTTAGCAAGTTTGAGGCTGTATTCTAAGACTTGCCTGTCTAATCCTGTCTCACTGTGCTAGGTGTCAGGGGTCAGTTTAGTGGCAGTAAGCTGAACCTGTGCACTGCAAGTGAGAATTAGGATTGTGGAGACTCTCCTTGTGTCTATCATTCCATCTCTGACCAAGGAGTTTACTGCCACACCCGTTGGTAACCCTTTAGGGTTTTGCTTTTGCCCTTAGCAACAGCATTTCGGGTTCTCTACGTATTAAAACACAACATCTTGCTTTTCCCATCTGAGCAGTTCTAATACAAGGGAGATACCCAGTTCCTTAGCCTCTGGGCTTCTCTGTTCACTTTGTGTGTATTTTGTTAACCTATCACCTTCTGTGTACGTTATGTCATATTCCCCAGTCTGTCTGTAAGTCTATTTGTTTTGCATAACAGTTCAAACACCAGTACATTCCTGCAGGCACTGGAGTGCATAACAGTCCTGACACCAGTACTTTCCTGCAGGCACTGGTGTGCATAACATATTCAGCAGCCTAATACTCCTGTTGAAATTTTGTGGGAATATGGAGCATACCCCTCAAAATACGTTGCAACAGGTGGTCGATCAGGTGCAGGTCCTGACTCGACAATTTAATGATTTGTCCATTTAAATGCACACCTCCCAGGCTGCTGGCGGAGCTCCCGCAGCAGCAGCACCTGCAGGGGTTAAGGAGCCGAAAGTAAATCTCCCGGATCGTTTTTCTGGAGATCGCTCGCAGTTCTTTTGTTTCAAGGAGAGCTGCAAGCTATACTTCCGGCTTAGGCCTCAGTCTTCTGGGTCGGAGATTCAGCGGGTGGGCATAGTGATTTCCTTGCTACAAGGAGACCCACAGGTCTGGGCATATGGGTTGCAGCCTGACTGTCCGTCGCTTAAAAGTGTTGATGCTTTTTTTACGGCACTGGGCATGTTGTATGATGACCCTGACAAGACGGCCTCAGCCGAGGCTCAGATTTCGATCCTTAAGCAAGGGCGAAGGCCAGTTGAGGTTTACTGTACGGAGTTTCGGAGGTTGGCCCATGATACCCAGTAGAATGACCCAGCCCTGAGACACCAGTACCGAAGAGGTCTTTCTAACCAGATAAAGGACCAACTGGTACAATATCCCTTGCCTGATAGCTTGGATCAGCTCATGCAGTTATCCATCCGGGTGGATAGACGGCTGAGAGAGCGTAGGCTTGAAAGGGAGACTGAGATTTCCTTCCTTCCCAAGGGAACCTCAGACTCTGAGGAATTTTCAGAGGAGCCTATGCAGATTGGGGCTACCCGCCTCTCCTCGCGTGAGAAGACGCGGAGGAGACAGCAGGGGTTGTGTTTGTACTGTGGGAATAAAGGTCATGTGGTAGTATCATACCCAGAAAAGCCGGAAAACTTCAGGGCCTGAGGGTGATGGGAAATATCCTGTCAGGCCAGAAGTCAGAATTTCCCAAGAAGACTTTTATCATTCCGGTGACCTTGAAGATCCTCGGTCAAACTGTCAAGACTGAGGCCTTTGTGGACAGTGGGGCCGACGGGGTTTTTATGGACCGCCAATTCGCCCTGAAACACTCTGTTCCCTTAGTACCCTTGGCATCGGAAATTGAGATTTGTGGGTTAAACGGGGAACCATTATCCCAAGGTAAAATTACCTCTTGCACTAGCCAGATTTCTTTGTTTATTGGAGCCACACACTCTGAAAAATTGTCCTTTTATGTGACTGTCTGTACTTTTGCCCCATTGGTGTTGGGGTTACCCTGGTTAAGGGCCCACAATCCTCAATTTGACTGGGTCTCTGGGGAGATTCTTAGTTGGGGTACTGATTGTTTCAGGAGTTGCTTGAGCCTTCCAGTCAGGCTCTCGCAGCTAAGTTTGCCAGGATTGCCAGGGTGTTATGCAGATTTTGCGGACGTGTTCTCCAAAAAAGTTGCAGAGGTACTACCTCCCCATCGCCCCTATGACTGTGCCATTGATTTGTTGCCAAATGCTAAGCTTCCCAAGAGCAGGTTGTACTCCCTGTCACGTCCTGAGACTCAGGCTATGGCAGAGTACATTCAGGAGAACTTGGCTAAGGGATTTATCAGACCTTCACAGTCTCCAGTTGGGTCGGGGTTCTTCTTCGTGGGTAAAAAGGACGGTTCGTTGCGACCCTGCATCGACTTCAGGGAATTGAACCGTATCACGATTAAAAACTCATACCCACTGCCTCTCATTTCGGTCTTGTTTGACCAGCTTCGTACTGCCACCATTTTTTCTAAGATTGACCTACGCGGTGCGTACAATCTAATCCGAATAAGAGAGGGGGATGAATGGAAGACTGCCTTTAATACCCACTCAGGGCATTATGAATATTTGGTGATGCCTTTTGGGCTCTGTAATGCCCCGGCAGTCTTCCAGGATTTCATGAATGATGTGCTCAGGGAATATTTGGATAGATTCTTAGTTGTATACTTAGATGACATCCTAATCTTCTCCCATTCCCTGGAGGAACATCGGAAGCATGTACGCTTAGTCCTCCAGAAACTCAGAGACCACCGGCTTGGGGCGAAGCTGGAGAAGTGCGAATTTGAAGTTCAGCAAATCGCATTTCTAGGATATATTATCTCCCCAGAAGGTTTCCAAATGGAGGGTTCCAAGGTACAGGCAGTCCTGGATTGGGTGCAGCCCACTAGTTTGAAGGCGCTTCAGCGTTTCCTGGGCTTTGCGAATTTTTATAGACGATTTATCGCTGGATTTTCGTCTATAGTGGCGCCCTTGGTGGCACTCACTAAGAAAGGGGCGGATGTTGCTCACTGGTCTTGTGAGGCTAAAGCGGCTTTTGCCCGTCTCAAAAGGGCATTTGTTTCGGCCAAGGTGCTGCGACACCCAGATCCAGAGCGTCCTTTTGTGGTGGAGGTGGATGCCTCTGAGATGGGTATTGGGGCAATGCTTTCTCAGATGGGAGTGTCTGATAATCGCCTTCATCCCTGTGCTTACTTTTCCCGTAAATTTTCGCCTGCCGAGATGAATTATGACGTGGGTAACCGGGAATTGTTGGCTATTAAGGATGCACTCGAGGAGTGGAGACACTGGCTTGAGGGGGCTAAGTTTGTGGTCTCAATTCTCACTGACCATAAGAATCTGGCATATTTAGAGTCAGCGAAGCGTCTCAATGCCAGGCAGGCACGATGGGCTTTGTTTTTTGCTCGCTTTAATTTTTTGATAACATATCGCCCTGGGTCAAAAAACATCAAGGCTGATGCGCTCTCGCGGAGTTTTGCTCCAATCCAGGAGACCACCGAGGAGCCGTTGCCCATTGTTTCCCCATCATGTATTAAAGTGGGCATTACCCAGGACCTCTTATCATTAGTCCTTAGAGCACAGGAGCAGGCTCCTCCAGACCTTCCGGTAGGTCTTTTGTTTGTGCCTCCTAGGTTAAGACAGCGAGTGTTCCTGGAATTCCATGCCAAGAAGTCTGCAGGTCACCCGGGTATTGCCAGAACTCGGGAGTTGCTATCTAGGGCGGTGTGGTGGCCCTCGGTGGCTAAGGATGTGGATCAGTGGGTTCGGGCATGTGACATCTGTGCCCGAAATAAGACTCCTAGAGGGGTTCCGGTTGGCCCATTACATCCACTCTCTATCCCATCTAAGCCATGGACCCACATTTCAATGGATTTTGTGGTGGACTTGCCCAAATCCTCGGGGATGACAGCCATCTGGGTTGTCGTTGACAGGTTTTCAAAGATGGCGCACTTCGTTCCACTGGTTGGGCTGCCATCGGCCAGACGCCTGTCTGAATTATTTATGCTGCATGTTGTGCGTCTCCACGGGTTGCCACTTGATGTGGTCTCTGACCGCGGATCCCAGTTTGTGGCCAAATTCTGGAGGGCATTTTGTTCCGATCTCCAGATTTCTGTCAGCTTGTCGTCGGGCTACCATCCGCAGTCTAATGGGAAGACTGAAAGGGTGAACCAGTCCTTGGAGCAGTTCCTCAGGTGTTATGTCTCCAAGTGTCAGACTGACTGGGTTGCTCATCTGTCCATGGCGGAGTTTGCCTATAACAACGCGGCTCACTCTGCTACAGGGATCTCTCCATTCCTTTGTGTGTATGGGCATCATCCTAAGGCCAATTCTTTTGACCCCCTGGACTCCACGCCTGGTGGTTCCTCTGTGGTTTCGGTCCTTAGAGGTATTTGGCGGAAAGTGAAGAAAGCCCTTGTGTCTGTGTCATTAGTGACCAAAAGGGTTTTTGATAAGCGGAAAAGACCCTGCAGCTTCAAATTAGGAGACTTCGTCTGGTTGTCTACCAAGAATTTGAAGTTGAGACAGCCATCTCATAAGTTAGGCCCCCGGTTCATCGGCCCTTATAAGATCACCAGGGTTATCAATCCGGTGGCATTTCAGTTAGATCTGCCCCGTTCTTTGGGTATCAATAAAACCTTTCATTGTTCCCTTTTAAAACGGGCGATTAGTAATCCTTCTTCCAGTGGAAGACCTTCCCCTCTTCTGATACGTGGCCAGAGGGAGTTTGTTGTTGAAAGGATTCTTGACTCCAAGGTGGTTTGGGGTCGGCTGACATTTTTGGTGCACTGGAAGGGGTATGGCCCGGAGGAGCGGTCGTGGGTGCGCAGTTGTGATCTTCATGCCCCCAGACTGATACGCTCTTTCTTCTCGCAGTTCCCCGATAAACCCGGTGGTAGGGGTTCTTTGACCCCTCGTCAGAGGGGGGGTACTGTTAGGGTCTCCTGCCCTGTGCTGCCACGTCGTCATGGCAACCGGGAGACAAGTGCTAGCGGAGTGACCTGAGCGCAGCTGATACTCCGGTTCGGGTCTTTTGCTGTGCAGTGGTTATAGGCTCTGTGCATGGCAGGGGATCCGGTGCTGGTTTTTGTGCTCACAGTCTGTGAGGTCTGAGTGGGGCGTGGACAGCACCTGCTTTATAAGGCCTCTTCTCAGGGTAAGCAGATGCTGCTGAATCTTTGTTGGTTAGTCAGTTTCTGAAAGTTAGCCAGTACTGTGTAGCTTTGTATTTGTTTGTTGCTTACTGCAAATAGGCCTGGGGATTTGGTATTACACTCTGCCAATCCAGACCTAGCAGTAAGACTGGAGTCAGTCGTTTAGCTTGCTGGGGTTCTGTTACTACTCTGTGAACTTAGCAAGTTTGAGGCTGTATTCTAAGACTTGCCTGTCTAATCCTGTCTCACTGTGCTAGGTGTCAGGGGTCAGTTTAGTGGCAGTAAGCTGAACCTGTGCACTGCAAGTGAGAATTAGGATTGTGGAGAATCTCCTTGTGTCTATCATTCCATCTCTGACCAAGGAGTTTACTGCCACACCCGTTGGTAACCCTTTAGGGTTTTGCTGTTGCCCTTAGCAACAGCATTTCGGGTTCTCTACGTATTAAAACACAACATCTTGCTTTTCCCATCTGAGCAGTTCTAATACAAGGGAGATACCCAGTTCCTTAGCCTCTGGGCTTCTCTGTTCACTTTGTGTGTATTTTGTTAACCTATCACCTTCTGTGTACGTTATGTCATATTCCCCAGTCTGTCTGTAAGTCCATTTGTTTTGCATAACAGTTCAAACACCAGTACATTCCTGCAGGCACTGGAGTGCATAACAGTCCTGACACCAGTACTTTCCTGCAGGCACTGGTGTGCATAACAGTGTGTTTAATGTATTTATGTATTGTGTTGTAATTTGTTTATGTTGATTGTAAGTCTACACTCACGGGCCTGATTAGATACACCTATATATGTTTGTATACCTATATGAATCTTTAGCCTATGGGTATGAGACCTTGACATATCAGCTTCTGATGCATACTATGATTGAAAATATGTATAGGATTCTGTGGACTGGTTATGTGAGTTATCCCTTATTCCCGCCCCGTGGGTTTTTACCCGTTTCTGGTGTAGGGTCTGGGGGTGTCCCCAGTACAGTCTTTTATGGTGAGTTCTATCTAGCCCACACCGCGGGGAATATATGTTGCTGTGGCATGCATCTTGCTGGTTACTTTCCCTGTATCGTGATCCACGGCACGACGTTGCTAAGCAACGACCGCAATGTCTGTTGGGTCCTTCCGGCTGGTGGAACGCACCCGGCGCATGACTTCCGGGTAATGGAACGCACCCGGCGCGTGACTTCCGGGTAATGGAACGCACGCCGCTCGGATGAGCGGCGGCATTAAGCTCCCCTTCACAGGTTCTATTATATTTGATCTGGCGGTATTGCTGTGGGCTCTGCGAATATGAATAACTATTGGGGATTGAGCATATTCCTCTCTTTAACATGGGAATAGGGTGATTTACCAGTATATCTGGGTTGATTGCACTTCCGGTTTTGTACTCATATAAGGCATGCAGTGCCCTTTAGGAAACACACAGTCACACTGAATGGACGTCCATCTTTTGCCTCCAGTGGTAAGAGTTACTATTGCCGTCTTCTGATGAATATAGTTTTGATTGTTTGGCTTGATATCAGGTTAGGTTTATCTTTGAGATTTTTCATGATGCATTACTCATATTACAGAGGGTTTATTGACTGATGTGCCACTGTATGGATAATTGCCCAGGAGTTATGTGTGAAGTAAGTAGAAGCCTTTATTAAACTTGAACTTGATGAACTCAGGTGTTACCTAGTACTACACCTGACTTTCATTACGTTGGGAACTTGTAATATATATTTGTTGTCCCCCCAATAGGGCCCATATGCCGATTTGGCCGTCTGTCTTTTCACAGTGTTATACTGTTGAGTTATTTCATTCTAGTAAGTATGTTACCAGTACCCTTTTGGTGATTGGTCCTTGTTGGGTTACTTTTCTTCATCCTACCTGGTATCCAAGATATATATTTATATGCTTGGTAGTGTTATTCCTGGCACTTTCTTCATTTTGCACATTGCACTTTAGTGGTGAATCTCTGATTGGGCCCGTGAAACTGATTGCATTTATTTCTTTCATGTATCTGTTATTTGGACAGGTTATGACTTTTTTGCAATATGAAAATATGTATGGCTTGTCTTGATAAAGGCTCTGCTTGTTGAGCCGAAACGTCGACCCAATAAAGCCGATTATGATCTAAGAAAATACGATTGGATTTGATTTGTGAAGGAGAGTGCCCCCCAGGAAACTGGAATTACGACTATATGTGTGGATCCACCGTGACTGTGTGGATTCTACTGGGTGCACCCCGCAGTTGACCACATACGGATGTAAGTGCAGGACTACCTTGGATATTATGGACTGCCAGTATTTTACTGTCATTCTTTTCCTGACACCCGTCACCTACTTTTGTCTTTTTTCTTATATGTGAATGTATAATGTCAATCTAGAGACTTTCTGTATCAGGATTTTATGTTTATGTTCATGTCACTTTGATTGTGATTTACTATATTATGGCCCAAGGAGCAACATGTCTGTTCGATGAGGGACTTCTAGCACAAGCTGAGCAAGGGACAGTCTTGTTTACTGACGATGAGATTGAGAAGGTACTGTTTGATAGAGTGGACTTTGAGGCACTACCTGCCGAAACGTCAGCTGACGTCTTCTACAGGTTGTTAAAGCTTAGACGACGTGAGGTTGACCTCCAGTTGCACGGTCAATTCCTGTCCGAATACCATCGTCGTAAATTAATTCCTCAGGGATTTAGGATTAACAACATCCCGACATTGGGTCGTAGTAATCCAGTGTTCTGCACTAAATGGTGCGGGATATTAAATAAATGTTCCCTTGATCTCCTTGTGCTGGTAGTCGAAGAAGCTAGCAATGAGCTCAAAAAGGTTAAAAGTGAGATAGAGCAACTTGAGATCACGTTTATCCCTACTCTTAGGGAGGATAAGAATTCTAGTTGGCTTGATAGACTACAAACTCAAGTTGATTCCTATCGTAAGGAACTTACTTCCTTTAAAAGGAAGAAATTAACTACAGTGACAACAGACTATCAGACGCATACGGTATATCGTTGGTTACTTGGCAACAATAACCAATTTTCCACAGATAGACAAACACGTCCATATAGACAGCAGCGACGCCAATATTTGTCTAGGGAGCAGGGCTCCACTATCTCTACATCAGAGACTGATCTCTCAGATAGCAAAACAGGTGATCAACATTTTTTAGATTCAGGGGCCGATTCCAGGTTCACACCCCCAGTGGGCACCGCAAGAGGCACCGCCCACACACGAGGAGGGGCGGTTATAAAAAGACAGGGCCGCAGGAATCGGACTTGAGTTCTGTATTTAACCTTTCCTCTACGGTATTAGATCACGCTGAAATACGTCTATTAGCACGGGGTTTGTCCTTTGTACCATTCTTTCCACACAAACCATTTGAGACAACTGTTGACCAGTATAGATTTGGTAGAAATTTACGCCTCAGAGAGTACTTTGCGCGTAAAGATAGTTCTAAACCTAAGACACAGTTTAAGAAACACTCTAGGTTTGATCCCCCTTCGACTAATTCAAGTTTAAAAACCTTTCTCAGAATGGTTACTAAGGACACCCGTTCTATCAAACCACCCAGACTGTACGACAACCTACCCGCTGATGAGCGACAAGCACTTAAAAAATTGCGCTCCAATCTGAATCTAGTGATTCGTCCAGCGGATAAGGGTGGAGCAGTTGTCGTACAGGACTGGGTGGATTATGATACAGAGATCAATCGTCAACTTACAGATGAATTAACCTACAGGAGAGTTAGGAACAACCCTTTGACACAAGTTAAAAGTCAAGTTGGCGCTTGTCTCAAGAGGGGTCTAGACAATCAATGGATTGATGTAGATTTATTTGAATATATGACAGTTGAAAAGCCTAGTTGCCCAATAATTTACACATTACCCAAAATACATAAAACCTTACATAGTCCGCCAGGACGGCCGATTATAGCGGCTGAAGGATCACTGCTGCAACCAATAGCACAGTTCATTGATTCTCTATTACAACCATATGTCATTAAAAGTCCGAGTTACATTCGTGACAATAGTGACCTATTGGAACACCTGAAATCTTATCAGGATCTCCCTGAAAATATATTGCTTGCCACAATGGATGTACAATCTTTGTACACCGTGATACCTCATTCCGAAGGCCTTAGGGCATTAAGAGAATTGATTTCTCTTGAACCCACTAAGGGAATACCAACTGAATATATACTTGAGTTGACTAATCTTATGTTAGGACTCATTTCCAGTATAAAAATGAGTATTACTACCAGGTTTCGGGGACCGCAATGGGGTCTAACCTCGCACCTTCTTATGCTAATATGTATATAATGGTATTTGAACAAAGACATATATTGGCAGAGTTTGGACAGAATATTAAGATTTACAAAAGGTTTATAGATGATATACTTGTGGTTTGGCTTGGCACACGTGAGTCCTTCATTGCTATGATTGATCAGTTAAACAACTTAGACAGCCCAATTAAATTTACATTTGAGATTTCAGCTGAGTATGTCAACTTTTTGGACATTACCATTGGACACACTGGGGGGGCTTTCACTACCACTCTCTTTAGGAAACCCACGGATAGGAACACTACATTGTTAACTAGTAGTTTCCATCCTCCTGCCTTAAAGGATAATCTGCCGGTCTCACAACTACTTCGAGTTATGAGAAACAATACCGATGACACTGTCAGAGAAGCCCAACTGAATGACATGATGCACAGATTTAGGCAGCGTGGCTATACTCCACGCATTTTGGGAAAATGTCTGCGTAAAGCACGTAGCATATATTTGCGCAAGGTTTCTAAAAACCGTAAGAATACCAACAGAATGATTTATACTACCAAATATGATAGTCATGCACTAGAAACTAACAAGATTATACGCAAACATTGGCCCATTCTAGCGACAGATCCTACTTTGCCCTTTACCCACACTGGGCCACCTATGATGGCCTATGGACGTGGGGCCAATTTGAGACAGATACTCATGCGCCCTACTCTCACTCCTGATGAGCGAATGAGTACCTCCCGAATGATGAGTCTGAAACCTGGCTGCTTCTCATGTGGGAATTGTACCACGTGTAGGGCTATGAGAATTGGGAATAGCTTTACACACCCACATACGGGAAAAAATATAAAAATTAAATACCATCTACATTGCAAATTAGACCATGTGATTTATTGTTTAATCTGTCCTTGCGGCCTGTACTATGTGGGACTTACATCTAGGTGTTTTAGAGACCGGATGGCAAATCACAGGACCACTATACGAGCTGCTATTCAAACTGGATCTTCTGACAAACCTGTAGCAAGACATTATTTGGAAAATAGGCACCAGGTAGCGAACCTTAAATGTATGCTTATTGATTGGATTCCCCCTCTACCTAATGGGGGGGATAGGATATTGGCTTTAAAAAAGAAAGAAAGCTTTTGGATCAGTATGCTTGATACTGTTGCTCCGAGGGGCCTTAATGAATACAACACCATGAACATTTTCCTGTGATGTGTCTATGATATATTTTTTTCTTTTTAGGCATGGACACATGGTATTATTGTTCATGGGTGTTTTCTGATACAGATTATATCATTGTTTTAACTGTGTGTTTAATGTATTTATGTATTGTGTTGTAATTTGTTTATATTGATTGTAAGTCTACACTCACGGGCCTGATTAGATACATCTATATATGTATAAGTGTATCTAATCATATATATACCTATATGAATCTTTAGCCTATGGGTATGAGACCTTGACATATCAGCTTCTGATGCATACTATGATTGAAAATATGTATAGGATTCTGTGGACTGGTTATGTGAGTTATCCCTTATTCCCGCCCCGTGGGTTTTTACCCGTTTCTGGTGTAGGGTCTGGGGGTGTCCCCAGTACAGTCTGTTTATGGTGAGTTCTATCTAGCCCACACCGCGGGGAATATATGTTGCTGTGGCATCCATCTTGCTGGTTACTTTCCCTGTATCGTGATCCGCGGCACGACGTTGCTAAGCAACGACCGCAATGACTGTTGGGTCCTTCCGGCTGGTGGAACGCACCCGGCGCATGACTTCCGGGTAATGGAACGCACCCGGCGCGTGACTTCCGGGTAATGGAACGCATGCCGCTCGGATGAGCGGCGGCATTAAGCTCCCCTTCACAGGTTCTATTATATTTGATCTGGCGGTATTGCTGTGGGCTCTGCGAATATGAATAACTATTGGGGATTGAGCATATTCCTCTCTTTAACATGGGAATAGGGTGATTTACCAGTATATCTGGGTTGATTGCACTTCCGGTTTTGTACTCATATAAGGCATGCAGTGCCCTTTAGGAAACACACAGTCACACTGAATGGACGTCCATCTTTTGCCTCCAGTGGTAAGAGTTACTATTGCCGTCTTCTGATGAATATAGTTTTGATTGTTTGGCTTGATATCAGGTTAGGTTTATCTTTCAGATTTTTCATGATGCATTACTCATATTACAGAGGGTTTATTGACTGATGTGCCACTGTATGGATAATTGCCCAGGAGTTATGTGTGAAGTAAGTAGAAGCCTTTATTAAACTTGAACTTGATGAACTCAGGTGTTACCTAGTACTACACCTGACTTTCATTACGTTGGGAACTTGTAATATATATTTGTTGTCCCCCCAATAGGGCCCATATGCCGATTTGGCCGTCTGTCTTTTCACAGTGTTATACTGTTGAGTTATTTCATTCTAGTAAGTATGTTACCAGTACCCTTTTGGTGATTGGTCCTTGTTGGGTTACTTTTCTTCATCCTACCTGGTATCCAAGATATATATTTATATGCTTGGTAGTGTTATTCCTGGCACTTTCTTCATTTTGCACATTGCACTTTAGTGGTGAATCTCTGATTGGGCCCGTGAGACTGATTGCATTTATTTATTTCATGTATCTGTTATTTGGACAGGTTATGACTTTTTTGCAATATGAAAATATGTATGGCTTGTCTTGATAAAGGCTCTGCTTGTTGAGCCGAAACGTCGAGCCAATAAAGCCGATTATGATCTAAGAAAATACGATTGGATTTGATTTGTGAAGGAGAGTGCCCCCCAGGAAACTGGAATTACGACTATATATATATATATATATATATATATATATATATATATCATGGAAAAGAGGCACTCAATCAATAATGGTATATGAAAAAAAGTCTTATAATTTTATTTTCACCCAACAACGGGCATTTCAGGTGGAATCACATTGATGGTGGTGGCTCAGCAAAAACTCTTGAATAAAATATATAGCATATGCAGCATCATAAAGTACTTTTTGGTAAACAAATGTTTGCTTGTAAAGAGGATATAAAAAGATCAAACTAGTACGTCCGTCGACCTCGGTCCCATATGGACCGTTCAAGACTCGCACACCAAGTTGCAGTCACCTTCCACCATCCAGAGCCATCTGCAAGCAGACACCTAACAGACACAACCAACTTTATACCCCACTAAGTACATATTACTTACTGCAGCTGATCAAAATCATCAACACAGCCACCCGCGGCGTGCGTCTCACCTCACCGCGCATGTGTCAACCAACGCTATACAACAGATATGAGCCGGGACGTGCATGCGTTCCACGTCGCTGGGGATTTCCGGGTGCAGCACGTGACTATCCTCGTCACACCAATGCCGTGCACGCGTCTGCGTTCCACGGCTTGGCTGGCTTAAAGATATCACATGACCCGTTTCATTATCCACACAACAAACCAATCATGATATAACACATGAATAGGGTCGTTGCCATAGTTACCCTGCTATAAATACAGCAGACTGCGGTCTCAATGTATCATCACAAGGAATTACCTAGGCACTGTCACCCAAAAATTGTTGTGTATTGAATCAATTAGATCCATAAGTGTAATATAGACACATTATGCAGTATTATCGGCGAGATAGCACATCAATAGTAAGTATGAGGAACATGATCATGCAGACTAAATAATATGAAAAAGCATCAATATATGCATATCATAATTATATATGTCACTAAATGTCTGCCTGCAGAAAAGGCTACTGGATAATGATCCCAACCCAAAATGCAATGTGCAAAGCATGACAATCCACAATAAACAAAAAAACAAAAAATATTAAATGCTAAATATATAATAAAAATTGATCAATCTTATCAGAGGCAATGGGCCCGGATAGAGGCATATCATGTGTAGAACAAAATAAAAGTGTCCAATCATAGTACAGCCCTATAAAAAGCACCGAAAATTGTTACTCTCATTTAATTCCCTCGGGGACTTAGTGTCCAATGTATGAATCCAACGAGATTCAGTTTGAAGTAACTTTCTTCCTCGATCCCCGCCTCTAGCCAACTTGGGGATGTGGTCTATGATCATGCACTTTAATGCTGCAAGTTGATGTCCATTTTGAAAAAAATGCCGAGCCACCGGTTTATCACTCTTTTGATTCAAAATTGCCTGCCGGATGGAAAGGCGGTGGTTCGCCATCCTTTCCCTAATTAGGGACAAAGAATACGTCTCTTCCTATCAACTATCAACATTGGAGAAAGCCGATTATATAATACTGGCCATTAACATAAAGGGGCGTGCACATACATTGGGAACCAATCAGTGCCATGTAACAAGCATATAATGATCCAAGGACTCAAGACTTGTAATCCTAGAAAAAGGCAGATTGCTGAAACGCGTTGGAGGACTTGTCTCACTACACACTGCATTCTACAGACACCTCTCCCCGGCTGGAGAGAGGTATCCCCAAGCAACAGGGGCTAATTGAACACTCCCGCTCACGTGACACATCACGTGAGCGGCAAAGCAGGAAGTCACAGATGGGACCCGGCGGAGGAAGGAGGAAAGCGGCGGCCGCTGACCGACCACGGGGACCGAGACGAGACGGCCTGGACATCAAAGGACACCGGAGGACTCGGGAACGGAAGCTGAGCCGGCACAGGCGCGCGGAACGCACCCCCGGCGGTAAGTGTAAGAACCAAGTCCGTACCCCCGATTCCTCAATTGGTGCACACAGGGAGGTCTGACAGGCGGGACGCCGCAAACTGTCACACACCCCACCATGACTGATACTTACCTAGTTTCAGAGCCACATAGGTGATACCATACCTATGGTAAAGGTGCACCCTTGTGCATACCTGACATTCATCCCGCAAGGGACCTCTGAACATTAGGACTCCTAAGGACATAACACTGACACAGACATTGTGCCAGATTTACGGAGAGGCACATACTTTTACCCACCACTCTTATTATTAATTCTAGAAGTTTTGAGCAGAAGTGTACCATTCAGGAGGGTACACTGAAAAGGGTGGTCTGCATGACACACCTGACAGTGGGAACATACCACCCTAATAAACATCATTATATTACGACATATGGTCATTTGTGAACACTATCATACATCAAATTGTCACATCACTTTCTTCCCATTTTCTTTCATCCCTTCTTTCTCCATCCCTTTCCATCTTCACCCTTTCTCTCACATTCCTTCTCTCCCACAAGTGCGTGCGCGGTCAGCATTGTTTTCCCTAAAGGTAGTAGTGGTTTTGCCCACGTAATAAAGTCCACATGGGCATAATAAGATGTAAATGACAAAGTCCGATGTACATGTGACTTGATGTTTAATTGGGATTTTTTTCCCAGAGTGCGGATGAGCAAACACTTTTCCTGTTAGCATACTGTTACATGTCGTACATCCAGAACATCTGAAACAACCCGTCCTTCGAGTAGTAAGCCAAGTGTCCTTTGGTTTGTTATTGAAATTCTTCATAGGTTGCATCAATATTTGTTTCAAATTTGGACCCCTTGAAAAAGATATTAATGGCTTCTTCACAACCTTTTGAAATGCTTTATCGGTTGCAATAATGGGCCAATGTTTTTTCACCGAACTTGCAAATATTGGAGCATTGATGTCATACTGGGTGGTAACCACCATTCTGTCCATCGTTTTTGGACCTATGGGTTTTTGCCTACCCATGAAAATAAACCGTGCCCTTTTGAGAGCCTTTTTGACCATTCCAGATCCATATCCTCTTTCCTCAAATCTGGTAGCCATCTCTACAAGCTGTGCTTCACGTAAATCAGATTGTGTGTTGTTGCGCATTACGCGCAAAAACTGGGAAATTGGCAGACCATTTTTGAGAGAACCAGGGTGATGGCTCGTGGAATACAAAAACGTATTCCTGTCCGTACTTTTACGGTACAAGGTAGTTACTAACCGATTTCCATCCCTGAACACCAGAACATCAAGGAACTCTATCCGGTCAGACTGAACATTAAATGTAAAACGAATAGGGCTTGGAAGCCCATTAAGTTTAGATACCATATCCGTAAAACTTTCACAGGAGCCCTTCCATATGATGAAAATATCATCAATATATCTATAATAGTGCAGAATGCTGGGACCAAAGCTGGGATAGATGTTAATCTCTTCATACTGAGTCATAAATATATTAGCATAAACAGGCGCTAAATTCGAACCCATCGCGGTCCCAGCATTCTGCACATAGAAACAATCTGCATACTGGAAATGGTTTTGTGTGAGGATGACCCGGATCATGTCACATACGAAATCAACCGGAGGGCCACAAAACTTAAAAGCAGACAATGCTCGTTCCACAGCCAGAATGCCAAGATCATGGGGTATGACAGTGTACAACGATGTCACATCCATTGTTGCAAATACATATTCAGCTGGTAAAACCTCTGAGTAAGCTTATCCAAAAAGTCACCGGTGTGACAAACAGAAAACCCAGCACTCACCAGAGTAAGCTCACTTATCCTCAACAATTCAATAAATAAATGATGGGGGTTTAGTTAGTGGATTGGCCAATGCACGGAAGCCTGCAAACCGATCGCCAAGGTACCCCACCTTCAAGCAGGTCCTATACTATCACAGAGTCTTAAAACCTGACTACCTCACTGCTGTTGCACACATCATCTGCCTGCTAGATGTAATGTGCACCTGCCCAAACTTTGTGGATTTTAAAGGTATACTAGTCACCTTACATTGGCTTATATAGATTGCTAAGGAACAGCTGAGACAGGTTCAGGATAATAGAGTCCACACAGGGATGCATGAGAAAGCTAGTGGCCAGAGTTAATAAGAGTTAACCATAGATTAACCCTGTCATATACACAAGTAGAAAACCACAGCACTCGCCACCCCAGAAGCGGGGTACAGCAAAGCACCAACCACTGATAGGGTGGGATGCACGTAACACAGCACTCGCCACCCCAGAATCGGGGCACACAGCTGCACTTACCACTCACAGGGTGGGGTGCATGTAGCCCATGACCACATCACACTAATACATACAAGCAGAAAACCCAAGACTCACCAGAGTAAGCTCACTTATCCTCAACAATTCAATAAATAAATGATGGGGGTTTAGTTAGTGAATTTGCCAATGCAGAGAAGCCTGTAAACCGATCGCCAAGGTACCCCACCTTCAAGCAGGTCCTACACTATCACAGAGTCTTAAAACCTGACTACTTCACTGCTGTTGCACACATCATCTGCCTGCTAGATGTAATGTGCACCTGCCCAAACTTTGTGGCTTTTAAAGGTACACTAGTCACCTTACATTGTCTCAGAAAGATTGCTAAGGAACAGCTGAGACAGGTTCAGGATAATAGAGTCCACACAGGGGTGCATGAGAAAGCTAGTGGCCACGGTTAATAAGAGTTAACCATAGATTAACCCCGTCATATACACAAACCCCCATCATTTATTTATTGAATGGGGGTTTGTGTATATGACGGGGTTAATTGGTTGAATTGTGTAAATCTAATTTACACAATGAACTAGCAAAGTTCAATATTATAGCAATATACATTGTAATAGATATCAGTAGTAGTACAATCTGAAATAGAAAGTGTCTACCAAGACTGAAAGAAACTGAAAGTTAAAAAGTTCTGCATGAATCAAATGAATTAGAGGAAACAGGACAACCCAGACTGTTCATTTAACCCCTTCGGGGACAATGTGTCAAGTAGAAATATACAACGTGCCTCCAATTTAAGTAGAAGCAAACCATGGTCTCCCTTCCCCCCTTTTAGAGGGGGAATATGGTCAATAATTTGGTGTCTAAGAACTGCTAATGAATGTCTGGCCTTAAGAAAATGGCGAGCAGATGGCTGATCGCTATGGTCTGTAGATAAGGCTGCTCTGATGGAGGTGCGATGCCCTGACATCCTTTCTTTAAATGAACACTCAGTCTTCCCCACATAATGAAGCCCACATGGGCAACTTAATATATAAATTACATATTTGGATGTACACGTTAGGCGGTGACGAATCTTATAGCGTCAACCTGTGTAGGGGTGACAAAAACTATCCCCCGGATACAAACAAAGTGGAAGAAATCCTACCGCGCCCTCTGGATTGCTGCAATGGGTATGTAGAAGGAGATGTCACACAATCTCTAATGAAATAGGAACAAGAGGTCAGTGCTTTGTTGTCTATCAGTCCGCTGTGAGCTCCTGATTCTCCTGCTCTTTCCAGTTTCCATCTACAACACTACCTGACTCCCTCAGTGATCCTTAAGGACTGCTCCTGAGATACCATCACAACATATCAAAGCCAATCCCAGCATTCCTGAAAACCTGCCTCGCTGGTAATTTAATCCAAGCGTTCCTGAAAACCTGCTTCGCTGGTAAAGCCAATCGCAGCGTTCCTGAAAACCTGCCTTGCTGGTAAAGACAATACCAGCATTCCTGAAAACCTGCCTCACTGGTAACCAACCCCAGCATTCCTGAAAACCTGCTTCACTGGTAAAGGATGCCACGAGGAAAAATAATCAGGAGGGGACCACCGGTGAAAGATATCCTGCCGGCTCGGGACCACCATTCATCCACGAAGGAGAAACAACTGAAAGATACCTTTATGAGCATCATTCAATCTTCTCAAACGTGAGTCGGGTACGCTCCACTAAGAGATATTCTCCACGCTCATTCTGTCTTCTTCACCTGTTAAAAGATACCTTTATGTGGGGATCCATATACGCACCTATGTAAGTTGGGTACGTTTGGGAACCTTCCAATTGTCCTTATAGTCTCCAGTTATCATCATAACTCACTTCCCATACACTGGCTGAAACCTATTACACTATTAGTGTCTCTACTGTTTATATTTCCGGGTCCATATGGGAAATCGAACACTGATATTTAGAGGTTCCATCCAAAGGACATCCATTAAACAAAAGTCCCAACTGGAGAAAGAAACCTTTATGAGCATTGAACAGCCTTCATCCACGTGAGTACGGTGTGTACCCCGTGAAAACCTCCTCTTTGCTTTCAAGAATAGTCCACTCGACCCTTTCATCATATCGAACTATATATATACCAGAACTTTAGAAATATTTGTTTGGGAATACCTCTTGGTTTACCATTTGTGATATCACAGTTTTTTGAAAATTATTCCATCCCCACCTCATGTACTGTATTGTGTTGGATAGCGCAATAAGGTAGTAGAAATATTTTTTCTTGTTCCTAAAAACTATCCCCCGTTAGCATATGGCTGCATGTTGTGCAGCCAAGGCATTTAAAGCATCCAAATTTCTGGGGGTTCAAAAAGGTATTGGGCTTCTTTTTTGTGGGTGATGGATACTGTATGTTAGTTTTACCAAGGTGGTCACGTAGATTTTTTCCTCTCTTATATGCGGGCATTAGACATGTACTCAATAGTGTGCTGAGTTGTTTGTCAGCCTGCAAAATTGGCCAAAAAGATTTGCTGATACGGTTTGTACTCGGACTGAGTGAACTGAACTTATTAACCCCAATAAAGCTCTCCTTTTTTGATTTTTTTCTTGCCTGGCAATAGAAGTTGTGAACGAGGTATATTCAACACCTTAGTTTTTAAATGGTTCAAATCAGCCAGTCGGTATCCCCGCTCAGCAAACTTTTGGATCATGTTGTTCAGGGCTGTGTTGACACTTAATTCATCACTGACAATTCTACGTACTCATGACATCTGTGAGTACAGAAGACCTCTACGTAATGGCATAGGATAGTGACTCGTAGGGAGCACAATATTATTATGATCTGTAGGTTTGTAAAACATATCAGTGGTGATTTTGTTGTTAACAATTTCAATATGCACATCTAAATAGTTGATACAAACTGGATCAATATGATAAGTAAATTTCACTGGTGATGATGACTCATTATGTGAATTGAGCAATGATGATAACTCGTCACCCGTACACGTCCAAAGGACTAATAGGTCATCAATATATCTAAGATATAACAACACCTTAGATTTAATTGTTGGGTCCGAAAAAAACAAGTCATCCTCAATCTGAAACATAAAGCAGTTCGCAAAGGAAGGTGACACATTACTGCCCACAGAGCACCCCTGCAACTGTGAAAAAAATTCATTATTTAACATAAAAAAATTTCTCTGTAGTGTCAACTGCAATAAATTCACAAATAAGTCAACATTGGGCCACTTAAATAGACTATTATTAATAATCAAAGTCCGAACAGCAGACAGCCCCTGATCGTGCGGGATGCATGTACTGCATATACTGTAGGTTCTTAACGTCAATAGTC
This sequence comes from Pseudophryne corroboree, assembly GCF_028390025.1. NCBI lineage: Eukaryota > Metazoa > Chordata > Amphibia > Anura > Myobatrachidae > Pseudophryne > Pseudophryne corroboree. The sequence goes on along the minus strand of NC_086446.1, from coordinate 711,689,611 downwards.
GCGAGCAAGCAATCAGATGGAACCGTATGAATGTTTGCAAGATGGTTTAATAAAGCTTCTTGCTTGAGTTCAGGGCTGTAGATGGAAGTCCAGAAACATAGAGCTTGAGTATAGGGCTGTAGATGGAAGTCCAGAAAGATAGAAACACCTTGGTATAAAGACTCTCTGGCGGAAATGATAGGACGTGCGGGTGAGACCTTACTATTCTTGTGGATCTTTGGAAGGGAATACAGAATTGGTGTAACCGGAAAAGGAGTAACCAAAGCTCCACGCTCATCCTGTGACAGATGACCTTCAAGCACTGTTAAAAGGATGTCGTCCAGTTCTTGCTTAAACAAGTTAGTGGGGTCTTGTGGTAACTTTCGGTACGTAGAAAAGTCACTCAATTGCCGATTTAACTCCCGTACATAATCCAAAGTATTTTGGATGACACCCCCCTTGTCCGCCGGACGGAAGACCACATAATTGTATTCCCTAAGTTGTACTAGAGCATCCCATTCCGCTTTGGAAAGGTTAGAATGATATTGAGGTTCATTCTTGATACCTGATTGTACCTGATGGTTAATGGTACTACAATACATACGAATAGCCTGATTCTGTGATACAGGATCAAATTTGGATCGTTGACATAGTACAGGTGGTAATAGAGAAATACGTGCAGGTAAAGTAGGACGTGAATTGAAATACTCCTTGAATCTAAGTTGGTGACCTATTTTAAATTGCTCCACCTTCCATTCAAATGTCACGGTTGCAGAGGACGTCCCGAGCCTCTGCTTTTGCCTTTGCCCCTGCCCCCCCACCTTGTATGGCATCGCCGGGGTCGGCCAGTTGTGCCCTGGTACGTACCCCTAAAGGGGAACAACCATTGGTGTGGTCTTGTGTATCAACATCACTGGCTAAAGCTGAACCCTCAGTTGAAGTTTCTGTGTCTAGCTGAGTGGTTCTATAGCAGTTGAATGGTCTCCGTCGTGAAATATTTCTATTTGGTTGTGTTCCAGAGATCCAAGGATACACCTGTCGCGTTAAATAATCATTATTGACTTTGCCAATTTTTTTCTTTTATATTGGATAAGATCTTTACGATATGTATCAATCTGAGAGGAAATTTCTGTATACCAATCATTTGATATACCCGCTTCAAGAGTAGCCTTATTCATAGTTTCAAATGCTTCAATCTTTGAACGGATGGAAGCTAATTCTCGAGTGACTTCCTCAATGCAAGGCGGATGAGATCACACGAACATTTATTTAAAATGGAAATCCATTTTTTACAAAATTGTATGTTAAAACGTCCGATGGTAGGGACATTCCTAATGCGGTAGCCACAGGGGATCTTTCCCTCTCTATGATAATCAGATAGAGTGACGCCATGATAATAGTAGTCCTGTTCCTTTCATTTCAATTTCATCAATTCATAAAATAGTTGAAGATTGTCAGGGCTATCACTAGCAGTGGTTAAATTCTCTTTAAACAAGATATTAACTGCATCAGTGTCAGAGTAGCTGAAGGTTTCTCCCTGAGACAGTTCAATGGCAGCAATGTGTACATCCAAATATGTAATTTATATATTAAGATGCCCATGTGGGCTTCATTATGTGGGGAAGACTGAGTGTTCATTTAAAGAAAGGATGGCAGGGTATCGCACCTCCATCAGAGCAGCCGGTTGCTCGCCATTTCCTTAAGGCCAGACATTCATTAGCAGTTCTTAGACACCAAATTATTGACCATATTCCCCCTCTAAAATGGGGGGGAAAGCATATTTTACACTTGGGGGGGCATATGTGGCACTGGGGGATAGATGTGTACCTGGCACTAGGGGGGGGGGGCATAATTGGCATTGGGGGCATGTGTGTATCTGGCACTGTGGGGGAATATGTGGCACTGGAAGCACAGCCCTAGCAACAAGCATTACCCCCTAGCAACGAGCATGACACCCAGTGCATGAAACCCCTAGCAACGAGCATGACACTCAGTGCATGAAACCCTTGGCAACAAGCATGACACGCAGTGCATGAAACCCCTAGCAACGAGCATGACACCCTGAGCATGAAAACCCCTGGCACCGTGCATGGAACCAAGAGCATGAAACCCCTGGCAACGAGCATGACACCCAGTGCATGAAACCCCTGGCAACGAGCATGACACCCTGAGCATGAAAACCCCCTGGCACCGTGCATGGAACCAAGAGCATGAAACCCCTGGCAATGAGCAGGTAATTTAAAAGTAATTAGAAGCCTTACTGTAGGACTTAATGTGTAATGGGCATTGCGGTGTGTGGCATAATGTATCACGGACATTGCTGTGTGTGTCATAATGTGTCACAGGCATTACGGTGTGTGGCATACTATATCACGGGCATTGTGGTATGTGGTATGTCTCAGGGGCATTGCAGTGTGGCATAATGTATAACGGGCATTGCAGTGTGTGTGGCATAGGGTATAACGGGCATTGCGGTATGTGTCACAGGCATTACGGTGTGTGGTATACTATATCACGGGCATTGTGGTATGTGGTATAATGTATCAGGGTCATTGCAGTGTGTGGCATAATGTGTAATGGGCATTGCGGTGTGTGGCATAATGTATCATGGACATTGCGGTGTGTGTCATAATGTGTCACAGGCATTACGGTGTGTGGTATACTATATCACGGGCATTGTGGTATGTGGTATAATGTCTCAGGGGCATTGCAGTGTGACATAATGTATAACGGGTATTGCAGTGTGTGGCATAGGGTATAATGGGCATTGCGGTATGTGTCACAGGCATTACGGTGTGTGGTATACTGTATCACGGGCATTGTGGTATGTGGTATAATGTCTCAGGGGCATTGCAGTGTGGCATAATGTATAACGGGCATTGCGGTGTGTGGCATAGGGTATAGCGGGTATTGCGGTATGTGTCACAGGCATTACGGTGTGTTGTATACTATATCACGGGCATTGTGAAATGTGGTATAATGTCTCAGGGTCATTGCGGTGTGTGGCATAATGTGTCACAGGCATTGTATGTGCTATAATGTATCGGGCATTGCAGTGTGTAGCATAATGTATAACGAGCATTGCGATATGTGTCATAATGTGTCACAGGCATTACGGTGTGTGGCATAATGTGTCGGGGGCATTATGATGTGTGGCATATTGTGTTATGGGCATTATGGTGTGTGGCATAATGTCTAAGGGCCATTGCAGTATGTGGCATAGTGTATACTGGGCATTACTATAAGGAGGAAAAATGACAAATAATGTAAGGGGCATGAATCAGGATTATTTTTCTTTCCTGTGGTGGCCAATGTCTGGGCGTGCAGGTTGCAAAACTGGGGTATAAGGTAGTCTTTTCCTGCAATGCCACGCCCCTTTATGAGAAGCCACGCCAATTTCAACAAAGCCACGCCCCTTTTTCTGGCGCACGCAGATTCATCGCTTTACTAGTGCCAATTATGGGGGGCACCAGAGAATTTTTTGGCTTGGAGGAGAAAAATTTCTAGTTACGCCACTGGCTATAATATTGAACTTTGCTAGTTCATTGTGTATATTAGGTGTATTATACGAGTTAACACTGCAATTATTCGAATATCAGCAATGATTGAGCATCATGCACCACATATTGTATATATATGGGTGATTAATATGTTGTTTTAAATTGATGTAATTTGATTATGTATCACAGGGGTCCCTCTGCCCTCCGTGACGCCGTGGGTGGCGCCGCACGATGGCGTCATTTGCATTGGACAGAAAAACGCTGGACCTCGGGCGGCATGAACAGCGGTGACATGGTATAAAGGTATGTGATGATTGTCTATACTGTTGTCCTGATGAAAATTATATACTATTAACATTGAAACGTCGATATAATCAGACAGTGTCTGTGTATTTTTCCCTGCTGGGAGCTTTGAGTGCCGCCCTTTGCTGCTGTTTATATATATAAGTGTGGTTGGCACTCCCGAACAGAATAAGAACAAATGACGCAAACAGGCTGCTTGAGGTGAACGTATCAGGGACTCTGATCCCTTATGTGAAGACATGTCTTGATAAAAGGGATCAGAGTCCCTGAAATGTTGACCTCAAACAGCCTGTTTGCGTCATTTGTTCCTATTCAGTGCGGGAGTGCCAACCACACTTGCTCTGTATATTACACCCTGCCAGGGGGAGGTGAGGCACCCGACCAGCTGCTGTATACTGTTTCTGTGAGTGACGGACAATTCCTGTTGTGTGAATATATATATATATATATATATATATATATATATATATATATATTAGTGATGTGCACCGGACATTTTTCGGGTTTTGTGTTTTGGTTTTGGATTCGGTTCCGCGGACGTGTTTTGGATTCGGACGCGTTTTGGCAAAACCTCCATGAAAATTTTTTGTCGGATTCGGGTGTGTTTTGGATTCGGGTGTTTTTTTACAAAAACCCCTCAAAAACAGCTTAAATCATAGAATTTGGGGATCATTTTGATCCCATAGTATTATTAACCTCAATAACCATAATTTCCACTCATTTTCAGTCTATTCTGAACACCTCACACCTCACAATATTATTTTTAATCCTAAAATTTGCACCGAGGTCGCTGGATGATTAAGCTAAGCGACCCAAGTGGCCGTACAAACACCTGGCCCATCTAGGAGTGGCACTGCAGTGTCAGGCAGGATGGCACTTCAAAAAAATAGTCCCCAAACAGCACATGATGCAAAGAAAAAAAGAGGTGCACCAAGGTCGCTGGATGGCTAAGCTAAGCGACACAAGTGGCCGACACAAACACCTGGCCCATCTAGGAGTGGCACTGCAGTGTCAGGCAGGATGGCACTTCAAAAAAATAGTCCCCAAACAGCACATGATGCAAAGAAAAATGAAAGAAAAAAAGAGGTGCAAGATGGAATTGTCCTTAGGCCCTCCCACCCACCCTTATGTTGTATAAACAGGACATGCACACTTTAACAAACCCATCATTTCAGCGACAGGGTCTGCCACACAACTGTGACTGAAATGACTGGTTGGTTTGGGCCCCCACCAAAAAAGAAGCAATCAATCTCTCCTTGCACAAACTGGCTCTACAGAGGCAAGATGTCCACCTCCTCCTCATCCTCCGATTCCTCACCCCTTTCACTGTGTACATCCCCCTCCTCACAGATTATTAATTCGTCCCCACTGGAATCCACCATCTCAGGTCCCTGTGTACTTTCTGGAGGCAATTGCTGGTGAATGTCTCCATGGAGGAATTGATTATAATTCATTTTGATGAACATCATCTTCTCCACATTTTCTGGAAGTAACCTCGTACGCCGATTGCTGACAAGGTGAGCGGCTGCACTAAACACTCTTTCGGATTACACACTGGAGGGTGGGCAACTTAGGTAAAATAAAGCCAGTTTCTGCAAGGGCCTCCAAATTGCCTCTTTTTCCTGCCAGTATACGTACGGACTGTCTGACATGCCTACTTGGATGCGGTCACTCATATAATCCTCCACCATTCTTTCAATGGTGACAGAATCATATGCAGTGACAGTAGACGACATGTGAGTAATCGTTGGCAGGTCCTTCAGTCTGGACTAGATGTCAGCACTCGCTCCAGACTGCCCTGCATCACCGCCAGCGGGTGGGCTCGGAATTCTTAGCCTTTTCCTCGCACCCCCAGTTGCGGGAGAATGTGAAGGAGGAGCTGTTGACGGGTCACGTTCCGCTTGACTTGACAATTTTCTCACCAGCAGGTCTTTGAACCTCTGCAGACTTGTGTCTGCCGGAAATAGAGATACAACGTAGGTTTTAAATCTAGGATCGAGCACGGTGGCCAAAATGTAGTGCTCTGATTTCAACAGATTGACCACCCGTGAATCCTGGTTAAGCGAATTAAGGGCTCCATCCACAAGTCCCACATGCCTAGCGGAATCGCTTTGTTTTAGCTCCTCCTTCAATGTCTCCAGCTTCTTCTGCAAAAGCCTGATGAGGGGAATGACCTGACTCAGGCTGGCAGTGTCTGAACTGACTTCACGTGTGGCAAGTTCAAAGGGTTGCAGAACCTTGCACAACGTTGAAATCATTCTCCACTGCACTTGAGTCAGGTGCATTCCCCCTCCTTTGCCTATATCGTAGGCAGATGTATAGGCTTGAATGGCCTTTTGCTGCTCCTCCATCCTCTGAAGCATATAGAGCAGGGGTGGGCAATTATTTCAGCTGGGGGGCCACTTAACACATTCCATCGAATATTCGAGGGCCGCACACAAAATATCCCCTCCCTCCCTGAGCACGCACAGGTACAAGGTATAACAAAAACACACACAGGTGTAGGTGGGTACAGGGGCCCTCATTCCGAGTTGGTCGTTCGCTAGCTAGTTTTAGCAGCCGTGCAAATGCATAGTCGCCGCCCACAGGGGAGTGTATTAAAATAGCATCCTGTGCAGCAGAGCGCCTGCAAATACATTTTGTGCAGAACAAGACCAGCCCTGTAGTTACTTATTCTGTGCGATGTTTGCTGCGACGAGTGACACAGTAATGACGTCAGACACCCGCCCTGCAAACGCCCGGCCACGCCTGCGTTTTCCCAAACACTCGCAGAAAACGGTCAGTTGCCACCCAGAAACTCCCACTTCCTGTCAATCTTCTTGCGTCCGCCAGTGCGACTGAAAGCGTCGCTAGATCCTGTGCAAAAGCACGCCGGCCATTGTACCCGTACGATATGATGCGAATGCGCATTGCGGTGCATGCACAGTTTAGCCCCGTTTTGCCTTGATCGCTGCGCTGCGAAAATCCGTAACTCGGACCCCCAGGGGTGTGTCACAAAGCGTCAGGGGGTGTTCACTGTCAAAAACGGCAGGAAGGTAGGGGTACAGGGTGCCATATACACTGAGGTAGGGGTACAGGGAGTCATATATATATAGAGGCAGGGGGTACTGGGTATCAAACACGGGGAGGGGGTACAAGGTGTGGAACACATACACAGGGGTAGGAGGGTACTGGGACACACACCAGGGGTGAGGGTGGTAGTGGGGGTCACTCTCACAGAGGTATTAGGTACAGTGAGTCACACACACGGGGGGGGGGGTTAGGTGGGTACAGGGCTCCCAGGGTGCTTACCTCTCTCTGCACCAATCCACTGAGTTGCAGGACGTCACATGCGGTAACCAGGTACAGGCCAGAAGATCAAGTGCTGTGCAGTCCATGGGGCCGCACCGCCAGCAATGTTGGGTGTGATGCGGAACAGTGACTGGGAGGCCAAGGTCTGCTTCCTCCTCCCTGGAGGAGGGAGGGTGTGGGGGATGCTGCCACTGTTCCTCCATGATGCTCCATGATGCAGAGCCAGAGCCGGCCGAGGTGGTTAGCCAGGGAGCAGGAGACAGCCGGGCGTCCAGCTGCCCAGATAATCCGCTGGCCGCATCCGCTTCTGCCCCTGCTTTGGCTCTGCCCCCGCACCGCCCAGCGCCTGATGTCGGAAAGGAAATCCCGGTCAGCAGCCCCTGTGACGTGACCGGGATTTCCTCAGCGGCGCCGCGTCTTTGAGCTGCTGTAGCGCAATGACCAGCGGCTCAGCTAGTCGGGCCGCTTGTCATTGCGCACTGCTGGGGGACAGTGGGCCAGGCAGGATCGGTTCGGGCCGCATGTTGCCCACCCCTAATATAGAGGGTTGAATTCCACCTCGTTACCACCTCTTGCTTCAGATGATGGCAGGGCAGGTTCAGGAGTGTTTGCTGGTGCTCCAGTCTTCGGCACGCGGTGGCTGAATGCCGAAAGTGGCCCGCAATTCTCCGGGCCACCGACAGCATCTCTTGCATGCCCCTGTCGTTTTTTAAATAATTCTGCACCACCAAATTCAGTGTATGTGCAAAACATGGGACGTGCTGGAATTTGCACAGATGTAATGCACGCACAATGTTGCTGGTGTTCTCCAATGTCACAAATCCCCAGGAGAGTCCATTTGGGGTAAGCCATTCTGCGATGATGTTCCTCAGTTTCCGTAAGAGGTTGTCAGCTGTGTGCCTCTTCTGGAAAGCGGTGATACAAAGTGTAGCCTGCCTAGGAACGAGTTGGCGTTTGCGAGATGCTGCTACTGGTGCCGCTGCTGCTGTTCTTGCTGCGGGAGGCAATACATCTACCCAGTGGGCTGTCACAGTCATATAGTCCTGAGTCTGCCCTGCTCCAATTGTCCACATGTCCGTGGTTAAGTGGACATTGGGTACAACTGCATTTTTTAGGACACTGGTGACTCTTTTTCTGAGGTCTGTGTACATTTTCGGTAACGCCTGCCTAGAGAAATGGAACCTAGATGGTATTTGGTACCGGGGACACAGTATCTCAATCAAGTCTGTAGTTGCCTGTGAATTAACGGTGGATACCGGAACCACGTTTCTCACCGCCCAGGCTGCCAAGGCCTGAGTTATCCGCTTTGCAGCAGGATGACTGCTGTGATATTTCATCTTCCTCGCAAAGGACTGTTGGACAGTCAATTGCTTACTGGAAGTAGTACAAGTGGTCTTCCGACTTCCCCTCTGGGATGACGATCGACTCCCAGCAGCAACAACAGCAGCGCCAGCAGCAGTAGGCGTTACACTCAAGGATGCATCGGAGGAATCCCAGGCAGGAGAGGACTCGTCAGACTTGCCAGTGACATGGCCTGCAGGACTATTGGCTTTCCTGTGTAAGGAGGAAATTGACACTGAGGGAGTTGGTGGTGTGGTTTGCAGGAGCTTGGTTACAAGAGGAAGGGATTTAGTGGTCAGTGGACTGCTTCCTCTGTCATCCAAAGTTTTTGAACTTGTCACTGACTTATGATGAATGCGCTGCAGGTGACGTATAAGGGAGGATGTTCCGAGGTGGTTAACGTCCTTACCCCTACTTATTACAGCTTGACAAAGGCAACACACGGCTTGACACCTGTTGTCCACATTTGTGTTAAAATAATTCCACACCGAAGAGGTGATTTTTTTTTTGTAATTTGACCAGGCATGTCAATGGCCATATTCGTCCCATGGACAACAGGTGTCTCCCCGGGTGCCTGACTTAAACAAACCACCTCACCATCAGAATCCTCCTTGTCAATTTCCTCCTCAGCGCCAGCAACACCCATATCCTCATCCTGGTGTACTTCAACAGTGACATCTTCAATTTGACTATCAGGAACTGGACTGCGGGTGCTCCTTCCAGCACATGCAGGGGGCGTGCAAATGGTGGAAGGCGCCATCTCTTCCTGTCCAGTGTTGGGAAGGTCAGGCATCGCAGCCGACACAATTGGACTCTCCTTGGGGATTTGTGATTTAGAAAAACGCACAGTTCTTTGCTGTGCTTTTGCCAGCTTAAGTCTTTTCATTTTTCTAGCGAGAGTAGGAGTGCTTCCATCCTCATGTGAAGCTGAACCACTAGCCATGAACATAGGCCAGGGCCTCAGCCGTTCCTTGCCACTCTGTGTCGTAAATGGCATATTGGCAAGTTTACGCTTCTCCTCAGATGCTTTTAATTTTGATTTTTGGGTCATTTTACTGAACTTTTGTGTTTTGGATTTTACATGCTCTCTACTATGACATTGGGCATCGGCCTTGGCAGACGACGTTGATGGCATTTCATCGTCTCGGCCATGACTAGTGGCAGCAGCTTCAGCACGAGGTGGAAGTGGAACTTGATCTTTCCCTATTTTACCCTCCACATTTTTGTTCTCCATTTTTTAATGTGTGGAATTATATGCCAGTATCAATAGCAATGGCCTACTACTATATATACTGCGCACAACTTAAATATACCACAGGTATGGATGGATAGTATACTTGACGACACAGAGGTAGGTAGAGCAGTGGCCTACTGTACCGTACTGCTATATATTATATACTGGTGGTCAGCAAACTGTGCAAAACTGAAATGCACCACAGGTATGGATGGATAGTATACTTGACGACACAGAGGTAGGTAGAGCAGTGGCCTACTGTACCGTACTGCTATATATTATATACTGGTGGTCAGCAAACTGTGCAAAACTTAAATGCACCACAGGTATGGATGAATAGTATACTTGACGACACAGAGGTAGGTAGAGCAGTGGCCTACTGTACAGTAATGCTATAGATTATATACTGGTGGTCAGCAAACTGTGCAAAACTGAAATGCACCACAGGTACGGATGGATAGTATACTTGATGACACAGAGGTAGGTAGAGCAGTGGCCTACTGTACCGTACTGCTATATATTATATACTGGTGGTCAGCAAACTGTGCGAAACTTAAATGCACCACAGGTACGGATGGATAGTATACTTGACGACACAGAGTTAGGTAGAGCAGTGGCCTACTGTACCGTACTGCTATATATTATATACTGGTGGTCAGCAAACTGTGCAAAACTGAAATGCACCACAGGTATGGATGGATAGTATACTTGACGACACAGAGGTAGGTAGAGCAGTGGCCTACTGTACCGTACTGCTATATATTATATACTGGTGGTCAGCAAACTGTGCAAAACTTAAATGCACCACAGGTATGGATGGATAGTATACTTGACGACACAGAGGTAGGTAGAGCAGTGGCCTACTGTACAGTAATGCTATAGATTATATACTGGTGGTCAGCAAACTGTGCAAAACTGAAATGCACCACAGGTACGGATGGATAGTATACTTGATGACACAGAGGTAGGTAGAGCAGTGGCCTACTGTACCGTACTGCTATATATTATATACTGGTGGTCAGCAAACTGTGCGAAACTTAAATGCACCACAGGTACGGATGGATAGTATACTTGACGACACAGAGTTAGGTAGAGCAGTGGCCTACTGTACCGTACTGCTATATATTATATACTGGTGGTCAGCAAAATTATGCACTGTACTCCTACTATATACTACAATGCAGCACAGATATGGAGCGTTTTTCAGGCAGAGAACGTATAATACTGGTGGTCACTGGTCAGCAAAACTCTGCACTGTACTCCTCCTATATAATACTGCTGGTCCCCAGTCCCCACAATAAAGCAGTGTGAGCTCAGATATATGCAGCACACTGAGCACAGATATGGAGCATTTTTCAGGCAGACAACGTATACTGGTGGTCACTGGTCAGCAAAACTCTGCACTGTACTCCTCCTATATAATACTGCTGGTCCCCAGTCCCCACAATAAAGCAGTGTGAGCACAGATATATGCAGCACACTGAGCACTACAATGCAGCACAGATATGGAGCGTTTTTCAGGCAGACAACGTATAATACTGGTGGTCACTGGTCAGCAAAACTCTGCACTGTACTCCTCCTATAATACAGCTGGTCCCCAGAATAAAGATATGCAGCCCCCTGAAACAAAGTGAGAGGACGCCAGCCACGTCCTCTCACTATCATTTCCAATGCACGAGTGAAAAATGGCGGCGACGCGCGGCTCCTTATATAGAATCCGAATCTCGCGAGAATCCGACAGCGGGATGATGACGTTCGGGCGGTCTCGGGTTAACCGAGCCATACGGGAGAATCCGAGTATGCCTCGGACCCATGTAAAATGGGTGAAGTTCGGGGGGGTTCGGTTTCCGAGGAACCGAACCCGCTCATCTCTAATATATATATACACAAGATATGGAGAAAGGCGGCACTCCAGAGACTTCAAAATCCAATAACTCATCACCAAACAAACATATTTATAGTAGCATATCAACTTTTCGGGGCCAGCTGCCCCTTCCTCAGGTCATGTCCTACTTGCATAGGTCAAAGAAGTGCTGGGACATTTGGATCTGCTATACAGTATATAAGATAGAGTCCGGCACTCTCATCTTCTATAATGCAACAGCTGGGGTGCACTTTAGATTGGCCTCGTTTGGGTGGTCAATCAATTGTAGGAAAGGGTCTACTGGAAAGTAGACTGAAGGCACTATCCAAGTATACAGTGTACAAGTCTTTTAATATGTTTAAATGTATACAGGTTAGCCGACGTAACATTTTGATTCCTTTATGGAATCTTTTTCAAAGCATCATTACATGTTACACGTGCTTTGACCTGATGCAATCTGGTATCCAGCTAACCTGTATGCATTAAAACATATTAAAAGACTTGTACACTGCATAGGCGGAAAGTGCCTTCAGTCTACTATCGAGTAGACCCTTTCCAATATACATATATATATATATATATACATACACACTCAAACACACACGCCAATATGTACACACACACATATATATATATTATATATATATATATATATACATACACATTAACATTAGAGATGAGCGGGTTCGGTTTCTCTGAATCCGAACCCGCCAGAACTTCATGTTTTTTTTCACGGGTCCGAGCGACTCGGATCTTCCCGCCTTGCTCGGTTAACCCGAGCGCGCCCGAACGTCATCATGATGCTGTCGGATTCTCGCGAGGCTCGGATTCTATCGCGAGACTCGGATTCTATATAAGGAGCCGCGCGTCGCCGCCATTTTCACACGTGCATTGAGATTGATAGGGAGAGGACGTGGCTGGCGTCCTCTCCGTTTAGAATAGATTAGAGAGACACTTGATTTACTAATTTTGGGGAGCATTAGGAGTACTCAGTACAGTGCAGAGTTTTGCTGATAGTGACCACCAGTTTTATTTATAATCCGTTCTCTGCCTGAAAAAAGCGATACACAGCACACAGTGACTCAGTCACATACCATATCTGTGTGCACTGCTCAGGCTCAGGCCAGTGTGCTGCATCATCTATTATCATAATATCTATATATAATATTATATATATCTGTCTGACTGCTCAGCTCACACAGCTTATAATTGTGGGGGAGACTGGGGAGCACTACTGCAGTGCCAGTTATAGGTTATAGCAGGAGCCAGGAGTACATAATATATTATATAGTGAGTGACCACCAGACACACAGTGCAGTTTATTTAATATATCCGTTCTCTGCCTGAAAAAAGCGATACACACAGTGACTCAGTCAGTCACATACCATATCTGTGTGCACTGCTCAGGCTCAGGCCAGTGTGCTGCATCATCTATATATTAGAGATGAGCGGGTTCGGTTCCTCGGAATCCGAACCCGCCCGAACTTCATGTTTTTTTTCACGGGTCCGAGCGACTCGGATCTTCCCGCCTTGCTCGGTTAACCCGAGCGCGCCCGAACGTCATCATGACGCTGTCGGATTCTCGCGAGGCTCGGATTCTATCGCGAGACTCGGATTCTATATAAGGAGCCGCGCGTCGCCGCCATTTTCACTCGTGCATTGAGATTGATAGGGAGAGGACGTGTCTGGCGTCCTCTCCATTAGAATAGAGATAGATTAGATAGAGAGAGAGAGATTGTGCAGAGTCGCAGACAGAGTTAGTTTACCACAGTCAGTGACCAGTGCAGTTGCTAGTTAACTTTTATTTAATATAATATATCCGTTCACTTCTCTCTGCTATATCCGTTCTCTGCCTGAAAAAAAAAACGATACACAGCACAGTCAGTCACACAGTGTGACTCAGTCTGTGTGCACTCAGCTCAGCCCAGTGTGCTGCACAGTCATCAATGTATAAATTAAAAGCTTATAATTAATTGTGGGGGAGACTGGGGAGCACTGCAGGTTGTTAGCAGGAGCCAGGAGTACAATTATATTAATTAACAGTGCACACTTTTGCTGCAGGAGTGGTGACCAGTGCCTGACCACCAGTATAGTATTGTTGTATACTACTAATATCTCTTTAAATATCAACCAGTCTATATTAGCAGCAGACACAGTACAGTGCGGTAGTTCACGGCTGTGGCTACCTCTGTGTCGGCACACGGCAGGCAGTCCGTCCGACCAGAATTGTATTATTTATTATTATATACCTACCACCTAACCGTGGTTTTTTTTTCATTCTTTATACCGTCATAGTGTCATCCTAATTGTTACGAGTATACTACTATCTCTTTATCAACCAGTGTACAGTGCGGTAGTTCACGGCTGTGGCTACCTCTGTGTCGGCACACGGCAGGCAGTCCGTCCGACCAGAATTGTATTATTTATTATTATATACCTACCACCTAACCGTGGTTTTTTTTTCATTCTTTATACCGTCATAGTGTCATCCTAATTGTTACGAGTATACTACTATCTCTTTATCAACCAGTGTACAGTGCGGTAGTTCACGGCTGTGGCTACCTCTGTGTCGGCACACGGCAGGCAGTCCGTCCGACCAGAATTGTATTATTTATTATTATATACCTACCACCTAACCGTGGTTTTTTTTTCATTCTTTATACCGTCATAGTGTCATCCTAATTGTTACGAGTATACTACTATCTCTTTATCAACCAGTGTACAGTGCGGTAGTTCACGGCTGTGGCTACCTCTGTGTCGGCACACGGCAGGCAGTCCGTCCGACCAGAATTGTATTATTTATTATTATATACCTACCACCTAACCGTGGTTTTTTTTTCATTCTTTATACCGTCATAGTGTCATCCTAATTGTTACGAGTATACTACTATCTCTTTATCAACCAGTGTACAGTGCGGTAGTTCACGGCTGTGGCTACCTCTGTGTCGGCACACGGCAGGCAGTCCGTCCGACCAGAATTGTATTATTTATTATTATATACCTACCACCTAACCGTGGTTTTTTTTTCATTCTTTATACCGTCATAGTGTCATCCTAATTGTTACGAGTATACTACTATCTCTTTATCAACCAGTGTACAGTGCGGTAGTTCACGGCTGTGGCTACCTCTGTGTCGGCACACGGCAGGCAGTCCGTCCGACCAGAATTGTATTATTTATTATTATATACCTACCACCTAACCGTGGTTTTTTTTTCATTCTTTATACCGTCATAGTGTCATCCTAATTGTTACGAGTATACTACTATCTCTTTATCAACCAGTGTACAGTGCGGTAGTTCACGGCTGTGGCTACCTCTGTGTCGGCACACGGCAGGCAGTCCGTCCGACCAGAATTGTATTATTTATTATTATATACCTACCACCTAACCGTGGTTTTTTTTTCATTCTTTATACCGTCATAGTGTCATCCTAATTGTTACGAGTATACTACTATCTCTTTATCAACCAGTGTACAGTGCGGTAGTTCACGGCTGTGGCTACCTCTGTGTCGGCACACGGCAGGCAGTCCGTCCGACCAGAATTGTAT
The DNA here is from genome assembly GCF_028390025.1 of Pseudophryne corroboree. Lineage (NCBI taxonomy): Eukaryota > Metazoa > Chordata > Amphibia > Anura > Myobatrachidae > Pseudophryne > Pseudophryne corroboree. The sequence goes on along the minus strand of NC_086446.1, from coordinate 711,674,551 downwards.
TATTTATTATTATATACCTACCACCTAACCGTGGTTTTTTTTTTCATTCTTTATACCGTCATAGTGTCATCCTAATTGTTACGAGTATACTACTATCTCTTTATCAACCAGTGTACAGTGCGGTAGTTCACGGCTGTGGCTACCTCTGTGTCGGCACACGGCAGGCAGTCCGTCCGACCAGAATTGTATTATTTATTATTATATACCTACCACCTAACCGTGGTTTTTTTTTCATTCTTTATACCGTCATAGTGTCATCCTAATTGTTACGAGTATACTACTATCTCTTTATCAACCAGTGTACAGTGCGGTAGTTCACGGCTGTGGCTACCTCTGTGTCGGCACACGGCAGGCAGTCCGTCCGACCAGAATTGTATTATTTATTATTATATACCTACCACCTAACCGTGGTTTTTTTTTCATTCTTTATACCGTCATAGTGTCATCCTAATTGTTACGAGTATACTACTATCTCTTTATCAACCAGTGTACAGTGCGGTAGTTCACGGCTGTGGCTACCTCTGTGTCGGCACACGGCAGGCAGTCCGTCCGACCAGAATTGTATTATTTATTATTATACACCTACCACCTAACCGTGGTTTTTTTTTCATTCTTTATACCGTCATAGTGTCATCCTAATTGTTACGAGTATACTACTATCTCTTTATCAACCAGTGTACAGTGCGGTAGTTCACGGCTGTGGCTACCTCTGTGTCGGCACACGGCAGGCAGTCCGTCCGACCAGAATTGTATTATTTATTATTATATACCTACCACCTAACCGTGGTTTTTTTTTCATTCTTTATACCGTCATAGTGTCATCCTAATTGTTACGAGTATACTACTATCTCTTTATCAACCAGTGTACAGTGCGGTAGTTCACGGCTGTGGCTACCTCTGTGTCGGCACACGGCAGGCAGTCCGTCCGACCAGAATTGTATTATTTATTATTATATACCTACCACCTAACCGTGGTTTTTTTTTTCATTCTTTATACCGTCATAGTGTCATCCTAATTGTTACGAGTATACTACTATCTCTTTATCAACCAGTGTACAGTGCGGCAGTTCACGGCTGTGGCTACCTCTGTGTCGGCACACGGCAGGCAGTCCGTCCGACCAGAATTGTATTATTTATTATTATATACCTACCACCTAACCGTGGTTTTTTTTTCATTCTTTATACCGTCATAGTGTCATCCTAATTGTTACGAGTATACTACTATCTCTTTATCAACCAGTGTACAGTGCGGTAGTTCACGGCTGTGGCTACCTCTGTGTCGGCACACGGCAGGCAGTCCGTCCGACCAGAATTGTATTATTTATTATTATATACCTACCACCTAACCGTGGTTTTTTTTTTCATTCTTTATACCGTCATAGTGTCATCCTAATTGTTACGAGTATACTACTATCTCTTTATCAACCAGTGTACAGTGCGGTAGTTCACGGCTGTGGCTACCTCTGTGTCGGCACACGGCAGGCAGTCCGTCCGACCAGAATTGTATTATTTATTATTATATACCTACCACCTAACCGTGGTTTTTTTTTTCATTCTTTATACCGTCATAGTGTCATCCTAATTGTTACGAGTATACTACTATCTCTTTATCAACCAGTGTACAGTGCGGTAGTTCACGGCTGTGGCTACCTCTGTGTCGGCACACGGCAGGCAGTCCGTCCGACCAGAATTGTATTATTTATTATTATATACCTACCACCTAACCGTGGTTTTTTTTTCATTCTTTATACCGTCATAGTGTCATCCTAATTGTTACGAGTATACTACTATCTCTTTATCAACCAGTGTACAGTGCGGTAGTTCACGGCTGTGGCTACCTCTGTGTCGGCAGTCGGCAGGCAGTCCGTCCATCCATAATTGTATTATTATTATAATATATACCACCTAACATTGGTTTTTTTATACCACCTAACCGTGGCAGTCCGTCCATAATTGTATACTAGTATCCAATCCATCCATCTCCATTGTTTACCTGAGGTGCGTTTTAGTTCTGCCTATAAAATATGGAGAACAAAAAAGTTGAGGTTCCAAAATTAGGGAAAGATCAAGATCCACTTCCACCTCGTGCTGAAGCTGCTGCCACTAGTCATGGCCGAGACGATGAAATGCCAGCAACGTCGTCTGCCAAGGCCGATGCCCAATGTCATAGTACAGAGCATGTCAAATCCAAAACACCAAATATCAGAAAAAAAAGGACTCCAAAACCTAAAATAAAATTGTCGGAGGAGAAGCGTAAACTTGCCAATATGCCATTTACCACACGGAGTGGCAAGGAACGGCTGAGGCCCTGGCCTATGTTCATGGCTAGTGGTTCAGCTTCACATGAGGATGGAAGCACTCAGCCTCTCGCTAGAAAACTGAAAAGACTCAAGCTGGCAAAAGCACCGCAAAGAACTGTGCGTTCTTTGAAATCCCAAATCCACAAGGAGAGTCCAATTGTGTCGTTTGCGATGCCTGACCTTCCCAACACTGGACGTGAAGAGCATGCGCCTTCCACTATTTGCATGCCCCCTGCAAGTGCTGGAAGGAGCACCCGCAGTCCAGTTCCTGATAGTCAGATTGAAGATGTCAGTGTTGAAGTACACCAGGATGAGGAGGATATGGGTGTTGCTGGCGCTGGGGAGGAAATTGACCAGGAGGATTCTGATGGTGAGGTGGTTTGTTTAAGTCAGGCACCCGGGGAGACACCTGTTGTCCGTGGGAGGAATATGGCCGTTGACATGCCAGGTGAAAATACCAAAAAAATCAGCTCTTCGGTGTGGAGGTATTTCACCACAAATGCGGACAACAGGTGTCAAGCCGTGTGTTCCCTTTGTCAAGCTGTAATAAGTAGGGGTAAGGACGTTAACCACCTCGGAACATCCTCCCTTATACGTCACCTGCAGCGCATTCATAATAAGTCAGTGACAAGTTCAAAAACTTTGGGTGACAGCGGAAGCAGTCCACTGACCAGTAAATCCCTTCCTCTTGTAACCAAGCTCACGCAAACCACCCCACCAACTCCCTCAGTGTCAATTTCCTCCTTCCCCAGGAATGCCAATAGTCCTGCAGGCCATGTCACTGGCAAGTCTGACGAGTCCTCTCCTGCCTGGGATTCCTCCGATGCATCCTTGCGTGTAACGCCTACTGCTGCTGGCGCTGCTGTTGTTGCCGCTGGGAGTCGATGGTCATCCCAGAGGGGAAGTCGTAAGCCCACTTGTACTACTTCCAGTAAGCAATTGACTGTTCAACAGTCCTTTGCGAGGAAGATGAAATATCACAGCAGTCATCCTACTGCAAAGCGGATAACTGAGGCCTTGGCATCCTGGGTGGTGAGAAACGTGGTTCCGGTATCCATCATTACTGCAGAACCAACTAGAGACTTGTTGGAGGTACTGTGTCCCCGGTACCAAATACCATCTAGGTTCCATTTCTCTAGGCAGGCGATACCGAAAATGTACACAGACCTCAGAAAAAGAGTCACCAGTGTCCTAAAAAATGCAGCTGTACCCAATGTCCACTTAACCACGGACATGTGGACAAGTGGAGCAGGGCAGGGTCAGGACTATATGACTGTGACAGCCCACTGGGTAGATGTATGGACTCCCGCCGCAAGAACAGCAGCGGCGGCACCAGTAGCAGCATCTCGCAAACGCCAACTCTTTCCTAGGCAGGCTACGCTTTGTATCACCGCTTTCCAGAATACGCACACAGCTGAAAACCTCTTACGGCAACTGAGGAAGATCATCGCGGAATGGCTTACCCCAATTGGACTCTCCTGTGGATTTGTGGCATCGGACAACGCCAGCAATATTGTGTGTGCATTAAATCTGGGCCAATTCCAGCACGTCCCATGTTTTGCACATACCTTGAATTTGGTGGTGCAGAATTTTTTAAAAAACGACAGGGGCGTGCAAGAGATGCTGTCGGTGGCCAGAAGAATTGCGGGACACTTTCGGCGTACAGGCACCACGTACAGAAAACTGGAGCACCACCAAAAACTACTGAACCTGCCCTGCCATCATCTGAAGCAAGAAGTGGTAACGAGGTGGAATTCAACCCTCTATATGCTTCAGAGGTTGGAGGAGCAGCAAAAGGCCATTCAAGCCTATACAATTGAGCACGATATAGTAGGTGGAATGCACCTGTCTCAAGTGCAGTGGAGAATGATTTCAACGTTGTGCAAGGTTCTGATGCCCTTTGAACTTGCCACACGTGAAGTCAGTTCAGACACTGCCAGCCTGAGTCAGGTCATTCCCCTCATCAGGCTTTTGCAGAAGAAGCTGGAGGCATTGAAGGAGGAGCTAACACGGAGCGATTCCGCTAGGCATGTGGGACTTGTGGATGCAGCCCTTAATTCGCTTAACAAGGATTCACGGGTGGTCAATCTGTTGAAATCAGAGCACTACATTTTGGCCACCGTGCTCGATCCTAGATTTAAAGCCTACCTTGGATCTCTCTTTCCGGCAGACACAGGTCTGCTGGGGTTGAAAGACCTGCTGGTGACAAAATTGTCAAGTCAAGCGGAACGCGACCTGTCAACATCTCCTCCTTCACATTCTCCCGCAACTGGGGGTGCGAGGAAAAGGCTCAGAATTCCGAGCCCACCCGCTGGCGGTGATGCAGGGCAGTCTGGAGCGACTGCTGATGCTGACATCTGGTCCGGACTGAAGGACCTGACAACGATTACGGACATGTCGTCTACTGTCACTGCATATGATTCTCTCAACATTGATAGAATGGTGGAGGATTATATGAGTGACCGCATCCAAGTAGGCACGTCACACAGTCCGTACTTATACTGGCAGGAAAAAGAGGCAATTTGGAGGCCCTTGCACAAACTGGCTTTATTCTACCTAAGTTGCCCTCCCACAAGTGTGTACTCCGAAAGAGTGTTTAGTGCCGCCGCTCACCTTGTCAGCAATCGGCGTACGAGGTTACATCCAGAAAATGTGGAGAAGATGATGTTCATTAAAATGAATTATAATCAATTCCTCCGCGGAGACATTGACCAGCAGCAATTGCCTCCACAAAGTACACAGGGAGCTGAGATGGTGGATTCCAGTGGGGACGAATTGATAATCTGTGAGGAGGGGGATGTACACGGTGATATATCGGAGGGTGAAGATGAGGTGGACATCTTGCCTCTGTAGAGCCAGTTTGTGCAAGGAGAGATTAATTGCTTCTTTTTTGGGGGGGGTCCAAACCAACCCGTCATATCAGTCACAGTCGTGTGGCAGACCCCGTCACTGAAATGATGGGTTGGTTAAAGTGTGCATGTCCTGTTTTGTTTATACAACATAAGGGTGGGTGGTAGGGCCCAAGGATAATTCCATCTTGCACCTCTTTTTTCTTTTCTTTTTCTTTGCATCATGTGCTGATTGGGGTGGGTTTTTTGGAAGGGACACCCTGCGTGACACTGCAGTGCCACTCCTAGATGGGCCCGGTGTTTGTGTCGGCCACTAGGGTCGCTAATCTTACTCACACAGCTACCTCATTGCGCCTCTTTTTTTCTTTGCGTCATGTGCTGTTTGGGGAGGGTTTTTTGGAAGGGACATCCTGCGTGACACTGCAGTGCCACTCCTAGATGTGCCCGGTGTTTGTGTCGGCCACTAGGGTCGCTAATCTTACTCACACAGTCAGCTACCTCATTGCGCCTCTTTTTTTCTTTGCGTCATGTGCTGTTTGGGGAGGGTTTTTTGGAAGGGCCATCCTGCGTGACACTGCAGTGCCACTCCTAGATGGGCCCGGTGTTTGTGTCGGCCACTAGGGTCGCTAATCTTACTCACACAGCTACCTCATTGCGCCTCTTTTTTTCTTTGCGTCATGTGCTGTTTGGGGAGGGTTTTTTGGAAGGGACATCCTGCGTGACACTGCAGTGCCACTCCTAGATGGGCCCGGTGTTTGTGTCGGCCACTAGGGTCGCTTATCTTACTCACACAGCGACCTCGGTGCAAATTTTAGGACTAAAAATAATATTGTGAGGTGTGAGGTATTCAGAATAGACTGAAAATGAGTGTAAATTATGGTTTTTGAGGTTAATAATACTTTGGGATCAAAATGACCCCCAAATTCTATGATTTAAGCTGTTTTTTAGTGTTTTTTGAAAAAAACACCCGAATCCAAAACACACCCGAATCCGACAAAAAAAATTCGGTGAGGTTTTGCCAAAACGCGTTCGAACCCAAAACACGGCCGCGGAACCGAACCCAAAACCAAAACACAAAACCCGAAAAATTTCAGGCGCTCATCTCTACTATATATATTATATATCTGTCTGACTGCTCAGCTCACACAGCTTATAATTGTGGGGGAGACTGGGGAGCACTACTGCAGTGCCAGTTATAGGTTATAGCAGGAGCCAGGAGTACATAATATTATATTAAAATTAAACAGTGCACACTTTTGCTGCAGGAGTGCCACTGCCAGTGTGACTAGTGACCAGTGACCTGACCACCAGTATATATAATATTAGTAGTATACTATCTCTTTATCAACCAGTCTATATTAGCAGCAGACACAGTACAGTGCGGTAGTTCACGGCTGTGGCTACCTCTGTGTCGGCACTCGGCAGCCCGTCCATAATTGTATATACCACCTAACCGTGGTTTTTTTTTCTTTCTTTATACATACATACTAGTTACGAGTATACTATCTCTTTATCAACCAGTCTATATTAGCAGCAGACACAGTACAGTGCGGTAGTTCACGGCTGTGGCTACCTCTGTGTCGGCACTCGGCAGCCCGTCCATAATTGTATATACCACCTAACCGTGTTTTTTTTTTCTTTCTTTATACATACATACTAGTTACGAGTATACTATCTCTTTATCAACCAGTCTATATATTAGCAGCAGACACAGTACAGTGCGGTAGTTCACGGCTGTGGCTACCTCTGTGTCGGCACTCGGCAGCCCGTCCATAATTGTATATACCACCTAACCGTGTTTTTTTTTTCTTTCTTTATACATACATACTAGTTACGAGTATACTATCTCTTTATCAACCAGTCTATATTAGCAGCAGACACAGTACAGTGCGGTAGTTCACGGCTGTGGCTACCTCTGTGTCGGCACTCGGCAGCCCGTCCATAATTGTATATACCACCTAACCGTGGTTTTTTTTTCTTTCTTTATACATACATACTAGTTACGAGTATACTATCTCTTTATCAACCAGTCTATATATTAGCAGCAGACACAGTACAGTGCGGTAGTTCACGGCTGTGGCTACCTCTGTGTCGGCACTCGGCAGCCCGTCCATAATTGTATATACCACCTAACCGTGGTTTTTTTTTCTTTCTTTATACATACATACTAGTTACGAGTATACTATCTCTTTATCAACCAGTCTATATATTAGCAGCAGACACAGTACAGTGCGGTAGTTCACGGCTGTGGCTACCTCTGTGTCGGCACTCGGCAGCCCGTCCATAATTGTATATACCACCTAACCGTGGTTTTTTTTTCTTTCTTTATACATACATACTAGTTACGAGTATACTATCTCTTTATCAACCAGTCTATATATTAGCAGCAGACACAGTACAGTGCGGTAGTTCACGGCTGTGGCTACCTCTGTGTCGGCACTCGGCAGCCCGTCCATAATTGTATATACCACCTAACCGTGGTTTTTTTTCTTTCTTTATACATACATACTAGTTACGAGTATACTATCTCTTTATCAACCAGTCTATATATTAGCAGCAGACACAGTACAGTGCGGTAGTTCACGGCTGTGGCTACCTCTGTGTCGGCACTCGGCAGCCCGTCCATAATTGTATATACCACCTAACCGTGGTTTTTTTTTCTTTCTTTATACATACATACTAGTTACGAGTATACTATCTCTTTATCAACCAGTCTATATATTAGCAGCAGACACAGTACAGTGCGGTAGTTCACGGCTGTGGCTACCTCTGTGTCGGCACTCGGCAGCCCGTCCATAATTGTATATACCACCTAACCGTGGTTTTTTTTTCTCTCTTTATACATACATACTAGTTACGAGTATACTATCTCTTTATCAACCAGTCTATATATTAGCAGCAGACACAGTACAGTGCGGTAGTTCACGGCTGTGGCTACCTCTGTGTCGGCACTCGGCAGCCCGTCCATAATTGTATACTAGTATCCAATCCATCCATCTCCATTGTTTACCTGAGGTGCCTTTTAGTTGTGCCTATTAAAATATGGAGAACAAAAATGTTGAGGTTCCAAAATTAGGGAAAGATCAAGATCCACTTCCACCTTGTGCTGAAGCTGCTGCCACTAGTCATGGCCGAGACGATGAAATGCCAGCAACGTCGTCTGCCAAGGCCGATGCCCAATGTCATAGTATAGAGCATGTCAAATCCAAAACACCAAATATCAGTAAAAAAAGGACTCCAAAACCTAAAATAAAATTGTCGGAGGAGAAGCGTAAACTTGGCAATATGCCATTTACCACACGGAGTGGCAAGGAACGGCTGAGGCCCTGGCCTATGTTCATGGCTAGTGGTTCAGCTTCACATGAGGATGGAAGCACTCAGCCTCTCGCTAGAAAAATGAAAAGACTCAAGCTGGCAAAAGCAGCACAGCAAAGAACTGTGCATTCTTCGAAATCCCAAATCCACAAGGAGAGTCCAATTGTGTCGGTTGCGATGCCTGACCTTCCCAACACTGGACGTGAAGAGCATGCGCCTTCCACCTTTTGCACGCCCCCTGCAAGTGCTGGAAGGAGCACCCGCAGTCCAGTTCCTGATAGTCAGATTGAAGATGTCAGTGTTGAAGTACACCAGGATGAGGAGGATATGGGTGTTGCTGGCGCTGGGGAGGAAATTGACCAGGAGGATTCTGATGGTGAGGTGGTTTGTTTAAGTCAGGCACCCGGGGAGACACCTGTTGTCCGTGGGAGGAATATGGCCGTTGACATGCCAGGTGAAAATACCAAAAAAATCAGCTCTTCGGTGTGGAGGTATTTCACCAGAAATGCGGACAACAGGTGTCAAGCCGTGTGTTCCCTTTGTCAAGCTGTAATAAGTAGGGGTAAGGACGTTAACCACCTCGGAACATCCTCCCTTATACGTCACCTGCAGCGCATTCATAATAAGTCAGTGACAAGTTCAAAAACTTTGGGTGACAGCGGAAGCAGTCCACTGACCAGTAAATCCCTTCCTCTTGTAACCAAGCTCACGCAAACCACCCCACCAACTCCCTCAGTGTCAATTTCCTCCTTCCCCAGGAATGCCAATAGTCCTGCAGGCCATGTCACTGGCAATTCTGACGAGTCCTCTCCTGCCTGGGATTCCTCCGATGCATCCTTGCGTGTAACGCCTACTGCTGCTGGCGCTGCTGTTGTTGCAGCTGGGAGTCGATGGTCATCCCAGAGGGGAAGTCGTAAGCCCACTTGTACTACTTCCAGTAAGCAATTGACTGTTCAACAGTCCTTTGCGAGGAAGATGAAATATCACAGCAGTCATCCTACTGCAAAGCGGATAACTGAGTCCTTGACAACTATGTTGGTGTTAGACGTGCGTCCGGTATCCGCCGTTAGTTCACAGGGAACTAGACAATTTATTGAGGCAGTGTGCCCCCGTTACCAAATACCATCTAGGTTCCACTTCTCTAGGCAGGCGATACCGAGAATGTACACGGACGTCAGAAAAAGACTCACCAGTGTCCTAAAAAATGCAGTTGTACCCAATGTCCACTTAACCACGGACATGTGGACAAGTGGAGCAGGGCAGGGTCAGGACTATATGACTGTGACAGCCTACTGGGTAGATGTATGGACTCCCGCCGCAAGAACAGCAGCGGCGGCACCAGTAGCAGCATCTCGCAAACGCCAACTCTTTCCTAGGCAGGCTACGCTTTGTATCACCGCTTTCCAGAATACGCACACAGCTGAAAACCTCTTACGGCAACTGAGGAAGATCATCGCGGAATGGCTTACCCCAAATGGACTCTCCTGTGGATTTGTGGCATCGGACAACGCCAGCAATATTGTGTGTGCATTAAATATGGGCAAATTCCAGCACGTCCCATGTTTTGCACATACCTTGAATTTGGTGGTGCAGAATTTTTTAAAAAACGACAGGGGCGTGCAAGAGATGCTGTCGGTGGCCAGAAAAATTGCGGGACACTTTCGGCGTACAGGCACCACGTACAGAAGACTGGAGCACCACCAAAAACTACTGAACCTGCCCTGCCATCATCTGAAGCAAGAAGTGGTAACGAGGTGGAATTCAACCCTCTATATGCTTCAGAGGTTGGAGGAGCAGCAAAAGGCCATTCAAGCCTATACAATTGAGCACGATATAGGAGGTGGAATGCACCTGTCTCAAGCGCAGTGGAGAATGATTTCAACGTTGTGCAAGGTTCTGATGCCCTTTGAACTTGCCACACGTGAAGTCAGTTCAGACACTGCCAGCCTGAGTCAGGTCATTCCCCTCATCAGGCTTTTGCAGAAGAAGCTGGAGGCATTGAAGAAGGAGCTAAAAGGGAGCGATTCCGCTAGGCATGTGGGACTTGTGGATGCAGCCCTTAATTCGCTTAACAAGGATTCACGGGTGGTCAATCTGTTGAAATCAGAGCACTACATTTTGGCCACCGTGCTCGATCCTAGATTTAAAGCCTACCTTGGATCTCTTTTTCCGGCAGACACAGGTCTGCTGGGGTTGAAAGACCTGCTGGTGACAAAATTGTCAAGTCAAGCGGAACGCGACCTGTCAACATCTCCTCCTTCACATTCTCCCGCAACTGGGGGTGCGAGGAAAAGGCTCAGAATTCCGAGCCCACCCGCTGGCGGTGATGCAGGGCAGTCTGGAGCGACTGCTGATGCTGACATCTGGTCCGGACTGAAGGACCTGACAACGATTACGGACATGTCGTCTACTGTCACTGCATATGATTCTCTCAACATTGATAGAATGGTGGAGGATTATATGAGTGACCGCATCCAAGTAGGCACGTCACACAGTCCGTACTTATACTGGCAGGAAAAAGAGGCAATTTGGAGGCCCTTGCACAAACTGGCTTTATTCTACCTAAGTTGCCCTCCCACAAGTGTGTACTCCGAAAGAGTGTTTAGTGCCGCCACTCACCTTGTCAGCAATCGGCGTACGAGGTTACATCCAGAAAATGTGGAGAAGATGATGTTCATTAAAATGAATTATAATCAATTCCTCCGCGGAGACATTGACCAGCAGCAATTGCCTCCACAAAGTACACAGGGAGCTGAGATGGTGGATTCCAGTGGGGACGAATTGATAATCTGTGAGGAGGGGGATGTACACGGTGATATATCGGAGGGTGAAGATGAGGTGGACATCTTGCCTCTGTAGAGCCAGTTTGTGCAAGGAGAGATTAATTGCTTCTTTTTTGGGGGGGGTCCAAACCAACCCGTCATATCAGTCACAGTCGTGTGGCAGACCCTGTCACTGAAATGATGGGTTGGTTAAAGTGTGCATGTCCTGTTTTGTTTATACAACATAAGGGTGGGTGGGAGGGCCCAAGGACAATTCCATCTTGCACCTCTTTTTTCTTTTCTTTTTCTTTGCATCATGTGCTGATTGGGGAGGGTTTTTTGGAAGGGACATCCTGCGTGACACTGCAGTGCCACTCCTAGATGGGCCCGGTGTTTGTGTCGGCCACTAGGGTCGCTAATCTTACTCACACAGCTACCTCATTGCGCCTCTTTTTTTCTTTGCGTCATGTGCTGTTTGGGGAGGGTTTTTTGGAAGGGACATCCTGCGTGACACTGCAGTGCCACTCCTAGATGGGCCCGGTGTTTGTGTCGGCCACTAGGGTCGCTAATCTTACTCACACAGCTACCTCATTGCGCCTCTTTTTTTCTTTGCGTCATGTGCTGTTTGGGGAGGGTTTTTTGGAAGGGCCATCCTGCGTGACACTGCAGTGCCACTCCTAGATGGGCCCGGTGTTTGTGTCGGCCACTAGGGTCGCTAATCTTACTCACACAGCTACCTCATTGCGCCTCTTTTTTTCTTTGCGTCATGTGCTGTTTGGGGAGGGTTTTTTGGAAGGGACATCCTGCGTGACACTGCAGTGCCACTCCTAGATGGGCCCGGTGTTTGTGTCGGCCACTAGGGTCGCTTATCTTACTCACACAGCGACCTCGGTGCAAATTTTAGGACTAAAAATAATATTGTGAGGTGTGAGGTATTCAGAATAGACTGAAAATGAGTGTAAATTATGGTTTTTGAGGTTAATAATACTTTGGGATCAAAATGACCCCCAAATTCTATGATTTAAGCTGTTTTTTAGTGTTTTTTGAAAAAAACACCCGAATCCAAAACACACCCGAATCCGACAAAAAAAATTCGGTGAGGTTTTGCCAAAACGCGTTCGAACCCAAAACACGGCCGCGGAACCGAACCCAAAACCAAAACACAAAACCCGAAAAATTTCAGGCGCTCATCTCTAATTAACATCACACATACACACATAAATACACGAGCCAAAAATTCAATTTTAACATATATCCTGATAAAAAAAAAATATGGCCAGCTTACTTTTGGCTATGCTGCTGACAGGCTAATGGTGACGCAGGAAGATGAGAGCTTGTTTCTCCATGCACACTCCGCTGGATTTACACATCTCTCCTGCAGCCGCAGGCTGCCACTTTACACACCATTGGACAGCTGAGCCGTCGCACAGCTGTCCTGGACGTCTGTGCGGCGGCGGCGGCGCGCGGCTGTAAGGTTGCAGGGGCAACCTATAGGGAGGAGCTAGGAGCGCAGGACCAATCTGTGATGGGCGGCCCTTTTAGAAAGAGGAGGCCTGGGTACTTATGCTTCCCCCCCACCCCCATGTAATCTGGCTTTGCCCTAATGGCTGATATCATCTCACATATGTCAAATGTATGACACTCCTTAACATAACTGTGATGAAACGAGATGGGCTTGGACTGAGAACCTTTTCATCACTCGTTTCTCACAGTATAATGTACTTTTTAATCCTTGGCCCAGTCTAGGTATTTACACCAGAGCATGGGTGTATCATATATACTGTTATTTTATGTTATTAGGTATTTATTGTCCATGCTATTACCTGCAATATGGTATGTATAGGAGATATAAAGACCATTGCAATACTGTGTGACTATAGCAGGGCAGCAGAAGCCATAGGGGGTAATTCCAAGTTGATCGCAGCAGGATTTTTGATAGCAATTGGGCAAAACCATATGCACTGCAGGGGAGGCAGATATAACATGTGTAGAGAGAGTAAGATTTGGGTGGGTTATTTTGTGTCTGTGCAGGGTAAATACTGGCTGCTTTATTTTTACACTGCAAATTAGATTGCAGATTGAACACACCCCACCCAAATCTAACTCTCTCTGCACATGTTATATCTGCCTCCACTGCAGTGCACATGGTTTTGCCCAATTGCTAACAAAAATCCTGCTGCAATCAACTTGGAATTACCCCCATAGTGTGTGACAGGAGTAGAGCCACGCAGCTGTGCTAGCTCATTACCATTTGTAATACATATGTGAGTCCATTGTGTGAGGTGTGATAGGTGTTGCTGGTAATGTAATCAGAACAATGGCCCTCATTCTGAGTTGATCGCTCGCTAGCTGCTTTTAGCAGCAGTGCAAACGCTAAGCCACCGCCCTCTGGGAGTGTGCAGAAGTGCAAACGAAAGGATTGCAGTTCTGCTGCAAATAAATTTCATGCAGTTTCTGAGCTGCTCGATACTTACTCCTAGCTTGCGATGACTGCAGTCTTGTTAGTTCCTGTTTTGACGTTACAAACACGCTTTGCGTTTGGCCAGACACTCCCCCGTTTCTCCAGCCACTCCTGCGTTTTTACCTGGCACGCCTGCGTTTTTTAGCACACTCCCTGAAAACGGTCAGTTTCCGCCCATAAACACCCACTTCCTGTCAATCACGATCAACACAGCAACAGAAAAGCGTCACTCGTCCTTGTGTAAAACTGCAGAGTTTTGTGTAAAAATACTTTGCGCGTGCATACTGCAGCCCGTATGCATTCACAGTTTTTCAGTTTTTTACCTAATCGCTAGGCTGCGAAAATCGTCAGCGAGCGATCGACTCGGAATGAGGGCCCATGTCTGAGGGACTGGTAAAATAGCTAGCTGTCAGCCCAAGTTATTTATCTAGGTCATCAGGTAATCTGGGAGGTAATTAGGCTAGAACTCCCTGAGAATGTACAATGGGTCTCCACAGCAGGATACTGGCTGACACAGCATTGTGATATCCTGAACTAGCCCCCTGAGTAGACTGTTTGGCACCAGAGGGGCTCTGCCAGTCAGGTATATAAAGAGAGCAGGTCTCAATGGAGGAGAATCTATTGTGGTGGATCCTGGGAATCAGACATCAGCAGGAAACCCTCTGAGCTGGGCATTGCTGTGCCACCAGAGGAACCCCTGCCAGGACAGGGTCAGTTTGAGCCAGTACCCCTGGCTGGTGGACACAGGACTGTCTAGCAAGCGGCAGTGGTAAGGATACAGATTGTTGCTATTGCTACTTGTGGATGCTGACTACAAGAGGCTGCGGAAGGATACGTGCTACCAATTACCTTGTAACATATGACTATCTTATGGTGTTGTGCTTAGTGATGAGCACCGGAAATTTTTAGGGTTTTGTGTTTTGGTTTTGGGTTCGGTTCCGCTGCCGTGTTTTGGGTTCGAACGCGTTTTGGCAAAACCTCACCGAATTTTTTTTGTCGGATTCGGGTGTGTTTTGGATTCGGGTGTTTTTTTCAAAAAACACTAAAAAACAGCTTAAATCATAGAATTTGGGGGTCATTTTGATCCCAAAGTATTATTAACCTCAATAACCATAATTTCCACTCATTTTCAGTCTATTCTGAACACCTCACACCTCACAATATTATTTTTAGTTCTAAAATTTGCACCGAGGTCGCTGGATGACTAAGCTCAGCGACCCAAGTGGCCGACACAAACACCTGGCCCATCTAGGAGTGGCACTGCAGTGTCACGCAGGATGGCCCTTCCAAAAAACACCCCCCAAACAGCACATGACGCAAAGAAAAAAAGAGGCGCAATGAGGTAGCTGTGTGACTAAGATAAGCGACCCATGTGGCCGACACAAACACCTGGCCCATCTAGGAGTGGCACTGCAGTGTCACGCAGGATGGCCCTTCCAAAAAACACCCCCCAAACAGCACATGACGCAAAGAAAAAAAGAGGCGCAATGAGGTAGCTGTGTGACTAAGATAAGCGACCCAAGTGGCCGACACAAACACCTGGCCCATCTAGGAGTGGCACTGCAGTGTCACGCAGGCTGGCCCTTCAAAAAACTACTCCCCAAACAGCACATGACGCAAAGAAA
Source organism: Pseudophryne corroboree (assembly GCF_028390025.1). Classification (NCBI taxonomy): domain Eukaryota; kingdom Metazoa; phylum Chordata; class Amphibia; order Anura; family Myobatrachidae; genus Pseudophryne; species Pseudophryne corroboree. The sequence goes on along the minus strand of NC_086446.1, from coordinate 711,659,239 downwards.
AAAAGAGGCGCAATGAGGTAGCTGTGTGAGTAAGCTAAGCGACCCTAGTGGCCGACACAAACACCTGGCCCATCTAGGAGTGGCACTGCAGTGTCACGCAGGCTGGCCCTTCAAAAAACTACTCCCCAAACAGCACATGACGCAAAGAAAAATGAAACAAAAAAGAGGTGCAAGATGGAATTGTCCTTGGGCCCTCCCACCCACCCTTATGTTGTATAAACAGGACATGCACACTTTAACCAACCCATCATTTCAGTGACAGGGTCTGCCACACGACTGTGACTGAAATGATGGGTTGGTTTGGACCCCCACCAAAAAAGAAGCAATTAATCTCTCCTTGCACAAACTGGCTCTACAGAGGCAAGATGTCCACCTCATCATCATCCTCCGATATATCACCGTGTACATCCCCCTCCTCACAGATTATCAATTCGTCCCCACTGGAATCCACCATCTCAGCTCCCTGTGTACTTTGTGGAGGCAATTGCTGCTGGTGAATGTCTCCACGGAGGAATTGATTATAATTCATTTTAATGAACATCATCTTCTCCACATTTTCTGGATGTAACCTCGTACGCCGATTGCTGACAAGGTGAGCGGCGGCACTAAACACTCTTTCGGAGTACACACTTGTGGGAGGGCAACTTAGGTAGAATAAAGCCAGTTTGTGCAAGGGCCTCCAAATTGCCTCTTTTTCCTGCCAGTATAAGTACGGACTGTCTGACGTGCCTACTTGGATGCGGTCACTCATATAATCCTCCACCATTCTTTCAATGGGGAGAGAATCATATGCAGTGACAGTAGACGACATGTCCGTAATCGTTGTCAGGTCCTTCAGTCCGGACCAGATGTCAGCATCAGCAGTCGCTCCAGACTGCCCTGCATCACCGCCAGCGGGTGGGCTCGGAATTCTGAGCCTTTTCCTCGCACCCCCAGTTGCGGGAGAATGTGAAGGAGGAGATGTTGACAGGTCGCGTTCCGCTTGACTTGACAATTTTCTCACCAGCAGTTCTTTGAAACCCTGCAGACTTGTGTCTGCCGGAAAGAGAGATCCAAGGTATGTTTTAAATCTAGGATCGAGCACGGTGGCCAAAATGTAGTGCTCTGATTTCAACAGATTGACCACCCGTGAATCCTTGTTAAGCGAATTAAGGGCTCCATCCACAAGTCCCACATGCCTAGCGGAATCGCTCTGTGTTAGCTCCTCCTTCAATGTCTCCAGCTTCTTCTGCAAAAGCCTGATGAGGGGAATGACCTGACTCAGGCTGGCAGTGTCTGAACTGACTTCACGTGTGGCAAGTTCAAAAGGTTGCAGAACCTTGCACAACGTTGAAATCATTCTCCACTGCGCTTGAGACAGGTGCATTCCACCTCCTATATCGTGCTCAGTTGTATAGGCTTGAATGGCCTTTTGCTGCTCCTCCAACCTCTGAAGCATATAGAGGGTTGAATTCCACCTCGTTACCACTTCTTGCTTCAGATGATGGCAGGGCAGGTTCAGGCGTTTTTGGTGGTGCTCCAGTCTTCTGTACGTGGTGCCTGTATGCCGAAAGTGTGCCGCAATTCTTCTGGCCACCGACAGCATCTCTTGCACGCCCCTGTCGTTTTTTAAATAATTCTGCACCACCAAATTCAAGGTATGTGCAAAACATGGGATGTGCTGGAATTTGCCCAGATTTAATGCACACACAATATTGCTGGCGTTGTCCGATGCCACAAATCCACAGGAGAGTCCAATTGGGGTAAGCCATTCTGCGATGATCTTCCTCAGTTGCCGTAAGAGGTTTTCAGCTGTGTGCGTATTCTGGAAAGCGGTGATACAAAGCGTAGCCTGCCTAGGAACGAGTTGGCGTTTGCGAGATGCTGCTACTGGTGCCGCCGCTGCTGTTCTTGCGGCGGGAGTCCATACATCTACCCAGTGGGCTGTCACAGTCATATAGTCCTGAGTCTGCCCTGCTCCACTTGTCCACATGTCCGTGGTTAAGTGGACATTGGGTACAACTGCATTTATTAGGACACTAGTGAGTCTTTCTCTGAGGTCTGTGTACATTTTCGGTATCGCCTGCCTAGAGAAATGGAACCTAGATGGTATTTGGTACCGGGGACACAGTACCTCCAACAAGTCTATAGTTGGCTCTGCAGTAATGATGGATACCGGAACCACGTTTCTCACCGCCCAGGATGCCAAGGCCTCAGTTATCCGCTTTGCAGCAGGATGACTGCTGTGATATTTCATCTTCCTCGCAAAGGACTGTTGGACAGTCAATTGCTTGGTGGAAGTAGTAAAAGTGGTCTTACGACTTCCCCTCTGGGATGACCATCGACTCCCAGCAGCAACAACAGCAGCGCCAGCAGCAGTAGGCGTTACACGCAAGGATGCATCGGAGGAATCCCAGGCAGGAGAGGACTCGTCAGAATTGCCAGTGACATGGCCTGCAGGACTATTGGCATTCCTGGGGAAGGAGGAAATTGACACTGAGGGAGTTGGTGGGGTGGTTTGCGTGAGCTTGGTTACAAGAGGAAGGGATTTACTGGTCAGTGGACTGCTTCCGCTGTCGCCCAAAGTTTTTGAACTTGTCACTGACTTATGATGAATGCGCTGCAGGTGACGTATAAGGGAGGATGTTCCGAGGTGGTTAACGTCCTTACCCCTACTTATTACAGCTTGACAAAGGCAACACACGGCTTGACAAATGTTGTCCGCATTTCTGTTGAAATACTTCCACACCGAAGAGCTGATTTTTTTGGTATTTTCACCAGGCATGTCGATGGCCATATTCCTCCCACGGACAACAGGTGTCTCCCCGGGTGCCTGACTTAAACAAACCACCTCACCATCAGAATCCTCCTTGTCAATTTCCTCCCCAGTGCCAGCAACACCCATATCCTCCTCATCCTGGTGTACTTCAACACTGACATCTTCAATCTGACTATCAGGAACTGGACTGCGGGTGCTCCTTCCAGCACTTGCAGGGGGCGTGCAAATGGTGGAAGGCGCATTTTAGATTTTTGAGTCCTTTTTTTACTGATATTTTGTGTTTTGGATTTTACATGCTCTCTACTATGACATTGGGCATCGGCCTTGGCAGACGACGTTGATGGAATTTCATCATCTCGGCCATGACTAGTGGCAGCAGCTTCAGCACGAGGTGGAAGTGGATCTTGATCTTTCCCTATTTTTGGAACCTCAACATTTTTGTTCTCCATATTTTAATAGGCACAACTAAAAGGCACCTCAGGTAAACAATGGAGATATATGGATACTAGTATACTTATGGATGACGAGTGACTGACGACACAGAGGTAGCTACAGCCGTGGACTACCATACTGCGTCTGCTAGTATAGAGATGATAATGATATAAAAAAAATATATATATCACTACTGCAGGTATATATAATATAATGACGGACCTGCTGGACACTGTCAGCAGACTCCTACTACTAGTATGAAGAAGATAGAAAAAAAAACCCCACCACAGGTAGGTATACAATTATGGACGAGCACTGACGACACAGAGGTAGCTACAGCCGTGGACTACCGTACTGCGTCTGCTAGTATAGAGATGATAATGATATAAAAAATATATATATATCACTACTGCAGGTATATATAATATAATGACGGACCTGCTGGACACTGTCAGCAGACTCCTACTACTAGTATGAAGAAGATAGAAAAAAAAACCCCACCACAGGTAGGTATACAATTATGGACGAGCACTGACGACACAGAGGTAGCTACAGCCGTGGACTACCGTACTGCGTCTGCTAGTATAGAGATGATAATGATATAAAAAATATATATATATCACTACTGCAGGTATATATAATATAATGACGGACCTGCTGGACACTGTCAGCAGACTCCTAAACTACTAGTATGAAGAAGATAGAAAAAAAAACCCCACCACAGGTAGGTATACAATTATGGACGAGCACTGACGACACAGAGGTAGCTACAGCCGTGGACTACCGTACTGCGTCTGCTAGTATAGAGATGATAATGATATAAAAAATATATATATATCACTACTGCAGGTATATATAATATAATGACGGACCTGCTGGACACTGTCAGCAGACTCCTACTACTAGTATGAAGAAGATAGAAAAAAAAACCCCACCACAGGTAGGTATACAATTATGGACGAGCACTGACGACACAGAGGTAGCTACAGCCGTGGACTACCGTACTGCGTCTGCTAGTATAGAGATGATAATGATATAAAAAAATATATATATATCACTACTGCAGGTATATATAATATAATGACGGACCTGCTGGACACTGTCAGCAGACTCCTACTACTAGTATGAAGAAGATAGAAAAAAAAACCCCACCACAGGTAGGTATACAATTATGGACGAGCACTGACGACACAGAGGTAGCTACAGCCGTGGACTACCGTACTGCGTCTGCTAGTATAGAGATGATAATGATATAAAAAATATATATATATCACTACTGCAGGTATATATAATATAATGACGGACCTGCTGGACACTGTCAGCAGACTCCTAAACTACTAGTATGAAGAAGATAGAAAAAAAAACCCACCACAGGTAGGTATACAATTATGGACGAGCACTGACGACACAGAGGTAGCTACAGCCGTGGACTACCGTACTGCGTCTGCTAGTATAGAGATGATAATGATATAAAAAAAATATATATATATCACTACTGCAGGTATATATAATATAATGACGGACCTGCTGGACACTGTCAGCAGACTCCTACTACTAGTATGAAGAAGATAGAAAAAAAAACCCCACCACAGGTAGGTATACAATTATGGACGAGCACTGACGACACAGAGGTAGCTACAGCCGTGGACTACCGTACTGCGTCTGCTAGTATAGAGATGATAATGATATAAAAAATATATATATATCAAAAATGCAGGTATATATAATATAATGACGGACCTGCTGGACACTGTCAGCAGACTCCTAAACTACTAGTATGAAGAAGATAGAAAAAAAAACCCCACCACAGGTAGGTATACAATTATGGACGAGCACTGACGACACAGAGGTAGCTACAGCCGTGGACTACCGTACTGCGTCTGCTAGTATAGAGATGATAATGATATAAAAAATATATATATATCAAAAATGCAGGTATATATAATATAATGACGGACCTGCTGGACACTGTCAGCAGACTCCTAAACTACTAGTATGAAGAAGATAGAAAAAAAAACCCCACCACAGGTAGGTATACAATTATGGACGAGCACTGACGACACAGAGGTAGCTACAGCTGTGGACTACCGTACTGCGTCTGCTAGTATAGAGATGATAATGATATAAAAAATATATATATATCACTACTGCAGGTATATATAATATAATGACGGACCTGCTGGACACTGTCAGCAGACTCCTAAACTACTAGTATGAAGAAGATAGAAAAAAAACCCCACCACAGGTAGGTATACAATTATGGACGAGCACTGACGACACAGAGGTAGCCACAGCCGTGGACTACCGTACTGCGTCTGCTAATATAGAGATGATAAAGATGATAGAGATGAACAAAAAAAATATAACACTACTGCAGGTAAATATTTATATAATATAATGAATGACGGACCTGCTGGACACTGTCAGCAGAATGCGTTTATAGAATAAAAAAAAAAAACACGACAGGAGTGTTTAACTTTTTCAGGCAGACAATATACTGGTGGTCACTGGTCAGTCACACTGGCAGCAAAAGTGTGCACTGTACTCCTGCTATAACTGCACCCCAGTCTCCCCCACAATTCAGATGTGTGAGCAGTGAGCACTCAGCACAGTCAGATATACATAGATGATATTATCATGCAGCACACTGAGGCTGAGCACAGATATGGTATGTGACTGTGTATCGTTTTTTTTCAGGCAGAGAACGGATTATATTAAATAATAAATAAAACTGGTGGTGGTCACTAGTAACTATCAGCAAAACTCTGCACTCTGAGTACTCCTAATGCTCCCCAAAATTACTAAGTTAGTAGTAAATCAACTCAAGTGTCTCTATCTATTCTAACGGAGAGGACGCCAGCCACGTCCTCTCCCTATCAATCTCAATGCACGTGTGAAAATGGCGGCGACGCGCGGCTCCTTATATAGAATCCGAGTCTCGCGATAGAATCCGAGCCTCGCGAGAATCCGACAGCGGGATGATGACGTTCGGGCGCGCTCGGGTTAACCGAGCAAGGTGGGAAGATCCGAGTCCGCCTCGGACCCGTGTAAAAAGGCTGAAGTTCGGGGGGGTTCGGATTCCGAGGAACCGAACCCGCTCATCTCTATTTTATTGCTGAACATCATGTCACTCTTATAGCTGAAAATCCTGTCACTCTTATTGCTGAACACCCTGTCACTCTTATTGCTGAACACCCTGTCACCCTTATTGCTGAATACCTTGTCACTCTTATAGTTGAACACCCTGTTACTCTTATTACTGAATATTCTGTCACTTTTATTGCTGAACATCATGTCACTCTTATAGCTGAAAATCCTGTCACTCTTATTGCTGAAAACCCTGTCACTATCATTGCCGAACAGCGTCACTCGTATTGCTGAACACCCTGTGACTCTTATTGCTGAACACCTGTCACAGGCCGCCGTCATGGCCATTGTTTAGTGATAGTTACTGTATGTCGCATTTTTAGCCGGCTGTTTCAGGGTTGCTGTTTGGACTTGTACTATTAGAAATTGCAACAAACTGGGCTGATTTTCACTGTGACAGGGGCTTGGCAGTAATGAAGCAGGCTGTGTTTGCAGCATTCAGCTGCTTTTAGTTTGCTAATTAACTCCCTTTAAATAGGTCTCCTCCTGAGCAGTCTGTGTCAGTGATAGCTTATCCAGAGCCCTTCATCTGACCAAGGAAGCCAGCTGAAAGATTCTGCTTTGTGAACGCCTTTGGAAGATCTTGTTCTGTTCCCCTGCCAGAAGATACTGCCTAGTTACCAGCTTCAGGAAGATTCCATTTGGATTAGCAGTACAGGAAGATCCCAATCAAGTCCCAGAGGAAAGATTCATTCTAGTTCCCAGACCCAGTCCGTGTTCATCCTGTCAGCTTTCAATCAGCTGCTGCCCGTGTCTGTCCCAGGAATCCAGTCATCCAGTGAAGCTAATAGGCCCTACACACTGTGCGATAATACTGAAAGATATGAACGATCTCGTTCATTAATGAACAAGATACCGTTCATATCTTTGAGTGTGGAGGCACCAGCGATGAACGATGTGCGGCCCCGCGCTCATTCATAGCTGGTGCCCTGTCGCCTTTGCATGCAGGCCAATATGGACGATCTCGCCCATATTTGCCCGCACTACTATGGAGCCAGGTGAAAAATCTTCACTCCCTTTCCCCGTCACTGCCCCCCCGCCGCCGGGTCACCTGTCGGCCGTATCCACCGTCGGGCAGCTCGGCAGCGGATCGCTCAATGTGTAGGGCCCTAAAGTCCTGGATATTATTTATTAATCTGGCCGCCGAGACATATTATTGTGACTGTGCCTAGTTTACACTCTCTGGCTATTACCCATCCTTTCCATTGGTGTGGGTAACCTAGTGACTATCCAGTGATTGCACCACTAGAAATTGCATTATTTCTGGTGGCTTACCATTAGTTTCTGTACCCTGATAGTCATCAGGATTAGTCTAAATCTGCCTTATCCTGCCACCTCACACCATTGTGCAAATCCTGCAGTTCCGTGCTGGCTTTATAAACTCTTGCTTACCTTGCCCAGCCTCCCACAGCAGCCTTGTCTATTATTAAAACCTGGGGGCAGCTGAGTACTGAGCGGACCTAATCCTCCCGGGAAAGACGGCTGCTATAGGTGAAGTCTTTGGCTGCAGGAGCTAAAGGAGTGCTGGGCAAGAACAGCACCACCTAGTACCACCGTGGTGGCATCCCTAACGTTATACTGCTGTGCAGGGTTCAGTAGCGGATCTTGCTACGGGCACGCAGGATTTTTGCCTGGGGCGCTGCCTTACGGAGTGCGTCGCCGCCATGTCAAGATCCGCTACTGGTGCCCCCCGGTGATCGCGCACGCCACTACATTGTGGGAGCGGCACATAGACACTAGGGGTCATAATTGACCTCTAGTGTCTATGCGGTGCTATGGGAGAGACGTCATGATGTCTCTCCCATAGATCAGAGGAGCGGCGCCGGAGACGGAAGGCAGCAGCATTTGGGAAGCAGGAGCGGGGATGGTAATTAATTAATTAATTCATTCATTCATTCATTCATTTTTCTTTTTTCTTTTTTTTCTTAAGCAGCGCAGCTAGGGGGAACAACTCTACAAGGGGCACAGTACTGGGGTCATGGTGCAACTAGGGGGCACAACTCTACAGGGGGCACAGTACTGGGGTCATGGCGTAACTAGGGGGCACAGTACTGGGGGCATGGCGCAACTAGGGGGCACAACTCGACTGGGGGCACAACTCTACAGGGGTCATAACTGACCAGGCCCCTCTCTGTGAAGACGCCCCTATTTTCCCGCCCGGTGCGCAATAAACTCTAGATCTGGCCCTGGCAGGGTTCCCTAACAACTCCCTGTCGCTCTTATTGCTGCGCACCCTGTCGCTCTTATTTCTGAACACGAAAATACATATGTTTCTAGACTGGTTTACTGTAACAGCACCCTGAGTGTCTACCTAGACCACTACATAATAAAACTAGCTTCTGCTCACATGCTTTCAGATCAGGGTTAATTTCAAAGTCCACTGAAAGAGTTTTCTCTCCCTCACTGACTCAGAATTTCCTGACACTGGTTTTGAGAAATTCTGTACACCTGGTGATTTCTCAACTGATTGACCCTGTTTGTTTACTTGTCCCTAGCTTGTTTGATTACCTTGGTTTTACCACTTGTACTGCATGGTTACCAGCATCATCTTCTGTCTGCCCGTCACTGGCTGATCAAATTTATCTGCCTTTGACTACCTGCATTGGCTTCTTATCCCTGATCTTGTTGATTGCCTGCAACACTTTTGTTTGACTGAAATAACTGACTGACATCACTGGCTTCTGACTCCCTCAACTGATGTATTTCTGCTGTTAACCTGAATCTCCTATACCAGTGATTATTTAACGTGTGTGTATATATTATACACAAGAATATACAAGTAAATTGTTTAAAAATCAATGTGATTTCCTGTTTGTTTTTCAGATTGTCTCTCACAGTTGAAGTGTACCTATGATGGAAATTACAGACCTCTCATCTTTTTAAGTGGGTCAACTTGCACAATCGGTGGCTGTCCAAATACTTTTTTTGCCCCACTGTATATTATCGTGTATAATGTCACTCTTGTTGCTAAACACTAGAGGCTAAATGTAATGGGGTGCGATTTCGGAAACCGTGAGATTTTTACCGCAAATTCGCACAATTTCCGAAAATCGCAAATGTAATAGCTTGTGATTTTGCAAAAAAATCACAAGGTTTTAGCATATGCGATTTTTGGAAAAGCATGCACAGATCAGTGTGATCCGTGCATGCTTCTGTATGGAACAGTAAAAAAAAAAGTGTTAAAAATAAGAAAAAAAACAATGTGCATTCCCCCCCCCCCCCCCCCCCCCCAAGCATAACCAGCCCCGGGCTCTTAGAGCCGGTCCTGGTTGCAAAAATACAGGGGGATTCCCCGTATTTAAACAAGCAATACCGGGCTCTTGGACCAGTCATGGTTCCAAAAATATGGGAGATAAAAAAAGTAGGGGTCCCTCATAGTTTTTAAACCAGCACCAGGCTCTACTAGCCAGGGAGGTGATGCCGCAGCCGGAGGACACTTTCATATAGGTCCCCGCAACCAAAGCATCACAAACCATGCAACTAGTTATCCCTGGCCGAGTTTCCCTGGGGTAGTGGGGACCCCCTCCAGGCACCCAAGGGCCAGGGATGAAGCCCAGGGCTGTCCCCAGCACCCCTGGGTGGTGAGTGCCGGGCTGATAGGCGTGAAAGTGTTAAAAAATAATATTGTCTTTTGCTGTGGAACTACAAGTCCCAGCAAGCTCCCCCCTCATGCTGGGACTTGGAGAATCACAAGTACCAGCATGCAGGGAATTAACAGGCCCGCTGGTTCCTGTAGTTCTACAACAAACTTAAAATAAACATACAGACACTGTGACAGTAAAACTTTAATAAAACATACTGTACTGGCACACTTACACTCCCTTACCTACATCCAGCATAGCCATTCACATCCACTTGTCCTATAGCATCCATGATCGCTGTAAATAAAAATAAAATTCTCACCTACCCCTTGTGTTTAGTTCTCCTTTCCAGTAGGCATCCATAGGTTGGACTCCTTTATTTTAGGGGTCACCACTCCCCCAGGGAACCCCGGCCATGGATCACTGCTTGGGGGGGGTTTGTTATCCTTTGGCCGCAGGGACCTGTACAAGTGTCCCCCGGCTGCTGCATCACCTCCCTGACTAGTGGAGCCTGGTGCTGGTTTCAAAAATATGGGGGACCCCTATTTTTGTCCCCCATATTCTTGGAACCAGAACCAGTCCGAGAGCCCGGTGCTGGTTGTTGTTACATCGGATATATGGTTCCAATGTTTGATGTTTAGCCCTGCAATGTTGAGGATCCAATGTTTCCTCAAAATCAGTAGCTTTCTCTTCCGATGTTTTTCTCAATTTTCCATATTTTTTTTTTTTTTGTGTCACTGCAGTGGCGGAACTACCGCCAGTGCAAGCAGTGCCTTGCACTGGGGCCCACCACTGTCCAGGGGCCCAAAGCCTGCGCGACATGTAATGAGTCAAACTGACTCATTACATGCCGCTGTCCGCCGCCCGCCGAGGAGAGGAGCGCTGCGAATGCTGGGAAGCGCATCCCAGCATTTACAGCGGCGGAGGGCAGCCTATGGTGAAGGAGAGGGACAGCAGCAGCAGCAGCGCCCCCACCAATTACACTGTGCTGCTGCGGCTCCCTCCTCCACCTCCCTCCTCCTTCTCCCCGGCCCGGGATCATCATCTGCCATCAAGCTGCACCAAGGAGCCTGACTGCCAGCGGAGACAGTAAGTATAATCTTTTCTATCTAGTCTGTCTGCCACAATGTGTAAAAAGGGGGCGCTGTCTGCCGTAATGTGTAAAATGGGGACGCTGTCTACCGTAATGTGTAAAAGTGTCTCTACCTGGTGTAGTGATGCTACTGTGCGGCGTAATTTGAATAATGGAGACTACTATGCACTGTTATATGAATTAGTATTATTTTGTGGCCACACCCCTATATTTTTTGCGCGCGCCTACGGCATGCACTGCCCCTGTTTTACATTGAGGGGGGCTCCGATGCCGTTTCTTGCACACCGCTAAAATGTCTAGTTACGGCAGTGTTGCTAGGTATCCATTTCCCTGGCCCTGAGCAGGTCCCCCTCACCAGATCCTCTCCAGGGGCGAGGGGGTAGACTTGGATGGGTTGGGGGGCCCAAAGCATTTTGTCGCACCTGGGCCCACCGCTTTCTAGTTCCGCCACTGTGTCACTGTGTAGTTCTTTCACTGCTTTGGCCAGCCAGCTCACTCTCTCCTTGTTTTATAGTCAATAACAATTTAAGAGACTGATACAAAACATTAACACGTAGAGATGGTCCTACTGTGTGCTACAGCAGGGTGTGTGAGCAATGTTTCATGGGTGTGATTAGTGATGTTGAGGGTGTGTATATTATATATAAACATTAACTAACTTATTGGACCAAGCTCCACCCCCCACTATGCCCCATCCTGTCCTCTACTCTGATATGTCCTGCATTATGCTGTCCACTCCCTCACCAACTCTTTTCTGCATTGTGCTGCCTACCCCCTCCCCATCTCTATGTCGTGTATTGTGCAGCCCCTCACAACATGTTCTGCATTGTGCTATCCACCCCCTCCTGAATCCCCCTCTGTATGTCCTGCATTGTGCTGTCCGCTTCTCCACTTCAGTATGTCCTGCATTGTGTGTACCCCCCATCTGTATATCTTCAATTGTGTTGTCATGTGTGTGCTCCACAAACCCTGACTCATTGGCACTGCCAAATCCTGCACACTACCACCCATGACATCCTAGCATTGCCAGGCCTCACTAAAACATCACCTCTAGGTATTGTCCTTTTTCACCCCCTAAGGTTTTGTATGGTCCTCTGCTCCACCCTATTTTGTTTTGTACTGCCCTCTATGTGGATAATTTTCCTTTGTATGTCCAGGTTCCTCTTGTGCTTCCCTACTGCTCCATGTTCCATTCTGCCACTGATAGTCTCCCGGATGGCAACATCATCATATGATGTTTGTGCCGCTGCCTGTGATCCAGAGTTGCGCAATCAGTGGGAGGCTCCTGTTTTTAATTGGGCCTCCCGCTGCCCCAACAAACCTTCCTCTTGCTCCCAGTTGTAGCTAGTGGGATGGCACAGCATAGCTTCAGCAGCTCCCACACCAGGCCAGGATCCAGCAGCAGGGAGGAAGCACTGAGTCACCTGGGTCCACTGCATTTGCTGGTCTCCTGCTGGTGTCAGCGCTGCCTGGAGAGCTGCAGGGACAGAGGAGACTGGTGACCTCCATGGAGTGCGGGGTGAAGCTGGGCGGGGGTCCCAGTGTCCCTGGAGCTGAAGGAGCAGAAGAGGATGGAATCCCATTTACCAGGGAGAGCAGCAAATGTGGAGCACACAGCATGGGGACATGACCCTGCACACTGGAGTGATGTTAGGTGGGCAGAGGGGCAGCATTTTACTCACCGGCACATTTGTGCCCTGTGCCACTGGCGGTGCTGCAGTGTGCAGGCAGTTTACTCTCATACAGAAAAATGTGTTTAAAGGAACAAGCACACAGAACAGTTCTCTACAGCTGTCATGTAATTGCTGCATTAGTGCATTCACTATCAGTCAAGGGCTATAGTATGGGGGTCATTCAGGTGCGGTTGCACCTTGCGACCTTCAGTGCAAAGTACCACTTTGGTATTTTACACATGTGCAGGACCTGAGCCATAAGCCGCCCAGTGGTGTGTCAGTGATCCAATGCTGCGTCCTAGGAGGCAGGTCATATCACTACTTCAGCAGGAGATGTCTGTGTGTGTAACAGACGCCTCCTGCTGCATCACCATACAGTGATATTACTGCTGCTTCCAAGGAAGTGATAGCACCTGAATGACCCCCCTATATTCATTCTCTACCACCCACATCAGTGAGACAGGGGCAGATTGCCCTGTTATTACGGGGACACAGAGAGAAATACTGTCCCTGCGTCCCCACTATCCAAGGTGCCGTTTGCTGTTATTATTTAGCATTTTGAAAGTAAAATTTGCATTCACATGAGTAGCTGTTCTATAGACAGAATTGTAACCTGTGTATAAATCATATATTAGACTTTGATATGTTTTACATGCAGCAGTATATATTTTTCAAGGGACAGCATACTGTATTTATTTCAGAGTAGTATATTTATTTCAGGGGGCAGTATATTGAGTGGCAATAGACACGCCCATAGGTGGAATGTGTCATGCCCCCTCAACAGCGCGCCTCACCTACAATCTCTCTGAAACTAGTTTTCAAAAGTACGCAATCTTACCGTGTTTCCAGTGCAAGCTCCCAGGCCACGTTACTTGGGACTGTGGGAGGAGAAGGAGTGGATCACCCTGATGACATCACAAATGCAGCTTCCACTAATGTTCTTCTCAATGGACCTCCACCCCTACTCACAATCTCTGCCACTCCCTCGACCTTGTCTTCACCCACCGATGTGACTTCTCTGATTTCTCAAACTCTTACTTCCCTCTCTCTGACCACCATCTGCTTTCTTTCACCCTCTCATCTTTCCCTCTCCTATCCACGCCCAGACCCACCATCACCAGACGCAATCTTGGGTCTCAACACCGCTATCCTGTCCTTCCTCGAGACTTTCCTCTTTCCCCTTTGACTTGTTCCAACCAGGATGCCTCCTTATATACTATAACTCTTCCCTTACTGCTGCTCTCAACTCTGTCCCCCCCCCCCCCTCCGTCCCCCTCCACCATTCCACACCCCAACCCTGGCACACCAAACTAACATGATTCCTACAAAAATGTTCACGCTCCGCAGAACGCTCCTGGAGGAAATCTCACTCTGGTGGATTTCCTCCATTTCAAGTTTATTCTCTCCTCCTACAGCTTTGCTCTTTCTCAGACCAAGCAATCCTCTTTCCAAGTACTCATCTCTTCTCAGTCCTCCAGTCCACGCCGTCCCTTTGAAACTTTCAACACTCTCTCCTTCCAGTGGTGGAGCTAGCGAGCGGTGGGCCCAGGTGCACAGTAGTCTCCATTATTCAAATTACGCCGCACAGTAGCACCACTACACCAGGTAGAGACTCTTTTACACCTTACGGCGGACAGATTCCTCTTTTTACACATTACGGCAGACAGCGTCCCCCTTTTTACACATAGCGGCAGACAGCGTGCCCTTGTTACACATAGCGGCAGACAGCGTGCCCTTGTTACACATAGCGGCAGACAGCGTGCCCTTGTTACACATAGCGGCAGACAGCGTGCCCTTGTTACACACAGTGGCAGACAGCGTGCCCTTGTTACACACAGTGGCAGACAGCGTGCCCTTGTTACACACAGTGGCAGACAGCGTGCCCTTGTTACACACAGTGGCAGACAGCGTGCCCTTGTTACACACAGCGGCAGACAGCGTGCCCTTGTTACACACAGCGGCAGACAGCGTGCCCTTGTTACACACAGCGGCAGACAGCGTGCCCTTGTTACACACAGCGGCAGACAGCGTGCCCTTGTTACACACAGCGGCAGACAGCGTGCCCTTGTTACACACAGCGGCAGACAGCGTGCCCTTGTTACACACAGCGGCAGACAGCGTGCCCTTGTTACACACAGCGGCAGACAGCGTGCCCTTGTTACACATAGCGGCAGACAGCGTGCCCTTGTTACACATAGCGGCAGACAGCGTGCCCTTGTTAAACATAGCGGCAGACAGCGTGCCCTTGTTAAACATAGCGGCAGACAGCGTACACTTGTTACACATAGCGGCAGACAGCGTGCCCTTGTTACACATAGCGGCAGACAGCGTCCCCATTTTACACATTACGGCAGACAGCGTGCCCTTGTTACACATTACGGCAGACAGCGTGCCCTTGTTACACATTACGGCAGACAGCATCCCCCTTTTTACACATTGCGGCAGGCAGATTCCCCCTTTTTACACATTGCGGCAGGCAGATTCCCCCTTTTTACACATTGCGGCAGGCAGATTCCTCCTTTTTACACATTGCGGCAGGCAGATTCCCCCTTTTTACACATTGCGGCAGGCAGATTCCCCCTTTTTACACATTGCGGCAGGCAGATTCCCCCTTTTTACACATTGCGGCAGGCAGATTCCCCCTTTTTACACATTGTGGCAGGCAGATTCCCCCTTTTTACACATTGTGGCAGGCAGATTTCCCCTTTTTACACATTGCGGCAGATTCCCCCTTTTTACACACAGTGGCAGACAGTCCCCCTTTTTGGAGAAAGAAAGAAAGAAAGAAAGAGAATTATACTTACCCTCTCCACTGGCTCAGGCTCCTCGGTGCAGCTTCTGGTCACTCACGATTCCCGGGCAGGAGAGAAGCAGGAGGAGGGAGGTGGAAGAGGGAGCCGCAGCAGCGCTGTGTTATTGGTGGAGGCTCTGCTGCTGCTGTCCCTCTGCTTCACTGTAGGCTGTTCTCGGAAGACAGCCTATAGTGAAGCAGAGGGGCAGCAGCTGCTGCGGCTCCCTCCTCCTGCTTCTCCCCCGTACCCATCCTCCCTCACTGCCACTGACTTTGCCTCCTTCTTCATCTCCAAAATTGAGGCTATACAACATGACATCTGCTCCCATCACCCCTCTGCTGCCCCCCTGCCCCATCATCCCTCCCCTCCATCTATCCCACCCTGTCCTGCTTCTGTCTCACCTCAGACAAGGAAGTCCACTCCATCTTATTTCCCCCCCTCAACCTGCCCCATGGTGGACCCCCTCTCCTCCCATCTTCTCCGCTCCCTCTTCCCCACTGCCTGCTCCCACATTGCTCATCTCTTTAACCCATCACTCTCTACCGGCATCTTTCCCTCACCATTCAAACATGCTCTGGTCTCACCTATTCTCAACCTCGACCCTTCATCTTTCACTAGCTACCACCCCATCTCTCTTCTCCCATTTACCTCCAATCTACTTGAACAACTGGTCTACAGCCGTCTCACAAGCTACCTCTCTGACAACTCCATCCTTGATCCACTACAATCTGGCTTTCGCACACTCCACTCCACCGAGACTTCCCTGGTGAAAGTCACCAATGACCTGCTTTCAGCCAAATCCAGGGGCCACTTCTCTCTGCTCATCATTCTGGACCTCTCTGCTGCCTTTGACACTGTGGATCATTCTCTCCTCCGCACACTCCAAAACATTGGCCTCTCTAGCACCGTCCGTGACTGGTTTACCTCTTACCTCAATAACCGCTCCTTCTGTGTCTGCCTCTGGCACCACCTCACACCCTTCCATCCTTCCTATTGGTGTCCCTCAGGGTTCTGTCCTAGGCACCTTTCTGTTCTCTTTGTACACATCTTCCATGGGTGTGCTCATTAACTCCTTTGGCCTTCAATACCACCTCTATGCTGATGACACCACTCTTCATCTCCTTTCCTGATCTGTCCTCTCTCAGGTTTCCAGCTGCTTCTCCGCCATCTCCACCTGGATGTCTAAGCGTTTTCTGAAGCTCAACATGGACAAAACTGAACTCATTATCTTTCCACCAGCCAGAGCAACACCCCCTACCAATACTGTGTCTCTATCACTGTTGACAACACCATTTCCCCCATTCCCCAACGCTGCTGCATGGGCTCCTCACTCTCCTTTGCACCCCACATCCAAGCTCTGGCACAATCCTGTCAGTTCTAGCTATGCAACATTGCTCGCATCAGGCTATTTCTCTCCCAGAGTGCAACTAAACTTATCCATTCACTGGTCATCTCACGACTTGACTACTGCAATGTTATCCTCACTGGTCTCGCTTGCTCCCCTCCAATCTGTACTCAACTCCACAGCTAGTCTTATCTTCCTCTCCCACCGCTCCACATCTACCACTCCCCTTCGACAAAATCTACTCTGGCTCCCATTCTCCTACAGAATCCTCTTCAAACTCCTCACCCTCACATAAAAGGCCATCTCTAATTCCACTGCTCCCTACATCTCCAACCTACTCTCCCTTCATACTCCCTCCCGCCCATTACGGTCAGCCTATGACCGTTGGCTCTCCTCTGCTCTGGTCACCGCTTCCCATGCACGAGTTTAAGATTTTGCCCGTGCTGCACCCGCTCCAGTAGACTCTTCCCAACCTTGCAAAGCTTCAAACTGGCACTGGAAACCCACCTATTTATCAAAGCGTACCCTTCCGATGCATAACCTAGTCCTGAGGCTACTTCTCCATCCCCCCTGCCTCATGCCTTGCACATCTCTGTTTGCTTTCATACTGCCATAAGGCTACCTCCTGCTTACTTGCACCTCATATCATCTGTCTGTCGCCCCTTCCCACTAGATAGTTAGCTCTTCAGAGCAGGGCCCTCTTTCCTCTTGTTGTCAAAGCCCTCTTCTTGACACATTTCACTCGCAGCTCTCTCCTACTCGGCGACCATCTTTACCCGCTTTTTCTCCTGCTGGTAAAAGCTCCATCTATGGCCACCAGCCCCTAGTAGTACAATGATTACTCCCTCGCTACTTACATCTTAGCTGTATTATGTTTTGAGAATTATGGTGCTATTTGTTACCTGTACTCTATTTGTGTTATTTATTTACTGTACTGCTAAGTTTTGTCTCCCTGTACTGTCCTTTGTACGGCATTGCTAAACACTTGTGGCGACCTATAGATGATGATGATACTCATCCGACACACGGCAGGTACCAGAGCAGCCACACCGGTAGGTAATGTGGATTGGAATACTTGCCCATTCCACCATACATAAACCAGACATTCTGTGGACCTATATTTAATGGAGAGCCTTGGGCTGTAGCTTCACTTGTCCCATAGTTAATCGAGCCGTGTGTGTATAACAAAAAATATATATACATATATAATGTGTGTGTAAATTGTAAGCCTCCAACAAGATAAACATAATAGAAGGATGATTTATAATTTCAGAAATTTGTTAGTATATTATAAGCTTAGGTAGACAGTTTATTTAAAACATATATAGCAACATTGGCTAACATCGGTCTCACAGTGCCAATGTGTAGGTGTAAACAAATGTTTTGTAACCAATGTTGAAAAACATCATTTAACCAATGTTTTCTTTTGATTTCCTATCCCTATTAAACACCCTGTTGTCACTCTTATTACTGAACACCAACTACATATGTTTCTAGACTGGTTTACTGCAACAGCACCCTGAGTATGTCTACCTAGACCACTACATAATAAAACTAGCCTCTGCTTATATGCTTTCAGAAAAGGGTTAACTTCAGAGTCTACTGAGAGAGTCTTCTTTCCCTCACTGACTCATAATTTTCCTGCCACTGGTTTTAGAGAAATTCTGTTAACCTGGTGATTTTTCAACTGATTGACCCCTGGTATCTTTTCCTGATTTGTTGACTTTGTCTCTAGCTTGTTTGATTACCTTGATTTTACCACTTGAACTGCATGGTTACGAGCATCATCTTCTGACTGCCCTTAACTGGCTGATTACCTTTATCAGCCTCTGACCCTTTGGCAACCTGCATTGGCTTCTTATACTTGATCTTGTTGATAGTGCCTTTTAACCAGGCGCTAATAACATGTGCTTTCAAAAAGTCCTTTTGGATAGTATCAAAATCAGCTGCAGAAAGTTTGATGACCTGGGGTTAGCAGGTCAATCACATTGCACTAGACCACCCCGATGCAATTAACCACAAAACTCCAATTTTAAACTCTTGCACTATAATAAAAATATATATGATATGGTTGACAATAATAACAAACTCCTAATAATTTAAAATATTTAATAATACATGAATAATCACAAATTATAAAACAAGACCGGTCTTAATAATTTAAACATCTAAGGTACCAAGTATAAATGCTTTCCATCAAAAGGAGGTGGACTTGAGCATATTCTGTGCACAGAAGTGTATAAACTAGCTCTGTAGGCAAATGACTGAATATATATAAAAGTCAAACTAGATCAAATGTAAGTGCTAGTAGACCCCGTATATTAGATGGTTACCAATGAACAGTCACTTAGTATCAAAGTTCCTTTGAACATGACAATCCAACACAGGACAGTAAACTGAGTGAGAGCCGCTCCAACCGGAATCTTACGTGAGATATGAGCAAATACTGTCAGCAGGAAAAAGTCCCGACATCTACCACGATGGCTTCTGGCTGCGGAGAAACCGGCACCTGCACTGGCGTCTGCTGTAACCTGTCCTGCTCGACCTGAATGCTCCACAGATCTCCACCTCTACGTGCTGTCTGCGGGCACCGATGAGCGGCTCCTCTCCACTCGAAGATATTTCAACCAGCAGATGGATAATGCAGCTGGTATAAGATACGGGTCTGACTCCAGCAGGGGTCCAAAACGTATAGTTTCTGACGCGTTTCGCTCCTCCCACAGGGGCTTTATCAAAGAGTTTAAAATTAGCGCAAGAGTTTAAAATTGGAGTTTTGATCTTGTTGATAATCTGCAACACTTTTGACTGAAATAACTGACTGACATCACTGGCTTCTGACTCACTTAATTGACATATTTCTGCTGTTAACCTGAATCTCCTACACCAGTGATTATTTAACTTACAGGTCATATGTAAATATTTATACTGTACAGATGGAGCTTCCTTTATCTTGGCTGTTTCTCTGCCTAAACAGAGGTTTAGTCGCACCTAGGCGTTAGCTTGGGTTGCGGAGTTTAATCACGGGTAGGCGAGTTGAGGCACAACTACATACTCAGTGCGCAATACACATCTCCACCACTGGGTGGCTAATGCTCCACTAATCCAGTACTTCAGAGCGATAGCAGTGGAATGATCTACAGTACAAGCTCTGGAAAATGGTTAGTGATGACTGTAATGTTAATGTACACACAGACCAATGGTCAGATGGAGAGGGTCAATTAAAAAAAAATAGATTTATGCAAATGAATATATTAAGACACTTGTCAATTGCCGTGTTACTGCATGTGAGCGTCCAAGTACCGTAGAAAAAGCAATAGAGTAAAAATTAATATAGTGTATGCAGATGCAACTAATGTGTGAAAGCAATAATGTAGTTCATTGATGTTAAAGTATGTACAGTATACTGTATGTTTTGTACAATATGAGCATCAAAGTCCCTTAATTTTTTTTTTAAATATATTGTAATATACCTTCACATTCAATAGAAGTGTGCACACGTTTTACATAAATCGGGGTAAATCTGCAGGAGCGACTCATTCCGCTCTCTTAAATACACAGCGGCATTGAGGACCCATAGGTATGCCAATTAATATAAATTGGTGTATTCTGATGTAACTAACTGAGCAACTCAGTACTGTAGATTGTCAGCATTAGAGAATCTGTGTTGAACTTTATGAGAAGGGATCACGACTGTACCATTTGCACATCTATCAAAGCGACTGCAGTTCTCCATCTGATTTTCATATACAGTACAGTAGTTTGATGTACATTTATAGTTACCTGACCTCCCTCCCTGTCTACTGTAATTGTGCAGGCTCCCAGGGGAGAAGGAGGAAGTGGGATGGGGGGTAGGGGGAAGTGGTGGCTAAATATCTTGTTCTGAAATATAAGCATCCAAGTCCCTTAATGGCATAAACAAACACGAATGGGAAGGAATTGCTGCTTACAGTACTTTTACACATGAGCTTGTGTAACTTCCATGAAACAGTGTGGGCAAGCGGTGAAGTTTTCAGCCTCCAATGCCGAGAGTACCGGGTTTGATTCCCAAATTGCAAGTGGATTTATTTTCCTGACACTCACTTTATTAAAAGATTGTTTATCTATTGTAATATACCTTCACATTCAATAGAAGTGTGCACACTTCTAGTCATTACAACAGAGTACATCACAAGCTATACATGCTGTTTAGTACTCGCATATAAAATACTGTACAGAGATCCTAAGCACGGTAATTTGGCATCCAGGAATTTAGGGAGGATCTTTTCTCTCCCCATTATACTTATAAAGATAACACTTACCGCTGTAGCCTTTAGAGCAGAGTACGTTACAAGCTGTTCGTGCTATTTAGTACTCAAATAGAAAATACTGTAAAGAGATACTAAGGACTGTGATTTGACATCCAGGAACTTAGGGAGGAGCTTTTATCTCTCCCATTATGCTTAGAAAGATAACACTTGCCGCTGTATCTTTTTCATCAGAGTACGTTACAAGCTGTTTGTGCTATTCAGTACTGAAATGCAACATACTGTACAGAGACACTAAGCACAGTGATTTGGCATCCAGGAACTTAGGGAGGAGCTTTTATCTCTCCCCATTATACTTAATACTATGGGATTTGGATGCTCACATCACTAACATCAATAGACCATATTGTACCTGTAACACATTCATTTGTATCTGTGTATGCTGTACTATTTGCGTCTGTACTGTATATACTTTGTGACATACTGTAGCATAATGTGACGCACCAGTAAAGTAGTTCTTACGCTGTAGTTCAGTACTGTATTTTAATGGAGACCACAGTCATGCACAATGCTGACTTTAAAAAGCGACATCTGCTGGGTGATCGCAGGTATTACATTCAAAGGTAACACCAAATGCTCTGTGCACCTCCCTACGACTAGGCATGCCTCCTTGCTCCCAGGCATGCTGCGTATGCCCGATCACGACTAATGCCTCAGCCAGCCACGATAACGGAGGTTCCATCTGTATGTATTTAATGTCATTCTTATTGCTGCGCACCTTGTCACTTAGTAACATAGTAACAAAGTTTCTGAGGTTGGAAAAAAAAGACAATTTGTCCATAGAGTTCAACCTGTTAGTGGTCTCCTACACTTAAGTATTAAGACTAATTTTAACTGTGGTGAATGTTTAGCCGTTAACTAAAATACTCACTTTTTTTTATTTCATATAGTACATGATTTACCCACCATAACCCTGTTCCATTAGGAATTTATCAAGCCCTTTCTTAAAAGTAATGACTGAGTGCACCATTATTAGTCTCTCAGGCAGGGAATTCCAAATATGTATTGTCCGTACTGTGAAGAAACCTTTCTGTCTCTGTGTGCGATATCTCCTTCTCTCTAACCTAAGCGGGTGTCTATGTGTACTTTTTGATCTTGCCAAAAACAGATCCCCCCCCCCACTAGCTCTGTGTATTGACCCCTTATATATTTGTAAATGTTAATAATGTCCCATCTTTAATCTCCTCCTTTTTTTCCAGTGTAAACATGCCTTTCCTCATATTCTATAGACTCCATCCCCTTTATTAATTTGGTCGTCCGTCTCTGAACCTTTTCTAGTTCCAAGATATCCTTTTTGTAGTATGGTGCCCATAATTGTGCACAGTAATCGAGATGTGACCTCACTAGTGATTTATGTAATGGGCATTTAACACCCTCATCCCTTGCATCAATTCCCCACTTAATGCAAGCTAATACCTTGTTCGCCTTTTTTGCTGCGTTCCTACTTTGGGTACTACTGTTAAGTTTGATATCTGTGAACACCTAAATCTTTTTCCAGTACAGAATACCCTAGTTTCTCCCCATGTAATATATAGGTAGTGTTCTTGTTCTTACTACCAAAGTGCGTTACTTTACATTTTTCTATAATGAACCTCATTCTCCATTTTGAAGCCCATGCTTCCAGTTTAAATAAGGTCCTCCAAATTTATAACCTTTCACCATTTGGTATTGTCTGTAAAAAATACACTATGTTCTCTAGACCTGCTTCTAGATTATTTATGAAAATGTTGAACAATAGTGGTCTAAGTACGGGCCCCTGTGGCACACCCCTGAGTACCTCCATCCATTTTGAAAAAGTTCCATTTACCACCACTCGCTGCTCCCTTTTTATCCAACCAATTACTCACCCAAGTGCATAATGTGTTCTCTACACCAAGTTCTCTTAACTTGTAGATTAGTCTTACGTGAGGTACTGTATCAAAAGTTTTAGCAAAGTCTAAAGATTACATCCACCTCTTTACCCTGATCTAGGTTTGCACTAACTGCTTCATTAAAGCCTTTTAAATTAGTTTGACATGATCTTTCCTTCAAAAATCCATCTTGGTTCCTATTAATAAACTTATTGGTTTCAAGGGACTCCTGTATTCTATCCCTTAAAATACTTTCCAGTACTTTTCCCACTAAAGATGTAAGACTTACTGGTCTATAATTATCCGGTTCAGATTTACTTCCCTTTTTAAATATTGGCACTACTTCTGCTAAACGCTGGTTTTCGGGAACCATGCCTGCTGTAGGGGTATCCTTGAAAATAAAATATAGAGGTCTTGCTAATTCGGAGTGTAGAAACCTTGGTCGAATTCCATCAGGACCAGGTGATTTATTAATCTTAACTTTATTTTTTTAATCTGTCACAGCCTTCTTCCTTAGTCAAATAAGCACTTTCCAGTGGGACACTCTCATTGCTGAGGTTATACGTCAATCCTGCCATCTAGTCCTCTCCTGTGAATACTGATGAGAAACTTGTTTAATTCTTCCACTACATCAATGTCGTGTTTGATTAGGATGTCCAACCTGCCTTTTAAGGGGCCTATACTCTATTTATTTAATCTTTTGCTGTTGATGTATTTAAACTTTTGGGGGTTTGATTGATTTACTTTAACTTTTGCTATTAGCTTTTCTGCTTTTATTTTAGACACCCTGATTTCTTGTTTGCATGTTTTGTTACAATCCTTATAGTACTCAAATGACTCTGCCTTCCCATCTGATTTATACTTCTTGAATGCTCGCCTCTTTTTGCCCATTAGTTCCTTAATCTTTCTGTTAAGCCACATTGGTTTGGAATTATTACTCCTTTGTTTGCTGCACAAGGGAATGAATTTACGAGGATAACTAGCGAGCAATGTTTTTTCAATACATTCCATTTCTCTGTGGCATTCTTGCCTTGAAATAAAATATCCCAGTCAATGTCCCTTTTAAAGATTCCCTCATCATGGCAAAGTTGGCTTTGCTAAAGTTTAGAGTCTTAGTTGAGCCTATATAGGTCTGTTTGTAAAAACTGATATTGAATGTGACCATATTATGGTCGCTGTTTCCCTTGGGTTCCCCTACTGTAATCTATATCAATTCCCCATTATTTGTTAGTACCAGGTCTAAGATTGCATTGTACCTAGTAGGTTCTTTGATTAATTGAAGTAGCAGCGATCATTTAGTGTGTTTAAAAATCTATTACCCCTAGCAGTATCGCATGAATCATTTGTCCAATTAATCTCTGGATAGATAAAATCACTCAACACTATTACATCTCCTAATCCTGACACTTTTTCGATTTTGCTTCAGTAACAATTCCTCATCAGCCACATTAATATCAGGCGGCTTTGTAGAATATCCCTATTAGTAGAATTTTAGTTCCCTTACCCCCACATGCAATTTCTACCCATAAATACTCCACAGTATTAACAGTCCCATCGTGAATGTCATCATTATATCCATTTTTACAAAAGGCTTTACATAAATGCATACCCTTCCACCCATTTGTTTATTCTGTCTCTCCTGAACAGTGTATAACCCTCCAGATTAACTGTCCAATCATGAGTTTCGTCCCACAAAGTTTCAGTAATACCTATAATATCATACTGTTTGCTGCAAGGACTTCTAGTTCACCATTTTTCCCTGAAAGGCTTCTAGCAGTTACATACATACATACATACATACATACAATTAAGATAAGTATTCCCTCTTGTGCTAGGAACATCTTTATGCATTATTGGTAATCCACAATCATTGTTAATTCATGCTTTGGTAATACCCTTGCTGGCTGCTCTTTCCCTCACCTTCTCCACCCCCAATCAGTTCACTAACTCCAACCTTACTATTCTCACTGCTTGACCCATAGTTTATAGATACAACCCCCCCACCCCCTCGGCACCTAGTTTAAAATCTTCTCCAACCTTCTAACCATCCTTCCTCCCCCCAGCACTGCTACCCTCTCCTCATTTAGGTGCAATCTATTGTGACAAAAAAGATGGTGCCTTGTATTTGAACATCCTGGTGTCCTTTACATGGTAACATAGTATCTAAGGTTGATAAAAGACAATTTGTCCATCGAGTTCAACCTATTTGTGGTCTCCTATGCAGGATTATTTTGGTCTATAATTTTGTCTGATGCTAATGTCAGCCGTTGCATTTTATCCCTCTTTTTATAGTAACTATAGTGTGCGACTACTCACCATAACCCTGTATATCCTTTTTCCATTAGGAATTTATCTAACCCATTCTTAAAGGTGTTAACGGAGTCCGCCATTACAACTCCCTCAGGCAGGGAATTCCAAACGCATATTGTCCTTGCCGTGAAAAAGCCTTGACGCCGCATTGTGCAGAATCTCCTCTCTCCTCTAACCTAAGCGAGTGTCCACGAGTCCTCTGTGCTGATCTTATCAAAAACAGGTCCCGCGCAAGCTCTGTTTTGTCCCCTTATATATTTGTAGATGTTGATCATGTCCTCTCTTAGTCTCCTTTTCCAGTGTAAACATGCCTAGCCTTGCAAGCCTTTCCTCGTAATCCAGTGTCTCCATGCCCTTAATTAGTTTGGTAGCCCTCCTCTGTACCTTTTCTAGCTCCAGGATATCCTTTTTGTAGTATGGTGCCCAAAATTGTACACAGTATTCAAGATGTGGCCTCACTAGTGATTTGTATAACTGGAGTATAACACTCTCATCCCTTGCTTCAATTCCCCGTTTTTATGCATGATAATATCTTATTAGCCTTCTTTGCTGCAATCCTACTTTGGGTACTGCTGCTTAATTTGCTGTCTGAGAGGACCTAACTCCTTTTCCAGTACAGAATCCCCTAATATTACCCCATTTAGTATGTAGGTGTTATTTTTGTTCTTGCTACCACAGTGAATTACCTTACACTTGTCTGTATTGAAGCGCATTCTCCATTTGGCTGCCCATGCTTCTAGTTTACCTAAGTCATTCTGAAGAGACTCAGCATCCTCATCCGTATTTATAACCCTACACAATTTGGTATCATCTGCAAAAATTGACACCATGCTCTCTAGACCTTCTGTTAGGTCGTTAATGAAAATGTTGAACAATAGTGGTCCTAGTACAGAGCCTTGTGGCACACCACTTAGCACTTCAGTCCAATTTGAAAATTATCCATTAACTACAACGCGCTGCTCCCTATTACCGAACCAATATTTAACCCAAGTGCATATTGTGCTCCCTAGCCCTCTTTCTTGTAGCTTATAGATAAGCCGCATGTGTGGTTCTGTGTCGCAAAGTCTAAAAAGATGACATCTACCTCCTTACCCTGATCAAGGTTTGCACTTACTGTTTCGTAAAAGCCAAGTAAGTTGGTTTGACATGACCTGTCCTTAACAAATCCATGTTGATTCCTTTTAATGACCTTATTGGCTTCAAGGAACTTCTGAATACTATCCCTTAGAATACCTTCCAATACTTTCCCCACTATAGATGTAAGACTAACTAGTCTATAATTACCCAGATAAGCTTTACTTCCCTTTTTGAATATAGGCACTACTTCCGCTAAACGCCAGTCCTTGGGAAACATACCTGATATAACTGAATCTTTAAAGCTCAAAAATAGCGGTTTTACAAGTTCGGAGTGAAGCTCCATTAGAACCCTTGGGTGAATTCCTTCGGGACCCGGTGACTTAATAATCTTTAAATGTTTTAATCGGTCACAGACTACCACCTCACTTAAATAAGTACTTATCAGTGGGATATTATCATTATTGAGATTGTGTTCTAGTCCCTGAATTTGGTCCTCTTTTGTAAATGCAGTTGAGAAAAACTCATTTAGTTTGTCCGCTATGTCATTATCATTTTTGATTAAGACTCCCAACTTGTCTTTTAAAGGGCCTATACTCTCCTTCTTTAATCTCTTGTTGTTAATGTATTTAAATAATTTTTTTGGGATTCGCTTTGCTTTCCTTTGCTTCTAGTTTTTTAGTTTCTACTTTAGCCTCTCTTATTTTTTCTTTTTTGCATATTTTGTTAGTCCTTAATGCTGAAATGACTCCGCATTCCCGTCAGATTTGTATTTTTTTAAATGCACGCCTTCTCTTGCCCGTAAGTTCCTTTATCTTTTTGTTAAGCCACAACGGTTTGTGATTTTTACTCCTTTTTTTTAAATTTATTTTTATTTTTGCTGCTCGTAGGAATAAATTTTAGTATTTTTAGCTAGCAGTGATTTTAATACATCCCACTACTCTGTAGTATTTTTTTCTAGAAACAAAATATCCCATTCAATATCCCTTAAAGCTTCCCTCATCATTTCAAAGTTGCCTTTGCTAAAGTTTAGAGTCCTAGTTGAGCCAGTATAGGACTGTTTATGAAAACTGATATTGAATGTGACCATATTGTGGTTGCTGTTAATTCCAGGTCTAAGATTGCATTGTACCTGGTAGGTTCCTCAATTAGTTGAACTAAGAAGTTATCATTTAGTGTGTTTAAAAACATATTACCCCTAGCAGTATCACATGAATAGTTTTTCCAGTTTATCTCTGGATAGTTAACATCTCCCATCACTACTATGTCTCCTACTCCTGCTGCTCTTTCAATTTGCTTCCGTAACAATTCCTCATCAGATAAATTAATACCAGGCAGCCTGTAGCATACACCCAATACTAGCTTTTTTTTTAATTCCCTTTTCCTCCGCTTGCAATTTCTACCCATAACATCTCAACAGTGTCTACAGTCCCCTCGTGTATATCTTCCCGTATTTCAGGTTTTAAAAATGGTCCTTACTTTTGGGCACCCTGTCACTCTTATTGGGGAACATCATAGTTACATAGTTGTTGAGGTTGAAAAAAGACAAATGTCCATAGAGTTCAACCTATATTAAAAAAAAAAATTCTTTATAAATTAATCAAATGCTGTATCCCTGGATATTATTTTCCGCTAGGAATTTATCTAATCCATTTTTAAACTTATTGATTGAGTCCACCATTACTACCTTCTCTGGCAGAGAAATTCAAATCTTTACTGCTCTTACTGTGAAGAATCCTTTTCTCCGTTGAGTATGGAATTTTTTCTCTTCTAACCTCAGTAGGGGAGTGCTATAGTGGTGTTTTTTTTTTTAAACAAATCATTTGATAAATCCTTGTATTGTACCTTAATGTATTTAAAAATATTAATAATGTCCACTCTCAGTTGCCTCTTTTCCAGTGTGAACATATTAAGCCTTTTAAGTCTTTCCTCATAGTCCAGTGCCTCTCGCCCCTTAACCAGTTTAGTGGCTCTCCTCTGAACCATTTCGAGTTCCAAGATATCTAATTATTATTATTTTTTTTAATCGTATGGTGCCCAAAAGTGTACACAATATTCCAGGTCCATACAGATCCATATAGAGGCAGGATTACACTCTCATCCCTTGTCTCCATACCCCGTTTTATGCACGATAACACCTTATTAGCCTCTGCTGCTGCATTTTGACATTGCGTACTGCTACCAAGTTTATTATCGATGAGCACACCCAATTCTTTCAACTACCGTTATTCCTACATTTTCCCCATTTAGTTTATAGGCTGCCTGATTGTTCTTAGTCCCAAAGTGCATAACTTTACATTTGTCTATATTGAACCTCATTCTACATTTATCTGCCCAGTCCTCAAGTCTAGACAAGTCATTCTGTAGAGACTCAACATCCTTGTCTGAATTAATTATTCTACATAGTTTAGTATCCTCTGTGAAAACTGACTCTGTGCTTTCCAGTCCCTCTCCTAGGTGATTAATGAATGTTAAACAGCAATGGCCCGAGTACTGAGCCCTGCGGTATTCCACTGAGTACTGAAGCCCATTCAGAGTACATCCCATTAACCCCCACTCGCTGTTCCCTATTAAACAGCCAATTACTCATCCAAGTACAAATAGTGTTTCCTACCCCAAGCTTTTAGTTTGAGAATTCGTCTCCTGTGTGGAACTTTGTCAAAGGCCTCAGCGAAGTCTAAAAAGATCACATCCACTGCTTGATCCTGATCAATATTATTGATCACTTTCTCGTAGAAGCTTATTAAGTTAGTTTGACATGACCTGTCCTTCACAAATCCATGCTGATTCCTAGTAATAACCTTGGAGGTATCCAAGTACTCTAGTATGCTATCCCTTAATATACCTTCTAGTATTTTTCCCACTATAGATGTCAAGCTAATCGGTCTATAGTTCCCGGGGAGCATTTTAATACCCTTTTCAAATATTGGGACTAACTCTGCTATACGCCAGTCCTTTGGCATCATCATTCCTGATCTAATTGA
This sequence comes from Pseudophryne corroboree, assembly GCF_028390025.1. Classification (NCBI taxonomy): domain Eukaryota; kingdom Metazoa; phylum Chordata; class Amphibia; order Anura; family Myobatrachidae; genus Pseudophryne; species Pseudophryne corroboree. The sequence continues at coordinate 711,629,896 of NC_086446.1, read as the reverse complement.
CTCGCTGATCCTGTTACTCTTATTGCTGAACACCCTCGTCGCTCTTATTGCTGAACACCCTCGTCACTCTGGGGCTTTGGAGACGGCCATTTTGCCAGTTTGCTGTGCGGTCGAGTCCGTTGTATTGTCATGTGCATAGAGCTCGCTTATCCCTATCACCTCTGTGTATTTTCACTAGGGTATCGAGAATCTCCTTCAGCATTACCCTGTAGCCTGCAAAACCTATGCCGTCGCTCGCTCCATGTCTGAAGGCTGCAATGAGGGGGGGGGACTCGGGTGGCAGCCATTTTGTCAGTTTGCTATGCGGTTGAGTCAAGGGCATAGCTACTGTACCATAGGTGCAGGCAGTGCAGCTGCTATGGGGCCCAGAGCTGAGAGGGTCACATCTTCCCTGTCAAAGTTGCATGTGTTACTGTATATACATTTTTGGCCATTGGGCGGTATGTACGGGTTCTTCCAAACTTTTTACATGTGGCCTGCAATATACTGTACTGTATCTACTAGTGATGAGCGGGTTCGGTTCCTCGGAAACCGACCCCCCCCCCGAACGTCACCCATTTTACACAGGTCCGAGGCATACACGGATTCTCCCGTATGGCTCGGTTAACCTGAGCACGCCCAAACGTCATCATCCCACTGTCGGATTCTCGCGAGATTTGGATTCTATATAAGCAGCCGCGCATCGCCGCCATTTTCACTCGTGCATTGGAAATGTTAGGGAGAGGACGTGGCTGGCGTCCTCTCCGTTTATTAATGTTGATGCAAATATTTGTGCTTATTGCCTAATTGTGAGGACTTGGGAGCAGCTGTATTATATAGGAGGAGTACAGTGCAGAGTTTTGCTGATCAGTGACCACCAGTTTTATCCGCTGTCTGCCTGAAAAATGCTCCATATTTGTGCTCAGTGTGCTGCATATATCTGTGCTCACACTGCTTTATTGTGGGGACTGGGGACCAGCAGTATTATATAGGAGGAGTACAGTGCAGAGTTTTGCTGACAGTGACCACCAGTATATATAGCAGTATGGTACGGAAGGCCACTGCTCTACCTACCTCTGTGTCGTCAAGTATACTATCCATCTAGATTCTATACCTGTGGTGCATTTTAGTTTTGCAGTTTGCTGACAGTGACCACCAGTATATATAGCAGTACGGTACGGAAGGCCACTGCTCTACCTACCTCTGTGTCGTCAAGTATACTATCCATCTAGATTCTATACCTGTGGTGCATTTTAGTTTTGCAGTTTGCTGACAGTGACCACCAGTATATATAGCAGTACGGTACGGTAGGCCACTGCTCTACCTACCTCTGTGTCGTCAAGTATACTATCCATCTAGATTCTATACCTGTGGTGCATTTTAGTTTTGCAGTTTGCTGACAGTGACCACCAGTATATATAGCAGTATGGTACGGAAGGCCACTGCTCTACCTACCTCTGTGTCATCAAGTATACTATCCATCTAGATTCTATACCTGTGGTGCATTTTAGTTTTGCAGTTTGCTGACAGTGACCACCAGTATATATAGCAGTACGGTATGGAAGGCCACTGCTCTACCTACCTCTGTGTCGTCAACTATACTATCTATCTAGATTCTATACCTGTGGTGCATTTTAGTTTTGCAGTTTGCTGACAGTGACCACCAGTATATATAGCAGTACGGTACGGAAGGCCACTGCTCTACCTACCTCTGTGTTGTCAAGTATACTATCCATCCATACCTGTGGTGCATTTCAGTTGTGCGCAGTATATATAGTAGTAGGCCATTGCTATTGATACTGGCATATAATTCCACACATTAAAAAATGGAGAACAAAAATGTGGAGGTTAAAATAGGGAAAGATCAAGATCCACTTCCACCTCGTGCTGAAGCTGCTGCCACTAGTCATGACCGAGATGATGAAATACCATCAACGTCGTTTGCCAAGGCCGATGCCCAATGTCATAGTAGAGAGCATGTAAAATCCAAAAAACAAAAGTTCAGTAAAATGACCCAAAAATCAAAATTGAAAGCGTCTGATGAGAAGCGTAAACTTGCCAATATGCCATTTACGACACGGAGTGGCAAGGAACGGCTGAGGCCCTGGCCTATGTTCATGGCTAGTGGTTCAGCTTCACATGAGGATGGAAGCACTCATCCTCTCGCTAGAAAAATGAAAAGACTTAAGCTGGCAAAAGCACAGCAAAGAACTGTGCGTTCTCTTAAATCACAAATCCCCAAGGAGAGTCCAATTGAGTCGGTTGCGATGCCTGACCTTCCCAACACTGGACGGGAAGAGCTTGCGCCTTCCACCATTTGCACGCCCCCTGCAAGTGCTGGAAGGAGCACCCGCAGTCCAGTTCCTGATAGTCAAATTGAAGATGTCACTGTTGAAGTACACCAGGATGAGGATATGGGTGTTGCTTGCGCTGGGGAGGAAATTGACAAGGAGGATTCTGATGGTGAGGTGGTTTGTTTAAGTCAGGCACCCGGGGAGTGTCAAAGTCAGAAAAATATCTCTATGCACACTACCATATTTGCACCTCACACAGGTCCGTGCTGCGCTTGCGTACGCTCTCCCGTACGTGCGCATACTCACAGTCGCGGGCACCCGCAGGCGCATGGTATGCGTATTTACGGTAGAGTTTATGCGATCATAGCGTGCGACTCAATCATTACATATTTTCACTAATAATGTATTTTGTAGATTATGGTCCCTTTGATAGAATCTGAAAGTTTGGTTAATATAGAATGTCCATGAACAGAGGAATCCCTCTTTGTTTGATATGAAGGGTCAGATAGGAGTAATACAGTGGTGTTTAGTATCCATCGGAAGAGTATAAAATTAGCGATATTCCGGTGTTGGTTTGAAGCAGATCAATCGCTCGTGCGAATAGTTATGGACATAAGAAGTTTATGAACATTTACTTTATTTGCACTTTATTACCCATGCGGCGGGAAACCCAGTTTCCCTCCCACCTGAGCAGTTGGAAATAGTCACAGCCCACCTGTATGAATCAACCTATGACCTTTTGTTATAATGCGAAGCCGAATTCCTGTGTCCAATGAACAATGAGATTGTAGGGACCATTGAATTGTATTGTGTGTGGGGCATAAATAGCAGGCCGACCATATCCAACTTCACTCTCTTCAACGGTTCTCATTGCTGATAATCGGGAGCTGGATATCGAGGCGCATGCGATCGTTCCCCTTGTGCGTAAGTTTTCTCCGTAATCATATTGTCTTACTGTGAGCCATCTCTCTCTCTCTCTCTCTCTCTATCTCTCCCTCTCTCTCTACTCTTTCTCTCGTATTTTCCTTAAATTGTATTGTATTTTATTTCCTGTGTAGTTTATCTGGTTAGTTGGTTTATGTTATACTGTAGTGTATGCTTTGTACTGGGATTCTTTTTACAAGTAATAGTCATAATACACATAATAGGTTTCGGACCCTAAGCCCAGGTATCTGTGTATTCTTTATAGTGTTAAGTATTCTCTGAGCGTCGGTGACGCTCAAGCAGCTTTGTAGTTAATCAGGTTACACAAGGTTGCACTTACACTTTGTCTCTACACTAAGGTTTACTGTGTATTTCATTGTTAGAGGTATAGATATAAAGGTTTAACGTTGTGAGCGTCTGCATCGCTGGTGATCTCCTCGTGGTCCCGAGCGCTGCTACGCTATAGCGAATCATTACGATAAGTCAACAGCCAATAGTCTGCCTGCCTGCGATCACCTGGCCGTGAGTGAACGTGACGCCTGAGCGTCTCGATCACGGCTAAGCGATCGATACGCAACTTACGTACCCTTACGGTACTTCTTACGTAGATAGCGTACAGTGTTCTTAGACCTCATAAAGGGTTATATACACGATAAATATTTAGCTTTATCAATTGGCGGCTCGTCCTGTCCTTCACATATCTGCACTAGGTAGATCAGCAGACATTATCCCTCAGCAAAGGGCGGGAGGTTGTCTCGTAGTGCTGGCGGGATAAGCGTCTGCTTTGCTTAGATAAAGAGTGCTGAAGGAATCCGGGAACCGGAGGTAAGAACAAAACGCTTGTGTCTTTTAAAACTGTTTATTTGTCTTCTGTCTTGCGTACACACGCACGCATACATATATCTGCATTTCTTTTTAATTTTCGTATATCACTATTCTGTTTGCCAATTTTATAGTTGATAGAAAAGTGCTAAAAGAGACTTGCTGTTATTTCATAGTTTAAGAATAGAGGTAATAGTTAAAAGTGTAGAGAAACACACAGGTTTGCCTGGGAGATAAGGCAAAGCCAGTGGGGTACGCGGTAGATGATCAGGGATCGTCTACATTGATAAAAGTATATTGTGTTACGGTGGATCTTTGCATTGCATACACGTGTCTCTAACAAAGACTAGCGTACGCAATCCAAAGGCCGACGCACGCAGCGTACATTACGCAACGGAGCGTCCGGTTACGCCCACATAGCTCAAATCACGAAAAGTTGAATTTTAGCGCAAAGCGATAATTAACGCAAAGGCGATGGTTAGCGCTAAGCGGTAAATAGCGCAAAAGGCGATAAATAACGCAAGTCTATTTTTTGGAAAGTCTGAAATTTAGTTTAACAGATCCTGCTCCTAATTGGTAACACAGCTGGGCTAAAGGAAATTTCTGCGCAGAAATAGAAATAGAAACAAAAGTGTACATGTGATGAGTGAGTGTTTTCACAATTTTTAAAGGTTGAACCACAAGAAAAGTCGAGTACTCGTGAGGTACATGCGTGTAAGTGACGTGCACGGTGGCTAGGGAGGCATCTCTGGTTAAATACAATTTTGAGCATTAGAGTATAGCAGACCAGGAGGTCATACTAACAAGACCAGGAGGTCGCACCGTAACAAGACCAGGAGGTCATAACAGACCAGGAGGTCCAGGTACAGCCGACAAGGAAGTCCGCTATACAGTTCACAGACACAACACCGAAAAGGGTTGGTGCAACACCCATATAGGCCATATAAGCTCTGGCTGAAGGAATTCGCAGTCGTAAGTTTCGATTCCATTGGTCTTTCCGTACATAAGCTTAGTTGTTTGTGTACTGAACGACTGGACCGCACGTAAGTGTGTGCAGTAGTTAGTAATCTGACCTAATACCATTAGAGTAAAGGGGTCACAAACGCTATCTGTACACTCTAACGTGATTTGTGTAATTTTTTTTATTTTAAGGGAAGTTCGCTGCTCACTCAGGAACTATCCAGCAACCAATAGTTACTGGAAAGAGTAAGTGTTCTTCGGATAACCCTCACAGGTTCCAGTAAATAGAGGTTCAGGTCGCAGGGGCCCTAGGTCGAGTACGCCAGCACCATATCGGTGTGATCAGGTCGTATAGGTCGGCGTGGGCGAGTGAGTGGGGTACTCGGTAAACCGCCACCGTCAGCCTATTGTTGGCATTTGGTTTTTCGTAAAGGGTTGGCTAAATAAAGCAACACTTTCGAACTATGGGGGCCACTTGTTCAGGTAGGGGGCGATCAACCTCGGTTCGGGTTGATTCAGTGGTCCGGCCAATTGGGTCGGCCAGGTATATCATGTGTGAGAAATATGAAAGTCACACAGAAACTTTATGTGATGAATGGGAGAGAATGACTGTGCATGACGGGGAGAAATTCCCGAGAATAGGGAAGTGTTACAAAATTAGAAGTGTTACAAAATTTAAGGAGGAGGATATGTCTCATAAAATCAACAAAGAGACGAATTCAGCATTATGATTATTTACAGTTGTGGCAACAGGAAGGTGAGATACAGAGAGGTTTGGCTCAGGCGGCGGGATCTGGCTCTAACAGAAAACTAATTGCCACGGCCCCGCCGCCACCATATATATCAGGAGAGAAGTTGATTACGGAGAAAGACGCACTAAGGTGTAACACAAAATCACTTAGTAACTGTGTAAATGTTAATGATAATGTTAACCCATTAACCCATGCAAGTATTAACCCGTGCAAGTTGTACCCTGTTTTGAACTTTCCTCAGGAGTGTGATCAAGAGGACGAAGCGGCAACGATTTCAGCACTCTCTCTAGCAGCCACCATAGCAGAGACCACAGTAGGCACAGCTCCACCCATGAGATTAGTAAAGGCTTCTAGCGGAGGGATAGGTGAGGTCGTATCAACTGGTAAGTACGGCACCATGCATTATGCTGAAACTATTTCACCACAGCCTGTAGAATCTACACAGAATGAGGTTGTTAGAATTACACCTGTTAGAGTAATAGCAGTGCCAAATGGGAAAACAGACGCATCAGGAGCCACTCCCATTAGGAACATTGGCCCTCATTCCGAGTTGTTCGCTCGCAAGGCGATTTCAGCAGAGTTACACACGCTAAGCCGCCGCCTACTGGGAGTGAATCTAAACTTCTTAAATGTGCGACCGATGTATGCGCAATATTGCGATCAAAAACGAGTTAGCAGTTTTAGAGTAACTCCAGACTTACTCTGCCTGTGCGATCAGTTCAGTGCTTTTCGGTCCCGGCTGACGTCATAAACACACCCAGCGTTCGCCCAAGCACTCCCACCGTTTCTCCGGACACGCCTGCGTTTTTTCCGGAAACGGTAGCGTTTCCAGCCACACGCCCCTAAAACGCCGTACATCCGCCCAGTAACACCCATTTCCTGTCAATCACAATGCGATCGCCGGAGCGAGGAAAAAGCCGTGAGTAAAAATACTTTCTTCTTAGTAAAGTTACTTGGCGCATGCGCAGTGCGAACATTACGCATGCGCACTAAGAGAATTCTCACTGCGATGCGATGAAAAATACCGAGCGAACAACTCGGAATGAGGGCCATTGCCATGTACACTCCATTTTCCCGAATGGAATTAAGGACCATAGTGTCTGAATTTCCTGACCCTAGAAAAGACTTAGTTGCCAGTCAAAAATACATCAGAGACTTAGGTAACACTGTAGAGCCCAACAATAAAGACTGGCAGATATTGCTGAGAGCATGTTTACCCTCAAATGTCGACGCAACTCAATTTTTAGCTGATTGCGGACTAGATCATGATGTACCTCTTACAGATGTGTACAACCAAGATAATGTGAAAAGAATAAACTTGCAGCTAAAAGAGTATTTCCCAGCAGTAGCTAAATGGAATAAGATATTCTCCATTAAACAGAAGGAGTCAGAGACAGCTGCAGAGTACTTTCACAGAGCATTATTAGAAATGGCAAAATACACAGGTATAGAGGACATTAAAACAGACACAAACCATCGGGAAGTAGCAGTATCGGTACTGATGGATGGTTTAAAAGAGTCATTGAAGACTAGGGTACAGACCACGCAACCATGTTGGCGAGGTCTGTCTGTGGCTACTTTGAGAGAGGCTGCTATTGATCACGACAGAAACATCACCAGACACAGGGAACAACAAGGTGACAAATTAATGTCAGTAAGTATACAGGCTCTGACCACAAGGCAGCCTTTGTTTGTATCACCAAATCCTGTGGGTAAGTCAAGTATGGTTACTTGTTATTCTTGTCACAAACAGGGACACATGGCACGAGATTGTAGAGTAAAGAATTCACGAAACACATACCAACCCCCTAGACAACGACACGACACACGACATTGGGAGCAAGGTCCGCAGAAACGGAGTTATGAGCCACATACAGGGGAAACAAAAAGATATCCCCCAAACAGAGACTGGCATGCCTCTGGTAGTTCCCAACTATCTCCCTCACAAATAGTTGCTGCCAGCGGGATTCAGGGAGGTCACCATACCCAATAGGGGTGTGGCCATACCTGTAATCTGCAGCCAGTGAAATTGATTGCCAACCTTGAAAGTGAACCCGAGGTCGCAATCAATGTAGCTGGTAAAACTTTAAACTTTCTTGTAGACACAGGGGCGGCCAAGTCAGTGATAAATTCGACAGTGGGCATGAGAACCACTGGTAGGACAATTCCAGCCATGGGAGTAACAGGAGTAGTCCAGCACTACCCTGTTAGCCAACCAGCCGAGATTACAATAGGGCCTTTGCATACCAAGCATTCCTTTTTGCTGGCTGCATCGGCACCAACCAATCTCCTGGGAAGAGACTTACTGTGTAAAATGGGGTGCGTCATTTATTGTACTCCTGAAGGTGTATTCTTGGACATACCTGAGAAACACGCTCAGGAAGTGCGAGACATGTTAGACTCCCCATCAAAATTAATGTCACATACCATTATGACAAATAGGAATCCATCCCAAATAGAAGAGATGACATCTCAGATACCAGAGTCACTTTGGACAAAAGACGGACAGGACACTGGATTAATGGCAAACGTAGCTCCAGTAGTTGTACAAGTAAAAGATGGTAGGATAGCTCCAAAAATCCCACAGTATCCTCTGAAGCCAGAGGTGGAGTTAGGAGTTTACCCAGTAATAGAGCGCTTGCTACAACAGGGCATTCTGGTAAGAACGTCCAGCACTGCCAATAGTCCCATCTTCCCTGTTAAGAAGAGTGGGGGGAGGGGTTACAGGCTAGTGCAGGATCTAAGGGGGATTAACAAAATAGTTGAGAGTCAGTTCCCCGTAGTGCCAAATCCAGCTGTCATCCTAATGCAAATCCCTCCCACTGCCAAATTTTTCACTGTTATTGACCTCTGCTCCGCTTTCTTTTCGGTACCTCTGCACCCTGACAGCCAATATTTGTTTGCATTCACATACAGAGGAGTCCAATACACGTGGACTCGATTACCCCAAGGTTTCATAGATAGTCCAAGTATATTTTCTCAGGCTTTGCATGATTGTTTACAGTCTTTTCAACCAAACAGTGGATCAGTATTGATACAGTATGTGGACGATTTATTACTGTGTTCAGATTCACTGGAAGCATCTCTGAAGGATACGAAACAGCTCCTGTTTCATCTTTCAGACACAGGTCACAAGGTTTCCAAAGACAAGTTGCAATTATGCCAAACTAAGGTAAAATATTTGGGACACTGTCTAACACAAGGACTGAGACACCTGACCGCTGATAGAATCCAAGCAATTAGAGACATGACCCTACCACAAACCCAGCAACAGATCAGAACGTTTTTAGGAATGTGTGGGTATTGCCGTAATTGGATCCCAGGGTTTTCCATATTGGCGTTACCTTTGCAGGAAATGGTCTCCTCAAACAAACCTGATAGGATTTTGCATACAGACGAATCCGAAACAGCATTTGAGAGACTCAAACAGTGCCTAACGCAGGCGCCAGCGCTAGGTATGCCAGACTATGGGAAACCCTTTGAACTATACGGAACAGAAAGTGCTGGTTGCGCAGCAGGTGTACTAACCCAAAAACACGGTGATGCCAGCAGGCCAGTTGCATACTACAGCGCTCAGCTAGATACGGTAGCGCGATCCCTCCCCACATGCTTGCGAAGCGTTGCTGCGATAGCATTGCTAGTGACAAAAAGCGAAGATGTCGTGCTAGGCCACAACCTCACAATCCATACGCCACATGCAGTATCAGCCTTATTGAATTCTGCCCAAACCAGACACGTCTCATCAGCGAGGTTTACAAGATGGGAATTGGCACTAATGGCCCCCGTAAACATCACCATAAGGAGATGCAGTGCATTAAATCCTGCAACATATCTCCCAGGTGTGCCTGGTCAGGCACAAAGGGTGGAAGGTGAGAGTGCTGGGGAAGGAGGATTTAATACAAAGGAAGATACACATGATTGTATGGAATATTTGACCCAAAATTTTACCGCACCAGACAACCCACTGGAAGATGCAGAACTCACGTTCTACACGGACGGTAGTTGTCACAGACAGTCAGACTCGGGAGACTTGTGTACTGGATACGCAGTCGTAGATGACCAAGACACCATAGAAGCTGAACCGCTAGGCCCACCTCACTCAGCCCAGGTTGCTGAACTGGTCGCCCTAACCAGAGCATGTGAATTGGCTAAGGGTAAGTCAGCCAATATCTACACCGATTCTAGATACGCATTCGGGGTAGTCCATGATTTCGGAGCCCTATGGCGCCTCAGAAATTTCATGACGGCAGCTGGTACACCGGTAGCGCATGCAGCCCACATAAAAAGGCTTCTAACAGCGATACAGGAACCCGACAGAGTGGCTGTTATCAAATGTAAAGCACACACATATAGCCAAGACCCGGTATCACTTGGTAACAGCCGAGCAGACGAAGCTGCTAAGTTAGCAGCTGCTACCCCCATACAGACAGACACCACACAATTAATGGTATTTAATACCATTAACACACAGAAGTTGTGTGAAATGCAAAATTTGTGTTCCACACAGGAAAAGGCAGTCTGGAAGGCAAAGGGATGTGGCCAAGAGTCCTCAGGACTCTGGACGGATGGACATGGTAAACCAGTGGCCCCCAGAGCATATCTTCCATGTCTGGCTGAGGCAGCTCACGGGCTGACTCATCTAGGCAAGGAAGGGATGTGCAAATTGGTAAGAGCCTATTGGTGCGCCCCAGGATTCTCCTCTCATGCGAGTAAAAGAGCAATGTCATGCCTTACCTGTTTGAGAAAGAATATTGGAAAGGCAATACCTACAGAACCATCCCATATCCCACCTGCCGGCGGCCCTTTCCAGGTAATACAAATTGACTTCATTCAATTACCCCCTTGTCGGAATTTGAAATATGTACTTGTTTGTATAGATGTTTTCTCGAATTGGGTCGAAGCATTTCCTGCAGCTACAAATACCGCTATGTTTACAGCTAAGAAAATTGTGCAGGAATTTGTATGTAGATATGGTATCCCTAGAATAATCGAAAGTGATAGGGGTACCCATTTTACAGGTGATGTCTTTCAAGGAATGTGTAAGTTGATGGGAATTGATAGCAAGCTGCACACTCCGTACCGTCCACAGGCGAGTGCGAAGGTCGAAAGAGTGAACAGCACTATTAAAAATAAATTGAGTAAAGTGATGGCAGAGACAGGATTGACATGGCCAGAAGCTTTACCCATTGTATTGTACAGTATCAGAACCACTCCCAGGTCCCCTCTTAATCTGTCCCCCTTTGAAATCTTATTTGGTCGACAACCGCATGTCATGATTAACCCTCAGGATGATTTGAAATGTAACAGTGAAGTAACTGTAAAGTACTTGATTAACATGAGTAAACAGTTAAGGAATCAAAATGATAATCTGAAGTTGGTGATTCCTGATCTACCTGATAGTAATTGTCATGACATTGAACCTGGGGATTATGTAATGATACGGAATTTTCTACGCTCAGGTTGCCTTATTGACAGATGGGAAGGACCATACCAGGTTTTATTGACTAGCACTACGGCATTGAAGGTTGCTGAGAGAGAGACTTGGGTCCATTCATCCCACTGCAAGAAGGTTGCTGATCCAGAGAAGTCCCGTGATAAGGAACAGACGGTAGAGGTTGTATCACTGGAGTGTCTGTTCCAGGAGGACTGAGGCGGCACCTGAGCCTTGAAGACCGAGAGCTGTTGTCGACTCCCCACTCCCTTTTATTGTTTTCTCCACTTCCCATCCCCTCTCCCTCAAATGTATTTTTCCTCCTTCTCATTCTTCTTCGTCTCCTCCTCAAAGATGGACTTGCCCCAAGAGACTGTGATCCGGATTTTCCTGTTGACCATGATGTTGACCAGAGCAGTCTGTTCCGGCGAGAGTACCATGGAGGTCGAGAGAGGTTCTGGAATGGGTTCCGATTATGATGATGGAGGCGTAGTTTTCCAAGATCAACCTAACCAACAAGCAAAGGCGAGTATCAGAAAACGATCCGATAGCATTGACCATAGAAGAAATTGTGACGGATTGTTAGCTGAAGAAAATTGTATCTGTAGGCTCTGTAACAATGTCATTGAAGATGGGTGCATTAAGAAATGCCAATCCAGTTTTAATATCCATATGGACCGACATCCATTGAGTGATTATCACTCCTTAGTGGGTAATGTATTAAACAAAACAGATTGTTGGGTATGCTCTCAAGTACCTCAGGGTCATAGCAAATCAGGGCTAGTACCATTTCCTTTAACGATAGGGGAGGTACTTGAGTTAAATGGTGGGAGACCGGTGGACCGGAGGTTTAATATCTCCAGCCCTCCTAGTTTGAAGCTCCACCAATACCACGTGGATAGGTCCCTATTATGTTTTAACATCTCCAATCCCAGAAAGCCGGGAAATTGGGAAGTATCATGGAGTAACCACACCATGACCTTTTCACATAGAGCAGATAGAATGCCTACAGATACAGAGCTTGTACGCCACATAGCCAGTAGAGGAAAATCTTTCCGGTATAGATACACCCTAGGAAATAGGATTACTAGAGTTGGAGGAGTATCACCAGGATACTGTGCACATATCGTACAACCTGATACGTGCATTAAGCAGATGGAAGAATTAGGGCTAGGAGATTTCACCTGGAAGGTGTGTAATATGGTAATGTCTTTCTCCGTCCCATATGTTCTCCCCGATGATGCATATTTCATATGCGGGAGAAAGGCGTACAAGTGGCTTGCCCCAAACTCTGAAGGATTGTGTTATATTGGAAGAGTATTGCCTGAAGTGATGACTGTAACACATGATAAAATGAAAGACATACACCGTGGTGCCCAAGCTCCTTATACTCACACTCATTACGAGCACCTCGTTAAAAGACAACTGTCAGAAAGGTTAGAGCATCCGGCCTCTGATCTGATCCATGAATCCACCGGGATTCAGGTTCTGGTGGCGTTAGATTTCACTCGCACCGCTCGAGGAGTGATGAATTATAGATACATTTCCGCACTCGCCAATTTGTTAGATAATATCACTGAAATGTATGATGACACGTTTAGATACACTGGAAGAGAACTCCAAGCTTATAAGACAGAACTGGTACAGCATAGAATGGTTCTTAATTACCTCACAGCAGTGACAGGCGGATATTGTGTTACATTGGCAACACAGTACGGCATAAAGTGTTGCACGTATATCACAAATAGCACCGAGGATCCGGTCGAGGTCATAGACCAAAAGATGGACGATATTCTCCAATTGAAGTGGGAATTTCGCCGAAAACACAATCTCACTCTTGCTGCTGTAGGTAATGAGCTGACTGGTTGGGTGTCATGGTTGAACCCGCGAAATTGGTTCTCTGGTTTAGGAGACTGGGCTCAAGGAGTCATAATGGATGTTGGAAAGTTTCTCCTATGTATTTTAGGTGTCGTTATATCGATTGGATTGATATTTAGATGCGGGCAGGCTTTAATGAGGTGCAAACAAAGTACCAGAGTGATGAGTTTGAGGAGTGAGGAAACTGTAATTAACCTGGATTTGATTTACGACCCAACGATAGAAACAATGATGTGATGAAAATGCGATTTCTACGGTCCGTTTCTTTCACCTGTTTTTCTGGTTTTTCTCCAAGATAACAAGACCCCCTTGGACGAGGAAGTTGATGAGACGCTATACAGACAACGGATAGACCAAAGACGAAGTTTTGACCACTTGAGATATGGACACTTGATGAACTTTGCCATGGATCCCCAGTTTCCCTAGAATTCTTAAAATTACGCTAGCCCAACATATTTTGTAAATCTAATGGCATTGACAAAGCTTATTGCTCACGCTTAATGAGCAAAACAGCGCAAAGAAGACGACTTTCAACTGATACCGAACAAAACTTCAACCGACAGATGTACATTAACCTGACATAGAATACCACCGCATTTACCGTAATTATGTCTTTTCTTCATTTCTACAACCCTCAGGTAATGACACACATAGTATAGGGAATACAGGCACAAATATCAGCAATCACATATTCCCCCATTCATGTATCATCAACTAAAATGTGCTCCCCATTTTGTTCAAAATCCGAAAAGAGCTCGGTAAAGTTTGACAGCCCATCCACAGACCTGTACCACGGGATAAGAAGGAATTCAAATGTATACTTCGCAATACCTCGAAGCTTGATTTACAACACGTACGGCACGATGATACATGACCCCCCAAACATGGACTCATACACACATGCTTCTGCTATCACACTAGGTCATACCCTCTTCACACCTACTCCTCTCTCCTCCCTTACCCAACCATGGAAATGAATTAACCCCTGACATATATTTTTCTCCTTTTGAAATGTTTTCAGGAAGTGGCAGTTATTATTGACTGCCAAAGGGTGGACTGTCAAAGTCAGAAAAATATCTCTATGCACACTACCATATTTGCACCTCACACAGGTCCGTGCTGCGCATGCGTACGCTCTCCCGTACGTGCGCATACTCACAGTCGCGGGCACCCGCAGGCGCATGGTATGCGTATTTACGGTAGAGTTTATGCGATCATAGCGTGCGACTCAATCATTACATATTTTCACTAATAATGTATTTTGTAGATTATGGTCCCTTTGATAGAATCTGAAAGTTTGGTTAATATAGAATGTCCATGAACAGAGGAATCCCTCTTTGTTTGATATGAAGGGTCAGATAGGAGTAATACAGTGGTGTTTAGTATCCATCGGAAGAGTATAAAATTAGCGATATTCCGGTGTTGGTTTGAAGCAGATCAATCGCTCGTGCGAATAGTTATGGACATAAGAAGTTTATGAACATTTACTTTATTTGCACTTTATTACCCATGCGGCGGGAAACCCAGTTTCCCTCCCACCTGAGCAGTTGGAAATAGTCACAGCCCACCTGTATGAATCAACCTATGACCTTTTGTTATAATGCGAAGCCGAATTCCTGTGTCCAATGAACAATGAGATTGTAGGGACCATTGAATTGTATTGTGTGTGGGGCATAAATAGCAGGCCGACCATATCCAACTTCACTCTCTTCAACGGTTCTCATTGCTGATAATCGGGAGCTGGATATCGAGGCGCATGCGATCGTTCCCCTTGTGCGTAAGTTTTCTCCGTAATCATATTGTCTTACTGTGAGCCATCTCTCTCTCTCTCTCTATCTCTCCCTCTCTCTCTACTCTTTCTCTCGTATTTTCCTTAAATTGTATTGTATTTTATTTCCTGTGTAGTTTATCTGGTTAGTTGGTTTATGTTATACTGTAGTGTATGCTTTGTACTGGGATTCTTTTTACAAGTAATAGTCATAATACACATAATAGGTTTCGGACCCTAAGCCCAGGTATCTGTGTATTCTTTATAGTGTTAAGTATTCTCTGAGCGTCGGTGACGCTCAAGCAGCTTTGTAGTTAATCAGGTTACACAAGGTTGCACTTACACTTTGTCTCTACACTAAGGTTTACTGTGTATTTCATTGTTAGAGGTATAGATATAAAGGTTTAACGTTGTGAGCGTCTGCATCGCTGGTGATCTCCTCGTGGTCCCGAGCGCTGCTACGCTATAGCGAATCATTACGATAAGTCAACAGCCAATAGTCTGCCTGCCTGCGATCACCTGGCCGTGAGTGAACGTGACGCCTGAGCGTCTCGATCACGGCTAAGCGATCGATACGCAACTTACGTACCCTTACGGTACTTCTTACGTAGATAGCGTACAGTGTTCTTAGACCTCATAAAGGGTTATATACACGATAAATATTTAGCTTTATCAGGAGACACCTGTTGTCCGTGGGACGAATATGGCCATTGACATGCCTGGTCAAAATACAAAAAAAATCACCTCTTCGGTGTGGAATTATTTCAACACAAATGCGGACAACAGGTGTCAAGCCGTGTGTTGCCTTTGTCAAGCTATAATAAGTAGGGGTAAGGACATTAACCACCTAGGAACATCCCCCCTTATACGTCACCTGGTCCGCATTCATCAGAAGTCAGTGACAAGTTCAAAAACTTTGGATGACAGCGGAAGCAGTCCACTGACCACTAAATCCCTTCCTCTTGTAACCAAGCTCCTGCAAACCACACCACCAACTCCCTCAGTGTCAATTTCCACCTTACACAGGAAAGCCAATAGTCCTGCAGGCCATGTCACTGGCAAGTCTGATGAGTCCTCTCCTGCCTGGGATTCCTCCGATGCATCCTTGAGTGTAACGCCTACTGCTGCTGGCGCTGCTGCTGTTGCTGCTGGGAGTCGATCGTCATCCCAGATGGGAAGTCGGAAGACCACTTGTACTACTTCCACCAAGCAATTGACTGTCCAACAGTCCTTTGCGAGGAAGATGAAATATCACAGCAGTCATCCTGCTGTAAAGCGGATAACTCGGGTATTGTCAGCCTGGGTGGTGAGAAACGTGGTTCCGGTATCCACCGTTAATTCAGAGGCAACTAGAGACTTGTTTGATGTACTGTGTCCCCGGTACCAAATACAATCTAGGTTCCATTTCTCTAGGCAGGCGATACCGAAAATGCACACAGACATCAGAAAAAGAGTCACCAGTGTCCTAAAAAATGCAGTTGTACCCAATGTCCACTTAACCATGGACATGTGGACAAGTGGAGCAGGGCAGACTCAGGACTATATGACTGTGACAGCACACTGGGTAGATGTATTGCCTCCCTCAGCAAGAACAGCAGTGGCGGCACCAGTAGCAGCACCTCGCAAACGCCAACTCGTTCCTAGGCAGGCTACGCTTTGTATCACCGCTTTCCATAAGAGGCACACAGCTGACAACCTCTTACGGAAACTGAGGAACATCATCGCAGAATGTCTTACCCCAATTGGACTCTCCTGGGGATTTGTGACATCGGACAACGCCACCTATATTGTGCGTGCATTACATCTGGGCAAATTCCAGCACGTCCCATGTTTTGCACAGGTGGTGCAGAATTATTTAAACGTCAGGGGCATGCAAGAGATGCTGTCGGTGGCCCGAAGAATTGCGGGCCACTTTTGGCATTCAGCCACCGCGTGCCAAAGACTGGAGCACCAGCAAACACTCCTGAACCTGCCCTGCCATCATCTGAAGCAAGAGGTGGTAACGAGGTGGAATTCAACCCTCTATATGCTTCAGAGGATGGAGGAGCAGCAAAAGGCCATTCAAGCCTATACATCTGCCCACGATATAGGCAAAGGAGGGGGAATGCACTTGACTCAAGCGCAGTGGAGAATGATTTAAACATTGTGCAAGGTTCTGCAACCCTTTGAACTTGCCACACGTGAAGTCAGTTCAGACACTGCCAGCCTGAGTCAGGTCATTCCCCTCATCAGGCTTTTGAGAAGAAGCTAGAGACATTGAAGTAGGAGCTAAAACAGAGCAATTCCGCTAGGCATGTGGGACTTGTGGATGGAGCCCTTAATCCGCTTAACCAGGATTCACGGGTGGTCAATCTGTTGAAATCAGAGCACTACATTTTGGCCACCGTGCTTGATCCTAGATTTAAAACCTACTGTATGTTGTATCTATCTTTCCGGCAGACACAAGTCTGCAGAGGTTCAAAGACCTGCTGGTGAGAAAATTGTCAAGTCAAGCGGAACGTGACCCGTCAACTGCTCCTCCTTCACATTCTCCCGCAACTGGAGGTGCGAGGAAAAGGCTAAGAATTCCGAGCCCACCCGCTGGCGGTGATGCAGGGCAGTCTGGAGCGAGTGCTGACATCTGGTCCAGACTGAAGGACCTGGCAACGATTACTGACATGTCGTCTACTGTCACTGCATATGATTCTGTCACCATTGAAAGAATGGTGGAGGATTATATGAGTGACCGCATCCAAGTAGGCACGTCAGACAGTCCGTACGTATACTGGCAGGAAAAAGAGGCAATTTGGAGGCCCTTGCACAAACTGGCTTTATTCTACCTAAGTTGCCCTCCCTCCAGTGTGTACTCCGAAAGAGTGTTTAGTGCAGCCACTCACCTTGTCAGCAATCGGCGTACGAGGTTACTTCCAGAAAATGTGGAGAAGATGATGTTCATCAAAATGAATTATAATCAATTCCTCCATGGAGACATTCACCAGCAATTGCCTCCAGAAAGTACACAGGGATCTGAGATGGTGGATTCCAGTGGGGACGAATAAATAATCTGTGAGGAGGGGGATGTACACAGTGAAAGGGGTGAGGAATCGGAGGATGATGATGAGGTGGACATCTTGCCTCTGTAGAGCCACTTTGTGCAAGGAGAGATTGATTGCTTCTTTTTTGGTGTGGGCCCAAACCAACCAGTCATTTCAGTCACAGTCGTGTGGCAGACCCTGTCGCTGAAATGATGGGTTCGTTAAAGTGTGCATGTCCTGTTTATACAACATAAGGGTGGGTGGGAGGGCCCAAGGACAATTCCATCTTGCACCTCTTTTTTTCTTTCATTTTTCTTTGCATCATGTGCTGTTTGGGGACAATTTTTTTGAAGTGCCATCCTTTCTGCCACTCCTAGATGGGCCAGGTGTTTGTGTCGGCCACTTGTGTCGCTTAGCTTAGTCACATAGCGACCTTGGTGCGCCTCTTTTTTTTCTTTTCATCATGTGCTGTTTGGTGACAATTTTTTTGAAGTGCCATCCTGCCTGACACTGCAGTGCCACTCCTAGATTGGCCAGGTGCTTGTGTCTGCCACTTGTGTCGCTTAGCTTAGCCATCCAGCGACCTCGGTGCAAATTTTAGTACTAAAAATAATAGTGTGAGGTGTTCAGAATAGACTGAAAATGAGTGTAAATTATGGTTATTGAGGTTAACAATACTATGGGATCAAAATGACCCCCAAATTCTATGATTTAAGCTGTTTTTGAGGGTTTTTTGTAAAAAAAACACCCGAATCCGACAAAAAATTTTCAGGGAGGTTTTGCCAAAACGCATCCGAATCCAAAACACGGCCGCGGAACCGAATCCAAAACCAAAACCCGAAAAATTTCCGGTGCACATCACTAAATTATCTACTGTTGGTACTGTGTGCTCCGGGTCCTGCTCATTGTAGTGTGGTATAAAATGAACTGTAGGGCATTTTAATGTTATATGGACCAGAGCTCTGTAATGAGGCACAATATGAACAGGGAGCACTATATATAATAATGTCAATTGGGGGTACTGTACAACATAATGTGTACTGGCAGCTCTGAAATGTGATGTACAGTACTATAGGGTGAACTTATTCACTACTATGATTCATAAAAGAAGCTAGGGCACTACTATGGGGCATAACATTAAATAAGGCTCTGCTATGGTTTAGAAAATGAACTACAGTACTGTAGGACACTATTATAGGGCATAAAATAAAAACTGATGCAGAGAAGAGTCTCTCTACAAGCATTAGGATGGGGGCCTCTTCAAAATGTTGCTATGGGTCCCACAAAGTTCTGGTTATGCCCCTGAGTCTGGTGTATTGTACGGTGCATTGAGCTCGCTTATCGCCATAGCCCCTGTGTTTTTTAACTAACCTATTGAGACGCACATTTCTAGGCTTACAGTATTTAATATACAGTAAGCGGCATTGCTGGTAGGCAATAATTGAATTAACAAACAGTAGTGACATGTACAGTATGTAATGCTGGTACATTAGGTCAGTCGTCCCTTATGCTGTACAGTACTATAAGTTTCACAGGGCCCATGCACTTCCAAGGAGGGTTATTCAACTGTTTTATACAGGACAGTAATTGCAGTCCATAACACTGCTGTGGTTCATTATCATTCAATAGATGAGACACAAAAGAGAACATTAAGCACACAGAAAGCATAATGCATGATTGGTGTAGGCATTTTGGCTAATAACTTCCAAGGGTTGTGTATTCCACCCTCACAAGGTACCAGGTGCAGCAGCCATCTTGGGCACACAGTGTAGGCTTACCCAGGGTAGAATAGTCTACCCCTAGAAGAGATTACACAAAATGGGGGGGATTTCAGAGTCCTAAAGTTCAGAGTAAGGTCCTAACAAAACCACCAGGTCTATGTATTTTTTATCCCATCCACAAGCATACCAGATGAGGCAGCAATGTTGGGTGCACTTCGAAGGTTACACTGTGGGAGGTGAGCCATACAACGGCTCAGTGCATATATGGGAAAACTGACACTTATGTAGTAGTATGATGTACCCTGTATGTAGGGCGCAATGGCAGGGTGTGCAATCAGTGGAGGTAAACATTACAGGAAAAGCACAGTGAGGTGGAAGAGGAAAAAAGTATACAGTACTTAAATTTAAACATCAGGTACTGTATAGTAAACATGTACAGTATTAGCTTTTATGATAAAAGCTATGGAAATTTTCAAATGTGTACATTTTAGAAAT
Organism: Pseudophryne corroboree; assembly: GCF_028390025.1. Lineage (NCBI taxonomy): Eukaryota > Metazoa > Chordata > Amphibia > Anura > Myobatrachidae > Pseudophryne > Pseudophryne corroboree. The sequence goes on along the minus strand of NC_086446.1, from coordinate 711,609,858 downwards.
CTGAATACAGTATTCACAAATGTTTTCTCCATGCAGGAGTTACGGTTGGACAACATACCAGTAACCATCAAAATTATTAGCAAGATAATCGCCAACATGATGATAAAAGAAAATAAAAGTAACAAAGAGATCCAGGCATGGCTAAAGTAAAGTGGCATTATAGTCACTTTAGAAACTGTGCGCTATCATGTTTTTGAGAGAACGCCCAGATTTAGTATTTCCTACGAAATGCACAGGGTACATACTGTACAGTAATGTTTAACTGACTTACTGTATACAATAGTCAATTTTGTTGTAATAAAGAAAAAAAGGAACACTTTATCTTCCTGTGATTGTGCTGTTCATTAATTCGTATTTTTCATACTGTATTGTACTGTAGGAGAGTGCAAGAAATTGTGGAGGAAATAACTCGTGAGGATGAGTGTACTGCTTTGCAAATAAATTGAATTCTCCATTCCAAGTATGAATCACCAGCATTAAAAGGATGCGTCGGGAAAATGGGATGGACCTTTGGCGCTACAAGGTAAAATACTGTAAGCAGTATAAAGCATAAATGCACACTTTTTCACAGTTGATAATCCCTTGATAAGTGATAAAACAATTACGTAAATCAATATACAGTGTGTGTGTGTATGTATGTATGTATGTATGTATGTATGTATGTGTGTATATATATATATATATATATACACTGCTCAAAAAAATAAAGGGAACACTAAAATAACACATCCTAGATCTGAATGAATAAAATATTTTTATTAAATACTTTGTTCTTTACTTAGTTGAATGTGCTGACAACAAAATCACACAAAAATTATCAATGAAAATTAAATTTATTAACCCATGGAGGTCTGGATTTGGAGTCACCCTCAAAATTAAAGTGAAAAAACACACTATAGGCCTATCCAACTTTGATGTGATGTCCTTAAAACAAGTAAAAATGAGGCTCAGTAGTGCGTGTGGCCTCCACGTGCCTGAATGACCTCCCTACAACGCCTGGGCATGCTCCTGATGAGGTGGCAGATGGTCTCCTGAGGGATTTCCTCCCAGACCTGGACTAAAGCATCCGCCAACTCCTGGACAGTCTGTGGTGCAACGTAGCGTTGGTGGATGGAGCGAGACATGATGTTCCAGATGTGCTCAATTGGATTCAGTTCTGGGGAACGGGCGGGCCAGTCCATTGCATCAATGCCTTCGCCTTGCAGGAACTGCTGACACACTCCAGCCACATGAGGTCTAGCATTGTCTTGCATTAGGAGGAACCCAGGGCCAACCGCACCAGCATATGGTCTCACAAGGGGTCTGAGGATCTCATCTCGGTACCTCTTGGAAGTCAGGCTACCTCTGGCGAGCACATGGAGGGCTGTGCGGCTCCCCAAAGAAATGCCACCCCACACCATTACTGACCCACTGCCAAACCGTTCATGCTGGAGGATGTTGCAGGCAGCAGAACGTTCTCCTTGGCATCTCCAGACTCTGTCACGTCTGTCACATGTGCTCAGTGAGAACCTGCTTTCATCTGTGAAGAGCATAGGTCACCAGTGGCAAATTTGCCAATATTGGTGTTTTCTGGCAAATGCCAAACGTCCTGCACGGTGTTGGGTTGTAAGCACAACCCCCACCTGTGGATGTCGGGCCCTCATACCACCCTCATGGAGTCTGTTTCTGATCATTTGAGTAGACACATGCACATTTGTGGTTGCTGGAGGTCATTTTGCAGGGCTCTGGCCAGAGCCGGCCCTAACCAATATGATGCCCTAGGCAAGATTTTGGCTAGTGCCCCCTAGCACCACTGCTGGTTCTGCCTCTGACCTTGCACTTCTTTCCCAGAACCATCACCCCTCAGCCATAGCAGTCCTTATTTTGGTGTTTGTACCCCCTATATTTTAAATAGGAACAGTTCGCACATTTGGCGCACAGCCCAAAAAGGGGTGTGTTTTTGCTGGCAAGGGGCATGGCCACACAATAGTAACCCCAATTCCAAATACGCCACACAGTACTGCACTTTATTCACATTTGATCATGCAATAGTTTCCATAATTCATATTACATCCCACAGTAGTATCACTTTACCTTACAAACGTTACTCCTCACAGTAGAGCCCCTTATTCACATTACATCACACTGAATTGCTCCTTATTCACATTACACTACACCCTATTGCTCTTTATTCACATTAGACGACACAGTAGTGCCCTTTCTTTACGCAACACCACATAGAAGAGCACCTTAAACACATAATTCCACACAGTAATGCCCCTAACACATGAGACACATTATTAATGTCCTTCTAAACATAATGTGCTTACACATTATGACAACCTTTATTAATGCCCTTTTACACATAATGTCCCTTACACATATGCCGCACATTATTAATGCCCTAATACACATAATGACACACATAGTGCCCCCTACACATTTGCTGCACATTGTTAGTGCCCCTATACACATAATTACACATACATTAGTACCCTGTTACACATACAGTATGCCACACATTATTAATGCCCTTATACACATAATGACACACATAGTGCCCCTTATACATATGTTGCACATTATTAATGCATTTTTACATGACACACATAATGCTCCTTACACATATTCCGAACACTACTGCACAACCAACCCACTCACATGCACACAGCACTCACACTGCCGCTAACACTGTGACCTCTGCCTCTGCTTGGATACAGATGTGTCCTCATAAATCTTGCCTCAGTGCTAACGTTGGGCAAATTTTTTAATTAAAATGCATTTTATTTGCATTGTTATGTGGCTAGGATTCACAAGCAGCTTCTGCTGATTAAAATGATATACAGCATGCCTTTATACTGTGTGAGACTGTGGCTGTATCTGCATATGAAATGCTACACACAGAATATAGGCATGCCGCATATCATTTTAATCAGCAGAAGCTGCTGATGCCCCTGGGCATATCAAATGCCCTAGGCAATTGCCTAGTTTGCCTATAGCTATGGCCGGCTCTGGCTCTGGCAGTGCTCCCTCCTGTTCCTCCTTGCACAAAGGCGGAGGTATCGGTCCTGCTGCTGGGTTGTTGCCCTCCTACGGCCTCCTCCACGTCTCCTGATGTACTGGCCTGTCTCCTGGTAGCGCCTCCATGCTCTGGACACTACGCTGACAGACACAGCAAACCTTATTGCCACAGCTCGCATTGATGTGCCATCCTGGATGAGCTGCACTACCTGAGCCACTTGTATGGGTTGTAGGGAGGTCATTCAGGCACGTGGAGGCCACACACACTACTGAGCCTCAATTTGACTTGTTTGAAGGACATTACATCAAAGTTGGATCAGCCTGTAGTGTGTTTTTCCACTTTAATTTTGAGGGTGACTCCAAATCCAGACCTCCATGGGTTAATAAATTTGATTTCCATTGATCATTTTTGTGTGATTTTGTTGTCAGCACATTCAACTATGTAAAGAACAAAGTATTTAATAAGAATATTTAATTCATTCAGATCTAGGATGTTATTTTAGTGTTCCCTTTATTTTTCGAGCAGTGTATGTGTGTGTGTGTGTGTATGTATATATATATATATATATATATAGTAGAGCTTGCACACGTTTTTTCCAATAACAGTGGGGGTGCCGGCTGAGATATCAAATAGCAACTTCCATGTCAACCTGGACCAATGGGTACAGAGCAACACGGGTAGCCAGCACACCAATATTGAATGGAATAAAAACTTTAATCCAATTCAGCAAAGTCTAGGCATACCAGCAACACAAGTCATTATAAGCAGTCGGTTACCAGGGTATTTATATTCACCCCTTCCATAAATATGGTGTCGACATTTCACCAATCCATCGGTCAGTCAACGATACCGTTTTGGTGGTAACAGCCACCTTCCTTCAGGACTGCATAACTGACATTGCCAAACAAGCTAAAATATATACCAGTGTCAATCCTTGGACATCCAATTAGAACATCACTCTAATTGTTGACCCTGCCTGCAATCAAACATACCATATAAGGACTTCCACAACAACACATACCTGCCAGCCACGTGTGTACAGCTCCTGTGTCAACCCACACGCCGTCCGGCGTCTTACTGGTGGTGACTTCCGCATCTAAGCTTGGTCAGGTGATCGCCACCGTGTTTCCAGAAATGACGCAGCGGTTACCATCACAACCAAACCAACATGGTCACGGTGACATCGGGGCCGAGCAGCGCATCACGGGAAGTTATTTATTATTATTATTTATTAGCAGTTTCTTATATAGCGCAGCATATTCCGTTGCGCTTTACAATTAGAACAACAATTATAGAACAAAATTTATGTACTCCTGTAGAGCAGGATGGTTGGCGGACATCACCGTTCTGCCAACCAAGCCAGCGGAGTAGCCCAGACACCGAGACCCGAACTAAATCAGGAATCCACATCCACTCTGATCCATCGGCGAGGTGGCAGACTAGTGATGAATTGTTCAGTACAAACTATTCAACTATTCAATTGTACAATACAAGCTAATTGGATGAAAGTTTTTATTGCATTCAAAATTGGTGTGCTGGCTACCCGTTTTGCTCATTGGCCCAGGTTGACATGGATGTGTGTGTGTGTGTGTGTGTGTGTGTGTGTGTGTGTGTGTATATGTATATGTATATATATATATATATGTGTGTGTATAATATCACAGTACATGTATGTTTCAAGCAGCACTCCCAATAATCAGATAAAATAGCTAGTGCCTTCCTACAGTATGTAACACGGCGGGTCCAATCTATACTAACAGTAAGGCGGCAATCAGATCAGTAGCAAATCTTGCTACAGGGAAGCAGGATTTTTGCCCAGGGCACCGCCTTCCGGAGGGCACCGCCGCCATGGCAAGATCCGCTACTGGTGCTGCCCGGTCCTGGGTAGGTGTGGTGCGCAATGGCATTATCGCGCACGACACTGCATTGTGGGAGCGTCCATAGACACTAGAGGTAATAATTGACCGCTAGTGTCTATGTGGTGCTATGGGAGAGGTCATGATGTCTCTTCCATAGATCCAAGGAGCGGCGCCGGCGGCCGTAGACTGAGGGCAGCAGCGGTCGGGAAGCAGGAGTGGGGATGGTGAGGGTTTTTTTGTTTTTGTAAGCGGCGCAACTATAAAGCACAACTCTACTGGGGGCACAACTCTACGGGGGGCAATACTATTGTGGGCACAGCTACAGGTGGCACAGTACTTGGGGCACATCTACAGGGGGCATAACTGACCACGCCCCCTTCTCCATGAAGCTTCACCCAAATTTTTTTGCCCTGGGCGCCACAGATCTGGCCCTGACTCTGATGAATAAACAGGCAACAGGCAGTTGTAAATTTAACGTTTCAAGCAATTTCCTTTGTCATCAGGACGAAGCAAACTGCTTTGAAACGTTGCAGTTACAACTGCCTGTTGCCTGATTATTCATCTGAGTGCCGCCTGACTGCTAATATACAGTGTACATATGTATGTATGTATGTATGTATGTATGTATGTATGTGTAATAAATAAATATATATATATATATATATATATATATAAATTTCCTGATGGTAAATCAGCTGCGCCTTCAGTGTTTAAGAATCAAATGTGACTCTTCATATTGTCCAGAAACAACAATTGGATATTCGTACCAGACAAATGTAGAATGTTAGCTAATAGTAGGTGTCTTTGAAACAATTTTTCTTTGTGTTCTCCTCCTCTCGCATCCATTCAGATCATTGTATGGTATTTCGTGTGTGTAGAGGATGGAGACAGTATGACAAAGTGCACTTACAAAATATAAAGTGACTGTGCTTTACATGCAAAAAAAAGTGCTATAGTGCTTAATGTGCTTATTTACCAATCAGGAAGGTAAAGCAAAAAGTGTGTATTTTTAATAAGGCTCTCAGGTACCACTCACTTTTTTTAGAATGTGGTATGTCCAAATGGAGTCCTCTAGTTCATCCATCAACTGAAAACCTTAAAACCAAAAAGAGCTCCCAAAAGGGAAAAATTCTTCTGATAGTGAAATTTCATTTTTAACATATTTAATGAAACACAAACATAAACATTTTTAAAACAATATATATGTTTATCTGTAAATCATGTGGCAGAGCGGAGAGCCAGAGGTAGATGTCCAACGCATTTCGTCTTTCAATATTCTGGACTTCCTCAGGGGTCATGGATCAGGAAGTCCCAGCTATCTCCATCCTTTACACAAGCGAAATACCATACAATGATTTGAATGGTTGTGAGAGGAGGAGAACATGAAGGAAAATTTTTCAAAGACACCTACTATAAGCTAACATTCTACATTTGTCTGGTACACATATCTAATTGTTTCTGGGTAATGTGAACAGTTACGTTTGATTCTTAATACTGAAGGCACAGCTGATTTACCATTGGGGGAAAAAAATAAACATTTTAAATTTGTCTTAATGGAACTTGGACTATTTTGAAGTTGGGCTGCTCCACTACATACATTTGGAGTGTTCTTATGTTTGGTTAGCCACAAATTAGTGTCTGCTATTTATTGCACCGTTTGTTCATTGAATATAAGGTTGTAACGCTAATTGCACCCCAAATATACTATCTATCTATCTATCTATCTATTCATGTAGATTTCGGCAGCACACAGGTAATTAAGAGTCAGGTAAGCAGTTTCTTATAAGAAACTGCTTACCTGACTTTTCATTACCTGTGTGCGGCCGAAATCTACATGCTATATTTGGATCCCCTGCCGAGGAGACCTACGGTGAGCACCGGGGAATAATACTATTTTATTGGAGTGCTACCCAAATTGTATGTATGTATTATATATACAGTAGACTGTACATAGTCTACTGTAATCTATTTAATTACTGTATATGATTATTTTTGCCTCTTCACAGGATATCTCCCATGATGAGATGTGAATAGAGATAAGAGTTGAACAGGCACGGCGATGGATTGAGAGTGGTGAAATATTTCACAATGTCATTTTCACAGATGAATCGTCTGTTGCCCTTGAGAGGTTCTCCTGAATGTCATTCTGGAAACGTAACCATATCTCATTGAAGCCCATGACCAAAACATCCATTGAAGGTCCATGTATGGGGAGCCATATCACAATTAGGAGCTGGTCCCCTATTATTATTCGAAGGTACTTTATTCTGTGCCTGTGTTCTGTGAAAATACATGCTGTACTCTACAATTAGTGATGTGCACCGGAAATTTTTCGGGTTTTGTGTTTTGGTTTTGGATTCGGTTCCGCGTCCGTGTTTTGGATTTGGACGCATTTTGGCAAAACCTCCCTGACATTTTTTTGTCGGATTCGGGTGTGTTTTGGATTCGGGTGTTTTTTTACAAAAACCCTCAAAAACAGCTTAAATCATAGAATTTGGGGGTCATCTTGATCCCATAGTATTATTAACCTCAATAACCATAATTTCCACTCATTTCCAGTCTATTCTGAACACCTCACAATATTATTTTTAGTCCTAAAATTTGCACCGAGGTCGCTGAATGGCTAAGCTAAGTGACCCAAGTGGCCGACACAAACACCTGGCCCATCTAGGAGTGGCACTGCAGTGTCCGACAGGATGGCACTTCAAAAAATAGTCCCCAAACAGCACATGATGCAAAGAAAAAAAGAGGTGCAATGAGGTAGCTGTGTGACTAAGCTAAACGACCCAAGTGGCCGACACAAAGACCCAAGTGGCCGACACAAACACCTGGCCCATCTAGGAGTGGCACTGCAGTGTCAGACAGAATGGAAGATTTAAAAAATAGTCCCCAAACAGCACATGATGCAAAGAAAAAAGAGGTGCACCAAGGTCGCTGGATGGCTAAGCTAAGCGACACAAGTGGCCGACACAAACACCTGGACAATCTAGGAGTGGCACTGCACTGTCCTACTACTATATATATACTGCGCACAACTTAAATGCACCACAGGTATGGATGGATAGTATACTTGACGACACAGAGGTAGGTAGAGCAGTGGCCTTCTGTACCGTACTGCTATATATTATATACTGGTGGTCAGCAAACTGTGCAAAACTGAAATGCACCACAGGTATGGATGGATAGTATACTTGACGACACAGAGGTAGGTAGAGCAGTGGCCTACTGTACCGTACTGCTATATTTTATATACTAGTGGTCAGCAAACTGTGCAAAACTGAAATGAACCACAGGTATGGATGGATAGTATACTTGATGACACAGAGGTAGGTAGAGCAAGTGGCCTTCTGTACCGTACTGCTATATATTATATACTGGTGGTCAGCAAAATTATGCACTGTACTTCTACTATATACTACAATGCAGCACAGATATGGAGCGTTTTTCAGGCAGAGAACGTATAATACTGGTGGTCACTGGTCACTGGTCAGCAAAACTCTGCACTGTACTCCTCCTATATAATACTGGTGGTCCCCAGTCCCCACAATAAAGCAGTGTGAGCACAGATATATGCACCACACTGAGCACAGATATGGAGGGTTTTTCAGGCAGAGAACGTATAATACTGGTGGTCACTGGTCACTGATCAGCAAAACTCTGCACTGTACTCCTCCTATATAATACTGGTGGTCCCCAGTCCCCACAATAAAGCAGTGTGAGCACAGATATATGCAGCACACTGAGCACAGATATGGAGCGTTTTTCAGGCAGAGAACGTATAATACTGGTGGTCACTGGTCAGCAAAACTCTGCACTGTACTCCTCCTATATAATACTGGTGGTACCCAGTCCCCACAATAAAGCAGTGAGCACAGATATTTGTAGCCCCCTGAACAAAACTGAGAGGACGCCAGCCACGTCCTCTCACTATCATTTCCAATGCACGAGTGAAAAATGGCGGTGACGCGCAGCTCCTTATATAGAATCCGAATCTCGTGAGAATCCGACAGCGGGATTATGACGGTCGGGCGCTCGAGTTAACCGAGCAAGGCGGGAAGATTCGAATCTGCCTCTGAACCGTGTAAAATGGGTGAACTTCGGGGGGTTCGGATTCCGAGGTACCGAACCCGCTCATCACTATCTACAATGCATGTAAATTCACAATAAAGTGACTTGCTTATTAATGAACAACATTTTCTTATTTCTCTAGGTATCATGGATAAGCAATTCTGTTGAGAAAAAAATCATAGAGGGATATATGGTGTTATTTGTGAGTCAATATTACCCATCTCATCACAGGATATTCCAAGACAATGCTCCCAAACACTCTGCCTCAGCCAAATTCATGGAAGAGAAAGCTATCAATTGGGAACGCACACCACCAAAGTGAGTATTGTTTTAATACTGTACAAGTAATGTTTGGATAGCACTGTAGTACTGCAAATGTATTTTTTGGCTTAATGAACAGTACAATACTGTGTTTTTCTTATCTTTTTAATTTAATTAACAAACATTTATTTCTTTTTTTTTTTCTTTTCTTTTTTTTTTAAGATCAACAGACATGAATCCAGTTGAATTAGTGTGGGCTCAATTGAAGAGATACATTAGGAGAGGTGCAAAGCCAACAACAAAACAGCAGCTGTTGGCTGTGATCAATTTTTTTTGGCTAGAATTACTCACACATGAACATTGCAATAATTATATAAATCACCTGTATAAAGTATTGCCTGTTATAGTTGAAAGAAATGGTCAAGCCACAAATATGTAGTAATGTACTGTGTTTTCTGTATAAAATTTTAATCAATGTATTATTAAAAATGTTTTTAAAATTACATTTGTATGAATATTGCGTAAGCTACTGTACAATATTATACATTATACTATACAGTAGTACTGCTGCTGTGTATAAATAGTTTTAGAACTGCTGGATAATAGAGTACTGTACATTTTTTATCAGTACAGAAGATGAAACTGATTTTGTAATAAAGACTTTTTTTACATTTATATTGATGCTTTTCCAATAAATATTCCAGAATACAGTACAGTATGGTACATGGGGGTAAATGTACAGTAAGATGTGCTGTTATGGGGGACAAGTGGTATTAAACATAGAAACATACTCTACAGTACTGTAGAAACATACACTAGAATGTGATGGCAGATAAGAACCACTGTGTTCATCTAGTATGACTCTTTCCCCCCCCAATATTTTAGCTCAAACCTTATTTGATCCTAGCCCCCCCCCCCTTTTCATTATCTGCTCCAAACTACAGTACAGTACTGTATTCAGATTTTTAGTCTTTCTGGATACAGTATGTTTTGCAATGTACTGTAGCCCATGCACCATTTTAGTTGCCCTTATTAATATCCTTTTGAAGATACAGTATGGCCTCAAGAATTGAACACTGTATTCTAGATGAGTCCATACCAATGCCCTATACAGTACAGTGGCATTAATACAGTACTTTATTTATGCTGCTGATTCCTCTCTCAATGCAGACAAGCATCTGACTATCCTTCTTCATTGCTTTGTTACAGTATATTGCTTACTTGCCTTTAAGTCACCTGAAATAGTGACTCCCACTATAGATCCATTTCCTCCTCAGTAGTTTCCAGTATACAGTAGTGCCATTAATACTACAGTACTGTATTTACTGTACAGAAGCCTTTAGATTTTTGAGACCCAAGTGCATGATTTTGCATTTTTTGCAATTAAACTGTACAGTAATTGCCACACTCTTGGACATTCCTCTACTCAATCCACAGTAGATCCTCAATCATTTGTTTTAACCCTCTTGGTGTACTGCATCTACCCTGTTGCATACAGTACCTTTGCTTCATCTGCAAAATGGCTTACAGTACTTTCCCTTTAATGACATTTGCAATGTCATCAGTAAAGATCTTAAAGCACTGGTCTAAGTACAGGTTCCTGGGGTACTCCACTGGTAACATTTCCCTCCTGTGAATGCACTCCCTTTACTACTGTACAACTGTTTTCTATCATGCAACCAAGATCTGATCCATTGAACAATCTTAGTATGCAATCCCAAGCTTTTTAGTTCATTTATCAGTCTGCGATGTGGAACAGTGTCAAAAGCCTTACTAAAGTCAATATACTGTACAGTACTGTAAGCTATTGTACAGTATATCCACAGCTCCACCTTTAGCCACCACTTTAGTCACACAGTCCAAAAAGTCAATATGGTTTGTTTGACATGATCTCCCCCAGTGCATCCATGCTGTATGGGATCCTGTAAATTGCTGTTTTTGAGATAATCTACAGTACAACTTTATTTTCCCTACTACTGAATTAATACTCACTGGTCTGTAGTTGTTTGCCTTTTCCTTGCTTCCACTCGGTGCTGAAGTGCTCAGGGGAAATCACCAGAGGGGGGATATTTTGCTTAGTACAGTACATCTTGTCAATGTCCCTTCCTGCTTCACCTTGGTAATGAGGCGAAGCAGAAAGTGTTATACAGTACATTTACCTACAGTATTACTGTACTAAGTTTCTGTTTTGTATTTTCTTCATGACACCCATAATGATGAATGCTTGCTTGTTGGTTAACTATGGTCCTCTTACAATTACACAGTACTGTACATAAACATACTGTAACAGTCAGCCACTCACCTCACAGAACAACCTTATCACCAACACAAAGTCGTAATTACTGTATTCCAAGCTCAGTGAGACAGTACAGTATTTGTAAAGTACAGCACATTACTATACACAGCAACCTCAGGAGAAGTTAATGTAAAGTACTGTATCATACATTTACAGTAAGACAGTACAGTATCTTGATAGGAATTATGTACAGTAGCTTTATTGTTCATTATTTACTGAGCTGTAAACTTTATTTTGGGGGGAAAAACATTAATGACAATTTGACCATCCTGACAATGGGTAATTGCCTTATAGGGCCTGATTGTACGCAAATGCAGCTTTCCTTGCGTCTTTGCTGCTGCTGTGTCTGAGGGGCAGATTGGGAAATAAAAGTGGCCCTGTACTATTGTCTAGAAGTGTCCCGACATGGGCAGAACAAGAGGCACAGTATAACATATTGTGAAGGTATGAATTGGGGGCAATGCAGTGTACTGAGTGTGGTGGGTGGGCCGCCTGTTATGTGTGGGCTGGGGCCACATGGCAAAACCTAAAACAGGCCACACCGACACATCAGCCTACCGGGATTCTTCCTCTTTAGTCCTATGACCTATCTCCCCGACTGCACCAATGTGTCATGCATGATGTCACAACTGGGTGGACATGTCCTGTGATGTCAGTCACTGGTGGACACAGCAGCTAGGTCTGGCAACAGCGGGGACAAAGGAGTATGCTTGTACCAGGCCACCAAACGCAGAAAGGCTATGCACCCTCAAGAATCTTGGATATTAGTTTCTCATACAGCACTGGTACTTCGCTGTTTTAGAGTAACATGAATACTAATAATCACCAATATGAAGAAATGTGATTTGTCTAAACTGCATACTGTACAGTATTTTTTTTAGGTACAGTACGTTACTATATTAATATTTAAGTCACAATTGTACTTACATTTTTCAGTATAATACTGTATGTTACACGGTTATAAATGATGTGTGTGTTTGTTTTTTATTATTTTATGCAATAAAAAAGCATTTGAAAACTTTGCACAATTGTACTCAGATGGTGCTTCCTTTAAGCAGTGGAGGGCAATTCCTCTCCACACATATTCTGTTGGTTCATACAGTACAGTAGTTGTCTGCCCTCACGGATATTGCAGGAGTCTCCAAATTGCAATTCTTATCTCCTAATCACCTGCATCATACAGTAAATCAAATCTCCCAGAATGTTTACTGTGGCCTGGGTTACAACAAGGAATTTGTAGGGAGAGTGATTTGCGCCAGTCCATACAGGTACAGTATTTGTGCAAAGCAGTCCTGACTCTAAGCAACCACCTCCTAGCCCCCCTGTGGTAGAGAACCCATCCTGTGTACCAGCAAGCTTCTTATTGTACTGTATAGTATCTCAATGTATACTAATATTCGGAAGTGTGAGGTGCAAATGTTTTATTAGTAATACAGTAGGTACTAGAGATGTGCAGCTGGCATTTTTCGTGTTTTGTGTTTTGGTTATGGATTCAGGTCCGCGGTCATGTTTTGGATTCGAACGCGTTTTGGCAAAACCACTCTTTCGGATTTTTGTCGGATTCGGATGCGTTTTGAATTCGGGTGGGTTTTTAAAAAACAAACAAACCCTCAAACAGCCAAAATCATAGAATTTGGATCCTATAGTATTATTAATCTTAATAACAACAATAATTTCCACTCATTTCCAGTCTATTCTGAACACCTCACAATATTATTTTTAGTCCTAAAATTTGCACCGAGGTCGCTGGATGACTAAGCTAAGCGACCCTAGTGGGCGGCACAAACACCTGGCCCATCTAGGCGTGGCACTGCAGTGTCAGACAAGATGGCACTTAAAAAAATAGTCCCCAAACAGCACATGATGCAAATATTACATAAAAAAGAGGTGCAAGATGGAATTGTCCTTGGGCCCTCCCACCCACCCTTATGTTGTATAAACAGGACATGCACACTTTAACAAACCAATCATTTCAGTGACAGGGTCTGCCACACGACTGTGGCTGAAATGACTGGTTGGTTTAGGCCGTCACCAAAAAAGAAGCAATCAATCTCTCCTTGCACAAACTGGCTCTCTACAGGGGCAAGATGTCCACCTCCTCCTCATCATCCAATTCGTCACCTCCTCCTCACAGATTACTAATTCATCCCCACTGGAATCTACCATCACAGGTCCCTGTGTACTTTCTGGAAGCAATTGCTGGTAAATGTCTCCACGGAGGAATTTATAATTCATTTTGATGAACATTATCTTTTCCACATTTAGTGGAAGTAACCTCCTACGCCGATCGCTGAGAAGGTGACCGGCTGAACTAAACACACTTTCGGAGTACACACTGGAGGGGGGGCAACATAGGTAAAATAAAGCCAGTTTGTGCAAGGGCCTCCAAATTGCCTCTTTTTCCTGCCAGTATACGTACGGACTGTCTGACATGCCTACTTGGATGCTGTCACTCATATAATCCTCCACCATTCTTTCAATGGTGACAGAATCATATGCAGTGACAGTAGATGACATGTCAGTAATCGTTGGCAGGTCCTTCAGTCCGGACCAGATGTCAGCACTTGCTCCTAACTGCCCTGCATCACAGCCAGCGGGTGGTTTTGGAAATGTTATCTTTTTCCTGGCAGCTCCAGTGGCGGTAGAAAATGAAGGAGGAGCTGTTGACGGGTCACGTTCCGCTTTACCTTGACAATTGTCTCACCAGCAGGTCTTTGAATATCTGCAGACTTGTGTCTGCCGGAAAGAGATCCAACGTAGGCTTTAAACCTAGGATCGAGCACGGTGGCCAAAATGTAGTGCTCTAATTTCAACAGGTTGACCACCCGTGAATCCTGGTTAAGCGAATGAAGGGCTCCATCCACAAGTCCCACATACCTAGCGGAATTGCTCCATTTTAGCTCCTCCTTCAATCTCATCACAAACCACATCACCATCAGAATCCTCCTCGTCAACTTCCTCCTCAGCGCCAGCAACACCCATATCCTAATCCTGGTGTACTTCAACAGTGACATCTTCAATTTGAATATCAGGAACTGGACTGTGGGTGCTCCTTCCAGCACTTGCAGGAGGCGTGCAAATGGTGGAAGGAGCCACCTCTTCCCGTCCAGTATTGGGAAGTTCAGGCATCGCAACCGACACAATTGGACTCTCCTTGGGGATTTGTGATTTAGAACGCACAGTTCTTTGCTCAGCTTAACTCTTTTAATTTTTCTAGCGGGAGGATGAGGGCTTCCATTGTCATGAGAACCACTAGTCATGAGACTAGTGGTTCTAGTCGACACTCAGTGTCGTAAATGGCATATCGGCAAGTTTACACTTCTTCACAGACAATTTTAATTTAGATTTTTGGATAATTTTGCTGAACTTTTGCTTTTTGGATATTACATGCTCTCTACTATGACATTGGGCATCGGCCTTGGCAGACGACGTTGATGGCATTTCATCGTCTCTGCCATGACTAGTGGCAGCAGCTTCAGCACTAGGTGGAAGTGGATCTTGATCTTTCCCTATTTTACCCTCCAAATTTTTGTTCTCCAGTTTTTAATGTGTGGAATTATATGCCAATAATATATCTGGAATTAGTCGGCAGTAATGTCTGGAAATAGATACCACTAGATAGATACCAGATACCACTGTGACTGGAATGATGATTACCTATGCACAGTGACAGGACACTACCACAGCACCCTACAGCAGCAAGATGCAGCCTACGCACCTTATCTGCACAATTTTCCAGAATTGCAACCGAACATTCAGAAATGTGTTGATCCCGTCATACTCCCTGTCAAACTCCTGAGATTTGATATAAAAAAAGATTAGAATAATACAAAGAAGATATTTCTAACATACACATCTTATTTGTTTACTGTAATCCTAACCCTCACCAGCTTTGTAGAGATCCCTGGAGCTGCAGGAAGATGAGAGATGAGGCAGCAGCAGCTCTGCCTCGGTTCTAAAGTCAATGATTTGCAGAGCTGGGGCCGGGGCCACACGACAGGCAGTAATGTTTAACAGAATGGGAGTTAATAAAGGCATGCCTCTGAGTGTGGGGGTTGGCCTTGTGCATTGATGGGCACTTGGATATGTCATGTGACAAGGAAGTGCTCTGTAGTCGGAGCTCAGTCAGGAGCAGCAAAAGAAGACACAGGGATGCAGGTAGGAAACTCAATGGACACTGTAGCTTAGTGTAGTGAGGGGAGATTTACAGTGAGTAGAGGGTGAGACAGGCTCCCAGCATTCAGACTCAGTCCCATGTGTGCCTCCCCAGCCATTCCCCTCACCGCACAACACTAGTTAAAACAGAATATGTTTATGCTGTCAAAGTCAGAAAAATATCACGCTACACGTTGCCATATATTCACCTCATGCGCTTGCCCGCTGCACATGCACTTTCTCTGGCGTGCGTGCACATATTCGCAATTGCGTGACGGCGCCTCTACGGGCGTGCGCTCGAGCGCCTGGTATGTGCATTTACGGTAGAGTTTGTGTGCGTCTAGCGGGCGACTCAATCGCTGTCTAATAACTCCATATAGCAGGTTTTATAGGTAATGTTCCCCTTAGTGATAACTGTAAGTTTGTTTAAAGTGAGTTGGTCCCTGGACAAAGGAATTCCTCTTTTCATGGTACATAGGGCCAGACAGGGTTTGAGCACTTGTGTTTGGTACCTAACCGAAGAGTATTTTATTAGAAACAATCCGGTGCTGGTTAGGTAAAGATTAATCGCTCCGGCGTATAGTTATGGCCATTAGTAGTTTCTGGACATTTCCTATATTTGCAGTTCATTGTCCATGTGTTGGAAATCCTGAGTTTCCCTCCCACCTGAGCAATTTGATATAGTCACAGCCCACCTGTTCAAACTAACCTATGACCTTTTGTTATGATGCGAGGAGACATTCCTGTGTCCAATGAACAATGAGATTATAGGTCCCTTTGTAGTGTACTGTATGTAGTGTATATAAGAACAAGCCAGCCTGAAGCAGCTCAGTCTCAATCTCCACAAACGGTTTTCATCTTGACTAACTTGGAGCTGGTAACCAGAAAGCAGCGCAGCGATTCATTCCTAGTGTGTGTAAGTAATTCTCTGTAACCATTCTTAATCTCTGAATGTAATTGTGCCACGATCTCTCTCTCTCTCTCTCTCACTCTGTTATAGTATAAGATTGTGCTGCTATTTGTGTATTTATGTGTAGGTATTTTGTTAGATATTGATGTTAGCTTGTAGAGTATGAATTGTCAACTGTATTTCCCCTTTTAATATAACTTAATCCTGTTAGTAAAGGTGTTGGAACCTTAGTAAGGTATCGTGTGTTTATTACATTGCAGAGGGTATTCAGAGCGTTTAAATCGCTCTAACAGCATTTACATTAACAAGGTTAAGCAGCGTTATATCGCTGCAGTATTTCAGTAGTAAGGTTTACAATACAAACTCAATCATAGTGTGTTGCATACAAGGTTTACAGTGTAAGCATATTCTGTGTTTAAAGTTTATAAAGGTTACTGTCTGTGTGTATGCTCGCTGTGGGTATTCCGTACACCCAGCACAGCGTGTGTACTTAATTTGCATACCACGTGCGAGGTCTTCATACGCAAATAGCGTACGGAGTGCGTAGCATGTGCACATGGTTTAGCGACCACTACGGCTACACGGTATTAGTATATAGCTAATGTTAAAAGGTAGATAGCTGACTTTATCAATTGCGGGCTCATCCGTCCTCCACATATCCGCACTAACGAAAACAGACGTTATCTGTCAGCAAGGGCGGGAAGGCAGTAGTGCTGGCTAGATAAGCGTCTGTTTCGCTACGTTGTAGGAGTGCTGGTGGAATCCGGAACCAGAGGTAGGAACATTAAGCTATTGTCTTTGTAAATCTGGTTTTTATTTCTATTTGGTGCCAACTGCACACGCAGATTGGATGGTTTGTCTGTTTAAATAGGTTTAAAATTATTTTTAATCGCTCTGCATAGCGTGATAGTTTTTACCCATGCTTAAAAATAACTAAAAGGAGCTGGCATGATGATTTTCTTTATGACAAAAGGAACCGCATGGTCTGTCCACCATTTTGTGTAACCCTCATCGAGGTGGAAGGGGGAGGAGCAGCGGCCATTTTGGGAAGGTAAAACATTTTTTTCCCCTAAGCGGCTGATTTTCAGTTGACTCAGGAAATAATCAGCCATCCATTGTCAAAAAGAAATCATTTAATGAGTTTTTTTTATGCATTTATTTAATCTATATCATAGTCAATCATAAGTGGTTCAGATAGAGTTTAATAAAAGTTAATAATAAATTAAATATTTGATTTAAGAAATATACAAATAAAACAAAGTAGTTTTTTGTTTTTTTGTTTTGTCACTGTCTCCATTCAAGAGCCTAGTTAACTCTGCTTGGTGTAGGATAACCATTGAAGTGCAAATTAACCTTTGGTTTTTTTTTCTCTCCCAGCAGTGAAAGAAATCGCCTTTACAGAGTTAGTTAAAAAAAAGCACATTCATATACAAATTAGAAGTACTGAATAAGGTCTCACATAAGTAATAGTGATTAGTACATATATGTAATATCTATATGCGTGTGCTTACATCAATGTATGTTATTAGATTAATTTAGAATTGCATGTTCATTTGTGTAGGTTTCACGTCTCACTCTCCTGTTTGCCATTTATAATTGATAGCGTGCTGAGAAAGATTTGTTGCTATTTGTAGTTAAAAGTAAAAATAATACGTTAAGGAGTAAATTGTAAAACACGCACACGGCTTTGCCTAAAGATACAAGGAAAGATCTGTGTGGTGTTCGGTAGATGATTACAGTTAAAGATCATTTACATTGATATAAACGTGTTAGTTGTATTTCTGTGGATATACCTGGCTTGCGTATACTTGTCCCTAACCAAGGGTGGGACTAGCGTACGCGACTCAAGGGCCGACGCACGGAGCGTATATTACGCAACGGAGCGTCTGGGTACGCCCACATAATACAAATCACATGATAGTATTGTTTTAAATAGGCGAAAAGGAGGCAACGCGATAATAGAGCAAGTCAATTTCAGTGTCCAAAATTTTAAGCTAATAGATCCTTCTCTAATTTGCAACTCCTCTGGACTAGACTGTGTTACTGAATGAAAGGGATTTCTGCGCAGAAACAAAAGTAAAGTGTACATGAGGTGAAAGAGTGTGTATACATATATATAAGTTTCTAAAATTTTTGGGGTTGAACCACAGGAAATCATCGAGTGTAAGTGACTGCATGGTGGCTTGGGAGGCATCCCTTGTTAAACATTTAAAATAAGAGCATTAGAGTATAGCAGACCAGGAGGTCTACTGTAGCACAGACCAGGAGGTCCAGACAGACCAGGAGGTCTAGGTACAGCAGACTAAGAAGTCCGCTATAGATAAAAGGAGCACAACACCAGAAAGGGTTGGTGCGGTACCCATATAGGCCATTAAGCTCTGGCTGAAGGAATTCGCAGCCACAATTTTCGATTCCACTGGTCGCTCCGCACATAAGATTAGTTGCTTATGTGCAGAACGATTGTACCGCACGTAATTGTGTGCATTAGTTAGTAACTTGACCCAGTACCATTTACGTACGCTAGAGGGGTCATAAACGCTATTTGTACATTCTAATGTGATTTGTGTAATTTTTTTATTTTAAGGGAGGTTCGCTAGTCACTTGGGAACTATCCAACAACCAATAGTTACTGGAAAGGGTTAAGTGCTCTTCGGATTACACCCACATGTTCCAGTAAATAGAGGTTCAGGTCGCAGGGGCCCTAGGTTGAGTACGCCAGCGCTAAGGCAGTGTGTGGGCGTATTGGTCGACGTGGGCGAGTGAGTGGAGTACTCGGTAAACTTCCGCCGCCGGCCTACCCCGGACATCTTGGTTTTTGTAAGGGTTCGCTGAAGACCCTGATTTGAAGGTCAGAGGTAGTGAAAGCAACACCTGAAAAGATGGGGGCCAGTTGTTCAGGTAGGGGGCGATCAACCTCGGTTCGGGTTGACTTAGTAAACCGACTAATCGGGTCGGCAAGGTATGTAATGTGTGAGAAATACGGTTCACACACAGAGGTTTTGTGCGATGAATGGGAAAGAATGACTGTGCATGATGGGGAAAAGTTCCCACGGGTAGGCAGTCTTAGCCCAGAGGTGTTACAAAATCTAAGGAGAAGGATATGTCTCATTAAATCTGCAAAGAGACGGATCAAATATTATGATTGTTTACAGTTATGGCAACGGGAAAGTGAAATACAAGGAGAATTAGCTTATACAGCTGACTCTCACTTTGGTAAGAGAAAAATGGCAACAAGAGAGAAGGTGGTTACAGAGAATGGCACACTGGTGTATGATAAAAATGCACTTAGCAACTGTATTATAGATGATAAGAATAATTGTAATAAATGTAACAATGATAATTGTAATACTGTTAAATGTACAACTATTAACCCATGCAAGTTGCACCCCATGTTAAACTTCCCTCAGGATTACCAGCAAGAAAGTGAGCCCAGCACGATATCGGCACCTTTTCCAGCAGCCATCCTACAAGACATCCAGGTGGACGCGACCAAATCGGTAAAGACAGTAATCAAACCCCCTAACGGAGGGTCAGGTGAGGTCGTGTCCACAGGTACGTACGGTGTTATATATCACGCACAAACAAATGTACCTCATATTGTAAGACCAACACAAGATGATGTAATTGAATTTAGTCCTATCAGGGTGATCACAGTCCCCAATGGGAAGACTGACGCTCAGGGAATCATTACCGCCAGGGACAGTGCAATGCACCGTCCCTGGTCCCGGATGGAATTGAGAGCAATCATGTCTGAATTCCCTGATCCTAGGAAAGATCTAGTTGCATGTCAGAGGTTTATTAAAGAACTAGGAAACTCCACAGAACCCACCAACAAAGATTGGCGGACAGTGCTGAGGGCATGTTTGCCCTCCAGTGTTGACCCTGCAAAATTTATTTCTGATTGTAAATTAGACACAGAAGTACCTCAAACGGAGGAACACATTCAGGAATGTATTAAGCAGATCAACCGACAGTTAGGAAAATATTTCCCAGCCGTTGTCGAGTGGAGCATCAAAAGACACCTGGAGTCACAGGGCAGTAAGCAAATAACAATCAGTAGACAAGCCCTGACAACGAAGCCACACCAGCTTAAGACCCAAACCCCTGTGAGAAATTCAAATGTGGTAGTGTTAGGTTCCTGGTGCTCAGAACAAGGGAGATGTTCATGAAGTGAGTCCAGAGCACCAGGACGTAACGCTGGGAAAGGGGAATGGAAAGGAAATAGCCCCTGGCGCCCTAACTCTGTTGTCTCACCCGTGCTATCGGAAATCCCTTGCGAGACTATGGTTTCTTGAGCCCTTGGCAGCCACGTTTGAAGGGCGGATTATGTCTGCCCAACTCCGGTGCCCCCCGGTCTTAGTGAGAGACAAAGGGAAATCCGAGGCAGAATGATAACAAAAGGACCTCTAACTAAGCAAACAGGCCAGGGGCTACAAGCTAACTAAAAACCTAAAGTATGTGCGGAGAAACCGCCAAAGGAAAAGAACAACAAAGGAAATGCTGATCACACGCCGACACAATACCTTTGTGTACCGGCGGTGACAGCATAAGCAGAACCCTCTGCAAAACACCAGGGACAGAAACAATAATGGAATACCGCGGCCTAGGCCAACGGATGCGAGAGAGTCGCTACTCACGGAACCGGTACGAATACTGGCAAACGGACAGGAACTTCTAATGCTGCCGACACCGACTCTCAGAACTGGAGGACAGGCAGAATCCCAAACGACAGACCGGTGGACACCAGGAAGCCAGAAGACTTGACCAGGGACAGGCAAAGCCACTGGAACTCAGGGCAGGAACGCCTAACAGCAGGACACGGGATCAGACACAGGAATCGACACAGGAATCGACACAGGGACTGACACAGGGACTGACACAGGAATCAACACAGGGACTGACAGGAACCAGCTCAAACTTCAAGCAGACTGCGAACCAAGGAATATCACCAGCATCTGTGAATTGCAAACAGCCAGCATATAACAGAGAGGCCTAATTAATAATCCCATGCAGCTGCCCTGTGCATGACTCTAAACTGACAAGATGCAATTAGCAGCCAGGTGAGGCTGAACACATGGGAACAAGCTGCAATTACACAGACTCACCAGCGGCAGCAGACAAGAGTATTCTAAAACAGAGCAACGGGAAATCCTGGCATGCAAGACAACTTTATAAACATAAAATAGGAATGAACCACTACCTGTGGTTCATAACAGTATCCCCTCCTTAAGGGTGAGCTCCGAGCACCCCATGACACCCACGGGGAACATAAACAGAAGTATAACATGAAATACAGAACAAAACTGCAAAACAGGAATGAGCCACAGCCGTGGCTCATAACATTACCCCCCCCTTGAGGAGGGGTCAAAAGACCCCAAAATTCAGACTATCCAGAACAAGGGATACAAAAAAAAAAAAAAACCTGACACACTGGTCTAACAGACAAGAAAACAAAAAACAAGCTGTAGCAACAACTTGTAACAGTGCCCTCCCATTGATGGTGGCCACTGGACACAAGACAAGGGAAAAAAAAAATCTCTCTTTTTTTTTTTATCAAGGCAAGAGTCAAAAATTATTTCTTTTTCTTCTTCTTCTTTTTACAAAGCTCTTTAGGTCTGACCAAGGTAATTCCCCAAACATTGTCTGAACTGATGGTACCACCCAGCAAGGCTGCGTCCAAATCAGAGACAGGTCTCTTACCCTTGGGAGCTGAACTTTCTGGTAAAGTACTATTATTAGAAGAAGATGTCAAAAAAGCACATCCTGCAGTCAAAACAACGGGCTGGGACTCTTGTGCCGAGTTTACAGTATTTGGTGGACTCTCAGCAGACAAGACGGGTGACTTAGAGGAACCTGAACTAATTTCTTTGGAACCATATCTTTTAATAATTGCATCACTGAATGCTGGGGGATCCTGAAGAATGGGATCTTCAGCTTTCATTAGGCTGGTCGCCCACTCAAAAGGCTCTCCTCTAAAAGAATAAATCAGATAAAGCACAAGGTTCTCTGAAGTGATGCCCAGAAATGGTCTAGACAACATAATAATGTAATAGTGTTTGTAAAGTGCCAAAAATTGGGCTAAGTCCCCATCAAAGATTATGGATGTTGAGATATCAGAGTCAGGATCTGTTTCCTTCCCATCTGACTGACTGGAGTGCTTTGCTAGGACCTGGTCACTATTGACCTTACTCGAGGCTGAGACTCTCTGAACCCCACCCGGGGCTGAGACTTTCTGAACCCCACCCGGGGCAGTGACTTTCTGAACCCCACCCGGGGCAGTGACTTTCTGAACCCCACCCGGGGCAGTGACTTTCTGAACCCCACCCGGGGCAGTGACTTTCTGAACCCCACCCGGGGCAGTGACTTCCGGGAACCCCGCTGGGGCAGTGACTTCCGGGAACCCCGCTGGGGCAGTGGCCTCCGGGAACCCCGCTGGGGCAGTGGCCTCCGGGAACCCCGCTGGGGCAGTGGCCTCCGGGAACCCCGCTGGGGCCAGCACCTCGGATTCTTTTACTGGGACCGGGCCATTGGCCTCCCTGACTGGGATCGGGCAATCGGCCTCCCTCTCTAAGTCGATAATTATCGAAAGTTCTCCCGGGACTATGACTTCCGGGACTTTTGCTGAAGCAATAACGTTCAGATCCTCCACTAATGCTATGCTTCTTAAGTTCTTTCCTGGGGAAGCAACTTCTAGACCCTTCTTTGGGGCTGCGTCTCTCGAGACCCCACTTGGGGATATTACTTCAAAGATCCCTTCTGGGGTTTTGCTTCTCGAGTTCCCTTCAAGAGCTATGGTTTTAGAGACCCTTTCTAGGGTTGCGCTTTTCAAGTCCCTACCTGGGGTGACAGCTTCTGAGACCCCTACCGGTATGGACACCTGAACTATAATATTTGATGTCCCTCTATAAGCTAGGGCATCGGGTACCGCTCCAGCACTCTGGGCATCGGGTACCGCTCCAGCACTCTGGGCATCGGGTACCGCTACAGCACTCTGGGCATCGGGTACCGCTCCAGCACTCTGGGCATCGGGTACCGCTCCAGCACTATGGGCATCGGGTACCGCTCCAGCACTATGGGCATCGGACACCGCTCCAGCACTATGGGCATCGGGCACCGCTCCAGCACTATGGGCTACGGGCACCACTCCAGGACCCTGGGCTACGGGCACCACTCCAGGACCCTGGACTACGGGCACCACTCCAGGACCCTGGGCTACGGGCACCACTCCAGGACCCTGGGCTACGGGCACCACTCCAGGACCCTGGGCTATGGGCACCACTCCAGGACCCTGGGCATCGGGCACCACTCCAGGACCCTCGGCATCGGGCACCACTCCAGGACCCTGGGCATCGGGCACCACTCCAGGGGCTTGCAACTCCGCTTCCACAGGAACCTCAAGAGAGGAGAGAAACACTCTCTTTTGATTCCTGAATCTATAATGGGGCTCCCTTGCCCAAGGACCCCAATTACAGGACAGAGAGCTTTTTAGTGTGGGTTGTGTGACAAGTACCTCTGCCACAGTAGAGACAGGAGTAGGTCTTGTATCCTGACTCAACTTGGCCAGAGGGCAAGACTCGTCACCACACTTTGGCTTGCGCAACTCACAGGTCTGCAGATAGTGGCCTAAACCCCCACAATATAGGCACAAGTTTAAGTTTCTGCGACGCAGACGCTCCTCTTCTGAGAGCCTGGGCCGCAGAAAACTTTTAAACCTTTTCTCTTCAATTAAACCAGAGGATTCTCTTGTCACCATACTGTGAACAAGAGTCTCTTTAGAGATAGATGTACTCTCAACGACTTCTGGCAAGATGAGCAAGATTTTAGTCAGTAGGTTTTGCAGTTGCTTTAGGGATTGCTGCAAAACTTCTAGTCGCTCTGGTCTCAAAGCACTGAATACAGAGTTCAGGGCTGCGAGAGATGCCTGCAGGGCTTGCATAGTAGACATAGGAGGATTTAAAACTAGACAAGACAAGGCAAGACAAGGCAAGACTAAAATTTTTGCTAAACAAAACAAGACTTTTTTTTTTTTTTTTTTAAACACCGGACTGGATTCTAAACACCGGACTGGATTCTAAACACCGGACTGGATTCTACACACTGAATTCTGCACACTGAATTCTGCACACTGAATTCTAGACAGGACTGGATTCTAAACACCGGATTGGATTCTGCACACTGAATTCTAGACAAGACTGGAATCTAAACACCGGATTGGATTCTGCACACTGAATTCTAGACAGGACTGGATTCTAGACTAGACACTGGACTGGGCCAAAAAAGAAAAAAAAGTTTTATTTCTTTTTTGTGGTATGGCTGGTGATAATGTTAGGTTCCTGGTGCTCAGAACAAGGGAGATGTTCATGAAGTGAGTCCAGAGCACCAGGACGTAACGCTGGGAAAGGGGAATGGAAAGGAAATAGCCCCTGGCGCCCTAACTCTGTTGTCTCACCCGTGCTATCGGAAATCCCTTGCGAGACTATGGTTTCTTGAGCCCTTGGCAGCCACGTTTGAAGGGCGGATTATGTCTGCCCAACTCCGGTGCCCCCCGGTCTTAGTGAGAGACAAAGGGAAATCCGAGGCAGAATGATAACAAAAGGACCCCTAACTAAGCAAACAGGCCAGGGGCTACAAGCTAACTAAAAACCTAAAGTATGTGCGGAGAAACCGCCAAAGGAAAAGAACAACAAAGGAAATGCTGATCACACACCGACACAATACCTTTGTGTACCGGCGGTGACAGCATAAGCAGAACCCTCTGCAAAACACCAGGGACAGAAACAATAATGGAATACCGCGGCCTAGGCCAACGGACGCGAGAGAGTCGCTACTCACGGAACCGGTACGAATACTGGCAAACGGACAGGAACTTCTAATGCTGCCGACACCGACTCTCAGAACTGGAGGACAGGCAGAATCCCAAACGACAGACCGGTGGACACCAGGAAGCCAGAAGACTTGACCAGGGACAGGCAAAGCCACTGGAACTCAGGGCAGGAACGCCTAACAGCAGGACACGGGATCAGACACAGGAATCGACACAGGAATCGACACAGGGACTGACACAGGGACTGACACAGGAATCAACACAGGGACTGACAGGAACCAGCTCAAACTTCAAGCAGACTGCGAACCAAGGAATATCACCAGCATCTGTGAATTGCAAACAGCCAGCATATAACAGAGAGGCCTAATTAATAATCCCATGCAGCTGCCCTGTGCATGACTCTAAACTGACAAGATGCAATTAGCAGCCAGGTGAGGCTGAACACATGGGAACAAGCTGCAATTACACAGACTCACCAGCGGCAGCAGACAAGAGTATTCTAAAACAGAGCAACGGGAAATCCTGGCATGCAAGACAACTTTATAAACATAAAATAGGAATGAACCACTACCTGTGGTTCATAACAGTATCCCCTCCTTAAGGGTGAGCTCCGAGCACCCCATGACACCCACGGGGAACATAAACAGAAGTATAACATGAAATACAGAACAAAACTGCAAAACAGGAATGAGCCACAGCCGTGGCTCATAACAGGTAGTTTGTTACCATTGTCACAAAGAGGGACATTTTGCAAGAGATTGTAGATCAAGAAGTAGACAAAAGTCATATCAACCCCCTAGATAACAACATAACCATGGTATCCAAGGAATCAGGGAAGTACAGGGAAAGCGGTTGATGGTGATGAGCATCCAAGAGTTTGAGGAGGCATCAAATCAACCAAGACCTCAGGTCACTGACACTTGGAGGAAGCCCAGGGTTTGTTATCTTTGTAAAAGAGAAGGGCATTATGCTAGCAACTGTAACAGTCCACATAAAGTCAGACCCCCTAGACAAGAACACGAGCAGAGTTATGACACACAAAATTGTAATCAGGGATCATATAGGAAGAATTTTGGGCCGCACCTGTAATTTGCAGCCAGTAAAGCTAATCAGTAGGACTGATAGTAAGCCTGAGGTTACAGTTAATAAAATTGGGAGGTCAGTTCCTTGTAGACACAGGAACGGCCGGGTAAACGTTGTAAATTTATCTATAAATGTTTCTTTCTCCCCATCTCTGACGTTCATCGGCAGAACTCAAACATCACATAGCTACTTGGTCTTTGCAGAAGTCTACCTAACCCCAGCGTGACCTACCGACATTGGTGTGTCCTGGCCAGGCACAAAAAGGGTGGAGTGTGGAAATACTGGTGAGAAGGGACTGCGCAAAGATACCAATGGATGTGTTGGTGTGACAGCCTGATGGTGAACGGAAGATCTGACAATGTTTTTTGTTTGTTGCTTAATGCAAAATGTGATGAATTGTTCTCTCTCTCGTTTGTTTGTTTTTTTCCTTATCTCTCTCTCTCTCTCGTGTTCTCTTGCTTTAAAGATGGTATGTCACACATCAGTTAGACAAATGGTAATGCAAGATTTTTGCTCCTTACAGAGAGATCGCTGATTTGGAAGGAATATTGTATCACCGGAGTGTTTGTTTGGAAGACTGAGAGACAGCACCTTTGAGATGACAGCAGAACAAGAAGAACAACAAGACTAGAGGACATAAGACATCGTAACATTTTTCTTTCCCCTCAAAGTATTTTTTTTGTACCCCCATTACAAATTTCTCTTTCTCCTCCTGTAAGATGGACTCGCCCAAAGAGACTGCAGTCCGTGTTTTCCTGTTGACCATGATGTTGACCAGAGCAGTCTGTTTCGGTGAGAGTACCAGTGAGGTCGAGAAAGGATCCGGAATGGGTTTCTGATGACAGAGACGGAGGCGTAAATTTCCAATAGAAAAACAATCACAGAGCAAAGGCGAGTACCGGAAAACGATCTAGCAGCCATGTTATTTATAGACATTGTGAAGGATTGTTAGCTGAAGAAAACTGCATTTGTAGACACTGTGACAGTATAATCGAGGATAAGTGCATCAAGAAATGTCAGTCCAGTTTTAATATCCACATGGACCGGCATCCATTGAGTGACTATCACTCCTTAGTGGGTAAAGTGTTAAATCAGACAGATTGTTGGGTATGCTCTCAAGTACCTCAAGGCCATAGCAAATCAGGACTAGTACCATTCCCTTTAACTGTAGGAGAGGTACTTGAGCTAAGTGGTGGGAGGCCGGTGGACAAGAGGTTTAATATCTCTAGTCCTCCTAGTTTGAAGCTCCACCAGTATCATGTGGATAGATCCTTAGTATGCTTTAACATTTCCAATCCCCGAAAGCCGGGAAATTGGGAAGTGTCATGGAGTAATCAAACCATGACCTTTTCACACAGAGCCGACCGAATGCCCATAGACACAGAGCTTATACGCCAGATAGTTGAGAATGGAAAATATTTCCGGTATAGGTGCACTTTAGGAAGCAGGACCATGCGAGTTGGAGAAGTATCACCAGGATACTGTGCATATATCATACAACTTGATACATGTACTAGACAGATGAGAGAATTAGGGTTAGGAGATTTCACATGGAAAATTTGTAACATGTTTATGTCATACTCCGTCCCATATGTTCTCCCCGATGATGCATATTTCATATGCGGGAGGAAGGCGTATAGGTTCCTCGCCCCAATCTCAGAGGGATTATGTTATATTGGAAAAGTACTGCCTGAGGTAATGACTGTATCCCACACTAAAATGAAAGATATTCACCATGGTGCCCAAGCTCCTTATACTCACACCCATTACGAGCACATCGTTAAACGGCACCTGATAGAAAGAACAGAGCATCCGGCCTCTGACCTAATCCATGAATCCACCGGGATTCAAGTCCTACTCGCGTTAGATATCACTCGTACCGCCAGAGGATTGTTGAATTATAGATATATATCTGCGCTTGCAAATTTATTACACAATATCACCGAAATGTATGACGACACATTCAGGTATACTGGGAGAAAGTTACAAGGCTACAAAACAGAGCTGGTTCAGCATAGGATGATTCTCAATTACCTCACAGCTGTGATAGGCGGGTATTGTGTTACCCTAGCGACTCAATATGGAGTAAAGTGTTGCACGTATATTACAAACAGCACTGAGGACCCGGTCGAGGTCATAGACCAAAAGATGGATGACATCTTGCAATTAAAATGGGAGTTCCGAAGGAAACAAAATCTCACCCTTGCTGTTGTGGGCAATGAGCTGACCAGTTGGGTGTCATGGTTGAACCCACGAAATTGGTTCTCTGGTTTAGGAGAATGGGCCCAAGGTATTATTATGGATGTATGGAAATTTCTTTTGTGTATTCTGGGTGTCATCATATTGGTCGGTCTGATATTTAGATGCGTTTGGATTTTAACGAAGTGTAAACGTAGTACCCGAGTGATGAGTTTAAGAAGCGAAGACACTAATAACAACGACAAATTTGATTTATGACCCAGCGATAGAAGAGACAATGTTGTGATGAAAATGTGATTCCACGGTCCGTTTCTTTCACCCGTTTCTCCTTTGTTTTCCTCCAAGGTACAAAGACATCGGCTTGGAAGAAGAATTTGACAACCTCTTTTATACAGACCATTGATGGACAATGCCATAGACCCCCAATATCCCTAGTGACTTTAACTTTTACGATAGCCCAATACTTTAAAGATTGTAAGTCTATGGACATTGAGAAAGCTTTTTGCTCAGCAATTATAGCAAAAGCATCGGGAGACTACAGTCAACATGTACATCGAGACAAGACACAAGACAAGACCTCAATCAACAAATGTATATTAACCTCACATAGATTATGACTGCATTTGCCATAATTGCTTCTTATCTTCATTTCTACAACCTTCAGGTAATGACACACATAGTCGATAGGGAATATAGACACAGATATCAGCACTCACATATTCCCCCATTCATGTATCATCAACTAAATGTGCTCCCCCATTTCTTGCAACCAAAAGCCGAAAAGAGCTCGGTAAAGTTTCACAGCCCATCCACAGACCCTTAATACGGGATAAGAAGGATTCAATTGTATACTTCGCAATACCTCGAAGCTTGATTTAAAACACGTACGGCACGATGATACATGACCCCGCAAACATGGATTCATACACACATGCTATCTCACTATCTCACTAGGTCATACCCTTTTCCCACCTTCTTCTCTCCTCCCTTACCCAATCATAGAATATATGACATATATTTTTCTCTTTTTGAACTGTTTTAGGAAGTGGCAGTTATTGGTGACTGCCAAAGGGTGGACTATCAAAGTCGAAAAAATATCACGCTACACGTTGCCATATATTCACCTCATGCGCTTGCCCGCTGCACATGCGCTTTCTCTGGCGTGCGTGCACATATTTGCAATTGCGTGACGGCGCCTCTACTGGCGTGCGCTCGAGCGCATGGTATGTGCATTTACGGTAGAGTTTGTGTGCGTCTAGCGGGCGACTCAATCGCTGCCTAATAACTCCATATAGCAGATTTTATAGGTAATGTTCCCCTTAGTGATAACTGTAAGTTTGTTTAAAGTGAGTTGGTCCCTGGACAAAGGAATTCCTCTTTTCATGGTACAAAGGGCCAGACAGGGTTTGAGCACTTGTGTTTGGTACCTAACCGGAGAGTATTTTATTAGAAACAATCCGGTGCTGGTTAGGTAAAGATTAATCGCTCCGGCTTATAGTTATGGCCATTAGTAGTTTCTGGACATTTCCTATATTTGCAGTTCATTGTCCATGTGTTGGAAATCCTGAGTTTCCCTCCCACCTGAGCAATTTGATATAGTCACAGCCCACCTGTTCAAACTAACCTATGACCTTTTGTTATGATGCGAGGAGACATTCCTGTGTCCAATGAACAATGAGATTATAGGTCCCTTTGCAGTGTACTGTATGTAGTGTATATAAGAACAAGCCAGCCTGAAGCAGCACAGTCTCAATCTCCACAAACGGTTTTCATCTTGACTAACTTGGAGCTGGTAACCAGAAAGCAGCGCAGAGATTCATTCCTAGTGTGTGTAAGTAATTCTCTGTAACCATTCTTAATCTCTGAATGTAATTGTGCCACGATCTCTCTCTCTCTCTCTCTCTCTCACTCTGTTATAGTATAAGATTGTGCTGCTATTTGTGTATTTATGTGTAGGTATTTTGTTAGATATTGATGTTAGCTTGTAGAGTATGAATTGTCAACTGTATTTCCCCTTTTAATATAACTTAATCCTGTTAGTAAAGGTGTTGGAACCTTAGTAAGGTATCGTGTGTTTATTACATTGCAGAGGGTATTCAGAGCGTTTAAATCGCTCTAACAGCATTTACATTAACAAGGTTAAGCAGCGTTATATCACTGCAGTATTTCAGTAGTAAAGTTTACAATACAAACTCAATCATAGTGTGTTGCATACAAGGTTTACAGTGTAAGCATATTCTGTGTTTAAAGTTTATAAAGGTTACTGTCTGTGTGTATGCTCGCTGTGGGTATTCCGTACACCCAGCACAGCGTGTGTACTTAATTTGCATACCACGTGCGAGGTCTTCATACGCAAATAGCGTACGGAGTGCGTAGCATGTGCACATGGTTTAGCGGTCACTACGGCTACACGGTATTAGTATATAGCTAATGTTAAAAGGTAGATAGCTGACTCTATCAATGCATTGTGGACCATGAATGTTTATAAAACGGTAACTCTGGAACTGATGCTGTGAAAACAAATTGGATTAGAATTTACAGCTCATAAAAATAAAATCACTGTGTTATTCAGAGTACAGTTTCTTTTTGCAACCAATTTTACACATTACATTAACGAGTAACTTTTCATTTATGAGTAGCACTTCCTTTTTTATCCTTGCCACTAAAAAGTATACATAAACACAAATAATTCTTATTTAAAATCATAAAAATATAACACAATAATAATTTTCCCTAAAAGGAATTTAAACTTTCTGGCCAGGTACCCTTGCATTGGTCCACACATGTAGTCTATACCCAGGTTTATTTCTAGGGGGAACAAGACAGTTACTGATACTGTTATTTAAAAGGGATGGTGAATAACTGCGTGGGTTCAATTAATTTCTTTAAAGATAGTGGAGTTTCATTTATACTAGAGATGAGTGGGTTCGGTTCTCTGAGAACCCCCCCAAACTTCACACTCCGAGTCCGGATCCAAGCCCGGCTCCGGTTTTCCCACCAGACTCGAAAACCAGAACGAGGGAAAATGTCATCATCCCGCTGGCGGATTCTCGCGGAGTTTGGATGCCATATAAGGAGCTGCGCATCACCCCCATTTTCACTCCAGTCCTGGAGAGTGTAGTGCGCAGAGCCGGATTAAGGGGGGGTCACAGGGGGTCAGTACCCCAGGCCCTCTAATCTTAGGGGGCCCCCCTGACCGACGACCATTAGCGCTGCTGAAAGATGTTTTTTTTTCCCATTGCGTGTATACAATACACAGCTGCTCCAGCTCCCTACACTGTCAGGCGGCTGGCTGCCTGTAGGGGGAGCTGCAGCGATAACGAGCAGCTCCTCACAGGCAGTACATGAACGTGCCTGACTCCTGAGTCTTCTTTAAAACAGCCGTCCAGGTGAGAGCAGGCAGTGGCTGCTGCTGTCTCTCAGTCTCCACTGACTCTGCAAGCAGCCAGGTGAAGAAAGGGCCAGTAGGCCATGTGGCATGCTGTCCCATATACTGCAGCAGTTTGTGTGGTGAGTAGCATGTGATTGAATGGGTGGCATGCTTCCTCTTAATGGTGTGTGTCATCACAGTGTATGTATATATGCTTTGTGCATGTAATATAAGTATGTATATATGCTATGTGCATGTAATATAAGTATGTATGTATGCTGTGTGCATGTGTACTATGTGTATGTATCATGCTGTGTGCATGTATAGTGTGTGTGCGTGCATGTACAGTATACTGTGTGTGTATGCATGTATACTTCCTGTATGTATGTTTATTGTGTGTGCAAGGGGTCTGGGACTGAGGGTCGACAGCAAAAAGGTCGACACACCTTAGGTCGATGCCAATTGGTCGACACACCTTAGGTCGACATGGACAAAAGGTCGACATGGACAAAGTGGACATGGAAAAAGGTCGACAAGAGTTTTTTAGGTTTTTTTGGTGTCGTTTTCTTCGTAGAGTGACCGGGAACCCCAATTAGTGCACCGCGTCCCCTGCTTCGGGCATGGTGCCTTCGCTCCTCTACCGCTTCGCTCGGCACAGATTACCGTTCCAATCGTAGTCCACGTGGATCGTTAAGTATGAAAAGGTTAAAAAAAGAAAAAAATTGTGAAAAACCCGTGTCGACCTTTTTCCATGTCGACCTTTTGTCCATGTCGACCTTTTGTCCATGTCGACCAATTGGCGTTGACCTAAGTGTGTCGACCTTTTTGCTGTCGACCTGGAGTCCGGATACCGTGTGCAAGTATACTCTGTGTATGTATGTATGCTGCGTGTGTTTGTTTAAGTATGATAATGTATGTGTGTGTGTGTACAGTGGTCTAACACTCAGGTGCTTCTGTAATTAATTGTAATCCGGTTAAAAAGTCAGGAGCCCGTAGCCTCGACACATTGGTATACCGTGACCTTGTATATAGTTTTTTTTTTTTTTTTTAATAAAATCTGATTGCCCCTGCCTTTTTTTACCAGGGAGAAAATAAAATAAAATCTATCTATCATATAGTGGGGGCGGCACTCAACGGACTTCATAAGGCAAATACTAACGTATCAGAACTTTATTCCTTCATCAGAGTTCACTGATGAAGGCTTAATGTTCCGAAACGTTAGTGCTGTACATGTGGTTGGTACAGTGATTTTTGTTTGCCTTATAATGTCCGTTGAGTGCCGCCTCCACTATGTCTGCTATTAAATCCACATGGGCCATTGTGAATATTGTTGAGAGTGCCGGGCACTGCTGCATCTTTATATGTATGTAACCTTATATAAGTTGTAACACTGTAGGGGTGCAAGGCGCCTCTTCCTGGGGAATATGGCAGCACGCAGCAGCTGAGGAACAACACAAGTCCAGTTTCTGGTACAACTGGCCCTGGCCAGTTTTATTGAAACAGAAAATAAAACAAACACCAAAAGAAAATACCTTGCCTGTCCGGCACTAACTAAACACAAGATGTTCCTAACTATCACTAAACAAAAACACAGAGTTCTCCAGTAAACACTGCATAGCTCACTTGTATCAGGAAGCATGTTTCTCTCACACAGATCCCTCCAGTCTTCCCAGGCAGTCTGCCCATACTAATCAGGCTAGCAGCCCTATAACACACTTACACAGCTGAAACCCTGATTAGCCCTCTGTGAGGCCAAAGACCCGAACTGGGCCCAATGTCTAGAACTCGCCTTCTCTCTCTCTCAGAGCCTTTACCCAGCTTTTACAGCAAACTGAAAAGGTTCTAACAAAACAAAAGCATTTTTCCTAGAAGTTTTCATTTTCTAAAACATGTAAGACAAGAACCTGGGACAAACATACCTGCCCTCAAACACTATCCCAGTGTTCTTGTCACATATCCCCCTTCCCTGTTTCGACCTAGGGGCCGGAACACTTGTACCCCCTAAACAGAAGATGCGAGACAATGCATCTGCGTTGGCCAATTGTGTTCCCGGTCTATGTTCGACAGTAAACTTAAAGTCCTGCAACGCTAGAAACCATCTAGTTACACGAGCATTCTTGCCTCTATTTACATCCATCCATTTTAAAGGGGCATGGTCTGTCACTAGTCTGAATTGTCTACCCAAGAGGTAATATCTCAAGGTATCTAGTGCTCACTTAATGGCCAAAGCCTCCTTTTCCACAATGGCATACCTTTTCTCATGCTCATTGAGTTTCCTACTCAAATAAATGATAGGGTGTTCGTCCCCATCTCTGGTTTGGGCAGCACAGCCCCTATCCCTACCTCTGAGGCATCTGTCTGTACCACAAATTCTTTTGAAAAATCTGGTGTTATCAATACCGGTTGTGAACACAAAGCCACTTTTAACGCTTGGAACGCTTTTTCTGCATCAGGGTTCCATTTCACCATATTTGACTGCTTCCCTTTGGTAAGGTCTGACAACGGCACCGCCGTGGTCGCAAAATTGGGAATAAACCGTCTATAGTACCCAGTTATTCCCAAAAAAGCCCTTACCTGTTTTTTATTCACTGGACGAGGCCAGTTTTGAATAACATCAATTTTATTCAATTGGGGCCTAATCAGACCTCTGCCTATGGTGAAGCCCAAGTATTTGACCTCCTTCATTGCGAGGCAGCACTTCTTTGGGTTAGCAGTTAACCCTGCCTCTCTGATTGAGTCCAGTACTGCTTGTACTTTAACCAAATGGGACCCCCAGTCTGTACTGTGAATTACTACATCATCCAAATAGGCAGCTGCATATTTTCTATGGGGACTCAAAATTTTATCCATCGCCCGTTGAAAGGTTGCTGGAGCCCCATGCAACCCAAAGGGTAACATCTTATACTGGTACAGCCCCTCCGGAACCGAAAAGGCTGTTTTTTCTTTTGCGCCATCAGATAAAGGTATTTGCCAGTAACCTTTGGTCAGGTCCAACGTGGTGAGAAACCTGGCTGTTCCCAGCCTTTCTATAAGCTCATCCACACGGGGCATGGGGTATGCGTCAAACTTGGACACCTCATTTAACTTACGAAAGTCATTACAGAAGCGTATGCTACCGTCGGGCTTCGGGATGAGAACTATGGGACTGGACCACTCACTGTTAGATTCCTCTATGACTCCATGTTCTAACATGGTTTTAACTTCTTTAGAAACAGCTTCTCGCTGAGCTTCCGGAATCCTATATGGCTTTAAATGGACCCTGACCCCTGGTTCTGTGACAATGTCATGTTTTATTATGGTCGTTCGGCCAGGCAGCTCTGAAAATATTTCCCTATTTTGGATGAGAAATTCTTTAACCTGATTTTTCTGATCAGCTGATAATGTCTCTGACACCTTCACTGCGGGAAGCAACCAAGGTGAAGACACCGAAGGGCAAGGCTCCGCTGACAGAGACAACCTATCTTTCCAGGGTTTGATTAAGTTAATATGATAAATTTGTTCGGGTTTTCTCTTTCCCGGCTGGTATACTTTGTAATTAACCTCATTCACTTTTCCCCTAATCTCAAATGGACCCTGCCATTTAGCTAGGAACTTGCTTTCCACAGTGGGTACCAAAACAAGAACTCTATCTCCAGGAGCAAATTCCCGTATCTTGGCACTCCGGTTATATACCCTCTGTTGAGCACTTTGGGCCTGTTCCATGTGCTCTCTGACAATAGGTACCACGGCTGCAATCCTATCCTGCATTTGTGTTACATATTCAATAACGCTTCTATAAGGAGTGGGCTGTCCTTCCCACGTCTCTTTGGCAACGTCCAACAGCCCTCTGGGGTGTCTACCATACAACAAATCAAATGGAGAAACCCCCGTAGAGGACTGAGGAACTTCTCTGACGGCCATTAACAAGTAGGGCAACAAACAATCCCAGTTTTTCCCATCTTTATCAACCACCTTTTTTAACATACTTTTTAATGTTTTATTAAACCTTTCCACCAACCCATCAGTTTGGGGATGGTAAATGGACGTCCTGAGGTGAGTGACCTTAAATAATTTGCACTATTCTTTCATGACCCTTGACATAAATGGAGTACTTTGGTCAGTCAAAATTTCTTTTGGTATTCCCACTCTACTAAAAACCTGCAACAACTCCCTAGCTATCGCCTTGGTTGTGATAGTGCGTAAAGGGACAGCCTCAGGATATCGAGTGGCATAGTCCATTATTACCAGGATATACTGATGGCCCTGAGCGGACTTTAACAAGGGCCCCACGAGATCCATGGCTATTCTGTCAAACGGGACCTCTATAATAGGCATGGGAACTAGTGGGCTCCTGAAATGGGGTCTAGGGGCATGATACTGGCATTCAGGACAGGAAGAACAATATTCAGACACTTCTTTATAAACCCCTGGCCAAAAGAACCTTTGTAAAACTCTTTCAGTGGTTTTTTCTGCCCCTAAATGTCCTGCTGTAACGTGACTATGAGCTAAATCTAGTACCGTTCTCCGATAAGGCTGGGGTACTACCAGCTGTTCCACCACATCCTCACCCTTTTTGACAATGTGGTACAAGAGTTCATTACAGATGGCCATGTGGGGATACGTAACCCTGTCACCTGGTACCACAGGCTCCCCATTAACAATCTTAACATTCTCTCTAGCCTTTATCAAGGTAGGATCCTTTACCTGTTCAGATGCAAACAGATCCTTTTTTACCTCCAGGTCAGGCACGCTTTCGTTTCTAACCACTATGTCTCTGTTCCCAGCAAGAGGGTCCTCACTGGACTCCCCATCTGTCACTTCCCC
This sequence comes from Pseudophryne corroboree, assembly GCF_028390025.1. Classification (NCBI taxonomy): domain Eukaryota; kingdom Metazoa; phylum Chordata; class Amphibia; order Anura; family Myobatrachidae; genus Pseudophryne; species Pseudophryne corroboree. The sequence continues at coordinate 711,573,029 of NC_086446.1, read as the reverse complement.
AGCCAAACTGGCAAAAGGCAAAGGGTCAGAAAGTTCCGATGACACACGTACATCCATACAATCACTGGTATTACCAACTGGCTCTTCACTTCTCACATCTGTTGATAAACGTGATTCCTACAGTTTCCAAAAAATAAGAATTTACTTACCGATAATTCTATTTCTCATAGTCCGTAGTGGATGCTGGGGACTCCGAAAGGACCATGGGGAATAGCGGCTCTGCTGGAGACTGGGCACAAAAGTAAAAGCTTTAAGACTACCTGGTGTGCACTGGCTCCTCCCCCCATGACCCTCCTCCAAGCCTCAGTTAGGATACTGTGCCCGGACGAGCGTACACAATAAGGAAGGATTTTGAATCCCGGGTAAGACTCATACCAGCCACACCAATCACACCGTACAACTTGTGATCTGAACCCAGTTAACAGCATGATAACAGAGGAGCCTCTGAAAAGATGGCTCACAACAATAATAACCCGATTTTTTTGTAACAATAACTATGTACAAGTATTGCAGACAATCCGCACTTGGGATGGGCGCCCAGCATCCACTATGGACTATGAGAAATAGAATTATCGGTAAGTAAATTCTTATTTTCTCTGACGTCCTAGTGGATGCTGGGGACTCCGAAAGGACCATGGGGATTATACCAAAGCTCCCAAACGGGCGGGAGAGTGCGGATGACTCTGCAGCACCGAATGAGAGAACTCCAGGTCCTCCTCAGCCAGGGTATCAAATTTGTAGAATTTAGCAAACGTGTTTGCCCCTGACCAAGTTGCTGCTCGGCAAAGTTGTAAAGCCGAGACCCCTCGGGCAGCCGCCCAAGATGAGCCCACTTTCCGTGTGGAATGGGCTTTTACAGATTTTGGCTGTGGCAGGCCTGCCACAGAATGTGCAAGCTGAATTGTACTACAAATCCAACGAGCAATAGTCTGCTTAGAAGCAGGAGCACCCAGCTTGTTGGGTGCATACAGGATAAACAGCGAGTCAGATTTTCTGACTCCAGCCGTCCTGGAAACATATATTTTCAGGGCCCTGACTACGTCCAGCAACTTGGAATCCTCCAAGTCCCTAGTAGCCGCAGGCACCACAATAGGCTGGTTTAAGTGAAATGCTGAAACCACCTTAGGGAGAAATTGAGGACGAGTCCTCAATTCTGCCCTGTCCGTATGAAAAATTAGGTAAGGGCTTTTATAGGATAAAGCCGCTAATTCTGAGACACGCCTGGCTGAGGCCAGGGCTAACAGCATTACCACTTTCCATGTGAGATATTTTAAGTCCACAGTGGTGAGTGGTTCAAACCAATGTGATTTTAGGAACCCCAAAACTACATTGAGATCCCAAGGTGCCACTGGAGGCACAAAAGGAGGCTGTATATGCAGTACTCCCTTGACAAACGTCTGAACTTCTGGAACTGAAGCTAGTTCCTTTTGGAAGAATATTGACAGGGACGAAATTTGAACCTTAATGGACCCTAATTTTAGGCCCATAGACAGTCCTGTTTGCAGGAAATGCAGGAAACGACCCAGTTGAAATTCCTCTGTAGGGGCCTTCCTGGCCTCACACCACGCAACATATTTACGCCAAATACGGTGATAATGTTGCACAGTTACATCCTTCCTGGCTTTGATCAGGGTAGGGATGACTTCATCCGGAATGGCTTTTTCCTTCAGGATCCGGCGTTCAACCGCCATGCCGTCAAACGCAGCCGCGGTAAGTCTTGGAACAGACATGGTCCCTGCTGGAGCAGGTCCTTTCTTAGAGGTAGAGGCCACGGGTCTTCCGTGAGCATCTCTTGAAGTTCCGGGTACCAAGTCCTTCTTGGCCAATCCGGAGCCACGAGTATAGTCCTTACTCCTCTCCTTCTTATGATTCTCAGTACCTTGGGTATGAGAGGCAGAGGAGGGAACACATACACTGACTGGTACACCCACGGTGTTACCAGAGCGTCCACAGCTATTGCCTGAGGGTCCCTTGACCTGGCGCAATATCTGTCCAGTTTTTTGTTGAGGCGGGACGCCATCATGTCCACCTTTGGTTTTTCCCAACGGTTCACAATCATGTGGAAGACTTCTGGGTGAAGTCCCCACTCCCCCGGGTGGAGATCGTGTCTGCTGAGGAAGTCTGCTTCCCAGTTGTCCACTCCCGGAATGAACACTGCTGACAGTGTTATCACATGATTTTCCGCCCAGCGAAGAATCCTTGCAACTTCCGTCATTGCCCTCCTGCTTCTTGTGCCGCCCTGTCTGTTTACGTGGGCGACTGCCGTGATGTTGTCCGACTGGATCAGCACCGGCTGACCCTGAAGCAGAGGCCTTGCCTGACTTAGGGCATTGTAAATGGCCCTTAGTTCCAGGATATTTATGTGAAGTGACGTTTCCATGCTTGACCACAAGCCCTGGAAATTTCTTCCCTGTGTGACTGCTCCCCAGCCTCTCAGGCTGGCATCCGTGGTCACCAGGACCCAGTCCTGAATGCCGAATCTGCGGCCCTCTAGAAGATGAGCACTCTGCAACCACCACAGGAGAGACACCCTTGTCCTTGGAGACAGGGTTATCCGCTGATGCATTTGAAGATGTGATCCGGACCATTTGTCCAGCAGATCCCACTAAAAAGTTCTTGCGTGGAATCTGCCGAATGGAATCGCTTCGTAAGAAGCCACCATTTTTCCCAGGACCCTTGTGCATTGATGCACTGACACTTGGCCTGGTTTTAGGAGGTTCCTGACTAGGTCGGATAACTCCCTGGCTTTCTCCTCCGGGAGAAACACCTTTTTCTGTACTGTGTCCAGAATCATCCCTAGGAACAGCAAACGTGTCGTCGGAATCAGCTGCGATTTTGGAATATTTAGAATCCATCCGTGCTGTCGTAGTACTACTTGAGATAGTGCTACTCCGACCTCTAACTGTTCTCTGGACCTTGCCCTTATCAGGAGATCGTCCAAGTAAGGGATAATTAAGACGCCTTTTCTTCCAAGAAGAATCATCATTTCGGCCATTACCTTGGTAAAGACCCGGGGTGCCGTGGACAATCCAAACGGCAGCGTCTGAAACTGATAGTGACAGTTCTGTACCACAAACCTGAGGTACCCTTGGTGAGAAGGGCAAATTGGGACATGGAGGTAAGCATCCTTGATGTCCAGAGACACCATATAGTCCCCTTCTTCCAGGTTCGCTATCACTGCTCTGAGTGATTCCATCTTGAATTTGAACCTTTGTATGTAATTGTTCAAGGATTTCAGATTTAAAATAGGTCTCACCGAGCCGTCCGGCTTCGGTACCACAAACAGCGTGGAATAATACCCCTTTCCCTGTTGTAGGAGGGGTACCTTGATTATCACCCGCTGGGAATACAGCTTGTGAATGGCTTCCAATACCGCCTCCCTGTCGGGGGGAGACGTTGGTAAGGCAGACTTCAGGAACCGGCGAGGGGGAGACGTCTCGAATTCCAATTTGTACCCCTGAGATACTACCTGCAGGATCCAGGGGTCCACTTGCGAGTGAGCCCACTGCGCGCTGAAATTCTTGAGACGGGCCCCCACCGTGCCTGAGTCCGCTTGTAAGGCCCCAGCGTCATGCTGAGGACTTGGCAGAAGCGGGGGAGGGCTTCTGTTCCTGGGAAGAGGCTGTCTGCTGCAGTCTTTTTCCCCTTCCTCTGCCCCGGGGCAGATACGAGTGGCCTTTTGCCCGCTTGCCCTTATGGGGACGAAAGGACTGAGCCTGAAAAGACGGTGTCTTTTTCTGCTGAGAGGTGACCTGGGGTAAAAAGGTGGATTTCCCAGCCGTTGCCGTGGCCACCAGGTCCGATAGACCGACCCCAAATAACTCCTCCCCTTTATACGGCAATACTTCCATATGCCGTTTGGAATCCGCATCACCTGACCACTGTCGCGTCCATAACCCTCTTCTGGCAGAAATGGACAGCGCACTTACTCTTGATGCCAGAGTGCAAATATCCCTCTGTGCATCTCTCATATATAGAAATGCATCCTTTAAATGCTCTGTAGTCAATAATATATTGTCCCTGTCCAGGGTATCAATATTTTCAGTCAGGGAATCTGACCAAGCCACCCTAGCACTGCACATCCAGGCTGAGGCGATTGCTGGTCGCAGAATAATACCAGTATGTGTGTATATACTTTTTAGGATATTTTCCAGCTTCCTATCAGCTGGTTCCTTGAGGGCGGCCGTATCAGGAGACGGTAACGCCACTTGTTTTGATAAGCGTGTGAGCGCCTTATCTACCCTAGGGGGTGTTTCCCAACGCGCCCTAACCTCTGGCGGGAAAGGGTATAATAATAATAATAATAATAATTTTATTTATATAGCGCTCTTTCTCCAACAGGACTCAAGGCGCTTTACAGACATCAAAAACAATGCACATGATACAGAGGATTTGAGTAATACAACAATAGACAAGCAACAAAGACATAAAAGAAAACCTTAAGCCCACAGAAAGCATAACGCAGGATTGGTGCAGGCATTTTGGGTAATAACTTCCAAGGGTTGTGTATTCCACCCTTATAGGTACCAAGTGCAGCAGCCATCTTGGGCGCTAAGCGTAGGATTACCCAGGGTGGAATAGTCTACCCCTAGAAGAGATGACACAAAATGGGGGTGATTTCAGAGTCCTACAGTTTAGAGTAGGGTTCCAACAAAACCACAAGGTCCATGTATTTTTCATCCCATCCACAAGTGTACCATATGGGGCCGCCATGTTAGGCGCACTTTGAAGGTTACACTGTGGGAGGTGAGCCATACAAGGGCCAAGTTCATATATGGGAAAACTGATGCTTATGTAGTAGTATGATGTACCCTGCATGTAGGGCACAATGGAAAGGTGTGCAATCAGTGGAGGTAAACATTACAGGAAAAACACGTGGTGGGTTGGAAGCGAGCAATGGAGAGAAAAAAAAAAAAAACACAATAGCAGGTAACTAGTGGCAGAAGTAGGAGTGGGATAACATTTTGATCAGATCTTAGTTCGGGTGGGTAGGAGAATGAGGGTGGCATACTCAGACGCAATGGGGAAGTCCCTGCTGATCCTGGTCCTGGTGCTCTTCCCCCACAGTTCCCTGTTCATCTTGATGGTTAGGCCCAGGGGCAGACTTGAAGTTCTCAGCCAGAGAGGTGGTAAGCCTGGTCTTGGTGTTCTCATGTTTGAGGTGAGGAGAGGCCATATAAAGTTCCAGAGTTTTTAGGTTGTAATGCAGTCCTTCAAATATATCTTTTAGCAATAAACACACAGTGATCAGCTCTCTGCTGTAGTTACCAAATATATCTTTTAGCAATAAACACACAGTGATCAGCTCTCTGCTGTAGTTACCAAATATATCTTTTAGCAATAAACACACAGTGATCAGCTCTCTGCTGTAGTTACCAAATATATCTTTTAGCAATAAACACACAGTGATCAGCTCTCTGCTGTAGTTACCAAATATATCTTTTAGCAATAAACACACAGTGATCAGCTCTCTGCTGTAGTTACCAAATATATCTTTTAGCAATAAACACACAGTGATCAGCTCTCTGCTGTAGTTACCTGTTGGTGAAAAGGAGAGACAGGAGTCAATTCCAAATATCAGTTGAAGATGCAACCAATGAAACACAGGTATAACACTGCTATTGATATTAGCTGCCACTTAATAACTAGCCACTTCATATACTAGGCACTGCAGCGTCCCAATAGGTCTGATGCCAATAATTTTTTTAGAAATTAGCAGTTTTTTATCGGGGGAAACCCACGCTTCATCACACACCTCATTTAATTCATCTGATTCAGGAAAAACTACGGGTAGTTTTTTCACACCCCACATAATACCCTTTTTTGTGGTACTTGTAGTATCAGAAATGTTCAAAACCTCCTTCATTGCCGTGATCATGTAACGTGTGGCCCTACTGGAAAATACGTTTGTTTCCTCACCGTCGACACTGGAGTCAGTGTCCGTGTCTGGGTCTGTGTCGACCACCTGAGGTAACGGGCGCTTTAGAGCCCCTGACGGTGTTTGAGACGCCTGTACAGGTATTAACTGATTTGCCGGCTGTCTCATGTCGTCAACAGTCTTTTGTAAAGTGCTGACACTATCACGTAATTCCTTCCATAAGACCATCCAGTCAGGTGTCGACTCCCTAGGGGGTGACATCACTAATACAGGCAATTGCTCCGCCTCCATACCATTTTCCTCCTCATACATGTCGACACAACGTACCGACACACAGCACACACACAGGGAATGCTCTGATAGAGGACAGGACCCCACTAGCCCTTTGGGGAGACAGAGGGAGAGTTTGCCAGCACACACCAGAGCGCTATATATATACAGGGATAACCTTATATAAGTGTTTTTCCCTTATATAGCAGCTGTATAGATTTATCTGCCAAATTAGTGCCCCCCCTCTCTTGTTTTACCCTGTTTCTGTAGTGCAGGACTGCAGGGGAGAGTCAGGGAGCTTCCCTCCAACGGAGCTGTGAGGAAAAATGGCGCCAGTGTGCTGAGGAGATAGGCTCCGCCCCCTTCTCGGCGGCCGTTCTCCCGCTTTTTTATGGAAAAACAGGCATGAGTTAAATGCATCCATATAGCCCAGGAGCTATATGTGATGCATTTTTTGCCCCCTAAGGTGTTTATATTGCGTCTCAGGGCGCCCCCACCCAGCGCCCTGCACCCTCAGTGACCGGAGTGTGAAGTGTGCTGAGAGCAATGGCGCACAGCTGCGGTGCTGTGCGCTACCTTATTGAAGACAGGACGTCTTCTGCCGCCGATTTTTCCGGACCTCTTCTGCTCTTCTGGCTCTGTAAGGGGGACGGCGGCGCAGCTCTGGGACCCATCCATGGCTGGGCCTGTGATCGTCCCTCTGGAGCTAATGTCCAGTAGCCTAAGAAGCCCAATCCACTCTGCACGCAGGTGAGTTCGCTTCTTCTCCCCTTAGTCCCTCGATGCAGTGAGCCTGTTGCCAGCAGGTCTCACTGAAAATAAAAAACCTAAAACTAAACTTTTTTCTAAGCAGCTCAGGAGAGCCACCTAGACTGCACCCTTCTCGTTCGGGCACAAAAATCTAACTGAGGCTTGGAGGAGGGTCATGGGGGGAGGAGCCAGTGCACACCAGGTAGTCTTAAAGCTTTTACTTTTGTGCCCAGTCTCCTGCGGAGCCGCTATTCCCCATGGTCCTTTCGGAGTCCCCAGCATCCACTAGGACGTCAGAGAAATGAGGAAAATCTCTCCCTATTATGGCCTTATGCACCAAGGTGGGGACCAGTCCTACTTTAACTATTGCTGACCCACAACAAGTTTCTATATTCACTTCAGCAGTGACATAATATTGGGTATCCCCATGTATGCAAGTTACCCCAATAGGTATTTGCTGGACCTTTAAGGGGTTCACTAACTCAGCTTTCACGAGGGTAACTAAACTTCCTGAATCTAGCAAGGCCTCTACCCGGTTACCCTCTAAAAACACATCACACATTTGTTTTTCCAGCTCAGGTGAAGGTACCACAGTACAGGCTAACCTAGCAAAGAAAGACATACTGCGACATTCAAAGGTAGCATCACATTGCATGGGTTCTTGCATGACTGGGCAATTGGCAATAACATGACCTGGCATACCACATCTAAAACATTTAACCACACGATTATCAACCCGTTTGGGCAACATAGACCGTTCTAGCCCCATTGGCCTGTCTCCAGGGCCAGTGTTTACAGTCTCTCCAGCCTTGTGTTCTCTTAACCGCCCAGCAACGTTTTCCCACGGAACAGTCTTACCAGTCTTTACTGAAGGGCGCTGTCGAGGATCTATGGGTTGCTGGGTGGTCATCAGTAGTTCCTCTGCTGCCAAATACCGCTCTACCATGTCCACTAATTGGTCAGCAGTACCCGGGTTACCATGGCTCATCCACTTGCGCAGGACCATGGGCAAAGGTCTCAAGTAGCGGTCCATGACGACTCTTTCAACCATCTGGGGACCAGTTAATGTCTCTGGCTGTAGCCATTTTTTTGTTAGCTGAATAAGGTCGTGCATCTGGGAGCGCGGAGGCTTCTCCATGGCGTACACCCAACGGTACACCCGTTGTGCTCGTACTGACAGTGTGACTCCCAGGCGGGTCAGAATCTCAGTCTTTAGTTTATCATAGTCCCGAGCCTCAGCAGGGCTTAAATCAAAGTACGCTTTTTGGGGCTCACCTGACAAAAAAGGTGCCAGTAGACTGGCCCACTGCGCTTTCGGCCAGTTCTCACGCTCGGCAGTCCTTTCAAAAGTGGGCAGGTAGGCCTCCACATCATCAGCCTCTGTCATTTTCTGCAGGAAGTGACTGGCCCGTATAGAACTAGAGCTGGTCGGAGCACTGACGGCCACATCTCCAATCCGGGCTGCAAGGCTCTGCACCACTTCTGTTAAAGCCTCCCTGTCCTGACGCTGTTGCCTGTAAAGTTCGTCAATAGCCACCTGCTGCTGTCTCCTATTTTCATCCATTGCCACCTGCTGCTGTCTGTTGGCCTCCTGCTGAGCCGCTGTAGCTTGCAGCAAGGCTTTAAGCAGATCCTCCATGTCGACAGATTTTTCAGGCGGCTTTGTAGCTGCTTTCACCCAGGACATATATCAAACCCTCAGGGGTGAGTCTCAGTAACTTCACACTGGGCTGTATCTGCATAAACCACCGTTTTCTGCAGGTCTCACAAAGCTGCTGCTTTCACTTATGCGCAGAACAGCAATGCTCGCATTCTCCACCAAGTTGTAACACTGTAGGGGTGCAAGGCGCCTCTTCCTGGGGAATATGGCAGCACGCAGCAGCTGAGGAACAACAAAAGTCCAGTTTCTGGTACAACTGGCCCCGGCCAGTTTTATTGAAACAGAAAATAAAACAAACACCAAAAGAAAATACCTTGCCTGTCCGGCACTAACTAAACACAAGATGTTCCTAACTATCACTAAACAAAAACACAGAGTTCTCCAGTAAACACTGTATAGCTCACTTGTATCAGGAAGCGTGTTTCTCTCACACAGATCCCTCCAGTCTGGATCGGTATGAAATACCTCCAATCAAAATACCGACGTTCAAAATCCCAACACCAATTGACCGATGGTCAAAATCCCGACAAGGTCAAAATACCGACACGGACAAAATACCGACATTTAAAATACCGATAAGGTCAAAATACCGACATGTAAAATGCCGACAGGTCAAAATACCGACATGCATTTTTTAGAGATGAGCGGGTTCGGTTTCTCTGAATCCGAACCCGCCAGAACTTCATGTTTTTTTTCACGAGTCCGAGCGACTCGGATCTTCCCGCCTTGCTCGGTTAACCCGAGCGCGCCCGAACGTCATCATGACGCTGTCGGATTCTCGCGAGGCTCGGATTCTATCGCGAGACTCGGATTCTATATAAGGAGCCGCGCGTCGCCGCCATTTTCACACGTGCATTGAGATTGATAGGGAGAGGACGTGGCTGGCGTCCTCTCCGTTTAGACACTTGATTTACTAATTTTGGGGAGCATTAGGAGTACTCAGTAGTGTACAGTGCAGAGTTTTGCTGATAGTGACCAGTGACCACCACTTTTATTTATAATCCGTTCTCTGCCTGAAAAAAGCGATACACAGCACACAGTGACTCAGTCACATACATACCATATCTGTGTGCACTGCTCAGGCTCAGGCCAGTGTGCTGCATCATCTATATATTAGAGATGAGCGGGTTCGGTTTCTTTGAATCCGAACCCGCACGAACTTCACTTTTTTTTTCACGGGTCAGAGCGACTCGGATCTTCCCGCCTTGCTCGGTTAACCCGAGCGCGCCCGAACGTCATCATGACGCTGTCGGATTCTCGCGAGACTCGGATTCTATATAAGGAGCCGCGCGTCGCCGCCATTTTCACACGTGCATTGAGATTGATAGGGAGAGGACGTGGCTGGCGTCCTCTCCATTTAGATTAGATTTAGAAGAGAGAGAGAGAGAGAGATTGCTGTGATACTGTAGATTAGAAGAGAGTGCAGACAGAGTTTAGTGACTGACGACCACAGTGACCAGTGACCACCAGAGACAGTGCAGTTGTTTGTTTTATTTAATATATCCGTTCTCTGCCTGAAAAAAACGATACACAGTCACACAGTGACTCAGTCTGTGTGCACTGCTCAGCCCAGTGTGCTGCACATCAATGTATTGTATATAAAGCTTATAATTGTGGGGGAGACTGGGGAGCACTGCAGGTTGTTATAGCAGGAGCCAGGAGTACATGATAAATAATATTATATTAAAATTAAACAGTGCACACTTTTGCTGCAGGAGTGCCACTGCCAGTGTGACTAGTGGTGACCAGTGCCTGACCACCAGTATATTAGTAGTATTGTATACTATCTCTTTATCAACCAGTCTATATTAGCAGCAGACACAGTACAGTGCGGTAGTTCACGGCTGTGGCTACCTCTGTGTCGGCACTCGGCAGGCAGTCCGTCCATCCATAATTGTATTATAATATATACCACCTAACCGTGGTTTTTTTTTCATTCTTTATACCGTCGTCATACTAGTTGTTACGAGTATACTACTATCTCTTTATCAACCAGTGTACAGTGCGGTAGTTCACGGCTGTGGCTACCTCTGTGTCGGCACTCGGCAGGCAGTCCGTCCAACCATAATTGTATTATATACCACCTAACCGTGGTTTTTTTTTCATTCTTTATACCGTCGTCATACTAGTTGTTACGAGTATACTACTATCTCTTTATCAACCAGTGTACAGTGCGGTAGTTCACGGCTGTGGCTACCTCTGTGTCGGCACTCGGCAGGCAGTCCGTCCATCCATAATTGTATTATAATATATACCACCTAACCGTGGTTTTTTTTTCATTCTTTATACCGTCGTCATACTAGTTGTTACGAGTATACTACTATCTTTTTATCAACCAGTGTACAGTGCGGTAGTTCACGGCTGTGGCTACCTCTGTGTCGGCACTCGGCAGGCAGTCCGTCCAACCATAATTGTATTATAATATATACCACCTAACCGTGTTTTTTTTTTCATTCTTTATACCGTCGTCATACTAGTTGTTACGAGTATACTACTATCTCTTTATCAACCAGTGTACAGTGCGGTAGTTCACGGCTGTGGCTACCTCTGTGTCGGCACTCGGCAGGCAGTCCGTCCAACCATAATTGTATTATATACCACCTAACCGTGGTTTTTTTTTCATTCTTTATACCGTCGTCATACTAGTTGTTACGAGTATACTACTATCTCTTTATCAACCAGTGTACAGTGCGGTAGTTCACGGCTGTGGCTACCTCTGTGTCGGCACTCGGCAGGCAGTCCGTCCAACCATAATTGTATTATAATATATACCACCTAACCGTGGTTTTTTTTTCATTCTTTATACCGTCGTCATACTAGTTGTTACGAGTATACTACTATCTCTTTATCAACCAGTGTACAGTGCGGTAGTTCACGGCTGTGGCTACCTCTGTGTCGGCACTCGGCAGGCAGTCCGTCCATCCATAATTGTATCATAATATATACCACCTAACCGTGGTTTTTTTTTCATTCTTTATACCGTCGTCATACTAGTTGTTACGAGTATACTACTATCTCTTTATCAACCAGTGTACAGTGCGGTAGTTCACGGCTGTGGCTACCTCTGTGTCGGCACTCGGCAGGCAGTCCGTCCAACCATAATTGTATTATAATATATACCACCTAACCGTGGTTTTTTTTTCATTCTTTATACCGTCGTCATACTAGTTGTTACGAGTATACTACTATCTCTTTATCAACCAGTGTACAGTGCGGTAGTTCACGGCTGTGGCTACCTCTGTGTCGGCACTCGGCAGGCAGTCCGTCCAACCATAATTGTATTATAATATATACCACCTAACCGTGGTTTTTTTTTCATTCTTTATACCGTCGTCATACTAGTTGTTACGAGTATACTACTATCTCTTTATCAACCAGTGTACAGTGCGGTAGTTCACGGCTGTGGCTACCTCTGTGTCGGCACTCGGCAGGCAGTCCGTCCATCCATAATTGTATTATATACCACCTAACCGTGGTTTTTTTATACCACCTAACCGTGGCAGTCCGTCCATAATTGTATACTAGTATCCAATCCATCCATCTCCATTGTTTACCTGAGGTGCCTTTTAGTTCTGCCTATAAAATATGGAGAACAAAAAAGTTGAGGTTCCAAAATTAGGGAAAGATCAAGATCCACTTCCACCTCGTGCTGAAGCTGCTGCCACTAGTCATGGCCGAGACGATGAAATGCCAGCAACGTCGTCTGCCAAGGCCGATGCCCAATGTCATAGTACAGAGCATGTCAAATCCAAAACACCAAATATCAGAAAAAAAAGGACTCCAAAACCTAAAATAAAATTGTCGGAGGAGAAGCGTAAACTTGCCAATATGCCATTTACCACACGGAGTGGCAAGGAACGGCTGAGGCCCTGGCCTATGTTCATGGCTAGTGGTTCAGCTTCACATGAGGATGGAAGCACTCAGCCTCTCGCTAGAAAACTGAAAAGACTCAAGCTGGCAAAAGCACCGCAAAGAACTGTGCGTTCTTTGAAATCCCAAATCCACAAGGAGAGTCCAATTGTGTCGGTTGCGATGCCTGACCTTCCCAACACTGGACGTGAAGAGCATGCGCCTTCCACCATTTGCACGCCCCCTGCAAGTGCTGGAAGGAGCACCCGCAGTCCAGTTCCTGATAGTCAGATTGAAGATGTCAGTGTTGAAGTACACCAGGATGAGGAGGATATGGGTGTTGCTGGCGCTGGGGAGGAAATTGACCAGGAGGATTCTGATGGTGAGGTGGTTTGTTTAAGTCAGGCACCCGGGGAGACACCTGTTGTCCGTGGGAGGAATATGGCCGTTGACATGCCAGGTGAAAATACCAAAAAAATCAGCTCTTCGGTGTGGAGGTATTTCACCAGAAATGCGGACAACAGGTGTCAAGCCGTGTGTTCCCTTTGTCAAGCTGTAATAAGTAGGGGTAAGGACGTTAACCACCTCGGAACATCCTCCCTTATACGTCACCTGCAGCGCATTCATAATAAGTCAGTGACAAGTTCAAAAACTTTGGGTGACAGCGGAAGCAGTCCACTGACCAGTAAATCCCTTCCTCTTGTAACCAAGCTCACGCAAACCACCCCACCAACTCCCTCAGTGTCAATTTCCTCCTTCCCCAGGAATGCCAATAGTCCTGCAGGCCATGTCACTGGCAAGTCTGACGAGTCCTCTCCTGCCTGGGATTCCTCCGATGCATCCTTGCGTGTAACGCCTACTGCTGCTGGCGCTGCTGTTGTTGCCGCTGGGAGTCGATGGTCATCCCAGAGGGGAAGTCGTAAGCCCACTTGTACTACTTCCAGTAAGCAATTGACTGTTCAACAGTCCTTTGCGAGGAAGATGAAATATCACAGCAGTCATCCTACTGCAAAGCGGATAACTGAGTCCTTGACAACTATGTTGGTGTTAGACGTGCGTCCGGTATCCGCCGTTAGTTCACAGGGAACTAGACAATTTATTGAGGCAGTGTGCCCCCGTTACCAAATACCATCTAGGTTCCACTTCTCTAGGCAGGCGATACCGAGAATGTACACGGACGTCAGAAAAAGACTCACCAGTGTCCTAAAAAATGCAGTTGTACCCAATGTCCACTTAACCACGGACATGTGGACAAGTGGAGCAGGGCAGGGTCAGGACTATATGACTGTGACAGCCCACTGGGTAGATGTATGGACTCCCGCCGCAAGAACAGCAGCGGCGGCACCAGTAGCAGCATCTCGCAAACGCCAACTCTTTCCTAGGCAGGCTACGCTTTGTATCACCGCTTTCCAGAATACGCACACAGCTGAAAACCTCTTACGGCAACTGAGGAAGATCATCGCGGAATGGCTTACCCCAATTGGACTCTCCTGTGGATTTGTGGCATCGGACAACGCCAGCAATATTGTGTGTGCATTAAATATGGGCAAATTCCAGCACGTCCCATGTTTTGCACATACCTTGAATTTGGTGGTGCAGAATTTTTTAAAAAACGACAGGGGCGTGCAAGAGATGCTGTCGGTGGCCAGAAAAATTGCGGGACACTTTCGGCGTACAGGCACCACGTACAGAAGACTGGAGCACCACCAAAAACTACTGAACCTGCCCTGCCATCATCTGAAGCAAGAAGTGGTAACGAGGTGGAATTCAACCCTCTATATGCTTCAGAGGTTGGAGGAGCAGCAAAAGGCCATTCAAGCCTATACAATTGAGCACGATATAGGAGATGGAATGCACCTGTCTCAAGTGCAGTGGAGAATGATTTCAACGTTGTGCAAGGTTCTGATGCCCTTTGAACTTGCCACACGTGAAGTCAGTTCAGACACTGCCAGCCTGAGTCAGGTCATTCCCCTCATCAGGCTTTTGCAGAAGAAGCTGGAGGCATTGAAGAAGGAGCTAACACGGAGCGATTCCGCTAGGCATGTGGGACTTGTGGATGCAGCCCTTAATTCGCTTAACAAGGATTCACGGGTGGTCAATCTGTTGAAATCAGAGCACTACATTTTGGCCACCGTGCTCGATCCTAGATTTAAAGCCTACCTTGGATCTCTCTTTCCGGCAGACACAGGTCTGCTGGGGTTGAAAGACCTGCTGGTGACAAAATTGTCAAGTCAAGCGGAACGCGACCTGTCAACATCTCCTCCTTCACATTCTCCCGCAACTGGGGGTGCGAGGAAAAGGCTCAGAATTCCGAGCCCACCCGCTGGCGGTGATGCAGGGCAGTCTGGAGCGACTGCTGATGCTGACATCTGGTCCGGACTGAAGGACCTGACAACGATTACGGACATGTCGTCTACTGTCACTGCATATGATTCTCTCAACATTGATAGAATGGTGGAGGATTATATGAGTGACCGCATCCAAGTAGGCACGTCACACAGTCCGTACTTATACTGGCAGGAAAAAGAGGCAATTTGGAGGCCCTTGCACAAACTGGCTTTATTCTACCTAAGTTGCCCTCCCACAAGTGTGTACTCCGAAAGAGTGTTTAGTGCCGCCGCTCACCTTGTCAGCAATCGGCGTACGAGGTTACATCCAGAAAATGTGGAGAAGATGATGTTCATTAAAATGAATTATAATCAATTCCTCCGCGGAGACATTGACCAGCAGCAATTGCCTCCACAAAGTACACAGGGAGCTGAGATGGTGGATTCCAGTGGGGACGAATTGATAATCTGTGAGGAGGGGGATGTACACGGTGATATATCGGAGGGTGAAGATGAGGTGGACATCTTGCCTCTGTAGAGCCAGTTTGTGCAAGGAGAGATTAATTGCTTCTTTTTTGGGGGGGGTCCAAACCAACCCGTCATATCAGTCACAGTCGTGTGGCAGACCCTGTCACTGAAATGATGGGTTGGTTAAAGTGTGCATGTCCTGTTTTGTTTATACAACATAAGGGTGGGTGGGAGGGCCCAAGGATAATTCCATCTTGCACCTCTTTTTTCTTTTCTTTTTCTTTGCATCATGTGCTGATTGGGGAGGGTTTTTTGGAAGGGACATCCTGCGTGACACTGCAGTGCCACTCCTAGATGGGCCCGGTGTTTGTGTCGGCCACTGGGTCGCTAATCTTACTCACACAGCTACCTCATTGCGCCTCTTTTTTTCTTTGCGTCATGTGCTGTTTGGGGAGGGTTTTTTGGAAGGGACATCCTGCGTGACACTGCAGTGCCACTCCTAGATGTGCCCGGTGTTTGTGTCGGCCACTAGGGTCGCTAATCTTACTCACACAGCTACCTCATTGCGCCTCTTTTTTTCTTTGCGTCATGTGCTGTTTGGGGAGGGTTTTTTGGAAGGGACATCCTGCGTGACACTGCAGTGCCACTCCTAGATGTGCCCGGTGTTTGTGTCGGCCACTAGGGTCGCTAATCTTACTCACACAGTCAGCTACCTCATTGCGCCTCTTTTTTTCTTTGCGTCATGTGCTGTTTGGGGAGGGTTTTTTGGAAGGGCCATCCTGCGTGACACTGCAGTGCCACTCCTAGATGGGCCCGGTGTTTGTGTCGGCCACTAGGGTCGCTAATCTTACTCACACAGCTACCTCATTGCGCCTCTTTTTTTCTTTGCGTCATGTGCTGTTTGGGGAGGGTTTTTTGGAAGGGACATCCTGCGTGACACTGCAGTGCCACTCCTAGATGGGCCCGGTGTTTGTGTCGGCCACTAGGGTCGCTTATCTTACTCACACAGCGACCTCGGTGCAAATTTTAGGACTAAAAATAATATTGTGAGGTGTGAGGTATTCAGAATAGACTGAAAATGAGTGTAAATTATGGTTTTTGAGGTTAATAATACTTTGGGATCAAAATGACCCCCAAATTCTATGATTTAAGCTGTTTTTTAGTGTTTTTGGAAAAAAACACCCGAATCCAAAACACACCCGAATCCGACAAAAATAATTCGGTGAGGTTTTGCCAAAACGCGTTCGAACCCAAAACACGGCCGCGGAACCGAACCCAAAACCAAAACACAAAACCCGAAAAATTTCAGGCGCTCATCTCTACTATATATATTATATATCTGTCTGACTGCTCAGCTCACACAGCTTATAATTGTGGGGGAGACTGGGGAGCACTACTGCAGTGCCAGTTATAGGTTATAGCAGGAGCCAGGAGTACATAATATTATATTAAAATTAAACAGTGCACACTTTTGCTGCAGGAGTGCCACTGCCAGTGTGACTAGTGACCAGTGACCTGACCACCAGTATATAATATTAGTAGTATACTATCTCTTTATCAACCAGTCTATATTAGCAGCAGACACAGTACAGTGCGGTAGTTCACGGCTGTGGCTACCTCTGTGTCGGCACTCGGCAGCCCGTCCATAATTGTATATACCAGTGACCTAACCGTGGTTTTTTTTTCTTTCTTTATACATACATACTAGTTACGAGTATACTATCTCTTTATCAACCAGTCTATATATTAGCAGCAGACACAGTACAGTGCGGTAGTTCACGGCTGTGGCTACCTCTGTGTCGGCACTCGGCAGCCCGTCCATAATTGTATATACCAGTGACCTAACCGTGGTTTTTTTTTCTTTCTTTATACATACATACTAGTTACGAGTATACTATCTCTTTATCAACCAGTCTATATATTAGCAGCAGACACAGTACAGTGCGGTAGTT
The DNA here is from genome assembly GCF_028390025.1 of Pseudophryne corroboree. Lineage (NCBI taxonomy): Eukaryota > Metazoa > Chordata > Amphibia > Anura > Myobatrachidae > Pseudophryne > Pseudophryne corroboree. The sequence continues at coordinate 711,555,875 of NC_086446.1, read as the reverse complement.
CACGGCTGTGGCTACCTCTGTGTCGGCACTCGGCAGCCCGTCCATAATTGTATATACCAGTGACCTAACCGTGGTTTTTTTTTCTTTCTTTATACATACATACTAGTTACGAGTATACTATCTCTTTATCAACCAGTCTATATATTAGCAGCAGACACAGTACAGTGCGGTAGTTCACGGCTGTGGCTACCTCTGTGTCGGCACTCGGCAGCCCGTCCATAATTGTATATACCAGTGACCTAACCGTGGTTTTTTTTTCTTTCTTTATACATACATACTAGTTACGAGTATACTATCTCTTTATCAACCAGTCTATATATTAGCAGCAGACACAGTACAGTGCGGTAGTTCACGGCTGTGGCTACCTCTGTGTCGGCACTCGGCAGCCCGTCCATAATTGTATATACCAGTGACCTAACCGTGGTTTTTTTTTCTTTCTTTATACATACATACTAGTTACGAGTATACTATCTCTTTATCAACCAGTCTATATATTAGCAGCAGACACAGTACAGTGCGGTAGTTCACGGCTGTGGCTACCTCTGTGTCGGCACTCGGCAGCCCATCCATAATTGTATATACCAGTGACCTAACCGTGGTTTTTTTTTCTTTCTTTATACATACATACTAGTTACGAGTATACTATCTCTTTATCAACCAGTCTATATATTAGCAGCAGACACAGTACAGTGCGGTAGTTCACGGCTGTGGCTACCTCTGTGTCGGCACTCCGCAGCCCGTCCATAATTGTATATACCAGTGACCTAACCGTGGTTTTTTTTTCTTTCTTTATACATACATACTAGTTACGAGTAGAGATGAGCGGGTTCGGTTTCTTTGAATCTGAACCCGCACGAACTTCACTTTTTTTTCCACGGGTCCGAGCGACTCGGATCTTCCCGCCTTGCTCGGTTAACCCGAGCGCGCCCGAACGTCATCATGACGCTGTCGGATTCTCGCGAGGCTCGGATTCTATCGCGAGACTCGGATTCTATATAAGGAGCCGCGCGTCGCCGCCATTTTCACTCGTGCATTGAGATTGATAGGGAGAGGACGTGTCTGGCGTCCTCTCCATTAGAATAGAGATAGATAGATTAGATAGAGAGAGATTGTGCAGAGTCGCAGACAGAGTTAGTTTACCACAGTCAGTGACCAGTGCAGTTGCTAGTTAACTTTTATTTAATATAATATATCCGTTCACTTCTCTCTGCTATATCCGTTCTCTGCCTGAAAAAAAAAACGATACACAGCACAGTCAGTCACACAGTGTGACTCAGTCTGTGTGCACTCAGCTCAGCCCAGTGTGCTGCACAGTCATCAATGTATAAATTAAAAGCTTATAATTAATTGTGGGGGAGACTGGGGAGCACTGCAGGTTGTTAGCAGGAGCCAGGAGTACAATTATATTAATTAACAGTGCACACTTTTGCTGCAGGAGTGGTGACCAGTGCCTGACCACCAGTATAGTATTGTTGTATACTACTAATATCTCTTTAAATATCAACCAGTCTATATTAGCAGCAGACACAGTACAGTGCGGTAGTTCACGGCTGTGGCTACCTCTGTGTCGGCACACGGCAGGCAGTCCGTCCGACCAGAATTGTATTATTTATTATTATATACCTACCACCTAACCGTGGTTTTTTTTTCATTCTTTATACCGTCATAGTGTCATCCTAATTGTTACGAGTATACTACTATCTCTTTATCAACCAGTGTACAGTGCGGTAGTTCACGGCTGTGGCTACCTCTGTGTCGGCACACGGCAGGCAGTCCGTCCGACCAGAATTGTATTATTTATTATTATATACCTACCACCTAACCGTGGTTTTTTTTTCATTCTTTATACCGTCATAGTGTCATCCTAATTGTTACGAGTATACTACTATCTCTTTATCAACCAGTGTACAGTGCGGTAGTTCACGGCTGTGGCTACCTCTGTGTCGGCACACGGCAGGCAGTCCGTCCGACCAGAATTGTATTATTTATTATTATATACCTACCACCTAACCGTGGTTTTTTTTTCATTCTTTATACCGTCATAGTGTCATCCTAATTGTTACGAGTATACTACTATCTCTTTATCAACCAGTGTACAGTGCGGTAGTTCACGGCTGTGGCTACCTCTGTGTCGGCACACGGCAGGCAGTCCGTCCGACCAGAATTGTATTATTTATTATTATATACCTACCACCTAACCGTGGTTTTTTTTTCATTCTTTATACCGTCATAGTGTCATCCTAATTGTTACGAGTATACTACTATCTCTTTATCAGCCAGTGTACAGTGCGGTAGTTCACGGCTGTGGCTACCTCTGTGTCGGCACACGGCAGGCAGTCCGTCCGACCAGAATTGTATTATTTATTATTATATACCTACCACCTAACCGTGGTTTTTTTTTCATTCTTTATACCGTCATAGTGTCATCCTAATTGTTACGAGTATACTACTATCTCTTTATCAACCAGTGTACAGTGCGGTAGTTCACGGCTGTGGCTACCTCTGTGTCGGCACACGGCAGGCAGTCCGTCCGACCAGAATTGTATTATTTATTATTATATACCTACCACCTAACCGTGGTTTTTTTTTCATTCTTTATACCGTCATAGTGTCATCCTAATTGTTACGAGTATACTACTATCTCTTTATCAACCAGTGTACAGTGCGGTAGTTCACGGCTGTGGCTACCTCTGTGTCGGCACACGGCAGGCAGTCCGTCCGACCAGAATTGTATTATTTATTATTATATACCTACCACCTAACCGTGGTTTTTTTTTCATTCTTTATACCGTCATAGTGTCATACTAGTTGTTACGAGTATACTACTATCTCTTTATCAACCAGTGTACAGTGCGGTAGTTCACGGCTGTGGCTACCTCTGTGTCGGCAGTCGGCAGGCAGTCCGTCCATCCATAATTGTATTATTATTATAATATATACCACCTAACCGTGGTTTTTTTTTTCATTCTTTATACCGTCGTCATAGTGTCATACTAGTTGTTACGAGTATACTACTATCTCTTTATCAACCAGTGTACAGTGCGGTAGTTCACGGCTGTGGCTACCTCTGTGTCGGCAGTCGGCAGGCAGTCCGTCCATCCATAATTGTATTATTATTATAATATATACCACCTAACCGTGGTTTTTTTTTCATTCTTTATACCGTCGTCATAGTGTCATACTAGTTGTTACGAGTATACTACTATCTCTTTATCAACCAGTGTACAGTGCGGTAGTTCACGGCTGTGGCTACCTCTGTGTCGGCAGTCGGCAGGCAGTCCGTCCATCCATAATTGTATTATTATTATAATATATACCACCTAACCGTGGTTTTTTTTTCATTCTTTATACCGTCGTCATAGTGTCATACTAGTTGTTACGAGTATACTACTATCTCTTTATCAACCAGTGTACAGTGCGGTAGTTCACGGCTGTGGCTACCTCTGTGTCGGCAGTCGGCAGGCAGTCCGTCCATCCATAATTGTATTATTATTATAATATATACCACCTAACCGTGGTTTTTTTATACCACCTAACCGTGGCAGTCCGTCCATAATTGTATACTAGTATCCAATCCATCCATCTCCATTGTTTACCTGAGGTGCCTTTTAGTTCTGCCTATAAAATATGGAGAACAAAAAAGTTGAGGTTCCAAAATTAGGGAAAGATCAAGATCCACTTCCACCTCGTGCTGAAGCTGCTGCCACTAGTCATGGCCGAGACGATGAAATGCCAGCAACGTCGTCTGCCAAGGCCGATGCCCAATGTCATAGTACAGAGCATGTCAAATCCAAAACACCAAATATCAGAAAAAAAAGGACTCCAAAACCTAAAATAAAATTGTCGGAGGAGAAGCGTAAACTTGCCAATATGCCATTTACCACACGGAGTGGCAAGGAACGGCTGAGGCCCTGGCCTATGTTCATGGCTAGTGGTTCAGCTTCACATGAGGATGGAAGCACTCAGCCTCTCGCTAGAAAACTGAAAAGACTCAAGCTGGCAAAAGCACCGCAAAGAACTGTGCGTTCTTTGAAATCCCAAATCCACAAGGAGAGTCCAATTGTGTCGTTTGCGATGCCTGACCTTCCCAACACTGGACGTGAAGAGCATGCGTCTTCCACTATTTGCATGCCCCCTGCAAGTGCTGGAAGGAGCACCCGCAGTCCAGTTCCTGATAGTCAGATTGAAGATGTCAGTGTTGAAGTACACCAGGATGAGGAGGATATGGGTGTTGCTGGCGCTGGGGAGGAAATTGACCAGGAGGATTCTGATGGTGAGGTGGTTTGTTTAAGTCAGGCACCCGGGGAGACACCTGTTGTCCGTGGGAGGAATATGGCCGTTGACATGCCAGGTGAAAATACCAAAAAAATCAGCTCTTCGGTGTGGAGGTATTTCACCAGAAATGCGGACAACAGGTGTCAAGCCGTGTGTTCCCTTTGTCAAGCTGTAATAAGTAGGGGTAAGGACGTTAACCACCTCGGAACATCCTCCCTTATACGTCACCTGCAGCGCATTCATAATAAGTCAGTGACAAGTTCAAAAACTTTGGGTGACAGCGGAAGCAGTCCACTGACCAGTAAATCCCTTCCTCTTGTAACCAAGCTCACGCAAACCACCCCACCAACTCCCTCAGTGTCAATTTCCTCCTTCCCCAGGAATGCCAATAGTCCTGCAGGCCATGTCACTGGCAAGTCTGACGAGTCCTCTCCTGCCTGGGATTCCTCCGATGCATCCTTGCGTGTAACGCCTACTGCTGCTGGCGCTGCTGTTGTTGCCGCTGGGAGTCGATGGTCATCCCAGAGGGGAAGTCGTAAGCCCACTTGTACTACTTCCAGTAAGCAATTGACTGTTCAACAGTCCTTTGCGAGGAAGATGAAATATCACAGCAGTCATCCTACTGCAAAGCGGATAACTGAGTCCTTGACAACTATGTTGGTGTTAGACGTGCGTCCGGTATCCGCCGTTAGTTCACAGGGAACTAGACAATTTATTGAGGCAGTGTGCCCCCGTTACCAAATACCATCTAGGTTCCACTTCTCTAGGCAGGCGATACCGAGAATGTACACGGACGTCAGAAAAAGACTCACCAGTCTCCTAAAAAATGCAGTTGTACCCAATGTCCACTTAACCACGGACATGTGGACAAGTGGAGCAGGGCAGGGTCAGGACTATATGACTGTGACAGCCCACTGGGTAGATGTATGGACTCCCGCCGCAAGAACAGCAGCGGCGGCACCAGTAGCAGCATCTCGCAAACGCCAACTCTTTCCTAGGCAGGCTACGCTTTGTATCACCGCTTTCCAGAATACGCACACAGCTGAAAACCTCTTACGGCAACTGAGGAAGATCATCGCGGAATGGCTTACCCCAATTGGACTCTCCTGTGGATTTGTGGCATCGGACAACGCCAGCAATATTGTGTGTGCATTAAATATGGGCAAATTCCAGCACGTCCCATGTTTTGCACATACCTTGAATTTGGTGGTGCAGAATTTTTTAAAAAACGACAGGGGCGTGCAAGAGATGCTGTCGGTGGCCAGAAAAATTGCGGGACACTTTCGGCGTACAGGCACCACGTACAGAAGACTGGAGCACCACCAAAAACTACTGAACCTGCCCTGCCATCATCTGAAGCAAGAAGTGGTAACGAGGTGGAATTCAACCCTCTATATGCTTCAGAGGTTGGAGGAGCAGCAAAAGGCCATTCAAGCCTATACAATTGAGCACGATATAGGAGATGGAATGCACCTGTCTCAAGTGCAGTGGAGAATGATTTCAACGTTGTGCAAGGTTCTGATGCCCTTTGAACTTGCCACACGTGAAGTCAGTTCAGACACTGCCAGCCTGAGTCAGGTCATTCCCCTCATCAGGCTTTTGCAGAAGAAGCTGGAGGCATTGAAGAAGGAGCTAACACGGAGCGATTCCGCTAGGCATGTGGGACTTGTGGATGCAGCCCTTAATTCGCTTAACAAGGATTCACGGGTGGTCAATCTGTTGAAATCAGAGCACTACATTTTGGCCACCGTGCTCGATCCTAGATTTAAAGCCTACCTTGGATCTCTCTTTCCGGCAGACACAGGTCTGCTGGGGTTGAAAGACCTGCTGGTGACAAAATTGTCAAGTCAAGCGGAACGCGACCTGTCAACATCTCCTCCTTCACATTCTCCCGCAACTGGGGGTGCGAGGAAAAGGCTCAGAATTCCGAGCCCACCCGCTGGCGGTGATGCAGGGCAGTCTGGAGCGACTGCTGATGCTGACATCTGGTCCGGACTGAAGGACCTGACAACGATTACGGACATGTCGTCTACTGTCACTGCATATGATTCTCTCAACATTGATAGAATGGTGGAGGATTATATGAGTGACCGCATCCAAGTAGGCACGTCACACAGTCCGTACTTATACTGGCAGGAAAAAGAGGCAATTTGGAGGCCCTTGCACAAACTGGCTTTATTCTACCTAAGTTGCCCTCCCACAAGTGTGTACTCCGAAAGAGTGTTTAGTGCCGCCGCTCACCTTGTCAGCAATCGGCGTACGAGGTTACATCCAGAAAATGTGGAGAAGATGATGTTCATTAAAATGAATTATAATCAATTCCTCCGCGGAGACATTGACCAGCAGCAATTGCCTCCACAAAGTACACAGGGAGCTGAGATGGTGGATTCCAGTGGGGACGAATTGATAATCTGTGAGGAGGGGGATGTACACGGTGATATATCGGAGGGTGAAGATGAGGTGGACATCTTGCCTCTGTAGAGCCAGTTTGTGCAAGGAGAGATTAATTGCTTCTTTTTTGGGGGGGGTCCAAACCAACCCGTCATATCAGTCACAGTCGTGTGGCAGACCCTGTCACTGAAATGATGGGTTGGTTAAAGTGTGCATGTCCTGTTTTGTTTATACAACATAAGGGTGGGTGGGAGGGCCCAAGGATAATTCCATCTTGCACCTCTTTTTTCTTTTCTTTTTCTTTGCATCATGTGCTGATTGGGGAGGGTTTTTTGGAAGGGACATCCTGCGTGACACTGCAGTGCCACTCCTAGATGGGCCCGGTGTTTGTGTCGGCCACTAGGGTCGCTAATCTTACTCACACAGCTACCTCATTGCGCCTCTTTTTTTCTTTGCGTCATGTGCTGTTTGGGGAGGGTTTTTTGGAAGGGACATCCTGCGTGACACTGCAGTGCCACTCCTAGATGTGCCCGGTGTTTGTGTCGGCCACTAGGGTCGCTAATCTTACTCACACAGTCAGCTACCTCATTGCGCCTCTTTTTTTCTTTGCGTCATGTGCTGTTTGGGGAGGGTTTTTTGGAAGGGCCATCCTGCGTGACACTGCAGTGCCACTCCTAGATGGGCCCGGTGTTTGTGTCGGCCACTAGGGTCGCTTATCTTACTCACACAGCGACCTCGGTGCAAATTTTAGGACTAAAAATAATATTGTGAGGTGTGATGTGTTCAGAATAGGCTGAAAATGAGTGTAAATTATGTTTTTTGAGGTTAATAATACTTTGGGATCAAAATTACCCCCAAATTCTATGATTTAAGCTGTTTTTTAGGGTTTTTTTAAAAAAACACCCGAATCCAAAACACACCCGAATCCGACAAAAAAAATTCGGTGAGGTTTTGCCAAAACGCGGTCGAACCCAAAACACGGCCGCGGAACCGAACCCAAAACCAAAACACAAAACCCGAAAAATTTCCGGCGCTCATCTCTAGTTACGAGTATACTATCTCTTTATCAACCAGTCTATATATTAGCAGCAGACACAGTACAGTGCGGTAGTTCACGGCTGTGGCTACCTCTGTGTCGGCACTCGGCAGCCCGTCCATAATTGTATATACCACCTAACCGTGGTTTTTTTTTCTTTCTTTATACATACATACTAGTTACGAGTATACTATCTCTTTATCAACCAGTCTATATTAGCAGCAGACACAGTACAGTGCGGTAGTTCACGGCTGTGGCTACCTCTGTGTCGGCACTCGGCAGCCCGTCCATAATTGTATATACCACCTAACCGTGGTTTTTTTTTCTTTCTTTATACATACATACTAGTTACGAGTATACTATCTCTTTATCAACCAGTCTATATATTAGCAGCAGACACAGTACAGTGCGGTAGTTCACGGCTGTGGCTACCTCTGTGTCGGCACTCGGCAGCCCGTCCATAATTGTATACTAGTATCCAATCCATCCATCTCCATTGTTTACCTGAGGTGCCTTTTAGTTGTGCCTATTAAAATATGGAGAACAAAAATGTTGAGGTTCCAAAATTAGGGAAAGATCAAGATCCACTTCCACCTCGTGCTGAAGCTGCTGCCACTAGTCATGGCCGAGACGATGAAATGCCAGCAACGTCGTCTGCCAAGGCCGATGCCCAATGTCATAGTACAGAGCATGTCAAATCCAAAACACCAAATATCAGTAAAAAGCCTCTTTTTTTCTTTGCGTCATGTGCTGTTTGGGGAGGGTTTTTTGGAAGGGACATCCTGCGTGACACTGCAGTGCCACTCCTAGATGGGCCCGGTGTTTGTGTCGGCCACTAGGGTCGCTAATCTTACTCACACAGTCAGCTACCTCATTGCGCCTCTTTTTTTCTTTGCGTCATGTGCTGTTTGGGGAGGGTTTTTTGGAAGGGCCATCCTGCGTGACACTGCAGTGCCACTCCTAGATGGGCCCGGTGTTTGTGTCGGCCACTAGGGTCGCTAATCTTACTCACACAGCTACCTCATTGCGCCTCTTTTTTTCTTTGCGTCATGTGCTGTTTGGGGAGGGTTTTTTGGAAGGGACATCCTGCGTGACACTGCAGTGCCACTCCTAGATGGGCCCGGTGTTTGTGTCGGCCACTAGGGTCGCTTATCTTACTCACACAGCGACCTCGGTGCAAATTTTAGGACTAAAAATAATATTGTGAGGTGTGAGGTATTCAGAATAGACTGAAAATGAGTGTAAATTATGGTTTTTGAGGTTAATAATACTTTAGGATCAAAATGACCCCCAAATTCTATGATTTAAGCTGTTTTTTAGTGTTTTTGGAAAAAAACACCCGAATCCAAAACACACCCGAATCCGACAAAAATAATTCGGTGAGGTTTTGCCAAAACGCGTTCGAACCCAAAACACGGCCGCGGAACCGAACCCAAAACCAAAACACAAAACCCGAAAAATTTCAGGCGCTCATCTCTAGCATTTTTTGATGTTTTTTGTGTGTATGTCGACATAAATCAACATGGACACCATATAAAGTGTACCGCGTCCCCTCGCATGGCTCGCTGCGCTCGCCATGCTTCGGGCACGGTGCCTCGCTGCGCTCGGCACACTATTATATTTCCCCTCCAGGTCCACTGGGATGGTAAAGTATGAACAAGTCGGTTTCAATGAAAAAAATCATGAAAAACTCATGTCGGTATTTTGACCTGTCTGCATTTTACATGTCGGTATTTTGACCTTGTTGGTATTTTAAATGTCGGTATTTTGTCCATGTCGGGATTTTGACCATCGGTCAATTGGTGTCGGGATTTTGAACGTCGGGATTTTGATTGGAGGTAAACTGACTGCATCCCCTCCAGTCTTCCCAGGCAGTCTGCACATACTAATCAGGCTAGCAGCCCTATAACACACTTACACAGCTGAAACCCTGATTAGCCCTCTGTGAGGCCAAAGACCCGAACTGGGCCCAATGTCTAGAACTTGCCTTCTCTCTCTCTCAGAGCCTTTACCCAGCTTTTACAGCAAACTGAAAAGGTTCTGACAAAACAAAAGCATTTTTCGTAGAAGTTTTCATTTTCTAAAACATGTAAGACAAGAACCTGGGACAAACATACCTGCCCTCAAACACTATCCCAGTGTTCTTGTCACAATATATATATATATATATATATATATATATAGAGTGAAAAAATGGCGGCACTCAAGTAGAGATGAGCGCCGGAAATTTTTCGGGTTTTGTGTTTTGGTTTTGGGTTCGGTTCCGCGGCCGTGTTTTGGGTTCGACCGCGTTTTGGCAAAACCTCACCGAATTTTTTTTGTCGGATTCGGGTGTGTTTTGGATTCGGGTGTTTTTTTAAAAAAACCCTAAAAAACAGCTTAAATCATAGAATTTGGGGGTAATTTTGATCCCAAAGTATTATTAACCTCAAAAAACATAATTTACACTCATTTTCAGCCTATTCTGAACACATCACACCTCACAATATTATTTTTAGTCCTAAAATTTGCACCGAGGTCGCTGTGTGAGTAAGATAAGCGACCCTAGTGGCCGACACAAACACCGGGCCCATCTAGGAGTGGCACTGCAGTGTCACGCAGGATGGCCCTTCCAAAAAACCCTCCCCAAACAGCACATGACGCAAAGAAAAAAAGAGGCGCAATGAGGTAGCTGACTGTGTGAGTAAGATTAGCGACCCTAGTGGCCGACACAAACACCGGGCACATCTAGGAGTGGCACTGCAGTGTCACGCAGGATGTCCCTTCCAAAAAACCCTCCCCAAACAGCACATGACGCAAAGAAAAAAAGAGGCGCAATGAGGTAGCTGTGTGAGTAAGATTAGCGACCCTAGTGGCCGACACAAACACCGGGCCCATCTAGGAGTGGCACTGCAGTGTCACGCAGGATGTCCCTTCCAAAAAACCCTCCCCAATCAGCACATGATGCAAAGAAAAAGAAAAGAAAAAAGAAGTGCAAGATGGAATTATCCTTGGGCCCTCCCACCCACCCTTATGTTGTATAAACAAAACAGGACATGCACACTTTAACCAACCCATCATTTCAGTGACAGGGTCTGCCACACGACTGTGACTGATATGACGGGTTGGTTTGGACCCCCCCCAAAAAGAAGCAATTAATCTCTCCTTGCACAAACTGGCTCTACAGAGGCAAGATGTCCACCTCATCTTCACCCTCCGATATATCACCGTGTACATCCCCCTCCTCACAGATTATCAATTCGTCCCCACTGGAATCCACCATCTCAGCTCCCTGTGTACTTTGTGGAGGCAATTGCTGCTGGTCAATGTCTCCGCGGAGGAATTGATTATAATTCATTTTAATGAACATCATCTTCTCCACATTTTCTGGATGTAACCTCGTACGCCGATTGCTGACAAGGTGAGCGGCGGCACTAAACACTCTTTCGGAGTACACACTTGTGGGAGGGCAACTTAGGTAGAATAAAGCCAGTTTGTGCAAGGGCCTCCAAATTGCCTCTTTTTCCTGCCAGTATAAGTACGGACTGTGTGACGTGCCTACTTGGATGCGGTCACTCATATAATCCTCCACCATTCTATCAATGTTGAGAGAATCATATGCAGTGACAGTAGACGACATGTCCGTAATCGTTGTCAGGTCCTTCAGTCCGGACCAGATGTCAGCATCAGCAGTCGCTCCAGACTGCCCTGCATCACCGCCAGCGGGTGGGCTCGGAATTCTGAGCCTTTTCCTCGCACCCCCAGTTGCGGGAGAATGTGAAGGAGGAGATGTTGACAGGTCGCGTTCCGCTTGACTTGACAATTTTGTCACCAGCAGGTCTTTCAACCCCAGCAGACCTGTGTCTGCCGGAAAGAGAGATCCAAGGTAGGCTTTAAATCTAGGATCGAGCACGGTGGCCAAAATGTAGTGCTCTGATTTCAACAGATTGACCACCCGTGAATCCTTGTTAAGCGAATTAAGGGCTGCATCCACAAGTCCCACATGCCTAGCGGAATCGCTCCGTGTTAGCTCCTTCTTCAATGCCTCCAGCTTCTTCTGCAAAAGCCTGATGAGGGGAATGACCTGACTCAGGCTGGCAGTGTCTGAACTGACTTCACGTGTGGCAAGTTCAAAGGGCATCAGAACCTTGCACAACGTTGAAATCATTCTCCACTGCACTTGAGACAGGTGCATTCCATCTCCTATATCGTGCTCAATTGTATAGGCTTGAATGGCCTTTTGCTGCTCCTCCAACCTCTGAAGCATATAGAGGGTTGAATTCCACCTCGTTACCACTTCTTGCTTCAGATGATGGCAGGGCAGGTTCAGTAGTTTTTGGTGGTGCTCCAGTCTTCTGTACGTGGTGCCTGTACGCCGAAAGTGTCCCGCAATTTTTCTGGCCACCGACAGCATCTCTTGCACGCCCCTGTCGTTTTTTAAAAAATTCTGCACCACCAAATTCAAGGTATGTGCAAAACATGGGACGTGCTGGAATTTGCCCATATTTAATGCACACACAATATTGCTGGCGTTGTCCGATGCCACAAATCCACAGGAGAGTCCAATTGGGGTAAGCCATTCCGCGATGATCTTCCTCAGTTGCCGTAAGAGGTTTTCAGCTGTGTGCGTATTCTGGAAAGCGGTGATACAAAGCGTAGCCTGCCTAGGAAAGAGTTGGCGTTTGCGAGATGCTGCTACTGGTGCCGCCGCTGCTGTTCTTGCGGCGGGAGTCCATACATCTACCCAGTGGGCTGTCACAGTCATATAGTCCTGACCCTGCCCTGCTCCACTTGTCCACATGTCCGTGGTTAAGTGGACATTGGGTACAACTGCATTTTTTAGGACACTGGTGAGTCTTTTTCTGACGTCCGTGTACATTCTCGGTATCGCCTGCCTAGAGAAGTGGAACCTAGATGGTATTTGGTAACGGGGGCACACTGCCTCAATAAATTGTCTAGTTCCCTGTGAACTAACGGCGGATACCGGACGCACGTCTAACACCAACATAGTTGTCAAGGACTCAGTTATCCGCTTTGCAGTAGGATGACTGCTGTGATATTTCATCTTCCTCGCAAAGGACTGTTGAACAGTCAATTGCTTACTGGAAGTAGTACAAGTGGGCTTACGACTTCCCCTCTGGGATGACCATCGACTCCCAGCGGCAACAACAGCAGCGCCAGCAGCAGTAGGCGTTACACGCAAGGATGCATCGGAGGAATCCCAGGCAGGAGAGGACTCGTCAGACTTGCCAGTGACATGGCCTGCAGGACTATTGGCATTCCTGGGGAAGGAGGAAATTGACACTGAGGGAGTTGGTGGGGTGGTTTGCGTGAGCTTGGTTACAAGAGGAAGGGATTTACTGGTCAGTGGACTGCTTCCGCTGTCACCCAAAGTTTTTGAACTTGTCACTGACTTATTATGAATGCGCTGCAGGTGACGTATAAGGGAGGATGTTCCGAGGTGGTTAACGTCCTTACCCCTACTTATTACAGCTTGACAAAGGGAACACACGGCTTGACACCTGTTGTCCGCATTTCTGGTGAAATACCTCCACACCGAAGAGCTGATTTTTTTGGTATTTTCACCTGGCATGTCAACGGCCATATTCCTCCCACGGACAACAGGTGTCTCCCCGGGTGCCTGACTTAAACAAACCACCTCACCATCAGAATCCTCCTGGTCAATTTCCTCCCCAGCGCCAGCAACACCCATATCCTCCTCATCCTGGTGTACTTCAACACTGACATCTTCAATCTGACTATCAGGAACTGGACTGCGGGTGCTCCTTCCAGCACTTGCAGGGGGCATGCAAATAGTGGAAGGCGCATGCTCTTCACGTCCAGTGTTGGGAAGGTCAGGCATCGCAAACGACACAATTGGACTCTCCTTGTGGATTTGGGATTTCAAAGAACGCACAGTTCTTTGCGGTGCTTTTGCCAGCTTGAGTCTTTTCAGTTTTCTAGCGAGAGGCTGAGTGCTTCCATCCTCATGTGAAGCTGAACCACTAGCCATGAACATAGGCCAGGGCCTCAGCCGTTCCTTGCCACTCCGTGTGGTAAATGGCATATTGGCAAGTTTACGCTTCTCCTCCGACAATTTTATTTTAGGTTTTGGAGTCCTTTTTTTTCTGATATTTGGTGTTTTGGATTTGACATGCTCTGTACTATGACATTGGGCATCGGCCTTGGCAGACGACGTTGCTGGCATTTCATCGTCTCGGCCATGACTAGTGGCAGCAGCTTCAGCACGAGGTGGAAGTGGATCTTGATCTTTCCCTAATTTTGGAACCTCAACTTTTTTGTTCTCCATATTTTATAGGCAGAACTAAAAGGCACCTCAGGTAAACAATGGAGATGGATGGATTGGATACTAGTATACAATTATGGACGGACTGCCACGGTTAGGTGGTATAAAAAAACCACGGTTAGGTGGTATATATTATAATAATAATACAATTATGGATGGACGGACTGCCTGCCGACTGCCGACACAGAGGTAGCCACAGCCGTGAACTACCGCACTGTACACTGGTTGATAAAGAGATAGTAGTATACTCGTAACAACTAGTATGACACTATGACGACGGTATAAAGAATGAAAAAAAAAACACGGTTAGGTGGTATATATTATAATAATAATACAATTATGGATGGACGGACTGCCTGCCGACTGCCGACACAGAGGTAGCCACAGCCGTGAACTACCGCACTGTACACTGGTTGATAAAGAGATAGTAGTATACTCGTAACAACTAGTATGACACTATGACGACGGTATAAAGAATGAAAAAAAAACCACGGTTAGGTGGTATATATTATAATAATAATACAATTATGGATGGACGGACTGCCTGCCGACTGCCGACACAGAGGTAGCCACAGCCGTGAACTACCGCACTGTACACTGGTTGATAAAGAGATAGTAGTATACTCGTAACAATTAGGATGACACTATGACGGTATAAAGAATGAAAAAAAAACCACGGTTAGGTGGTAGGTATATAATAATAAATAATACAATTCTGGTCGGACGGACTGCCTGCCGTGTGCCGACACAGAGGTAGCCACAGCCGTGAACTACCGCACTGTACACTGGTTGATAAAGAGATAGTAGTATACTCGTAACAATTAGGATGACACTATGACGGTATAAAGAATGAAAAAAAAACCACGGTTAGGTGGTAGGTATATAATAATAAATAATACAATTCTGGTCGGACGGACTGCCTGCCGTGTGCCGACACAGAGGTAGCCACAGCCGTGAACTACCGCACTGTACACTGGTTGATAAAGAGATAGTAGTATACTCGTAACAATTAGGATGACACTATGACGGTATAAAGAATGAAAAAAAAACCACGGTTAGGTGGTAGGTATATAATAATAAATAATACAATTCTGGTCGGACGGACTGCCTGCCGTGTGCCGACACAGAGGTAGCCACAGCCGTGAACTACCGCACTGTACACTGGTTGATAAAGAGATAGTAGTATACTCGTAACAATTAGGATGACACTATGACGGTATAAAGAATGAAAAAAAAACCACGGTTAGGTGGTAGGTATATAATAATAAATAATACAATTCTGGTCGGACGGACTGCCTGCCGTGTGCCGACACAGAGGTAGCCACAGCCGTGAACTACCGCACTGTACACTGGTTGATAAAGAGATAGTAGTATACTCGTAACAATTAGGATGACACTATGACGGTATAAAGAATGAAAAAAAAACCACGGTTAGGTGGTAGGTATATAATAATAAATAATACAATTCTGGTCGGACGGACTGCCTGCCGTGTGCCGACACAGAGGTAGCCACAGCCGTGAACTACCGCACTGTACTGTGTCTGCTGCTAATATAGACTGGTTGATATTTAAAGAGATATTAGTAGTATACAACAATACTATACTGGTGGTCAGGCACTGGTCACCACTCCTGCAGCAAAAGTGTGCACTGTTAATTAATATAATTGTACTCCTGGCTCCTGCTAACAACCTGCAGTGCTCCCCAGTCTCCCCCACAATTAATTATAAGCTTTTAATTTATACATTGATGACTGTGCAGCACACTGGGCTGAGCTGAGTGCACACAGACTGAGTCACACTGTGTGACTGACTGTGCTGTGTATCGTTTTTTTTTTCAGGCAGAGAACGGATATAGCAGAGAGAAGTGAACGGATATATTATATTAAATAAAAGTTAACTAGCAACTGCACTGGTCACTGACTGTGGTAAACTAACTCTGTCTGCGACTCTGCACAATCTCTCTCTATCTAATCTATCTATCTCTATTCTAATGGAGAGGACGCCAGACACGTCCTCTCCCTATCAATCTCAATGCACGAGTGAAAATGGCGGCGACGCGCGGCTCCTTATATAGAATCCGAGTCTCGCGATAGAATCCGAGCCTCGCGAGAATCCGACAGCGTCATGATGACGTTCGGGCGCGCTCGGGTTAACCGAGCAAGGCGGGAAGATCCGAGTCGCTCGGACCCGTGGAAAAAAAAGTGAAGTTCGTGCGGGTTCGGATTCAAAGAAACCGAACCCGCTCATCTCTACACTCAAGCAGGCTTTATAAATGCAAAGAAAGTCCCTTTATTCGCCTACATGTTTCGGGGAAACTCCCCGTCCTCAGGGCTAGACAAACAATGAAACACCACATGTACAAAGTTTAAATACAACACAAATACAGACATCAACGTGAAGATTGTACTCACCTGTCCTCACGGCGCTACCATCCGCCTGCACACGTTGCGCATTTCCATGTCGCCGGGCTATGACGTCACAGTGCGCCGCGGGACGGGGAGATCGTCATGACAACGAGTGCATCACCAAAAGATCAATCAATACAGACTCCCATAAACCGAGTTGAATCTGAAAAACATAAACATAGATAAAACGTAGAACAACACATTTAAAATACATAAACATTGCTGTTTAAAGGGGAAAGTCCTAATAAATACGATACGATCGGTCACTTAAGTAGCATCTAATAGATCATAATAATAGTAAATTCATATAGAAGGGAATTTTTCATGATACTAAGAATACAATTATGCATGGTCTCCCTAACTGTGGACATTTCAGTATAACTTAGGGAGATAGAGGACTCAAAGGAAACACTGTAATCCCAAGTTTTCGTTCAGGCCACCAGGGGACAGTGTTCCTAATTTAAAAATCCAACGAGATTCTTTCTGTAGAAGTAATCTATCCCTATTGCCACCCCTCAGTGAGATGGGGGTATGGTCAATAAGGATAGCACGAATACTAGCCACCCCATGTTTAGCCATGAGACAGTGACGCGCAAATGGCTGGTCACTGGAACCCTTCTCAAAGGCTTTTTTAATAGCACTCCTATGGAGTGCCATCCTTTCTCGAAATTGTCGTATGGTCTTGCCTACATAGGCAAGACCACACGGACATGTAAGCAAATAAATTACATGTGTAGTGGTACATGTAAGGCGGTATCTAATCGGTATCTTCTGACCCGTTTGTGGATGATTAAAGGAAGTACACGTTTGTAAAGTATTACAAGTGGCACATCCTAGACACCTGTAACAACCCATTTTTGGTCTAAGAAAATGGGTTTGGTCACATCTAGCTATATCAGTGACATCCAGACGAACCACATGATCCCCTATATTATTGCCCCTAGTGTGGCTGGGCAGTAGTCTAGTATTAGAGAGGTTACCCAGAGCTGTCTCAGTTTGAATGATAGGCCACAACTGTTTAGCTTTATTTACTGACCGCTTTGAGCATGTGGTAAAGCGACTTACCCATGGTAGTCTATCAACTTTAGTGGTCTGATTAATTCTGGGATTTAGTAACTGCTGCCTAGGGATACGGAGAGCCGCCTCCTTAGATTTTTCCAGTTCCCTAATCGGGTAGCCTCTTTGGGCAAATCTCAACAACATTTCATCAAGGGCCCTAATGGTATCCAATGGATCTGACGTGATCCGTCGTACCCGCAAAAACTGCGAGTATGGCAAACCTTTCTTTAATGAAAGTGGATGAAAGCTTTGATAATTCAAGAACGTATTCCTATCTGTGGTTTTGACAAAAAGGGAAGTACTAAGCTGACCAGAGTTAAGGGTAATGGAGACATCCAGGTAGGATGTGGGATCAACATAATGCGACAGAACATGTGGTGAAATTCACATATGTAATTGATGACAAACAAATCAATTACCTGGATGTCTCCATTACCCTTAACTCTGGTCAGCTTAGTACTTCCCTTTTTGTCAAAACCACAGATAGGAATACGTTCTTGAATTATCAAAGCTTTCATCCACTTTCATTAAAGAAAGGTTTGCCATACTCGCAGTTTTTGCGGGTACGACGGATCACGTCAGATCCATTGGATACCATTAGGGCCCTTGATGAAATGTTGTTGAGATTTGCCCAAAGAGGCTACCCGATTAGGGAACTGGAAAAATCTAAGGAGGCGGCTCTCCGTATCCCTAGGCAGCAGT